>NC_143509.1:68902846-69602658 GCF_031878675.1 Megascapheus bottae
TGAATCGCTCCTTACTCTGCTCAGGGTAGCATGCATAAAGATGTATGTGCCAAGACCTAGTGGGACATACTAAATTTAATTTTACATATTTTAGGGCTTCTAGTCAGCAGAATAATGCAAAACTGCAAAGTCTTTTTAAAAATATGAAATGCCATTGCAAACCTTGCAGCACAATAATAAAGACTGAATCTGTTACATGAGATGAACAGTTACCCAAGATTGTAAATGCATTTTTAACTCGAAGACATTCATTATCACTACATATGAAAATTGAAACCAGTACTTTCCTATCTACATGTGCAGCGAGCTTTCATGGACACATCAACAACTGAAGGGGCGTTTTAAATGCTCTCTAAGCATTACGTAAATAGTAGTATCACTGGCTTCTGACTGAAAGCCTGCCCTTTTCCTGCTCCTTCTTTGAACACGTATAATTACACTGTCAGGTACAGAAGTCTCCGTGCCTTCATAATTTGGCTCTCTTGCTGGTTCCAACTCAATCAATTGCTTTCATTTTACTTAGAAACTACTTCACCCTTGCTTTTGCAGGGCTACTAGCACTTGTACTCCTTGGCCTCTTTTTAGATACCCTGGAGTTTTGAAATCCTGTTAGGATTTCTGGATAATCTTTCCATGCAAGAACTATCATTGGAGGGCCAGGAGTTTGGCCTAGTGGTTAAAGTGCTTGCCTAGCACGCATGAAGACCCGGGTTCGATTCCTCGGTACCACATACATAGAAAAAAGCCAGAAGTGGTGCTGAGGCTCAAGTGTTAGAGCTCTAGCCTTGAGAAAGTCCAAGGGCAGTGCTCAGGCCCTGAGCTAAGCCCAGGACTGGCAAAAAAAAAAAAAGAACTATCATTGGAGATGGTGAATAAGTCCATCTCAGAAGTAGCTCCAGTTAAAACAATGACCCAGAGTGTTTCTATCCCTTGCTCTGTGAACAGCTTTTCCAGACCTTAAGACCCATGTGGCCAAGGAAAAAGAGTTTGATCTCATTTCTCAATCATCCAAACATAGAACTCTCTTGTCAGTGTATTACCACTTCTGCCCAAAAGTAATTCTTATGGGCTCTACAGGAAGCATGTCAAATCTTCAATTTTGTTCCTGCTATATATATGTTCCTGCCAAAATTTCCTATTCCTTGGGACTCAGACCACATTTTCTTGCTGAGGCTGATAACTACTACCAGATTTTCCCTGTTCCAATTTCAGTCTGACTGGTACCAAACTGTCACAGGCTGAGTTATTACAATGAGACAGATATTAAGTAGCACAAATGTTTTCTGATCTATGGCTATTATCACCAATTTTTTCATGCCTTCAATATTTTTTAATATTACAAACTTTTTTAAGGATAAGAAAAGCAGAGTTTCCCATGTCACAGTACAGGTTTGTGGGTGTCAGGTATGTTTGGAAATGTTTTACATAGTGAATAGGCAATACAACCAAATGATATAAAAGTCTTTGCATTGAAATATAATTCTAAAGTTTACACAAGTCTAGATACTTGTGAGCAATCAAGCATCAGAGAAAGAATTCTATTTCAATTACATCAAGAATACTGCAGTGATTCAGTGATTCTAAACAACTGTAAGGTGCCATCTAGTGGACATTTTATAGTTTCTCTGCTCACTCACACTTAAATTTTGATAAAATATACCCCTCTATCCATCACCCCAACAAGAAGATACAATTTTTAAAATTTTTATACAAAATAACCTTTTAAAAAAACTAGCCCTAACAGCATTTCCTCACCAATTATTGATTTGAGCTAATTGGCAAAAAAAACATGCATATGCACATACATCTGTGATTGTTAATATTGATTTTAAGTTTTAAGTAGAATATATGCTACACTACGAAGAGCAGAAGCAATCCAATTATCTCCTAAAAGGTTCAAGACCTATAGATAGGCCTGATACCCTAGCCTGAAAAGCGGTCCAATTTAACAAGTATATTCTCACTCAATTTAGCTGATAATAATTGAAGATTGACATTATTATTTCAGGAAGGTGAGTTCTGTTAGTTCAGACTATAAGAATACAAACCCAGTTGTTAGTGATGTTGTGTTTATACACAGCTGCAAAGCCCTTCTTATTGCAGTCAGATATGGGGAACAGGTCAGAGCTAATTAAAATAAAAACAGTATAAACACATAATCAGAGTAAGCAGAGGATAGAGATATTCAAATAATTAAGACTATTAGCTTGAAATAATTCAGGTAGAAGAGTGTTTGGGGGAGGTTTTACTAACTTTGAAAAAAAAACTTGATCCATTTTTTTAAGTTTACAATCTTCTAATGATTTTTATACTCCCATATTATAAAACAAAAATTATTAATTTATCTGGAAGATATTACTCATTGATGAAAAGTTTTTACTTTGAGTAAGAGATGTCAAAAGCATGTCATAACTGATTTCCTTAGAAAAATATTGCGTTTACTGTAACTGTTCCTAGTGTCACACATAATTTGCAGGATAATTTCTGTCAAAAGAGCTATGCTAAACACGAAACCGTTAATTCTATAGAATTGATAGACTACAAATCCAGCTCCTGACTATCATTTTGTCCTCCAATTTATATATGAGAATAATAGGGCCTGTGAATTAAGATTTGCTAAACTTTACCAAATCAATCTCTTGACCAGAAGTTAGAACTCTTTCTACGTATCAAAATGTCTTTCCATTTTTCTCTAAGTGAGTGTCCACTTACTTTCCTTCCAGCTATGAACCAATTCCATTCTCTATGAGCTTACAATTTTACCTGGGATTTTTTTTTTTAAAACCAGATTTGAGGCAGTTAGTGCTTGTATGTTAACTCTTATAGTTGAAATATTTGTTATTATTTGCTGTGTTCTATTACTCACAGAACAATATTCTGACAAAGTAAATACATAAATAAATAAATGAATAAATAAATAAATGAAAGTCTGGATACAAACACTGATTTTAAAGCAAAAGAAAGTATTGGCTAAATCACCTAACGCTAAAGCTCACTTAGTCCATTTAGCCCTTAGAGATGGCCTCTACACTTCTAAATTATCTCTAAGGCTGTTATTTCCTGAAAACATAGGAATTTCAGCTCAGGAAAGCTTATCAGGCCCATTCCCAATACCACTTCTTCAAGAAAAGGCTTTTAATAGACGTCTAAGGAGAACAGTGACAGGACAGAATCTAAAAGGGTCCTTTGTAGGTTATATGTGAATTGCTTTTGAAAAAGTCTCTGTCGACATCTTACTTTGGCTACTCCTCTGTACAAACTACTGTGGGAGTCTAAGAAAAGCAGCTTTGAGATATGCAAGCACACAGATTTTGTACTGCTGCCACCAGTTTGTAGCTACTGCCAGAGCAGAAGAGTGGGTCAAAGCAATTCTACACATTTCACTCCTCAATGTCTCCATGTACTTGGCAGTGATACACTGGACTCAGTCATCCAGTTTGAATGTCCAGCAGCATCTCTAAGTCATTACCAGGGCAAACATTTCCCAACAAAACTCAGCATGACATAAAAACTTTAAAATTTCCATACCAGAAAGGTCTTTTTTTTTAATTTGCCTATTATATGCTTTAGAGTAATCTGAGAAAAACTGACAGAATAGTGAATGACATATAGCTGCCTATGTGTACACTGAATATTCAGATATACCTTTCGAGATCAAAAGCATTAGTAAGCTAGGCGTGGTGGCTCACACATGTAATCCTAGCTACTCAGGAAGCTGAGCTCTGAGGATTAAGGTTCAAAGGTAGCCCGGGCACAAAAGGACCTGAGACTCTTCTCTGCAATCAACCTATAGAAAATAGGAACGTGGGGCTTGGTGCCCAGGCCAAGCTCAGACCCCATTACCCACACACACACAAAAAGCATTAAAGCATTAGTAGTACTTATTAAAAGAATAAACTACAAATATCAAGCAAAGTCTGTACTACCATTACATAGCTAGAGGTTTTCCAAAGATAGTTATATGTGAAGTCCTCAATTCCATAACCCTCTGACACTTGTAAAGAATGAAAAATGATTTATCTATTTACCGGCTTTGCTTTTCCCTTGAAAATACCTATCACCACAAGTATTATTAATCATTTCAATAAAATCACATCATATGAAAGGTTTTTGGTTTTTTTTTTTACCTAACGGAGAATGATTTAACTATATTTTGTGATTATAACTCTTTGTAAAGAACAGTTCTTACCTACTTGTAAATGAAATACTTGAAGACCATCACAGGAGCTAACTGCTCTTTTATACAAACTGCTAAATCAGTACTTTACATGAAAACAAACTACATACTGATCTGGTATCATAGCTCACACCTATAATCTTCACACAGAAGGCTGAGTCAGTATTCTGACATTAAATATTTCCAACAGCCTATTTCCAAGAGGCTTCTTCATTTAAAATAATTCTAATGTGATATGGTATACTAATTTACAATAAAGTTTACAATAGCCAAGTGTTGTCCAACAGTAAATCTCCAAATTTAAAGTAGGCAAAGAAGATGATTACTGGAGACAAAACTTCCACTCAGAATTTTACTATTCCTTCAATTCAATTCTCAAACAACCTATACCTTGAATTTTGTAAAAAAAAAAAAAAAAAAAAAAAAAAAAAAAAAAAAAAAAAAAAAGTTCAATTGTTAAATAGAAAAAGAAAACCTATGATTCCTGTGGGCTTTTTTTCCCCAAGTGCAGAGTAAGTAAAACAAAAATACTAGACTTCTTAAAATGCAGAACTAAAACTATTAAAAATAGATATCAAATGACTATTTTCTCAGAAACAGTTGAACTTTTATAAATGGAGTAGAAAAATTTACTATTATGCCCCAAGAAAAATGCTTTGCTGGAATCAAACAAATCTCAATCTCATTGCTAAATCCCACAACAGGGTTTTTGCTATTATGTAACTCCTATCATATTTTTTTTTTTTTGCCAGTCCTGGGCTTGAGCTCAGGGCCTAAGCACTGTCCTTGGACTTCCTCAAGGCTAGATAGAGCTCTACCACTTGAGCCTCAACAACACTTCCGGCTTTTTTCTATGTATGTGATACCGAGGAATAGAACCCGGGTCTTTATGCGTGCTAGGCAAGCACTCTACCACTAGCCCAAACTCCCAGCTCCTTCTATCATTTCTATTAAGAATTTTTTTCTCTATTGGCTGTACTTCTTGTCCTAATGTGGACAATTACACCATAAGTCTACTAGTCTCTCTTTCAGATTCTTCATTATACCACTTCTATCTTTAACTTCCAGATAACTCATACCATATTTGTTTTTGAGGAAGCAGTAATCGTACACCTTAGATGATGTTTCTAAAGGACTACCATTTGTTTTTATACACAGCACACTCTATGAAATACCGTGTGCTCAACAAGCTGAAAACCATGTGTTATTCTGAATTCCTTCAATTTAAAGCACCACTTTGTATCCTATATAAAGTAGAAAGAATCTTTTAATATTAACCGGTCAAATCCTCCTAATACTTTTCATGTTATGAATTGAAGATAAGAAAAATCTTATATAATCTGTGCTAATAGTGGTATAAGAACACGCAAAATACACATGGGGAACTAAGATAAAGAAATACCTAAGATCTTACACAAGTGAATTTAAGGCACCCGCTCTAATTCCTAATTCAAAAGTATAGCCATAAGATTATGCTTCATCTGAAAATGATTAAATGGAAGGCAGCATTTTTTATTTTCCAAGTTTTACTAGTAACTTTTATCACTAGTCCGGATTAGGTGCTTAAGACTTTTCCAAAAGCACATCAGTCTTTCTGTAGCCACCAACATTTCGAGAAATGCGTATCAAGAAATAGAACCTTAAAATAGAATTTGTTAGGCATGATATGTGTTACTTTAATGCACTATTCCATTATGGCTATTATGCTGAGGACTTAATGCTCTTTAGCTACCTAAACATTTACAGTACTTGTCTGTCAAAGAGACAATTGGTTTGCCATAAATGGATCCAGTGACATGTGTGAATAGTTTTACACTGCTGCACTCATTTTACAGTTCCTGAAACTCTTTTGGGACTTCATTTTCAATATGCTTCTGGCCTTGTCTATTTCATTCTTTGAATTGATTTTCTTCGGTTAACTAAAGTATTCGTTGCTTTTCACCAAGTAACACACATAAAATTACAGCTTTTCCTTGTCTTATGAATTACTGAGATGTATCCCCTCACAAGTGGATCTTAAGGTGGAAGATTCTGAGTTTTCCTCTGAGGATCAAAAATTTTCAGGTACTCAAGAGGCTGACATCTGGAAGACCACTGTCCAAAGCTAACCAGAGCAGAATAAAAAAGCCTGGGTAGAGATGTAGCTCAAGTGGGAGAGCTCCCGCTGGGCAAAAAAGAGAACAAGTGGGAGCTCTGGTGCCACATGTTCACAAAAAAAAAATTAAAAATGTTGAACTATCCAAATGTCTACAAATTTCAGCCTAGGAACTCACTACAGTTCTTCAAGTTATAGACAGAAGCTCTTAGTAACAAAAATTTAATTTGAATGCTTATTTTGATTTCTTTACATATTCAAAGTCAAATAATTTTGTTAGGCAACTACAAAACACTAGGCCAAATCAAGGAACATATTTCAGATTCTTGTTTATGAACGTATTGGTTTTGTTTATTTTTTTTGTTTGTTTGTCATGGGGCTTGAACTCTGGGTCTGAGATCTTCAGCTCAAAGCTAGTGCTCTACCACTTGAGACACAACGTCAGTTCTGGTTTTCTGGTGGTTAATTGGAGATAAGAGTCACAGGGACTTTTGTGCCCAAGCTGACTTTGAACCACAATCCTCAGATCTCAGCCTCCTGACTAGCTAGGATTATAGTTGTCACTGGCACCCACCCTAAAGTTATTTTTTATTAAGGAAATATAAATTGTGCAAAGAAATAAAAATTAAGACTACCCTAAAAAAATAAAAACAAAATTCATGCAACAGAACAGTATCCTGAAACTGACAGATATTCCTCAGTGAACCACATTTTTGGAAAATTGCTTTTGGAAATAAATGAGAGGTGAAAGGGGGAGTTATTGTCATGTACTGAGTATCTATCTATACATGCTTATTTAAATTTCTAACCTCTTCTAAAAAATATGTTTTTAAAATTAGAAACATTATTCATGTGATGACATTAAGACCTTCACTAAATTAAAAAATAAGCTTTACTACATCTCATTAATTTAGTCAAGCATACCAAGAATTTTTATATTGGCAATACAAATAGAAGTTTCTAGCTAAATTTCAATGTATAAAAATACTGATCAAAACCATTTATTAAGCATTCCAGTTTGCTACATAATTTATATTCCTGGATATCTGAAACATTCATCTTATTGCTTATACAGTAATCTTTCCTTATCAAGTAGTTTCAGTTCTGTTGGTCAAGTAGAATCAGGACATATTAAATGAAATATTCCAAAATAACCCAGGAGTGGTAACAGAAAAAAAGCAGTTGCCTCTTAGAGGGCCCCATAAAATCATAATGGAAGAAGATAAAGTCTCTTGATTGCGCCAACCCTAAGTACAAAAAATAAAACAGAATCTTTGATGGAAACAGTCTTGGTAACCATCTAAAATTGAATTATTTCAAACAGATCAACCAAAACCTCTAGCATATTTTTTTTAAACTTAAAAGGAAAAAGAATCATATTCGTACCAGACCTTGATTAAGATTCAATATGGCAAAAAACAGTCTGAATTTTAAACACAAAAATCAGCTAAGTAGATTTTCTTCAGTTAAAAAAAAAATCTCTCCATGTCTACCATGCCTCTGAAATCTAGTTCTCTGACTTAAGAGTTAGTTCCATAGCACTTATTTCCCTGGAACAAGATAGTTCTAAACAGTTGGCAGGTGGCCAAGTGAAGGCAATGTAAACAATATGTTTACTGGTCAGCTGAAGGCTCACAGAAATAGGCTGACTCTCACCTAATTACAACAAATGTATAGGATACATTTGTTAGTGCTATGTAGGCATTAAATAAGAGCAAATAACTGAAAGTGGATGGAAACCACAGCCAAGATTCCTATAAACTCAAACTAGACTCAACCTAAGAACAATGTTGCCATCAATTAAATGAGACAGTGCCTGTCTAACATAGAAAATGCAAGTTAAGTGCTAACTAGCTAAGGATAAAAGAAACACACTTTAGAGTAAGACTTAGTGGGAAGAAACAAGTTGGCATATAACCAGAAGAAAATCCTATTTGGTGATCCTTAACATATTGATGTTTAGGTGAGCTCCCTGAAGGATACCAATCCTTTAAATCAGTTTTAGGGCAGCTGCTTTTACTAGTTTCGAAAATATATATACTAACCAATTTATCTTCCATTAGTAAGACTTCAGTTTTTTAGAATAATAAATGGTAATACATTAGGAAATTCACTTCAGGAAAACAGCTTTATTGTTCATTTATATTTCCTCAACATCAACACATCCTCTAGACTATTTTACTGCTTTGCTTTTCCATATATAAAATCTCAGAGAAAATGACAACTTATTCAGTAATAACTAACTTTGTACCTGGTTAGACGCTAATAACAAAATGGTCAATAAACTTTACTTGTATATAATTACTTGGAGATTTATATAAACATCAAGAAGTTACTTTTATTTCATTACCCATTTTGCTTTATAGCAGATGTAAGAGTAGACATTAAATATGTAGTTAAAAATTCATTCTTGTTTTAGCATTTAATTTTTCTAAGGAAAGTATATTCACTCTATACAAGATTTGTCATTACGCATTTGTAGCTGGGAAAATTTTATGGAATGTTTATGTTTATGAGGTTTGCAGTATACTTAAGGAAAGTCCAACTTATTAACAGTCAAGGTCATTTTTGATACTTGTTGCATCTGAAATCAGAGATTAAATAGCTTCCTTTCATGAGACACTAAATTTAAGAATACTAAATGAACGCTATAGGTTCAAAGAAGTACTTACAAACCTAACATAAGAAAATACTAAGATGTTAGAAATGAACTCTACCACTTACGGGGAGTGATGGAGTAGGAAGGGAAAGTGGGAGAAAAACATAGGAGATGTAACAATGTCCAACAAGAAATGTACTCACTACCTTACAGAACTGTAACCCCTCTGTACACCACCTTGACAATAAAGTTAAATTAAAAAGAAATACTAAGGAATTGATACTACTAAAGAAACGTCACTGATTTGAAATCATTAATATGTTAATGTGATTACTTACTAGATCAAGCCTTTTACATTAACTAAAGGTACAATCTAAGAGTAATTAGAGTATATATTCTAACAATAACATTTTATGTCATGCAATTTCTCCTATTTTTCCCTTACATGCATAAAAGGATGTTGCATTCCTTGTATTTCCAAGGGACAAAAAGGGAATCTGTTCTTGACATAAGACAGTACTATCTGCTTCTTTAGAAAACTGTATACTTAGCATAATATATTTTCTTGGAGTTTTGTTAAGTAAGCAGCAAGGAAGGGTGAATTATCACAGACAATATGGCTTCTTATGCCCATTACTATATAGCTCTGTGTGTTTTGTGTTTTCAATTTATGGAGGCTAGAGGTAGGAGGTTAACAACTAGGCTTTTAATAAGTAATCGAGTATTTTAAAAGACTGAGATGATTTTTAACATTTAAATTCTAAACTTGAATTCAAATTAAGCATGTTAATAAAAATAAATCCTTCAAGCAAAGCACCAGTAAGTCATCCTGTATCTTAGCTACTCATGAGACTGAGATTTGATGATATTGGTTCATAGCTAGCCCAGGCAAGAAAGTCCATGAAACTTATCTCCAATTAACCACCAAAAACCTTGAAGTAAAGCTATGGATCTAATGGTAGAGTCTTAAACACAAAAGCTAAGAGACAGCACACAGGCATTAATAAGTTCCAGCCCCAGTATTGGCCCATAAAAAATTTGTTCAGAAGTTTTCTTCTTAAGTTTGTAAGATAAAAAATTCTTCCTGACTGGTGCTGGTGAAGGCTCATGGCTGTAATCCTAGCTACTCAGGACACTGAAATCTGAGGCTTTCATTCAAAGTCAGTCCAGGCACCAAAAGTCCATAAGACTCTTATTTCCAATTAACCTCCAGAAAACCAAAAACGGTGGCTCAAGTGGTAGAGTCTTAGCCTTGAGCAGAAGAGCTCAGGAACAATGCTCAGGACCAGAGTTCAAGCTCCATGACCGACTAGGAAAAAAAAAAAAAGTTTCCTGTCTTAAGCCTAAACTTGCAGACTTACATAGGTTGTTTATTAAACTAATCAATAAGAGATATCATTTGGATCTCTAAAGTCAGGAGAAACCAAGTTGACTTGGTCAATACACAGCCCTCTACATAACTCTCTGACCTGGTCATAAGAAGTATAAAGGAGCAGTATTTATGACCAATCATAGTTAAAATAGAGTTGCAACTCCTACCCTGTGCTACCTAACCTCTGGCAATGTTTGGTTTTGGTGAGAATTCAAAGGTGACTATAGTGAAGCTCCTTTTAGGAACTATGACATGTGAGAAGAACAGCCAAATAACTCTTAGAAAGTGGCTAGAGTTCTATTTCAGCTTTGGTTAGAACTGAAGTTCCTTTAACAGCAATCAGAAGAAAACAAGGAAAGGAATCCAGACCCTCACTCACCATTTACTTGCAGCTGAGGAATCCTTACCAGAAAAGGGAGAGCAGAAAGGAATGGACAACCTTCTAGCAGGTGAAGACATCATTACTCCAAGGAAAAACCGAACAGGACAAAACCAACACCTACTCACAGATAGTAAGTGGAGTGCAAAAAGACTATGAAGTTAAGTTGTACAGCAAATAACAAAGGATAAGATGAGCTGCTCTGGACACAGAAGAAAGATTGGAGAAAGAAAAGTAGAAGCAAGAGGATAGAATTCAAGCTTTGCACTAAATAATATCTGGGTCGGGAAGTTAAAAGCATTCATGATAATTTCTCAAAGAAACCTATGTGTCTTTTTTCTCTAGAACCAATCAGCCCTAATCACAAGAAAAGGGAGTTCAATATATAGCCTACTGATTATGGCTATGGGAGACTGGCAAGTCACTGTGACACAAACCTAGTAAGGTAGAAAGATTTGGGTCCTAGTGATGGTGTACAAAGCAAATAAAATTTCAATCACAAAGGACAATACAAAGATGTTGGCATATAGCTGGGCGAGGTGCTCACGGCTGTAATCCTAGCTACTCCGGAGGCTGAGATCTGGAGATCGCAGTTCAAAAGCCAGCCCAGGCACTAAAGGCCTTGAGACTCTTATCTCCAATTAACAACACGCAAAGGGGTAGGGCAGCAGCCTTGAGCTAAAGAGCTCAGAGACAGGCGCAACCCAGGCCCAGAGTCCAAGCCCCATGAAGGACCAAAAAAAGTTGACACGTAAGGGAATATTAGAGACTCCAGATCTACTTGTTTCATGTTTTCAAAAACAACTTTAGTAAACTAGGTGCAGTGGCTCATGCCTATAATCCTAGCTAATCTGGAGGCTGAGTTCTGAGGATCAAAATTCAAAGCTAGCCAGCACAAAAGGACCTGAAACTGTTATCTCCAATTAACCCCTAGAAAATGGGAAGTGGGGCTTAGCTCAAGGGTAGGGTGGTAGCCTTGAACTGAAGAGCTCAGGGACAGTGCCCAGGCAGAGTTCAAGCCCCATGACCCCCCCCAAAAAAAACAACAACAAACACTGAAGTTCAAGACAGGATTTGCTTATGGTTTAACAAAGCCTCACACTGGCAGAACCATTTCTAATACTCAGGATTTTTGCCCTATACCTTTATGGAAATTAATTGTTCCTGAGTTGAGAAAAATATTTCAGTGCTTATAACATTTACATATTTCCTGTCTTTATTTTTTAAAAATAGCCATGAAACTGTAAGTAGGCAGTAGGATAAATCCTGATAGCATTCTCTGGAAAACGTAAGAAAATAGATGCAGTGGGAACAAGCTTTGACAAAATGCACAATACTGAGATCCATCAACTAAAACCAAATTCTTTCTATTATGAGGTTACAAGGAACTTCTGATGTTAAAATTGGAATGAAATATAAGCATAATCAAGATAGCCCCAAAGGTCTTATTAGCTAAGGAAATCAAGTAGCTGAAGGACACAACGGGGGGGGGGGGGGAGGAAGAGTGGCAAATACAACTTATGTCATTTACTCACACTTTTAGAACTTTTGTAAGGCAGAAAAAGAAGTTTATGAAATCATTACAGCTTGCAAACAATCCGCTATGGAATAATATGTACATAAAGAGGGCCAATGTGGGATTCAAGAATTTATCCTCTACAACTTTATTACAAAACACACACACACACACACACACACACACACACAGAGATGGAAGTAGCCAAAATAGCTACTGAAACAAAGTAAACTAGTATTTTCAAGTACAAACAACTACAAACATAAATGAATTTCAAGTACAAAATAAAATCAAGAGAGGCATGACTTACAAAAGAAACTACAAGGAGCTACAAAAGAAGCGATATACAATTATTTACATATAATTACACACAAGAAAATTTAATGCTGATAGTGAATATGCGAAAAACTATTTTTTAAAAAGAGGTAGTATGGGACCAGGAGTTTGGCCTAGTGGTAGAGTGCTTGCCTAGCATGCACAAAGACCCAGGTTCGATTCCTTGGTATCACATACATAGGAAAAAGCCAGAAATGGTTCTATAGCTCAAGTAGTAGAGCTCTAGCATTGAGAAAGCACAAGGACAGTGCCCAGGCCCCGAGTTCAAGGCAAAAAGAGGTAGTAGTAAGCTCAACATTCATGAGTAAAGGATAAAAGAGAGGTGAAATAATTTGGCTGGGGTATATAGTAAGCCAGACACACACTGCTAATATTTTGTTTCCTGTATTAGGAACAGACATTTCAGTTATTCATGTTCATGTTATTTTTATACTTCATTTACATGTTATATGTATTCACTGTTATCATAACATTTTATAAGTACTAATGTGGTCACTTTTTTAAAGTGTCAGAAACTACTTAGTTAACATTATTTCAAAGGTATACAAAGCATCCTCAAGTAACAAGTACCTAACTTGTACTCAGAACTTTAATGTAGACAACTCCTTGTAGCAACTATTTTCAGTTGTAACGTAAATAATAAAACAAATTAAGTATTAATTGGTCAACGTTACACAGCCAGCAGCAGTGGAATTCAATCCACAGTAAACTCTATTAACCAATGTAAAAAATCATGATGTGTCAAGGTAGTACTGTCATACTACAAAAGTAGAAATAAATTCCCAACATAAAAAGAAAGCAGACTTTTTTATATTACAGTTTGGCATTTAAGATTCATTTTAGCATTTAAAATGTTCTATTTGTTACTCAGGAGGCTGAGATCTGAGGAGTAGGTTCAAAGTCAGGCAGGGCAGGAAAGTGAGACTCTTATTTCCAAGAAATTACTCAGATAAGGGCAGAAGTGGTGCTGTGACTCAAATGGTAGAGAACTAGCTTTGAGCATAAAGAAAGAGGCTCAGGCCTGGGCCCCGAGTTGAAATCCTAGGACCTGGAGAAAATATGTTCTATTTGTTTACATTTTGTCATAGTACTTCATACTTCATAATCCTAATTTTCCTTAAACTCTGTAAAATATAAAATATCAATTATGAGTAAACAAAGTCACGACTTGGTTGTAATTTTTAGCTATTAGCAGGCTATAATCAGCATTTCCAGCTGATTACACTACCCATAGGGACTCACTCACAGGCAAAGAACAAGCTTGCCAGAGCTGCACAGAAATCAGTCACTTCCACCCTCTTTTTCCTCATCTGTCATCAATGTGTTCTTCACAACCTAATACTTAGACTCACTCCATAAGCCCTAAGCTCCCTACATACAAAGTACACAACACATTTATATTAATAATATGGTCAGCTTTTAATTTTTTCATTTCATTTGCAAGTATCTAGCCTGCAAGAAGAAGGGAGAAGAATGTACAAGTTGATCTCTTCTGCACAATGCCCTACCTTCTCCTTCTCCAACCTACTACCAAGTGTACTCTGAAAGGAGTCACTTTTATAAATGTTGATTGACTTACTACAGTGGAATAATTGGCCTCTGGTATTTCTCAATACCCCAATGAATCCTTCTCATCTACAACATGCTGGAGATGATACCAGGTACAGCTAAAGGCTGGGCGGCGTCCTGAGGGTGCCTGGGACAAGAAAAACACACAGAGAGACCAGAGACAGTCAGGAGTGACACGAGAGGACACATGGAACCACCACAGGACAGAAATACAGAGTGAAGAAAGTTCAAGAGTTAGGAGTTAGTCACAGAGATAAAGGAGCCAGAAGTCAGAGACAGAGAAAAAGCTGGCAACCTCAACTTGGGTTTGGGTTTTAAGACCACATTTATAGTATTATTTGATCACAAAATATAGATCCTCATCTTACTAAACTTATACTCAATCATCCCACAATTTTGCCAAGACTTTTCTGAAATTATATCCTTAGCGATTGAAACTAATCCTTCTCAGGTGTCATTTTAAGATATACACATACAGAATCAGTTTTTGAAGTAAACCAGCTACAAATGTAAGGTATTTTTTTTTCTCCAACTTCAAAAATGAAGGTCTGAGAGTCCACATCATTTCATCAAGGTCACAGGCAAATAAATGATAATTGGGGCACCAAATCTTTTGACTCCGAAGTTCAGTTCTTTTCCTGATATTTATCCTATTAGAAATAGATACAACAGGGTCAGGAGCATGGCCTAGTGATGGAGTACTTGCCTAGCATGCACGAAGCCCTGGGTTCAATTCCTTGACCCACAAACACAGAAATAGCTGGAAGTGGTGCTGAGGCTCAAGTGGTAAAGCTCTGGCTTTGAGAACGTCAAAGGACAGTGCTCAGGCCCTGAGCTCAAGCCCAACACTGGCACAAAAAAAAAAAAAAAAAGATACAACATAAACCTAAATTTTCTAAAAAATCAAATTCAAGCTTCAATAACACAGGATAGAGTTGAGTTTCTTTGTGTAACCTTATGAGAGAATAAACTTACTTAGGCTTATTCATTATAACTTTTTAATGTTAAGGAAAATAAAGCAGAATAAAAGTATATCAGAATGAAAGAAATATTTAGGTTATTCATTATAATAATTTTTAAATGTTACAGAAAAATAAAGCAGATTAAAAGTATATGAGAATGACTAATTAGAATTTTAACTTTAAAAAAGAAGTTTGATTTAAGTCATTTGCTTTTACAGCGTTGTAATTTCATTGTCTTACAGATGCAACATACTTTAGCTGTCCAGAAAAATAAAAAGATGTCTGTACTTTAATGAATTCCTAGTAAAGGAATGGTCTCAAAATTACTTGCTCTTTAACATCTCACCTAACATCCATATTATGATACCACTTCAGGGCATTCCATTGAGTAGAATAATAATAACATATCACTCTTTGTAAGCATTAGTATTTTATCTTCAGAGATACTTATATATTACTAAATAATCATGCTCTTTCAGAATTAATTGATATAATTGCTAGAAAAGCTCCTCAATACAAGTACAAAGCATTTTGCTGGGTCTCACAGTAAAGTAAGACAATAAGAAAACACAAATAAAATTCTATTAAATTGTGCAATGTATCTTCAACAATGCTCAACATTTTTTAAAGAGTTTTCATGTAAGACCAAAAGTACAGTACAGCTCTGCCCTCTAGTGACTGGCTGGGTTTTGCTGCTTTGTTTTGTTTTTTAATTTAGTTTTAAACCTGTATTTTTTTTTCCAAACCATGATGGCAAATTTTTTTTTTATTCTTTCAGTGGTAAAAAAAAACATCTTGATAAAACTTTAAGATATTGGTTGGGGTATAAACACAATAAAGAGACTAGCGCTTAACAATTCTTTTTATACTGGAATAGACCTCATAAGTGTGGCAAATATCTTCATTCATTTTTTAAAATATAATCTATTTTTAATTCTTACATTTATATACACTTCATTTTGAAAAGGCCAAGGAATTTTATTTAATTCATGTGTTAAAAAACTATACATTTCGGGGCCAAGAGTTTGGCCTAGTGGTAGAGTGCTTGCCTAGCATGCAGAGTCCTGGGTTTGATTCTTCAGTATTGCATACATAGAAAAAGCTGGAAGTGGTGGTGTGGCTGAAGTGTCAGAGCTCTAGCCTTGAGAAAGCCAAAGGACAGTGCTCAGGCCCTGAGTTCAAGCCCCAAGACTGGCTAAAAAAAAAAAAAGAACTATAAATTTCAGGCTGGAAGTGTAGCCTAGGGGTAGAATGCTTGCCTAGCAGGCAGAGTCCTGGGCTTGATTCCTCAGTACCACATACACAAGAAAAAGCTAGAAGTGGTGCTGTGGCTCAAGTGGTAGAGCACTAGTCTTGAGAAAGCAAACAAAACAAAAAAACCTACAAATTTCATAGTTATAAAACTATTATTTTGGATTCTGAATATCAATTCTGTGTTTACTACACACAGTAAACATATAATGGAGCAAAAATACTATAAAAATTACACTGAATGTAATTTGCCCTTAATTATATAAATGGTATTCTTTAATTATCTTTAAGTATTTGTTCAAAAGAGTTGCCATTTAACAGTGTTAGATGAATCAAATACATCTTGACCAAGGGGACCCCTTTCACTGCCCTTGTTCCATCCTTCATTGTTCTTAATTTTGTAGGAGGTACACTAATTCTTGACTGCATTCTCTAACCCTTCTCTTTATTCTTAGCACTTCTCCACAAGGCTCCATCCCACTATTTTTTTTTTTTTTGCCAGTCCTGGAGCTTGAACTCAGGGCCTGAGCACTAAGCCATACTCTCCACTGAAAGGACTTGCTTATATTAAAATGTTCCTGTTGTGACTCCTGTGAGGAGCTAGTACATTTCATCAATTCTACCTCTACTCTCACTGATGCCAGTACATCACTTTTGTGTCTATAAATACTGTTAAATATAAACATTACATTGGTACACACAAATGTAAATATCTAAACATGTGAGGATAATCCAATGTGAGGCAAGATGATGACAGAGTTAAGAGCATAATACAGTAGCCAGATTGACAAAGTGTGAATTTCAGCTCTATCATTTATTAGCAGTGTTACTTCAGGAAGATTTTACCTCCTTGTGCTTCAACTCCTTCAACTCAACAAAGGAAATATAAGGAGGTGCTTACCAACACAAATGATTTTATAGGCTGGTAGGTAATTGGAGTACACGAGAATGTATTCATCAAACTTAATTGTACCTTTCTATTTTCACTAAATGCAGATTTTACATGAAAAATTGCCTATAAACACTGAATCTAGACAATAATATACATGCTAAATGAATCAAGAACAATATAGTGATTCCTGTAATTTACTTTTATATGCATGAAAACTTAAGCTGAATTGATGAGGGGTAGACATATTAAAAGATTTGCAATAAATGTAGTTGGAAGTGGCACTGTGGCTCAAGTGGTAGAGCACTAGCCTTGAGCTGAAGAGCTCAGGGTCAGCACCCAGGCCCAGAGTTCAAGCCCCACAACTGACAAACAAACAATTAAATAAAGAAAATGGCCAGAAAGAGCTGTAGTGAATTTCATAAAGAATTATTTAAAGAAAATGTACCTACCATTGTGTAATCACCAAGATGATAACAAGGACTAAAGCTACAAGACAATGTAAAGTATAAAAAATAAGATTACTTAACTTAAAAGTAGCAAACAGCAACATTCTTATTTATGCAAATGAGAAGTAGTTTATATGCTTTCCAAGTTGGCAGAAAAGAGAAGGAAGTAATGAGGCAGTGAACTCCCACACTGGGGCGAACGGTCCCATCACAAGTAGTACAGCTCAAATTTCAAATACATCATAAAACTGCATGAGATATGTATAGAACATAGTCTTTAAAAGTCAAAAAGAACTGGATATGAATTAATTAGCCAAAAAGTTCAGACAATTTAAATATTCTGACCTTCAGTTCTCATTTTACAGACTTTTAAATATTTTAAAGGAATTGTAAGTTCCTATAGATATAGGTTCCCATAGCCACTCACTGAAAGGTTTAGGAGAAAAAAATATACACAGATATACACCTAAAGAGAAATCAGCATATAAAATGAAATTAGGTTACAGCTTTCATTTTTATAATCACTTACTACCTAGAGTAAGTACTCCACACCTTACTATTAATCTCTGCAGATAGAAACAAAGTGATTATGAATCTAGTTCCTAGCTGAGAAATTGTACAGAAGATGACCCAAGTTATCTTAATATCTTTACTGAAAAATCTTTATTAAAAGAGTGTGCCTTATATAAAGTATCACTACATGCATTGTAAAAGAGGTAAAACTGATAGAACTCATTATTCATTCATTCCATGCCAATTATAATAAATATATGTCCTATGGGCAGAGTATCTAGGAAGAACACTTGATGACATTTTAAAGAAAGTCACTTTAATGTATTTGAGGAAATAATATTAGAACTTGGATGTACTTTGATGTGCAACAGTATAAAGTAGCATATTTCAAGAAAAGAATATTAAAAGTGCATTTACAGAAGATAAGTTCTGTGTTCCCAGAGAATAGATTTCTAAATAATTATAGATTTACTCTGTGAAGACAATAACAACCTACGGTTTCACCTAAAAAGATATCAAGAACTAGGCGCCTAAAGGAGAATACTGGCAATACTTTAAACCTTGGTTTCTACCTTGACCATTCTGAAAGAACTGCTTTTTCCAAGGTGTATTTGCTCATGGATTGCAAACTGAAAGATGTCTTTAGCCATGACCGCCAGAAAGCTGGACCAGAATGAAGGGCTAGGATAAGATACAGCTCCAGGGATAGATCACTAGTAACCTACTTCCTTCTGTCAGACCCCACCTCCTAAAGTAACTAGAATCTCTCAAAAAATACCACTAAGCCTTCAATACACGTTAGACTATGAGGATATTCCCCCTCTGAAGTCTTCACTGATCCTAATATGCAGGATTTATAATCTTCCTCAGAACACTTTCCATGTGTCCATGTGTGTGTGGGAGGGGGCGAAGGGAGGGGGGAGCTTTGATACTGGAGCTTGACCTCAGGGCCTTGTGCTCTTGCTTGGCTTTAGCCTTCATGACTACTACTTAAATCACACATATAGGTCCTTTTCAGAAATGATCAATTAAGTTAGATTTCACTTTATAATTCTAAAAGATTATATATTACTGCTCAAACAAAACAAACAATGCATTTAAATGTCTTCTGTAGACACTAAGTTTCTGCCTATTCTTGTTCATTCCCAGGAAACATCATTATGCAATTGACAATCTAGAGGCAAATAAGAGTATTCAGAAGACTTAAGGGAAGAAGTTCTAAAATATTTTAAATGTATAAAATATTGTACTACAGTGAAAATAATAAAAAAATTTTATGAGTTGAGGATTAAGCAAAAAACACATAGACATATTATTATTTCTACCACCAACAATATGTACAATAGCTTTACCAGAATAACTTATCTTTTCTTTAAAAAGTAAAACTCTAAGAGAATAAAAAATGCTAATTATCGCTTTAGCAGGACCAACTAAACTAGTAAACCTGGCAATTTTATCATTTACCTAAATGTTCACAGGGGAAAGATGGTAAACATGTTTCCATCTCTCAAATAGTGCAACAAGATAATATAGAGAGATTTGGCATTAAAGGAACTAACAGTGTCTGTTGATTTTTAATGTTTTTCAATTTAACTTGCCCTTTTGAGGGAGTACTGGAGCTCAAACTCAGGGTTTCTAACACTTGAACTATGCCCCTATTCCTTTTTACTTTAGTTTTTAAGATAAGGCCTTCTGCCTTGCCCAGACTTGTCTTGGACCACAATTCAATACCTACAGCCTCCTGAATAGTTTGAATTACAGAATGTGCCACTGCGCCCACTTTTCCCCACCAAAAACTGTTGTCCCCACCTCAAACTGTTGTCCTTTATCTCTACTTCCCAAGTAGCTGAGATTCTGAATTACCAAGTCCAGCCAATCTACTGATCTTTTTGTCACCTCCTTGGTGATCTGACAGCTTCAACAATGCTGAAGGTATAGTTAGTATTCAAAACCTGTATGGAGGTCAGAGTTTTGTGTTCTTGTCTATCTGAGCACTGCCTGAGTGCTTGGGAGGTGGGTATATATTATTTTGTACATACACCACACATTTGTAGGTTTTTGTTTTCTTTCATTTGGTAAATCTTCATGATAATTAGGGTAGCACAATTTATTACAACAGTGCTCACCACGTAAAAAATAGCTAAGATGTATTTTGAACCCAATTCTTCCACATCTGGCTAGCTAAAGAAATATGTATAGTCTAAGTCCCCATGATAATGCTTAGTATACTAAAACACTACCTGAAGAAGATACTCCTGCTGGGAAGAGAACCTTAGTACTAAATGGCCTTTTGGTAAATACTGAGGAACAATGACATAATTACATAATTGATTAGTCTTTTAATATTAGTAATATAGACACTATAAAGTTATAGAAGTCAACACAAAACCAAATGCAATATTATCACATATGCAGAGTAACTAGAATATCCTTTCCCCAGAATAAATCACCTAAAAGTGGCCCTAAAGTCAACTTTTCAGATACATATTAACTGAGCACAGGTGTCAGCTTCCCCAGATCTTATAGCCTGAAGTGAATCAATTTGCCTATCTTAAATCTCACAACTGCCATGTGCTCCACTCATGTGAAGTTACAGATGAAGTTAAGAGAAAAATTAATTATAAAGTTAACAAGTCTAAAACACTTGCTGACTGAGTGTATAAGACAAATGAGCTAAGAAATGCTCCAAATTGTGTTGTTATTCTCATTACCATTTACTGATTACAGTACTAACTACAAACATAGGGTCACAGAGAAGCCTTTCATTCTGAATACTCCTCTAACTTCAATCTGGGAAAACTAATTATCTCCACATAACCAGGCAATGCTTATTAATATCAAGTCAATGGACTTTATATTAAAGAAATGTGAACTGTGGTATTAATTCATTAAAGATGGAAACAGATGCCAAATCACCAGAAACTGAAACTGTGATAACAATACACACACACACACACACACACACACACACACACACACACACACACACCACCTGCACCATCATAATCTTCCCAAGATTAAAAACAAGGAAAATTTTTTGAATCTACACACAAACAAGCAAGTGCACTATTTACTTATCACTAATCTCCACTACCTATCAATGGATACACTTAGTAATCTGTGCAGTCATTCTACAGATATTCAATGAATTCTATTGTTTAATACTAAAGAAATTCAAACAATCATTATCTATCTTAACTATGTATACTGGAAGAAAGAAGGACAGGGAAGGGGAATGAGGAAAGGAGGGGACAAAAAGGGAGGGAGAAGGGGAAAGGAGGGAGGCAAGACAACAAATGGACCAAATGTATCAGATTTAGGGCTCCTTGCGTTCTGATGGTATAAGTTCAAAGACATAATCACAATTTTTTTGTTTACAAAGCCTTAAGGATATGTCACCTTCCTATTGAATTCTTAACTTACAAAGTAAAAGGGTACTGACTTGAAAAAAATGTGAGTTGGCCTGAATCTCCAATAAACAGAAATGTATATAACCCTCGCACTCTCTTGTTCCTCACAATAATGTTCAAATACATTCTATGCTTAGATAAAAATAAATACACATGGAAGCCAATCTTTACAATGATGCAATTTCTTCATTTTACAAATATCCTTGTTTGACTTAAACTTGATTCCTTCACTTGTAAGAACCTCATTTTCTGGCATGGTGACTTCAAAGCAAAAGAAATGTGGATTTAGAAACCTCCAAGTTTCTCCCAGCTCAAAGGTACCTAGGTTATTTTTAGATTCTGAAAAGACCAATTAAGATTCTTATTTATGCTTTAAACATAGAAAATATGCTTTTTTAACTTTCATTCATTTCATTTTTTGGTATACAAAACCAACTACATCTGTTATAGATAAAACTCAGAGGATGAAATCTCAATCTCCAATGCAAGGGCATAAAAGTGACATTAGAAAGGTGGGTGAGAACCTAAACCCAAAAGACCAAGTGTAAATTTTGAGAAGAGGAAGTGACACGGGAGCTTGCTAACTCTGTGAAGCACAGGGGAAGGATCCTGAGAGGACATAGTAAGCACAAAAAGTACTTAGTTATAGGGTAGGAAGAGAGATTTAACCCTAAACAAAATTTAACCAATATCTGGTCCATAGCCATCTAGCCTCCAGACTGTGAAAAGATAAATGGTGATTATGCCATCTAGTCAGTGGCATATTGCCCCAGCAGTTTGAGCAGGCAGCCTAATACAACTTGTGAGAGAGAATAACTTGAATTTTTGAAGTAGTTTTTATTATAATAGTAATTCAGTTTCACTGTAAATAATAGTTTACAAAAAAGAAGTTTTGGAAAATTGAAAAAAACTCAATTGCACTTTAAATAATAGTTTACAAAAAGAAGAAGTCTTAAAAAAAAGAGAAGAAGAGTCTTGGGAAATTGAAAAAAAATTCATTCCCTTTCTCCAAATTATTTTTATATATGTCTAATATTTTAAGTTAAGCAAACGTAATCTTCATTTCAGAAAAAAATAGGGTCTTAAAATTGTAAAATACATTACTATGGTATACCTACTTCACAGGGAAAAGGAGGCAATGTCAACAAAAAAAAAAAAATGTTCTCTCCAGGATCTAACTTGTTCATTGAAGGATCTTAGAAATAGAAATGCTGATTTCTTCTGAAACCAAATAGTTGTTTTACATGATGAAGAAAACTCTATTAGCATTATCTTTGTTCTTGTACCATATCTTAAATTATTTAAAATTTCATAATTTTTCAACTTGATCCTGATTTCATTAATATACACAGTGTATTATCAATGGATAAGTAGATTGGTCTATCTATCTATCTGTCTGTCTGTCTATCCATCCATTTACTGTTGGCATCACTCAGTCTTTAGGACTTCTAATTCTCAGTGGAAGAAGTACATTATTAGTTCATACATTAGATAATATCTTCATAGGATTAATCCCTTTAGTGGTAAGGGGAAGCCATTTTCAATCTTCAGAAAAGCTATAGAAGAATGAAGAGTTTTTTATGATTCAGAAAAAAATTCTAAAGTCTTATAGTATGTATGTGGTTAAGTACAAAAACACAACCACTTTCAGATACACCATCAGAGTATACTAGGTCAGTTATTTTTAAAGAATTTTTCTTAGTTGACACATGTTTTCATGCATTTTTATATACTGTATAATATTCAGCCTAAGCTCATCAAATACTAAATAGTTGTTATTTCCTTGTGATTAAAGCTTTCTAACTACCATTTCTTGAGTAGTTCCACATGCCAAGCACTCTCTGTCACTTAACACAAGGATCTCATTTAATTTTCACAATTATACAAGGTAGAGATCATTTTCCATATGCTAAAATCATGTTTTATGGAGGTAAAATAATCATACATTCTTCCAACTAAATATGTCAAAAATTAGGGATTCATTCTCTAAATTCAACACCTTGGCTTTTAATCTTAACAATATTTGAGAACAACAAGAAAGATTAAAGCTGCCTAGCGTTTTCTTTTCTCTCAGTCTTAAGAAACTACAAATTATCAAGCACAGTACTATACATATATACTTCCAGATATCTAAATCATTTTAATCCACACAGGTCTAGTAGCAATGTTTTTTTTAATATCTGTGGATTAACTGAATCAATATTGGCTGAAGAGTTCTATGTACCTAGCATTTTCAACAAGACAAAAGATAATAATGCAAATCCACTATACACTGAATATGACTTCAGGTGGAATAACTCAGAACCTTCTGAGATACAATCAGATTCTCACCTTTTTTTACTTCTAGAATGAGTCTTGAAGTTAAACAAGTAGACAAAACCATTTTGCCATCATTATATCTGGTAAAATTATATTTTTAATAGAAAAGGCAAAGTATCATTTTCATATTCTCTTCTTACATCAAATTAGATAATATCTGTCAAAGTTCTGTAACCTATTACACATGGTTAATAATATAAATATATTCATTTTTCTAATAGCAGAAAGTCCAATATGAAGTAATTTTCATTCATTTTAAAATTATCTACTGTCCAACAGTACAAGTCTATTACATACAAACACACGCACACACACACACTCTCTAGACACAGAGAAAAAGTTCTAAAATTCATGGCTCAAAATTGCATTAACTTTCATTCTTTAAAATTAGGCCACATTCTGGAAGAAATGGTTTTATTGTTGAGTTAAACTTTTTTTCCTCTCTAAGACTAGATGCTTTAGTATTTTTCAACATTTATAAGTTTGTAGATTAGAACAATGATGCTTGATATTATGAAAGTGAAAAAAAAAAAGACTGTGACTCTAGCTAAGTATAACTATACCAACAGTACTGGGAAATACATATAACTAATCTCAATAAAGAAATTGGGGATCTAGTGAATATAACTGTAACCCTTCTATTAATTCAATAAAAAGACATATAATAAAGAAAAGAAAGAAATTTGGGGCAAAAAGAAATAAAGCCACAGATTTTATGCTACAAAAAAGAAGGAGGATTCATGATTAGGTAAGTTATTAAACACGTTCATTTACTATAGTGCTTCTAGGAATTTTAGTATCTATTGTGTATTGTGTCTTTCTAAAAAATAAAATAAAATAAAAAAAGCAGGAGATGCTATTTTGCAGTAATTGTAGTTAGTACATTTGTCCCTTGCATCTTCCTTACCAACCCCAATCAAGACCATTCCTATCCTAAAACACAAGGTGGTCAAGTGGTTTGTTACGCACAATGGGTGTGACACAGGCCATGTACAAATACTTGTTTGTCAAAAGAAAAAAAGGTAAATATACAGTTTTTCTATATTCAAACCAAACTGCATGTATTTTCACTACATGTACAGTCTTAGACAATGACATTGAGAAGAATGGTTTCAGAGGCCTTGTGCTGACACTCAAATCGAAAAAGCAACAGTCAGGAATAATTTAATAAAACCATAAATCAGACAAAGGCATTTAATTTAATAAGCTACTAAGAATACTTTAAAACAGAAAGATCTCAAGTTAATTTGCAACTGGAAAGTTAAAACTACAACCAAAAGTATCATTTTAATTTACATTAAATTCTTCAGTCTTAAAAAAATTCACTGGTTCACCATACAGCAGCATGCACAAAGCAGTAAACTAAACATATCTTACTCATAGATTAGGAAAACTCAATGCATCTAAGTAACCCATTACTAAAACTAACTTTAAAATATTACTGGCAGTTTTATAAAAGATTAAAAAAAAAACAACTTGTCCTAGATCAACGGCTTTTTAAATAATTTGCACAAAAGGATGTTTCAGAGTCCGATAATAACTTGTCATATATAGCTTATGAAATTTTCCCTTTTAAGCGGCTTCATAATATACACACCCTTCTAGTATTTTTAATAGGTAAGAAAAATTCCACAATACTTTGATACTGATTAATTTTTCAACCAAATTTAACCATACCAAAACCTATTTTGGTAAAAATCATGTTTTTAGATATTTAACCTCTAAATGTACAAGCTTTTAATAAACTGACTTATTCCATTAATAAAACACTAATGTGAAGAAACAAATCACAAAATTTGAAAAGGTAACTACAACCCAGTACGATTTTATAAGATTTGACTTACTTGGTGATGATCCAAATGTTACTTTTTTAAAAATAATAAAATTGACAGAGGATAAAAAAGTACAAGCATCACAATTCCCGGTCAATACGGAAAGGGAATCCATCAGCTGGGTAATGGCTGAGACTAGCTCTGACAGCACATAGCTCTCAGCTGCCTCACTACTTTCACATCAGTAAGTAAAGATGCACCTTCTCAGCAACTCTTACCGGTCAAGTCAAGACTTTCCATTGTGACTTCAATGGAACATCAGAACTTCCAGCTTCTGTGATGCAGTGGGATTCTGTGAAAAAGCCATAGCAAAGTGATTAAAATGGGGGACCTAGATGGTCTTTCAAACAAAGCTGACAATTTCTTTCTGTAAAATAATCCTCAATAAAATAAATTAACAACCAAGTAATCAAAAGCTAACAGTGCTAACACCATTCAGGAAAAACAAAATGTCATAAGTATTTGTTTGTCATTAATTTTAATTTAAAAAAAAGTTCAGGCCGGGAATTTGGCCTAGTGGTAGAGCTAGTGGTAGAGTGCTTGCTTGGCATACAAGAAGACCTGGGTTCAATTCCTCGGTACCACCTACATAGAAAAAGGCAGAAGTGATGCCGTGGCTCAAGTGGTAGAGCTCTAGTTTTGAGAAAGCCCAAAGACAGTGCCCAGACCCCCCAACCAAAAAAATCCATGATTATCCAATGCAAATCTCTGACATTAAGGTTACCTCAACTAAATTTTATATGAAATCATTTCTTGGCTAAAATCAAATATAGAATTATAGGCAAATGCTTTGGGAAAATACTGGATAGAACTAACATCCTGACTAAATTGAAGTTATTTTAAATACCCGATCCAACTCAACCATATAAAACTAACATTGGTAACAGTGGGTGGTCTGACACTACCTTGGGCAAAAACAAAAATGTGAGACCCCATCCAAAAAAATAACAAAAAAAGAGCAAAAGTTAGAATGCATACCTTAAAACCCAAGGCCCTAAATTCAACACTCCCAACCCACCATTAAAGGCAACAATGAAGGAAATATAAAACAAACAAGAAAGATAGAATAAGATTAGGAGAACAAACTATTAATAATAAATAAAAAGAAACACATTTTCTTCATAAAATAACTAATTAATTGTAGAAAAGATAAACACCAGTGAAAGATTTTTTTTTCCAGCCCTGGGGCTTGAACTCAGGGCCTGAGCACTGTCCTTGGGCTTTCTCAAGGCTAGAGCTCTGACACTTGAGCCACAGGACCACTTCTGGCTTTTTTTTCTGTGTATGTGGTACAGAGGACTCAAACCTGGTCTTTGTGCATGCTAGGCAAACACTATACCACTAGGCCAAACTCCCAACGCCAGTGAAAGAATTTTATACAAATAAAATACCAATATCCCTGAAAATATTCCTAAATTGTATCATCTTTAAGAATTAAAGCCGGCTGCCAGTGGCTCATGCCTATAATTCTGGCTACTCAGGAGCCTGAGATCTGAGGATCGTAGTTCAAAGCCAGCCAGGGCACTAAAATCTTATTTCCAGTTAACCACCAGAAAACCAGAAGTGGCACTGTGGCTCAAGTGGAAGAATGCTAGCCTTGCCCTGAAGAGCTCAGGGACAATGCCCCAGCCAGAGTCCAAGCCCCATAACCAACAACAACAACAAAAAAAAGAGAAAAATAAAATGTTGTGGGCTGGGAATGTGGCTTAGTGGTAGAATGCTTGTCTAGCATGCATGACACCCTTGGTAAGATTCCTCAGTATTATACAAACAGAAAAAGCCAGAAATGGTGTTGTGGCTCAAGAAGTGGTAGAGTGTAAGCCGTGAGCAAAAGATACTCAGGGAAAGTGCCCGCCTGAGTTCAAGCTCCCAGACTGACATACATACATACATACATACATACAAGTTGTGAATTTCTGTTACTTTTTGATATATACCTACTTTCTGTTACTTCAGAAGTAATACTAAATCTACACTCAAATAAATAGCATACTTTCCTCTCTGTAACATACTAGGATATATTTTCTTACAATTTTTTTAAAAATTAGGTATCACTGTAGAAATTTGTTTTCACTACAGAAATTAGGTATACTAGTTTATCAATCATTTACTCAACAGTAGTAGTCATGTAATGGCTTGGCTAAAGTTGGATTCCCCTGATCTCAACCAATATCATATGGACAAATTGACTTCTCATGTTAAATTTCAGAACTTCTAATAATAGTCTGAATACTTCTACCTGGGCCTGAATTATTCTGATTTTGCCCACTACTATTTATTTAAAAAAAAAACAAAAACAAAAAAATTGCATGAGCTGGGCATGGTGGCTCACACCCATAATCCTAGCTACTGAGGAAGCTGAGATATGAAGATTACCATTCAAAGACAGCCAGGGCAGTAGAGTCCATGAGACTCTTATCTCCAGTTAACCACCAGGAAACTGGAAGTGGCTCAAGTGCTAGGACGATAGCCTTGATCTGAAGAGCTCAGGGACAGCATCCAGGCCCAGAGTTCAAGCCCCACAACTGACCAAAAAAAAAAATAGCATGAAGGAATGAAGAAAAATATTTAAATGGTCTCATTATTCTATCCAAGGTATTACTCATTGATCCTTACATTTATAAAAATAGTTTGCATGAAAAAAGACTGTTTAAGATAATTACAAAGGGGCCAGGGGTTTGGCCTAGTGGTTAAAGTGTTTGCCTAGCATGCTTGAAGACCCGGGTTCGATTCCTCGGTACCACATACATAGAAAAAAGCCGGAAGTGGTGCTGAGGCTCAAGTGGTAGAATTCTAGCCTTGAGAAAGGCCAAGGACAGTGCTCAGGTCCTGAGCTCAAGCCCAGGACTGGCAAAAAAAAAAAAAACAAAAGATAATTACAAAGAATATCTATGAATACTTCCAAATTGTAAGTTCTTGTATTTTTTGATGCATGCAATTCTTAAAACTATTAGATGTCCACTAGTAATTAGCATAAAATACACAAACTAAGTTTAAAAAACATTTTAAATCTTTGTTTTTAATTTTAAAGGTGAGATATAGAGGTATTATAGTTGAATTCATAAGGTAGTGAGTACATCACTTCTTGAACATAGTTATACTGTCCCTTAAAAGTCTTAAAAAGCAATTTCATATCCATTAATGTTTTCTTCATAGATATTCATAACAGCAAGTATGTAGAACCATTAAAATACTGTAAATGTAGAAAAATCAGTAAATAGTCAAATAAATAAATCATTATAAACTAAAAATATAATTTGTACAGCTAAAATTGGGAGAGGAAAGCCCATCATTAATTCTGACAGTGTTAATGGTTTAGGAATCTCTTTATTAGCTGGGTACAGTGGCTCATGCCTATAATGCTAGCTACTCAGGCTAAGAGCTGAGAATCAAGGTTCAAAGCCAGCCTGGGAACAAAAAAACCTGAGACTCTTTTATCTCCAATTAACATCCAGAAAATGGAAAGTGGGGCTTGGCTCAAGGGTAGGGTGGTAGCCTTGAGATGAGGAGCTCATGCACAGTGTATAGGCAGAGCACAAGCCCCATTACCTGCAAAAAAAAAAAAAAAAAAAAAAAAAAACTCTCTTTACTTTTTAAGGAATGAGCATATGCTAAATCTGTTATTTCATCCTATGTGAGTTCAAAGATAATTTCTTACTAATCGCTAGATACTTTTAGGGAATTATTTATTTCTATAATGGAATATATGTATATGTATATTTGAATTTTAATTACTGTGCAATAATTTAACTGTGATGTAACATGAGTGGTGGACAGGATGAGTTGATTACAATATAGCCAATACAGATATTGAAATTTTTCCAATGAAATAAAGATATAATAAATTTAAGAAACTACCCAGTCCAATGGCAGAGGTCAATTTCCAGGCTGAAGGTCCTGCCTGAGTCATTGTCTTTGACTTCTCTGACAGACAAACTTAAGAACTTAAGAGATTCCAGATTTTATCTATTTATTAAAAATATCTACATGAGTAACTTTTGAAAAGCAGTTTCAGCATAAGCTATACTGCATTTAAATTACAAGTATTTCAAAAAATTTTTGATTTGAAGAAGGTGTGTTAGAAATTGGAAGGCCAAATTCCAGGACCCAAAGCCCCTCTGCAGGTTGAAGCTAGGGCCGGAGACCTGGTTCTGTAAGGACTGTAAGGCGGGGCACATTAAAGGGATCCCACCATAAGAAAGAAGAATGAGAGAGAGAGAAAGAGAGAGGGGGGGGGGAGGGAAGGAAATAAAAAAGGCAGGGAGGGAGGTGGGAGGGAAGGGGAAAGGAGGAGGGAGGGAGGGAAGGAAAAGAAATTGGATGGCCATGTAGACAAACGCCCAAAGTGTGAAAAAAAACGGTGCCCCTTCATGTGTCCTTAGACCAAAGCCAGGAAGAATCATCTGGAACACTGACTGGGTTCCGTCTTTGGTTTCCCCTCAACACTCACTCATCCTTACAAAGCCTTGAAATCCAAGCTCCCCATATTATCTTCCATTGTCTTACTAAGAATGTCTCTTTATCTAAACATGTCCCTTTGCCTACTTTTCCACCCATGTCACTGCATCCCACAGTGCTGGCCAGCTGTGACCGGCACAGTTCATGCTCCTCCCTGAGAAACACTGCCATCTCTTACTTACCTCTTACCACAAATCAGAGTCAAAACAGACAAAAACAGTCACAAACTCAAAGAGTTCTAGTACCTACACATCCTTGAAATCTGCTCACTTCCTTTGCTTCCTCCAACTCTCACTTTTTTAAAAGAAAAATCTTATAAACATTTTCCAGTCTTAACATTTCTTCTTTGCATGGCTACAATTCTTGTTTTTCTCAACTTACCATTTTATACAAATATAAGCAAACAAGTGTTAAAGAGTTCTCACCATATCTAACAATAGATTATTAAGTAATTCTAGATTTGAATATGCTATTCTCTATGAGTTGACAGAAAACATTGGGTAACAGGGAGAGACTCTAGCATTCATTGTCTAACAGGCCTCTAAAATAAAAACTTGGATGTACCAGTTATAAAATCGCATTTTAAAACCCACTACCCATTTATCTGACAAAAGTATACCAATGAAAATGATTCAATTTTCCACATTTGAGAAAATAATGAATTACTATGTTAGCACAGCACTGCAAAATGTATAACCACATTGCTCTTTCCTAAAACTGATAATCTAGTTGGATAATCATACACATATACAAATTACATAGTGATAGAGTAATGATCATAATGTCAAATGGTAAGAAATATGTGTGTATGTGGCCACATCTGTATGCACATACCAAATACTGGGACCTGAGCTCGGTGCCTGAAAACAGCCCTGAGCTTTTCTACTCAAGGCTAGCTTTCCACAACTTGAGCCACAGCTCCATTTCCAGCTTTCTTGTGATTATTGGAAGATAAGAGAGTTATAAATTTTCCTGGAGAGTCATGGGCTTTTCTGCCCAGACTGGCTTCAAACAATGATCTTCAGATTTCAGCTGACTAGCTAGAATTACCAGCATGAGCCACTGGCACCAGGATTTTTTTTTTAAGCTGAAATATATATCCATGTAGCAGATGGGTAAAGGTTGACCCTAAAGCATGGATGAGTTTTGGATAGGATACACAGACAGGATGAAAAGGGTATTAGAGACACAGGATGAGCAAAAGCTGGCTGTTGAAATATTAGGCAGATTTGCCTGAAGCACAGATTTCACATCAGAATGTGGAATGCTGAATATGGACAAATGAGAAAACAGTGCAATGTGCTCCTTTTTCTGTCCATAATCTCTTAAATAACACAGTAAGATTCCAGGGTTGACACTGTGCTAAGGCTACTGGCCCTTAGAGAAAGCACCCTGAAACGGTGGGCCAACTCCTGAGTCACCGTCACCCAATGCCTCGATTCTTCCTCTGCAAACTTGACACTGCAATACTCACAATCTTTAATGACTAACCTAAAACCAATAGATAATATAAATAAATGCAAAGTTCTTGATTTACAGAAAGTATTCAGTAACTTAACCATCTTATCCCTGAAGTCAAAACCAGGTAGTATAGACAACATTTAATAAAGTTACATTGGGAACACTGTGAAGCACACCTTGAATACACGCAGCATTGGATGTTGACTAAATTGGTCCTCTCTCTCTCTCTCTCTCTCTCTCTCTCTCTCTCTCTCAAATGGTGTTGTAGACTGTATTTAACTTAGGTGGCTTTGATGTGTGTTTCACTATAATAATTTAGGTAAATAGTTTTCACTCCTACAAACTTCAATACACATTAGTTGATTTGACAATGAAGATATTTTATCAAGATGACCATTTGCCATAAGATCAATGGAACACAGTGAAATCATGGATTTCTATGATTTCTATAAGTTGAGGTGGAAATGAGTAGGCATTAGTCCAGTCAGATGGCTTGGCAGAGAGGCACTGAATGAATCTATTATATTCCCAAGAACTGTACACATGCGTCTTTGACCTTCTCAGGCAGGAGAAATCACACACTTCCCAGAAGTGTACAAAAACAGGACTACCATGGTGGGAATGATAGGGAACCCCCATGGATGTTATGATGATTTACTAACACTATCAAGCTACTGAGCACCACACTGGAAAATAAATGGTTTGGGAAAACACCAGAGTCATGGGCTGTTTCTTACAGACTGGGTTAACTCAAATAAACCCTTACCTACACACTTGAGAAGTTTTCTTGTGCCTTAAGAGAGGAGTTCTGTGAATGGGACTCACTGAGGAAACCTCAAGACTATATTGTTCTCCAAGGTTTAAAAAAAATTAAAAGAAATTCCTCTGGCTGCTTTCACATGGTCAATAATTAACAATATATGGAAAACCACATTTTTATGGGAAAAAAGTTAGTCCAAAGTTATGAGATTTTAAAAAGGAAGTTAATTTTAAGTGAAAAACAATCTGTTCTAAGAAGGAAAGGACATGTTCTCTTTCCTGTTTCCCTCTGTTACTATATTAAATTATTAAATTATATATAAAGGAATATAAACATATTTAAAATTTGTGATGTTATTTAGCAGAAAAGGCATTTCTACTAAAGTAATATTGTTACTTTTTAAAGAACAAAAGACTCAAGAGTTTCTGTTCCTTTGGGGTTTGTCTTCTGTGTTTCTAGCAAATAGTTTATAAACAGACTCTTTCCTGCTCTAGAGATAGTAACTGCAAGAGTACTGCTGAATGAGCACACAATGGAGTCTGCTCAAAAGTGATCCCATGATGTGTGAAGATGCTCTTCTTTTTGCAAAGTTATTTATTAGCAAAGCAACTATTCCTGAGGCAAGTAACCCCACATAGTAATTAATTATTTCATCAGAAAACTTCAAGAAACTTTCTTTAGGTAACATCAGGGAAGTCTAATCCATATTGCTAAAAAGAAATATTCTCAAGTATTTCCAATGGTTTAATTCTTTGGCACTAATTCCTATATAGTAACCCATAAAAATCAGTTATACAACCTCAGAGGCCATCAATTACTTCTCATGCCCAGGAAGCTTGTGACTGATTGCTAAGAAAGCACTCACAGCTGGTTGGTAACTGCACTGAGATAAGGAACTAGGTCTTTACAGCCCTTTTCCTATTACTCCTTTGTAGAGTTTGAGGTGGTTCCCCATTTAAGACAAACTGTCAAACTGCAGAAGCACAAAATGCTGGAAGAAATGGCTGCTCAATTCTACCCGTTTTGACTATCCAGTTAAAAGAAAGAGAGACAAAAGGAAACTTCTATCCTTAAAACCCAAAGTTCCTGCCACACCTTTATCCCAACACCACAATGCTCTTCTGGAAGATATGTTTTCTGCAATCCTCTGAAGTTACAAAATTTGTCTAGAAAAGTACCACTAGAAAGACCCTAACTTTTTACTCTTGGGTCTCAGAACACTTTTTTCCTTTCTAGTTTAAAGGTACAGAATGACAACTTTTTAGTATTATAAGTGAGTATACAAAAATATGCCTTTGTAGCTGAGTGCTGGTGGCTCACACCTATAATCCTAGTTCACTACCTGCTTAAGAGGCAGAGATATAAGGATCCCTATTTAAAGCCAGTCCAAAAAAGTCCATAAAACTCTTATCTCCAATTAGTCACCAAATAACTAGAAGTGGAGCTGTGGCTAAAATGATAAAGTACTAGCCACAAGCACCAAAGCTCAGGGAGAGTTCCCAGACCTTGACTTCAAGCCCCATGACCAGCACCCAAAAAAAAGAAAAAAAAAATTCCTTGTGTTTCTTAATATGCTATGAAGTAAAAGTTAGTGTCAGTTACTTGTGTGTAGACAGATACTCTGTACATTCTGTTCAGTTTTACTGTGAAAATTGCTATAAATATAAGGTCTATTAACTTTTAAAACTGCCAATTTACTTCATCCTATAATACCAAAATTATATACTGACTAAAGAATGACAAGCCAGTGCCAGCTGAAATCATGAGTGGTAATTCTCCTTTGAATGCTCACCCCCAGAGAAATACTTAGTATCAACTTAAATTATGACCTAAATTAAAACTCCCTAAAACAATGACCTCAAGATACTTTACATATTCTACCAGTAACTGATCTCCAACCCCACCCCCACAAAAAAAATGTTCTCTGCATTATCTGCTCCTATATTAAAGTAACACAAAACATTTACTTCAGCCAAATGGTAATTCTACTGCCGGTAATTCCAGCTACTCAGAAGACTGTGCCCTGAGGATCATGGTTCAAATCCAGTCTGCCGAGAAAAGTCCTTGAGATTCAACTTCCAACTCATCAGCAGGAAAAAAAAAAAACAAAAAAACAAAAAACAAAAAACCTTGACTTAGATAGATGTGTGGCCCAATGGTAGAGGATTGACTGACTAGTTATGAGAAAAAAGCTGAACAAGAGCTCTAGGACCTGCGTTCCAGCCCCAGTACTGGAAAAACAAAAACAAAAACAAAAACAAAGTTTGAATTAGACAAACTTAGAGCATCATAGAAAATAGTTTCCAAATATTTCCACAAGTTTACTCTTTTTCCCTAAAATCCCAATAGTGACACAGGGTCTCCCTATTGCCTGAACTAAGTTATGCTATGAAGCAGTCCTAGAGAATCAGTTAATGGCCATAGCTCTTAATATTACTGGTAAATGTTTTGAAATTTTAACTTCTTATAATTAACAAAATCACCTTGAAGTGAAAACTCACTGTAGTGGGCAGGTATAGGAGGGAGAAAATGGGGTAAAGAATTTGGTGACATTATGCAAAAAAAAAAAAAATATATACTCATTCTCTTACTTAGGACACTGTAGCCCCTATACACAACACATTACTAATAATAATAAAATAATTTTTTAATAATTGTGAAAGCCTTATTTAAGGAATATAACCAACTACAAAAGTATATTGTCTCTCATACTAACTTTCCACAAGGAAAAAGTAGAAGTCATATATTTTTTTATCTGCCTAGAATACATTCTCACCACTTTTTAGTTTTAAAAAAGTACTCTGATTTTGAAGAAAATACTTTATGTACCTTGAGTGAACATGTGTGTACCTTGAGTGGTACTGACCTAATTCTACCTGCATTTCTGGAATAGAAGTGTCACACAAGCTTGGCCAATCAGCTTACTTCACCTTCCTAGACCGTAGCACAGGTCATAAAATAAATAACAGACATATTATCCTATATTACTACTAGTCCTACAATAAGAGAAAAGAAAGAATGGTTTGCAGTTTTGTTGAAATAATAGAAAACGGAACACAAAGTACTGGATCACATATATACTTGCAGAAAAATGGAAATAAGAACTGATTCATTTTATTCTGTTTCAAATTCTATTTTCAACAATTTTATTCAAAAGTGTTTGTTGCTGAGAGTTTGGCCTGTGGTAGAGTGCTCGCCTAGCATGCACAAAGACTCAGATTTGATTCCTTGGTACCACATACATAGAAAAAGCCCAAAGTGGTGCTGTGACTCAAATGGTAGAGCTCTAGCTTTGAGAATGCACAAGGACAATGCTCAGGCCCTGAGTTCAAGTCCTAGGACTGGCAAAAAAAAAAAAGAAAAGAAAAGAAAAGAATAAGCAAAAGTGTTTTGCTATTCAATCAAAATATTTAGATTTCAAACCTATTACATTCATTACTCCTTCAATTTATATTTCCTTTAAAATATAATTTTCCAGGTTCCAATACAAGCAATGAAAAGCTAGCAATTATTAGCTCGACTTCTAAAATTAATTTTAAGGATATTTCCGGTCTTGAAATTTGTTATATGGTGGTATTTACTTCCATCGATAGTGGCATACAGTTTCATTTTCCATGCACACATTTTGTCCTAAAATTACTTAGATTAAGAAGAAGGACTACAATGTCTTGCTCCTATAAAAATTATCATATATAACTCTGGAAAAACAAGTGGGATTAAAACAAATTATAAAAAGGTAAAATATTATCAACATCAAAGTTTTTTTAAAACATACTTTTAAATTGAATCTCTATAGATTAAAATGGCACTTCAAAATGCAAGAGTTGCCGGGCACAGTAGCTTATGCCTATAATCCTAGCTACTCAGGAGGCTGAGATCTGAGGATCTCAATTCAAAGCCAGCCCGAGCACTAAAGTCCATGAGACTCTTATCTCCAATTAACCAACAGAAAACCAGAAGTGATTCGGTGACTTAAGGGAATAGGGTGTTAGCCTTGAGCTGAAGAGCTTAGGGACAGCACCCAGGCCCAGGGGTAGAGAGGTAGCCTGGAGCTGAAGAGTTCAGGGACAGCATGCAGGCCCAGAGTTCTTCATAAAATTTCTTGTATCAGAATCAGGTCATATTCACAAAAGTTCACCCATATATGTGTATGTATTATATATGTAAATATATTGTGACCACATATGAACATTGGACAAACAACCATCTGTGAAGGGATATACTCTGTGAAACTACCTAGCTTATTTGACAATGACTTTACAAAAATAAGCAAGGGTTGGGCATAGTGGTACTGTATATGCCTATAATTCCAGCTACTCATGAGGCAAAGATTCAGAGGACCAAGGTTAGAGGGCAGTCCTAGCAAAAGTTAACAATGTCTCCATGTCAACAAGTAAGGGGTAAGTGCCTATAGTCCCAGCTACAGGTAGGAGGCTCACAGCTCAGAGAGGCTCAAGAAAAAAGAAAAAAGAAGAAGAAGAAGAAGAAGAAGAAGAAGAAGAAGAAGAAGAAGAAGAAGAAGAAGAAGAAGAAGAAGAAGAAGAAGAGGAGGAGGAGGAGGAGGAGGAGGAGGAGGAGGAGGAGGAGGAGGAGGAGGAGGAGGAGGAGGAGGAGGAGGAGGAGGAGGAGGAGGAGGAGGAAGAAGAAGAAGAAGAAGAAGAAGAAGAAGAAGAAGAAGAAGAAGAAGAAGAAGAAGAAGAAGAAGAAGAAGAAAGAAAGAAAATCACAACAAAAATGTAACACCAATCTGAGAGTATGGCTCAAGTAACTGAAGACTTGTCTAATAAGGGGAAGGGGCTGATTTCAAACAGCAGTAGAAGGAAGAAGAGGAAGAGGAGGAGGGGAGAGAAGGGAGGAGGAGAAGGAAGAGGAGGAAGAGGAGGAGGGAGGAAGGGAAAGAAGAAGGAGAGGAGGGGGGATGAAGAGGAAGAAGAAGAGGAAGAGGAAGAAGTAGTGTTATCATTCTATAATGTGATCCAACATCATATACAAAAATCAGTACCAAGAGACTTCCACTTCAACATTCTTTAGTATTTTGCCTTTATAATAATGGTTATCCTTTATATGTAGAAATAGCAATATATTATAAATCCACAGATCTGAATTTCAAATTATCAGGTATAGAAGTTGCTGGGTTTGACTTTTTTTCCCACTATGATTTGGTTTGTTCCCTCATTAGCTATTATTTTGCATTTCAGCTTCCTTTTATGAGGACGAGGTGCTAAAGAACAAAGCTACTAAACAAGGGATTTTAGACAAATCACCTGAAAGACAAATCCTCAGTTCTGCAAGCTCAGTACAAGGAGAACCAAATCCTATTGAGAGGTAGAGAGAATGCTTAGCTACTCTAGAAATTGTGGGCTTTCCAGAGCTCATATCAAACAGCTAAAAAGTAAACACTTCACAATTATAAAGAAATCAAAACACTTCTTTGAAGTGGAGATCAAGGAAATAAAATGTTGCATTTTAGAAACATGATAGTTTCCTATCTAGAATTTTTCTAGACTAAAGTGTTTCATTCAGGTTTTAATACATGAGTTTCTTTCTAATTGTCCACTCTTTTAAATTCTCAAGGACACTTTCCATAGCAAGCCAGTATAAACTAGACCTGTAAACAAAAGAAATGTTAATATTAAGTATAACCCTAAAAACTTAGTAAATGTGCTAAGCACAGTGGCTCATGCCTGTAATACTAGGTACTCAGGAGGCTGAGATCTGAGAATCTCAGTTCAAAGCCAACCTGGACACTAAAGACTGTGAGACTTCTACTTCCAATTAAACACTAGAAAACCAGAAGTGTAGCTGTGACTCAAGGGGTAGGGCAGTAACCTTGAGCTAAAGAGCTCAGGTCCAGAGCTCAAGCCCCACGATCCACAAAAAAATTAAATTAAATTTAAAAATAAAAGTAATATATATACAAAAAAGTAAGATACATTTGATGTTTCAATTTTATTCTTTACAAAGAAGTTTCAAGTTCCTAGTTTTATATTTTGACATCTGACTTGAGAGTTATGTTATTGTTTTATTTTCAATCTAATGAAAGATAAAGCAAAAGTTGTTACATATACTTTACTTGTGTGTGTAGTTTTCATTTATAGTCAGTAACTTAGTATCTTTAACTCTTTGGTAATTTCATTCAAAATTATGAAATCCTTTGTATCATTCAAAAGTTGTTACAGTGAACATTTATACCTTTTGTGTAAGTTTTTAAATTATGGAGCCTTCTGGTGACCAAATATTTACATATTATCATAAAAAACCATGATAGTCTACTGGATAAATTGGGTAACACTTCTTTCACTTCCTTTTTCTTCTTTCCCCCTCCCCCGATCTTTTTTTCTTTTTTTACAGTACTAGGGCTTGAACTCTGGGCCTCAAACTTTCTACACAGGCCTTCTCCTGCTGAGCTATATATCTAACCCCAGGTTACTGACTAATTTCACCCTGTATTTAATGATGTAATACATTTCAATTAATTTCACCATGAACAAGTAGGTGTAATGTAGATGCGATATATGTAGTCTAGATACTATAAAATGATGCGCATTTTCCAGTGTTACAGTACCCTTTACTTTTTGCTATGAGAAATGAAAACCATAATACTCATCTAAATCACTATTATAAGAAAAATCTTTTTCAGGTACTTTATAAATTCATGTAATAAAAACTCTAATTCACCAGGCTGGGAGTGTGGCCTAGTGTAGAGTACTTCCTTAGCATGCACAAAGCCCTGGGTTCAATTCCTGGGTACCACATACACAAAAAAACAAAAGTGGTGCTGTGGCTCAAGTGGTTGAGCAGTAGTATTGAGCTGAAGGGCTTAGGGGCAGCGCCCAGGCCCATAGTTCAAGATGCAGCACTACAAACAAAACAAAACAAAACAAAAAAACTCCCATTCAGTAAGAACTTGTAAGAAGTATGAAGAAAAAAATAGAAGTAATGTACATTATTGTCATTTTTTAAATAAACTTACTAAAGTTTCCTCTCCAAAATGAGCCATAAAGCACTTCTATAGTTTGGACTTTGAATGTCTCCAAAAGGTCCTGCAGCTTGATGCTACTGGGAGTTTGTGGCAATTTTAAAAGATGGGGCCCAATGGGAATTCTTCAGGGCACTGGGAAGTATGTTCTCCAAGATGACTATGTGACCACAGCCTTACCTATCTGTATTTTGTTTCCCAACAATAAGGTTGTTCCAGCTATGATAGGCTTCCACCATCCAAATCAGCAAGATCAACCAACTGTGGACTAGAAAGTCTAAAATCTGTGAGCTAAAGTATACTGTTTTGTTTTTTAATCTCTTGATGATCTCAGATAACACAGAATCTTAATAGTCCAGACATAAGCTAGACCTATAAGTGAACCAACTAAAAGTGACCCTCCAGCCCCAGAGAAGGCTTCACATGAGGGTAGCCTATGCCCGTTTCTTCACTATCACTACATGAGGCAGAACAACAGAGCAAAGCCAGTCTCAAATTCTTGACCCACAGGAAGTGTGAGATGATGGTCGTGATTTTAAGTTTTATTGCAATATGTTACACTTCAATAGAGCAGTGTTCTCTCTACTTATCTACTTCCCCAAACTACTTATGTACTATATTTTCATCTATCCATAACATACCCATGATAAAGCTTAATGTATAAATTAGGCACAGTAAGAGATTAGCAACAATGACTTGGAGTAAAATAGAAAAATTATAACAATATACTATAGTCAAAGCTATATGAGTATGGTCTCTCCCTCTTTGTTTCTAAACATCTACTTGGAATTCCAACATTTTTAAAAAGCATTTTATAGCATAGATGCTGGCCTGAGTGGTCAGCATCACTACTCTTTTATTAGTAAGTAAAAGTTACTTGAACACTTGCAGTGATATGAGTATAGTCAACCTGATAACTGAAATGATTAATGGATGATTAGGTAGTTTGACCAGTCAAAGGGATGACTCATGTCACAGGTTGGACAAAGCAGGATAATGTGAAATTTCATCATGTTACTCTATGTTTGCTTCTGGAATTTTCCATTTAGTATTTTCAGACGCTAGGTACCCATAGATTATCTGAAATTATGGAAAATTGAACTACCAACAGAAGGAACAATATTTTATAAAAGAGAATACTAAAGTTTCAGACTTTACCATAAAGAACATGAATTTTTACTGTTTAACTTTTCACCTCTTTTTGTAATTATTTAACTGTTTCATTAAAGCATCCAACCCATAATATTCCAGATTTTCAGATCACTGATATAAATACTTTTTCAATCTTTGTTAAAGAGATTAATATTCCTAAATTGTAAATATTTTAAAAACTCTTACAGATTATTGGTTATAAAATATAGTCCATATTTCTAATAATATTTCAGCTTGGACATGAAATTTTAATATCAAATTTATTTATAACTAAATGAAAATCATTTCCTTCATAATTTAGAAGCTAAGAAAGTAGTGTAGATAAAGCATAGGAAATACAAAGTTTGATTTGACTTATCTAAATGTATTGCTGTATATGGTGGGTGAAATAATTTACAATATGCTGTTAGTATAAATCCCTTATATTAATATTAAATCCTCACAACAATATCATGGCTTAGGTTCTATTATTCTCATTTCATAAACAGATAGTAGTAAGCTAAAAAATGGTTTTGAAATTGTATTGATAATTAACAGCAGAGCCATAATTGAACCTTAGTCTGGCTTCTAAGCTATGAGCATAGGTCAGCTCTCATGCTCAATAATATATTTATTCCTATTAAGCACTAGAGGCTATCAAAGCACATTGGTCTTGGGAATTGGCATGAGTTAAAGACTAACTCTACCACTTCCATAAGCATGATTTTACTGATCAACTGATCAAAATCTTTCCATATCTACCTGTAAAGTTAGACAAAAGTAGGATTAATTTTTATGAATAGTAAATGACGTCTGAATAAAAGCCATGAAACTTGAAGTACCCTATTCTCTGTATGATGGGCACCAAATCATTCTGTGGTAGCAGGAGGAAGCAGCAAAACCAGAGTGCACAGGAAAGAGAAAAAAAAAACTAAGAGAAACCACTAGCAAATCGGGGGAACACTGATCACAAGATGAAAGAAAACTCTCTTGTTTTTTTGTCTCCCCCCACACACACACACACTTTTATCATTCCTCTGCTACTCCCTAGACATAGACATAAATAGGGGAACTACTTGGGGCAAAACATGGTAACTAAAGGTCCTTACTATTCTAAGGAAAGAGCTAAACTAAAGTACTTGGGAGAGGAAAAAGTTAGGAAACTCATTCCTTTAAGTTACTTATAAATTGTTGGCTTCAACTAAGCAAGTGTGGCTCTGGTCCTAAATAATGTATAGACATTGAAAAATGAATATAGAATGGACCAATTTCCAAACTGTCCACTAGGTGGCAGATAAGCAGGACAAAACCAAATAATGAAAAGGTTTGAAAGTTGAACTGACCAAGGAAGCACAACCAGGTGGTACTTACAGTTTAAGTTAATTAAGTCAGCTGCCTACGGCAACTAAAATGTTTATATTTTCTGAAGGATATAAGATAGAATTAGAATCTCATAATAGTAACTAAAATGTCCGCAATAGAATCCAAAATTAATCAACATATAAAGCAATCGGAAAAATCGAAACTTGCATTAAAAAAAAGAAAAAAAAATGGATCAACAGACACTAATCAGAAATAACAAAGATACTAGAATTCTCTGACAAAGATTTTAAAGGAGAGTTATAAAAATGTTCTGACAAGGGGGGGTCAGGGATTTGGCTCAGTGGAAGAGCCCTTGCCTGGTAAGTACAAGGTCCTGAGTTCGGTCCCTGGCTCTAGAGAAAAAAAAAAAAAAAAAAAATGTTCTGACAAGTAAAGGCAAGTACTCTTGGAAAAAAAAAAAGCCAAAGTGGTGCTGAGGCTCAAGTGGTAGAGCTCTAGCCTTGAGAAAGTCCAAGGACAGTGCTCAGGCCCTGAGCGCAAGTCCAGGACTGGCAAAAAAAAAAAAAAGAGAGAGAGAGAGAGACACAAAATGTTATAACTACTCCAGAATTTGGATATCTCTTACAATCCTACTCCTAAATATTAACTCTGGAGAAATCAAAACATGTTCCCATATTTGTAATTGTGATAAATAATCCAATGACTACATAAACTTCAGTGTCTGTGAGAAAGAGAGAGAAAGAGAGAGAGAGAGAGAGAGAGAGAGAGAGAGAGAGAGAGAGAGAAAGAAAGAAAGAAAGAAAGAAAGAAAGAAAGAAAGAAAGAAAGAAAGAAAGAAAAAAAGAAGGGGAGGGAGGGAGGGAGGGAGGGGAGAGAGGGGAAAGGGGAAGAACAGCGGGAAAGAGGGGGGAAGGAGGGAGGGAATGGAGGGTGGAAGGAAGGAAGGAAAGGAAGGAAAGAGAGGAAGGAGAGGAAGGAAGGAGAGGAAGGCAGGAGAGGAAGGGAGGGAGGGAAGACTGGCTGGGTATAATTAATACTTGACCAAATTTCAGGCATCACGGAACATGAAAGAGCCCAATCTCAAACAATTTCATATAGGTATGATCCTATTCATATGGAATACTCTAAATGACAAAAACATCTATCTATTGCAAGGAAAAAATGGATAGTGGTTAGCATGCATTAGAGAGGAAAGTGTGACTACAAATGGGCAGAATGTTAGAATTGGTGGGGAAGATAATGAAACTAAATTTAACACATATACTATTTAAATTTCACACAAAATTTGTACACATCTAAATCCAAAGAATTATGGAAACAAGTCAATTTTACAATCAGCCTGAAAGACTGAATATTTTTAAACTCAAAGTTTAAAAAAACAAACAAAACATAAATGATTGATATTATGAATGAAAGCATTTGTTGGAGATGAACTGGTTAATTGGAAAGCATTTGGTCCACTGCATTGAAGGCCAGGGGAATCAAGTGAACTTCACAAGGACTGAAAATGTCTTACAAAAGTGTAATCCTACCCAATATGCTTCCTTTGCTACTGTATAGGCAAACCCAAGACCAAAATAGAAAGAAAATCAAAGAACTCCGTGTCACTCACTCACTGCCTGTCACGAAGTAGTAACTCAGGTCTTCAAGCTGAATGATATTTCAATTATCTAAGAGAATAATTTCTTTCGAAGATCCATTCCAATGTTAATAATTCCACCTGGAATTCTAAACTTTATTCTCTATAATCTATGCAATGCTTTATTTTCTCTACTACAAAGGAAGAAGGTAAGGAAATTCTACTTCAGAAAGATGAAACAGCTGCATGTATTCTTATTCCTCTTGTTAAATACAATTTAAAATTTCAGACACAGCCAGTCAGATCTTGTGGTTCACATCTGTAACATCAGCAATTGAAGGGGTTGAGGAAAGAAGATGTTGAGTAAGAGAGGCCAGCCTGGGCTACGAAGTAAAATCTTACAAAATAATAAATAAATAAATGTTAAACCTTATATATAAACCATTCTAAAAAAAAAAAACTGGGGCCAGGTGTTTAGCTTAGTAGTAGAGTGCTTGCCTAGCATGTCCAGGGTTCGATTCCTCGGTACCACACACATAGAAAAATGCCAGAAATGGTGCAGTGGCTCAAGTGGAACAGCACTAGCTTTGAGAAAACCCAAGGACAATGCTCAGGCCCTGAGTTGAAGCCCCAGACTAGAAAAAAAAAAAAAAGAAGAAGAAGAAGGGTCTTGAGCACTCAAGAAATAAGCCAGTGATTTTTTTGTTGTTTTTCTTCTATATCATATATCTCAGACTTGAAAATGAAGTAGCTAATTATGTCACAGGGCACAAAAATGTTACTAATATGGCCAGCTCTTTGCAGCCAAAGGAGAGATCAAGAAAGAAGCAAGTACAGACTAACAGAAAACATTTACATAGTAACTCTTCTTCAAAAGTCAGACATCATTAAATAAATAAACCTCACATCTGTCCGTACCAGATAAAACCTGTAAACTTGTACCCTTGACATGCCAACAATCCCAAGTTAAGATGGTAGGAAGGGAAAGACAAGTAAAGACCTAGGGTCTTTACATTCCCACCTTCTAGCTACCTACTCAGAAATCTTTTCTTCTCTCTCTTCGCTTAATTGGTATCAGCTAGAAGGCCTAGATAGCAATGGCCACTCTCCTTTATTAATCAGACAAAACAGGTTTCAGAACAAAGAAAATACAAGGCACGGAAGCCATTAAATCATGATTAAAGGACATACTAGCAAGAAGATATATCCATCACAAATGTGTACGTACCAATAATAATGTCAAAATATGCAAATAAAAATACATAGAACAAAAACAATCCGCAATCACAATAGGAAATATCCACAACCTTCTTTCAGTAACTGATAGAATTCGGCAGAAAATCACAACAGATATTCAAGAACTTATAAATCAATGAACAGGACCTAATTGACATTCACAAAACACTTACTTGAGCCAACATCACAGTTTCTCAAGCAATCAAGAAATATGTACCAAGATAGGCTAGGTCCCCAAACTGATTTACAGACTTAGAAGTCTCTATTAAAATCTCAGCCAAAAAAAAAAAATCTGTAGATTCAGTAGATACAGACAAGATGATTCCAAATTGTAATGGAATAGTAAAGGAATTAGAATAGCTAAAATAATTTTAAGAAAGAGATATGTGTGAGAAATCAGTGTATCTGATAAGACATAACTACAACAATCAAGAATGCATGACATCAGAGACACACAGAGAAACATAACAGAATAAACCCAGCCACATAGCCACATACAAATGGTGCTGAAGTGGAAATCCATAAACAAACAAAAACAACCTGAACCTAAAACAGTGCAAACAAAAATTGGTTCAAAATGAATCAGTCTCAAACATAAGATGAAAAAAGTCAGTAATTTTTTTTAAAAAAATTAAAAACAAGCCAACACAAAGTGAACCCAAGAAAATGTTTGTAATCTGGAGTTAGTTAAATTTGAGCGCTTGGATTTACACCAAATATATTCCTAAACAGGGAAAGCTAATAAGGTAAGCGTCTTCAAATTTAAAACCTTTTTTTACTGTGACAAAACCTAATTTAAAAAATAAAAAGATAGAGCCAGGTGTGGTGCCTCATGCCTGTACTCCTAGCTACTAAGGAGGCTGAGATCCTGAGGATCAAGGTTCAAAGCCAGTCCGGGCATGAAAGGAACTGAGACTCTTATCTCCAATTAACCTCAAGGGTAGGGCAGTAGCCTTGAGCTGAAGAGCTCAGGGACAGTGCCCTGGCTGAGTTCAAGCCCCATGACCCACAAAAGAAAGGAAAGAAAGAGAGAGAGAGAGAGAGAGAGAGAGAGAGAGAGAGAGAGAGAGAGAGAGAGAGAGAGAGAGAGAGAGAGAGAGAGGAGAAAAGAGAGAGAGAAAGAGAGCAAGAAAGAGAGAGAGAGAGAGAAAGAAAGAAAGAAAGAAAGAAAGAAAGAAAGAAAGAGAGAGAGAGAGAGGAAAGAAGGAAGGGAATCGGAGGAGGAAGAGGAAGAAGAGGAAGAGGAGAGGAGAGGAGGAGGAGGAGGATGAGGAGAAGGAGAAAAAGAAGTAGTAGTAGTAGTGGAGGAGGAGGAAGAAGAAGAAAGGAGAAAGAGAGAGAAAGAAAGAAAGAGAGAGAGAGTGAGTAAAGCTGGGAACAAAAAAACTACATGCAAATCATATATTTGACGAAGTATTCATATCTAGAGCATATGAAGAACTCTCAAAGCACAACAGTAAAATATACAGTTCAATGGCCAAAACAGACAATTTACCAAGGGAGATTTTTTTAATTGGCAAGAAAATATTCATTATTAGCTATAATGAAAAGCAAAACTACATGAAATCACTATACACCCACAGAAACAGCTTTAAAAACTAACACCTAATGCTAGTAAGAAGACAGGAGAAGCTAAACTGTTCATTTATTATGGCAGAAATAAAAATAATACAGCCAATCAAAAAAATCCTTTAGTGTTTTCTTAAACAGAACATGCAATCACCTTGTCATCAACAAATGTACTACTGGCGATTTATCCTGTTAAAATCAGTTAAGTCAATTAGCAGTATTACTTTGAGCCCTAAATTGGAAACAATCCAGATGTGTTTAAACAAATGAATAAACAGCATCTCCAGGCCAAGAAATAGTAGTCAGCAGCAACAACAACAAAAGGTGCTGGAGGCTCTCTGCTGTAATCCTACCTACTCAAGAGTCTGAGATCCTGAAGATTTCCACTTGAGGCCAGCTTGCACAGGAGGAAAGTCTGAGAAACATAACCTCCAAAATAACCAGGGCTGGAGGCATAGCTCAAGTGGTAGAGAACCAATAAAGCAAGCATGAGGCCCTGAGTTTAAACCCTATCATATCAACATAAACAAAATAAAAGGAAGCCAGATGTCAGTGGCTGGCTCATGCCTGAAATACCAGATGTTCAGAAACCTGAGATCTGAAAAACAGAGTTCAAAGACAGCCTAGGCAGAAAAGTCCCCCAGAAGACTCTTTATCTCCAACTAACCACTCAAAAGCCAGAAGTGAACCTGTGGATCAAAGTGGAAGAGCACTAGCCTAAGGCAAAAGAGAGGTAGTGTCCAGTCCCTGAGTTTAAGCCCCATGACTGAGAAAAGAAGAAATAAAAAATAAAATAAAATAAATAAGGAATCACTGATACAGACAACTATGCATGATTCTCCATAGAAGTATGCTAAGTAAAATAAGCCAAATCTCAATATTCCTAATATGTAACTTCATTTCTAAAAAACATTCTTCAAATGACAGTGCTATAGAAATGAGCATCAAACTAGTGTATGCCAGGAATTATAAAGGGTTGAAGGTAAAAACAAAGTGGATGTGACTATAAAATGGGCAATCTGAGGAATCCTAAGGTGATGGAAATGTTCTTCATTTTGACATATATATGTCAACAGGCTGGCTATGATACTGAACTATCATTTTATAGAAGTTACCACCTGGGAATCCCAGATAAATAGCCTATATTTCTGGTAACCACATGTAAATATACAAATACTTCAAATTCTTTTAAAAGTTAGTAAAAATAAAATTATAAAGCTCCTACAGGGGACTCAAGCCATGTTTTTAAGTCCATAATTTACTATTTCTCTACATTCCTCCTTAGCTAATCTCATTCAATAGGGGTTTTAGTTATTATTACCAGCGACTGCCAAACTTGTATTGCACGCTCATTTCTCTTTTCTAATGTCCAGACATACTTAAAATGGGTATGGTAATCTAGATATCTCACAGGCACCTCAATATTAATTTTGAACATTCCTCCTTATTGTCCCTAGATGTGCTTTCTTGGGAGATTTGCCCATTCACCTGTGGTCAATTGCTGTAATAGTCTCTCCACTATTTCCACAACCCCAATTGTACCCCTTCAATGGCATTTCTCCAATAGCAACCAGGCTGATTTTTGTAAATTGTCAATAATTCACTCCTTAATATAAATGTTTTCCATGTTAGTATTGTTTCCCGCATCCTCATCAAAGCACAAAAAAACCCCAGGTATTCTGGTTTCCATCTTCCATCTTGCCATTCTCTTCACACTCATTTCTGAATTCCAGCCACAATAAGACTTTTCTGGTTTCTCCAAGGCATTTTTGTTATATTTACTTATGGCCCTTTGCACTTACTCCTACCATTCTCACCCTAAAGTACCTAGTATCTACTCAGCAGATCTTAGCTTACCCATCATGCCTAAGTCTGGTTTCTTCAGCCTTCAAACTAGGGCAGGCCCTTGTTAAATAATAAAAGGCATGCCTAAGAACTTCAAGTACAACCAAACTAAAGAATTTTGACTTCTTGGGGGGAAAAAAAACCCCAAAGATGTATACAATATCTAAAGCAAAAAAAAAAATCAATATATTACATTTCAGTATGTAAGCTACACAAATTTGATCTGTACTTTATTTAGGTTAACGTAGGCCTACTTGGTAAGTGCTGGATGCATATTTCCTCTGCAGCTTTCTTAATATGAAGCACGGTAATACTAATTCTAGTCAGAGACTTTGTCATTCAGAAATTTTAACAATTAGAAACTATGTATACTTATTAACTAGCAAATTTTATGACAAATCTCTGCTACTTAATAGGCTTTAAGGGCAACCCCATCAATATGATTGTGTCTATTTATATACCTATATGTACATATATAAATATAAACTTATTTTAAAAGCTTTTAAGTTCCCTATGACAATTAACATGTTCTTCCAATCCTACAGTTTATCTATATGAAATTCTTCGTAAAGTATGATATGCTCTACCTAGTCTCTTAATAATGAAAATATTTTTAAAAAATATGAAAATGTCTGCAAGAATGCATCATATAAAAAAATCAGTTAGAACTTTAAATATGTTTAGAACTTCCCTCTAAACAGTAACTTAGAGAGGTCAGAGTTTTAGCTCTCAATTTTTCCCACCTTCATTCACACAGTTGCACACTCTGAAAGTCATTGCATTCCTCCTCCCACCCCCAAATTGCCAGGGTTCCTTTTTTTTTTAACACCCTATCTCAGGTTTTAAATTAAATATGGATACTTTATACTGAACACTACTCAAGAATTAATTAATTCTATTAGCAATCCTGTCTTTACCTATTTTTCATACTACAGCTTTTTTTTTAAAACTGGGTGTTTCTAGAAATCAGCTATAATTACTACACCACCAGTGCTCTCAACTGTATGGTTCTCCATCTTCCATGTGTTTGACTTGTGATTCTATAAAACATCCAATCTTTATATTTCTGTTAAAAAAGAAAAAATAATCCCACTGGCTTAAAAATCCCATTACGGAGTTCATAAAAATGGACTCCAGAATAAGATATAATGAAAAGTCACATAAAAATCTAAATATTAATGGAATAATGTAAAACATGCTGCAAAATAGAAATGTGAAACTACTGGGGCAAAGGAAGCAAAGGATACTCTAGAAATGCAATTTTATAAGGTGCTATTACTGCTAATATTACACACCTCTGGATTAATAAATCCAAGGATTTCCACGCTGTGAGAAAAACACATACAAACTTGTATTGAACAAGCTGGAGGGCCGTGAGTTTGGCCTAGTGAGAGAGTGCTTGCCTAGCATGCACGAAGACCTAGGTTCCATTTCTGGTACCACATACATAGGAAAAAAGCTGGAAGTGGTTCTATGGCTCAAGTGGTAGAGCTCCAGCATTGAGAAAAGTCCTAGGACAGTGCTCAGGCCTTGAGTTCAAACCCTATAATTGGCAATAATAATAATAATAATAATAATAATAATAATAATAATAAGCTGGAAGAGAAACAGACAAATTTGATTGACTAAATTTACTTATATAACCTTTGTCTTAATTGGGCATTAGTGGCTCAAACTTGTAACTGTAGCTTCACAGATGAATGAGATCCAAAGGATCATGGCTTGAGGCCAGCTAAGCACTAAATTTTTCTCGACTCCATCTCCAAACTAACCAACAAAATCAGGACTAGAGGTATGGGTCAAAGGCAGAGCACTTGTGTAGCAAGCATGAAGCCCTTAGTTCAAACTTTTAGTCTGTCACTACTACTGAAAATCTGCCTAAAATGTATGAAAGCATATTTTTCCTTTAATAAGTACAACCAAATTTTGGACTAATGATAATGAGTTTTATCAGCTATTAAGGGGGCCAGTTTTCACTGAACCCTAGGGAAGATGAGGACATTAGGTCAGATGTATACGACCTACTTTACCCATTTTGGTTTTTTGTTTTATTTTGTTTTCTTTGCTAAACTCCTTAAAACCAATTTTACAAAGGGGAGAAAAGGAGCTTATATTCCTATAAGTCGAAAGTAAAAAAATAAAAAACTAAACCTGGTTATTTGAGCTTTTACTATATCAATGAAGCTCTTCTAAAGTAATAGGTATTCTTGAAAAATCTGTTCCATTTTCAACACTGTTAAAGCAGTAAGAGCCCAAGGGCAAAACTTAGGAATAAGAAAGATAAAATCCAATTCCTATGGGAAAAAGAAAAGCATATTGGAGAAAGCTGGGTAGCATTCAGGTATTTAGTAAATATGGCTTATGTATTAAGTATGTTTTATGTATTAAAGATGCCTATTATCTGCAAAATCTGGAGATTGTCCATATATATTTCTCCATTAATATACAAAAGGTTTCCATGCTGTGATTCCTTAAGAGCAAATTCATATTACTCTATCATGAACTCTGAGTATGTGTAAGGCACAAGAAAAAGAGCAAGAGAGAAAAGTCAGAGTGAGGGTCAGAGATAGACAGAAATAGAGACAAAGTGACAGAGAGAGACTACAAAGGCAGGTGGTGTGGATCTAAGTGTCCAAAGGAAACAGGATGCCCAAATTCCTAAGAAAATTATTTTCTGAAATTAACCTAAGAGTATAACTACTTACTTTATTAATTTTTCTTACTTTGAATAAAATATACAATTAGTGCACATGAGAAAACTCTGTGGAGTTATATATTAAATATGCAGAAAAAAATGAGCAATCAAGATATTACCTTTCTGTTTTCTCTGAAGTTTTCCTGTTTATCTGACAAACTGCTTCAGCACTTAATCAGACATACAAGAAAAGCAGTGAACTATATGATCTTACACAAGTCACCTGCTACTGGCAAAATATTTCCTATTTGTCTTAATCAAGAATATCATGACAAATACAATACATTGCCCTTTTTTTTTTTTTTTTTTTTTTTTTTTTTTGCCAGTCCTGGGCTTGAGCTCAGGGCCTGAGTACTGTCCTTGGACTTTCTCAAGGCTAGAGTTCTACCACTTGAGCCACAGCAGCACCACTTCCAGCTTTGTTCTATGTATGTGGTACGGAGGAATCGAACCCGGGCCTCCGTGCATGCTTGGCAAGCACTCTACCACAAGGCCAAACTCCCGGCCCCAGCACATTGCCTTTTAAGTAAAATGTTATGCTATTAGTCCAGAAGAATACCTTAGATATACTTTTATTTTGGAAAAGCATTTGGACAAATGTTAAACACCAACATTTGGTGCTCAAAATTGCAAGTTTTTTTATTTAAAAAATTTATTAACATTGATTTTTACATCATATTTCAAATGAGGAGTGACATATTCGAGAGATGGGCCAAGTTAACAATATTAAATGAGCCACAGGACCACACTCTAATACTGTTGTTATATGCTTATGATAAACTTTTGGGATCTATTATTCTCTCTGTGCAGAATAAGTGATTGATTTGCTTTCTCCCTTTTTCACAACCATGACATGCAAATCCTATAACTACAACTCAAAAGAAAAACCTATAAACGTGGGACAGAAGAGGCCTGAAAATTAGTGTGAATAAGTTCTTAAAAACTTTATGACTTCAGTCAAGCTCTAAAGAGTCAACATACTTACATGATACCTCCCCCCCAAAAAAAACAGATATATCTTAGCCATTCAAAACACAAGTGTAGTGTCTAGAATGAAAGGGCCTCAGCAACTCCACATAGACTATGATAGGCACTCCCAATGGTGATATTTAAGGGTAATAAAGGTGATATTTAAGGGTAATATTGACAAATAAGAGCAATTATTGGAAGAAAAGTTACTAGAACACTAAAAGAACTAGAAAATGAGAGAGAAGACAAGGGAAACTAGAACTATTTAGCCTTGAAAAGGTCTTGGGGGAGAGATGATATTAAATATCTGAGTAGCTGTTAGATGACAGAGGACTCTGAACCAAAGAGGGCACAGGTAAAGCAGATTTGATGTTAATGTGAACCCCACAAAAAGGAATCACTACTAGAATGTCCCCAGTAATGCAACTGTTGTCACCTAAGTGGACATTAGAAATACCTGACACTAACATTCAAACTATCAGTACTTGGCCCACCACATCCCATTTAACTAGAATCTCTACTACAGGCAACTGTTGTCAATTATGTGGACATTATAAATACCTGACACTAACGTCCAACTATCAATGGTTGGCCCCAACCACATCCCATTTGATTAGAATTTGTACTTCAGAGCTAAGCAATTTTAAGTAAGGAAAGTACTCCCAGAGCTTCCACTGTGAAAATGACCAATGTAAAAAGGACCTGAGAGCCACCAGGTTATTTTTCTCATGCAAAACTGTCTATTCATTTATTCATTCACTTGTTTGTTTTTCTTGTGTGATGCTGAGGTTAAGCCCAGACCTGAAAGTGCTAAACAAGTATTCAACAACATAGCCCTCCCCTCCCCCCATGGCCCTAGAACCTTTCCTATTTGTAACTTGTTAAACTAAGCACTATCCTCCACGGTCAGGAAAATCAATCCCTTTTTTCAAGTATTTCAGGAGAAATAAAATTTAAATTTTATTCAAAGAGATGAATGCTCTCAAAGAAAAGAATTTAACTTTATTTAGCAAAGTCTACTCCTGAAAACTGGATTTTGAAGATCTAAGCACTTTTTTTGGTGGAAAAGAACAATCCTGCCACTTCATATGTAGTTTATACAATTTAATTTCTAAGTATTGTAAAGGAAATTTTAAATATGCTCAAATCAGGGTTTTGTAGTTCATTTCATGATAAAATAATAGAAATCAAGCAGAAAATACTTCACCATTTGTAGCATATCCAATAGACATGAAAAAATTAGTCTTATTTTCCTGCTTTAAATATTTTCTGAAACTTTCTGTGACAAACAGCCAGGATTTTTGGTTATCAATAAAGTTCTCCACACTTCCTTCAGTTACAGTTCCTAATCCTTTTTTCTGACTACTGGATAAATACATTCATACAGGTTTCCTAATCTCCTTTGAAAAGATACACTCGTATGTCTTCTGGCCAGACATGGATGCTTAGGTGGGCTGTACTTCAAATTTTAGTGGCCACTACAGATTTTTCCACTTCGATGTAACACACCCTCTAAACTTTAAAACTTTCACTTTAGATCACAGTAAAACACCCATTTCCTTTTACTTTTGCAATCTGTCAGTGTACAAAGCTTGTAATGAATCTGAAGCTTCTTTTAAGCTACTTGAAGTTTCTCTCATTAATCTTTGCCATGTGATTCATAAATAATGAGAGAGGTATTAAAAACCATCATCTTGTTTACAGAAAACCACCACCAAAAGAACCTGGAAAAACACTGTGGATTTCCTTAGACTTATGCAGCCTTAAGGAACGTATCAGGAGTCCTGACATGGGGACGAAGCACACGGTTAATATTTTTCTTAACTATTAAGCCAGTTAAGGGTGTAAGTTTCAAGTAATGACTGCCATTTTCATATCAAAACACTCGAATTACAATCACACAGACATCTGAGCAACTGCTGGACACACAGTTTTGCTCCACAGCCAACAGTCACCTTTCCATTTTTCAGGCACATACCTCTCTCATAGAAATGTTTTCAGTGCAGCAGTCTATAGCTGGCTGTAACACCGGCACGGCACGATGTGACAACAAAATTCTTGATGATTTTGCCCCTTTCTTTCTTCAAAGTCCTCCCTCGCCTTCCATGCCCCAGAGAGACCCAAATCAACAATACTTCCACAAAACCCGACTGAGTCTTAAGAATATAATGCTTCCAGTGAGAGCAGGCAGACCAGCTTTATAGAACAGCTTTCAGAGAAGCAGGAAGCTGATCTGAGCAGCAGAGAGCAGGGATGGGGCGGAGCAGAAAGGAACTGAGCTAGGGGAGAGCGAGGCACAGATAGTCTAGGCTGCTTCTAGTTACTTATTGACAGTTTCAACTAATACCACAGATTTATGAACGGGGTGTGCATCCATCCTGCCATACCTTTTCTTTCTTTTATGAATCTCTTGTCAATCTGGTAAACTATTATACTGAGGAAAGTAAGGCCTCCCGGCCAGAGCCCAGTTACAGGGAAATGATGTAAGCTTCCCACCTCCCACCAGCCCCAGCTCTGCCAATCCACCTCTACTCTGACCTGTTAATATCTCCTCCCTCCACTAGGGCTACTGCCCCGGGGCTGCAAGCCCCCAGGCTTGCCTAGCTGTGTACTACAAGGAGGCAGAAAGTATTTGCCAAGGGGCAAGAAATCTTTTTGGTTTGAGTAGGTCGTCAATTTAAAAAAACAATAGTAAAGTAAATGCATTTCTATTTAAAATTTAATGCTGAGTCGCAAAAGCTAGACAGTCCCTGAAACAAATAATATGAAGTAGAACTGAAGTGAGGAATGCAATTAGGAGAAGGAGGCACAAGGTGTGAGGAAGTAAAGGGTGCAATACTGTGAGTTAGCAAACACATGTTCTATTTTTCTTATACGACACCTCTGTGACACCTCTGTGACCTCGGAATACTAGTTTAACCTCTCTAGTTTCAGTTAAAAGAAAAGGATGAACATAAATTAATTCCGAGATCTCTCCTACAGACGTAATTGTATGAACTGACACCATAAAGAAACAGCCAAGAGCCAAAAATCTGACTGTTGGCTGACTGCTGCTCACTCAGAATTGCAATTCTTCCATTAAACTTTTTAAGAAATGATTTGATAAATGTGAGTAGGTCTAACACAACATACAGTAGAGAAAGTTAAAGCAATTTATAGAGTTAATCCTCATTGGGAAAATTTATAGAGAATTAGGATTATGAAGATGCATGGAAGATGACTAATAGATGTATGGAAGCAAAATAAGACCTGATATTACCTCTAGACAGCTTAAATCATTTACCTGGGTCAGCACTGCTCTAAATAAAGGACACAGAAGGAACAAAATATATTTATAATTAATAGCCTATACCCTACTGAATACTAGCACTCCAAACAGAAACATTCAAACTCATAGATGTACTGCACTTTCCAATGCTCATGTAGGCACACAGATAATAGATAACTTTGCAGACCAACTTTCTAAATTCCCTTTCCCAAACCTAGCCTGTCTTAGACTATACCTACATAGGATAGCCTTTTCCACCTTTCCTTTCTAACCACATTCATCTTCACCAAATTAAGGCACATAGCTCACCCACAGGAGAACAGGAAAGGCTAAAAACAATTCTGGACAGGACATGGGGACAATCAGAAATATTGCCAGAGAAAAAAATGAATGGCCCTAACCTACTCACTCTTTTGCAATGTAGATGGCTTTGCCAATTCTTTGCTTATCATAATTGAATTGTCAGATGATAAATGATTAAAGATAATTTTAAATAATGATCACTGTGATTTCAAATGTAAACAAGGAGTCCAAAAAATGAGTAAGAGTGTTAAAATTAATACCTTCATTCTTGTCCATTTATTTATGTAAATAAAAGTTTTACATTGTATATGTACATTATAAAAATAAAAAATATGTTAATATGAGAAAATATTCATCATTCATGGTCATAAAGGAAATGCAAACAAAAACAACCCTAAAATACCTTACCCCAATAAGAATGGCCAAGATTTTGAACTCAGACAATGACAGATGCTGGCGGGGTTGTGGAGAAAAAAGGAACCCTACTGCACTGCTAGTGGGATTGTAAGCAAGTTCAGCCACTCTGGAAAGCAATGTGGAGGTTTCTTAAAGAACTGAAAATAGACCTTCCCTACGATAGCCAGGTGACAGAAACAATCCAGATGCCCTACTGCAGATGAATGGATACAAAAAATGTGGTATGTATCTACATATGTATGTGTGTGTGTGTGTGTGTGTGTGTGTGTGTGTGTGTGTGTGTGTACACAATGGAATTCTACATAGCCAACAGATAAGATAAAATAATAGCATTCGCAGGGAAGTGGATGAATCTAGAGCAAATCATGTTGAGTGAGACAAGTCAAGATCAAAGGAACAAAAGGCGCATGGTATCCTTAATATGCAGCTATTAGATCCAAACAGTACAAGAGTGATGACTCAATGTTTGCATACCCAATGCTTTGAACATGGTATTGGAAATATAAACACAACTACACAGACATAAAAATTTGTGACTCTATAGACATAATGTTTTAATTCATAGATTAATATATATCTATGACATACAAACCCTCAGCCTAATTTTAATTATGTTCTTAAATCTATGTGCCAGTGATTGTATATAGAGATTCCTTTCTTGAATATTTGTTTGTTAAATATGTCATTTGAAATGATGTAAAAATCAATGTTAATGAATTTTTTAATAAAAAAAAGGAGTACATAAAATTCAGCTTCTTTGGGACAGAGCAAAGGCAGTACTCAGAGGGAAAAAAATAAGTTAAACATTTTCTTTGATAAATAACATTAGTTTAGGGGCCGGGAGTTTGGCCTAGTGGTTAAAGTGCTTGCCTAGCATGCATGAAGAGTCGGGTTCGATTCCTCGGTACCACATACATAGAAAAAAGCCGGAAGTGGTGCTGAGGCTCAAGTGGTAGAGCTCTAGCCTTGAGAAAGTCCAAGGACAGTGCTCAGGCCCTGAGCTCAAGCCCAGGACTGGCAAAAAAAAAAAAAATAAATAAATAACATTAGTTTACAAGTTTTAAGCTAACTGAAGAGGAAAATACCAATACACTAAGAAATAAATTTTCAATAAAACTATTTTTGCTTAACATGTTAAAATTTGTAAGTCCATGAATATTAGTTTGTTCTAATCATCACTAACTACAACTTTTTTATATATTTTTATTGTAATTAATAGAAGGGTTACATGATATTTGCCAGATAGATGGTGCATTAATTCCCATACATTGATACCCTTTCACATACTAACTACAACTTTTTAAGAATCACTTAATGCCATATGTTCACAAAAAAACCTTAATTTTTATCAGTTTTAAGCTTATAATATATAAGATAAAATCTGGAGAGAAAAGTAAGGTGTCAAAAATATAAAGTAACAAACACTAAAATTTAATCATACTAAATACTTTCTAAGTGGATAATAATTATTACAAACTGTAGTATAGTTTATATAGTACATGAACCTGATTATATTTAAGAACATAACAACTACATTAAGAAATCCAAGATTTATAATGTAATAAAAGATATAAATAATTTATACTTAAAACTTTAAAAATTAATTGTTAAAACCTACTGAGGGAACACCTGTTTTCTAAAATGTTTTACTACAATTATAAAGTCCAAAGATCCTAACTCTAATTTACACTCCTTCCATTCGCAAGCATCTTTCAAATGGATAAAAACAACAACGAAAGCAGCAATCTAGAATCTCAGGAAATAAACTACTTTGAACAATTAAGATTTCTAATTGAAATCTTACTTTTAATTCCTAATTTTTAAAATAATCAATATGAAAATCTTTCCAGATGGGAACCTTTTTCTCATCTTCATTAAACTATTCCACCATAATATAACCTTGGAAAGTCTTTCCTTGGCAATTATTAGTAACACCAATCCTGAGCCTCATTTAGGGCTGTCTGTATTTCTGCCAGTAAGGTGAGGGATGTGGGAACACAAAGAAGGTTCAATTCCTAGCTCATGCTGCCTGGCTCCAGTAAGCATAAACTGCTAGCCCCTGAAACTCAGCTCTAACTTCTTCATTGCAATCTGACTTTCTGAAGCTATCAACAAAATATTAGTTCCCAAATATAAATATGCTTTACTTAAAAGATTCGATACCAAAAATAAATTCATAATATTCTAGGATCTGTTCCCATTGGGTTAGACTTCCATTATACTTGTCACCATTGAATGTCTATGTGAAGTTCCTCTTGCCATTTAAGTTGACAGAGGTGTGGAAATTAGCCAAAAAAGCCAATCTCCTTATTCTTAACAGCAATGATTAAAAAGTGATGGATGTATCATCTATAAAATATATCATGTAATTTTTTTCTAGAGATCATATAGGCTATGGATCAGTGAAAATGAATGTAATATACAGACAGATTTAACTATATAAAAAGGTCAATATGCTTTGATATAACTAAAAACTCACCAAAGAGATCTAATATATATATATATTTTTTTTTTCTTTGCCAGTCCTGAGCTTGAGCTCAGAGCCTAAGCACTGTCCTTGGACTTTCTCAAGGCTAGAGCTCTACCACTTGAGCCTCAGCACCATTTCCAGCTTTTTTCTATGTATATGGTACTGAAGAATCAAACCCGGGTCTTCGTGCATGCCAGGCAAGCACTCTACCACTAGGCCAAACTCCCAGCCCAAGAGATCTAATATATTTTTTAAGTTGCAAACTCATTCTCCTATTGAACACTTGTGTAAGGTCCACATTGCTTTTATCATCTACTCACTAAATGGAATATTGCATAGCTTAACATTCTGAGCTCCTAGTTCATACAATGTGACTGGAACTTCAGGTTCCAGAAACATGAAATAAGTCTTTAACTTTCAAGAAGTAGCAAATAATTCTCAAATAACATTCAGAGGGGAGATACAAGTTTTCAAAAGTTAACCTTATATTATGTTTATATTATTCTCTCCCTTGAGTTATTCTTGATTACTATTGTTATGATCTCATCCCATTCTCTACACAACTCTATCATTATTTCCAAGTTACTGATTATGAATATAACCTAAGCTTTGAATCTGTCTAAGAGAATTGTTCTAAATCAAAACAGCCTAGGATGAAAGCCAGAAATAAAACACAGGCCTCCAGATGGTAGGTCTAGCATAGTATGCTAGTACATGACCCTGACCCACTAAAAGAGCTGTAGAATCAACAAAGACGGTTGAGCAGCATTCCCGCTCATTTCTATGATTCCTGAGAGCCATCATTTTTTTTAATCCAGAGCAAGTATTCTGGAATTATGCAAGATTGGAATCCAGATGATATAACTGTGGACAACTATTTAATATCTTTTAACCTCAATGTCTTCACATATAAAAAGTAGTAACAGAACATAGAGGGAATCAAAAGTGATAGTATCCTTAGTACTGCTGGTGACAAATTTGAGTTACCTAAATAATAACAAATTTATAAGCTCTTATTGTATAATTTGCCTTTGCTTATATAATTCTTACAACACTCACTCGATATCGTAGATATTACTTTTAATCCTATTTCATCTACAAAGAAAAAAATGGGTTCTGTGACCCATTGCCTCATAGAACTAGGATATAAAAGATGGCATATCAATTTCAAGCATAATAAGAACTATTGCATCTCTGGGGGAAAAAATACAATTACAGCACTAGCTTTATTCTCACAATCACCAACCATCACCTCATTTCCACCTCCATCAACCTTTCCCATAGTGAGGAGTAGGAAGGGCCCAAGCGAGGAGACATAAAAGCTGACAATATAGTTGAGACTATAGGGAGTAAAGACTTCAAAGAAGTCAAGAAGGAAGCTTGTCACCGGAAAAGAATAATGGACAGTAGAATGGAGAAACTTAACAGAGGCCCAACAATGAGGACAGAAAAATGTAATAAGCTACTAAAAGGTGGAGACTTAGCCTTTTAAGAAAGACAAGATTGTAAATGTTAAATTGTATGTAGTGTGTAAAAGAACAAAAGGAAAAATAGCAAAAAAATCTATCATATTTTATAATTTGAGTTCTAATTCTTACCTACTTAATAATGGCTGAGGGAAAATGTGGTGAGCATTTTAGTCAACTATCACTACTGATATTTGATACAAGCACATTTTTTTTAAAATGCCTCTGAAAATATCAGAACTCCCCAAATCATCCCTCATAAGTACCAAGCTATAATTTTATTACTTTGGAAATTTTGAATCATATACAGCTTTATCTGTAAGCTCTTTTGAGTAAAGGTAGGATTTTAATCCACATTATTTTCTTCTGACTTCAATCTAAACCTAAAGCCTTTGTTTCCTCCCATCCACTTAAAGAGACTGGCAGAATAATATAACAGAGTTAGGCTGTTTTCTATACGTTCTTAAAATTTCTGCAGATACCACTATAGAACACTATTTACTCCCCATTAGTTACTCAGCTGTGGTATATGGTTTCTCCATTCCTATGGATTTTGGCTCTTTCTTCTGCAGTGTCAGCACCTAATATATGTTGTTGCATTTTGAAATGCTAACAGGAAGATTACTTGAAATTTTCAAAGTCCTCTGACTGAAACCTTCACAATCTCCTTTGCCACCGAAACTGCTCTAGAATCCATCTCCCAATACATTTCCTTAGATTGCCAAAAATGGTAAGGATTCAGTGGATTACTGATTTACTTCACTGACAAGAACACTGGGAAAATTTAAAAAGAATTCCTTTCAGTTGAGTCTACAGTGAGCATTACGCCTGATATTCAGTTTTCAAACAAAAGATATGCCCCATGATGACTTAAAATTAACTAGCTCAGGGAGCATTCTTTATCTATTGTATAACATCCCTGTCAGAGGAATCCTTTTACATTGGTTGATTGCTAGTTTTCGAAGTGCTATAGGCCAAGCACAAACTATCCAACAAGAGTGTTAAAAGATTTGCCAAATCTTCAGGAAGTCTTTAAGATGAGATAATTCCCTTGCTAGAATTATATAGTCAGAATTTTTATCCTTTTTATCTTTCGTGTGCTTGTGTCCATGTGTGTGTGTGTGTGTGTGTGTGTGTGTGTGTGTGCGCGCGCGCGCATGCGTGCGTGAATGCGTGCATGCCTGCCTGCCTGCTGCACATGGGCACACACATGCAGGCATAGGCAGGCACCAATCCTGGTGCTTAGACTCAGGGCTTAGGCACTGTCCTTGAGCTTTCATGCTCACAGCTATGTATCCACCTCTTGAGCTACACCTCCATGTCTGGTTTTCTTAACTGGACATAGCCTCATGGACTTTCTTGTCAGGATTAGTTTCAAACCTTGATCTTCAGATCTCAGACTCAAAAGTAGCTAAGATTACAATTATAAGGCCCCAGCACTCAACCAATTTTTTTAATCTAAACATTTTTAATTAAAAGATCTAAAAAATTAAAGACTTTTTAGAAATCTAAAATGCTCTAATATTCTTTGAATATGGTTCTTTTAAAATGCAGGGCCAATGGAACATTTGCCTTGATTTGAAAAAAAAAAGAAAAAGTAAAAAAAATTCCCACAGCTATGGAGGATAATTTATAAAAAAGGACACTGAGTTGAGGGCAGACAATGTAGAGATTAATTCAGAATTAGGATTTAAGACTTTGGCTTCAATTTTTCACCATTAAAAAAAAATCTTGAGGGCTGGGAGTTTGGCCTAGTGGTTAAAGTGCTTGCCTAGCTTGCATGAAGACCCGGGTTCGATTCCTCGGTACCACATACATAGAAAAAAGCCGGAAGTGGTGCTGAGGCTCAAGTGGTAGAGCTCTAGCCTTGAGAAAGTCCAAGGACAGTGCTCAGGCCCTGAGCTCAAGCCCAGGACTGGCAAAAAAAAAAAAAAAAAAAAAAAAAAAAAAAAAAAAATCTTGAGGTCCTATACACTGGATACACATTGAAATGGGCTTAGGATCCAACAGAATGATACCCAAAGTAGAAAGTATTGGGATCAGAAGACACCATAATGAGGAAAGCCCTTCGTGGATCCCCAAGTTATGACTGTATTTTAATTTGCCCAACTCCATTTTTTAGCTGCTCCAAGTGGTTCTGAAGTTTTTGAGAACTGTCAGTTCTATGAAGGCAGCACAATACTTCAAATTGTTCACATCCTAAAATGATTTAGCAGCAAAAGTGGTAGCTGTTCTTAACTCCTTCATTTCCTGATTTATTTCTTCTGAAATTCTAGCTGAGATTGTCATTTTGTTAAAAAATTATACAAGCATGGCTACTTTATGGATATCTATTGCAAGTCAGTGGTCAGGCATATAAAGCTGCAGCTACAGCCATGTCAGAAGTAGTTCACAGTACAAGGTTGTCAGCACAATTTAGGGTTAGACCCTATTTCATACTTTCCTTCTTCTGATAGGTCAAATTACTAAGAAAGAGAGGTACCCTTCTCCCAACATATCAGATTCCTGAATACTTTTCTCTTGAGAGCCTGATATGCCCTTCCCCTACAAAAGAAAAACCAGCCAATTCCAAGTCAGTTCCCTTAGACATACGGAGTCTTTTGTTAAGGACAAACAGTTACTAAGGTCATCTACACAGTTGAACCACAGTGCACATGATAGACTATGAAGTCAAGGCCCATAGTTCATTCATTCTCTAAGATTTCATCTTCTTGCTGTTAACTTCATCCTGAGTTGGTGACCTTTCTGTATTTTGGAACAATTATATTCTCCATCCTCAGGGGAGGCCATAAGTTTATACAAAATTGGATAGTAGCTCTCTCTTTGGAGCTTTCGATAGATAGATGATAGATAGATAGATAGATAGATAGATAGATAGATAGATAGATAGATAGATAGATAGATAGACAGACAGACAGATTGTCCTGGGGCTTGAACTCTGGGCCTTGGTGCTGTCCCTGCATTCTTCAGCTCAAAACTATTACTCTTACCACTTGAGCCACAGTACCACCTCAGGTTTTCTGGTGGTTAATTGGAGACAAGAGTCTCACAGACTTTTCCAACCTGGCTGGCTTTGAACCACAATCCTCAAGATCTCAGACTCCTGAGTAGCTTATACCAATGGACAGGTCCCCTTTCTGAGTTGTTAGACATCACAGAACAATTTAAGTATGACAGTTTCCCCAGTACAATAGCCCCCTAAACAAGAGGCACTAGCAGCATGAAAAATAAATAAATAAATAAATAAATAATATCACTTTATTTTGTTAGCATTTGGTTGTATACTTGACTTTTTTAAGGTATAGAATTCCCCTAAGATCTTAAGAATTTACATTATTTTTACTTCCTCTAAAATCAACTTTGTATTAAAAACAGGAAAATACCATCAAACAGTGTCTCATGTTGGCCAAATGAGGCCAAATGAGTTTCAGGGTGAAGGTTAAATGGTAAAAATGAAAGTAGATGAAACATATCATCCCTAATTATATATTTTTTTAATTCTCATACTCATGCATTAGTGGATATGTTCATTAGTAGATAAAATGTGATTTTTTTTTTTTTTTTTGCCAGTCCTGGGTCTGAACTTAGGGCCTGAGCACTGTCCTTAGGCTTTCTCAAGGCCTGAGCTCTACCACTCGAGCCACAGCACCACTTCCAGCATTTTTTTTTCTATGTATGTGGTACTGAGGAATCGCACATGGGTCTTTGTGCATGCTTGGCAAACACTCTACTACTAGGCCAAACTCCCAACCCTGATATGTGATTTTTTTAATTAAAATAAAGAAACACTACCCATAATCATCACACTATTGACATTTTTTACTTACAGTATTTTGTAATGTCCCAGACACTGTCACATACAGAAACTATACCATTAAATTATACTCTATGTTCAATTTTTATACCATCCTTTTTTATTCAATTACACTTTAAGGGGGGGAAAAATACAGCATTTACTCATGTTATTTAAATTATTAATAAACATCATTATTGAATTTAGATGTATACATATATTTTTACACTGGAACTGTGAAGCTCTGGTACAGAGAAATGAAGCATCTTGAACCAAGTTACATAGTTTATAGAGACAAATTGGAATTTGAACCTAAATATGTGACTCCAGAGCTCATGCCTATAACTAAATTACCTCTCTGATAGCAATGTATGCCATATTCCTCCTTCTCTCTCTCCTACATCTCATTTCCAAAAACATACCTTCTGGCTTGTCTCCAACAAGTATGTACACTCAATCCAGACTAGCCTTCTTAGTGATTTTCCTATCTTCAGTCATTCCATTCCATCCTCCAACCCCTAAATTCCAGATTCCTTCCTTCACTTCATGATCTTCACTATTCAAACAACTCTGTCAGTCTCAATTCTGTACTTACTCCTGTTTCTCTATCCCCCCAAAGCCTAACCATCTCTGAAGATCTGGCTTATATTCCGTTCTCTCAGAAAGGTAATCGGCACCAGCATTTACTCATTCAAATCACTCAGTAATTACTTCTTATATAAAACAGTTCTTACATAAGTTTCTTTTATAAAAAAGGAATAATTTAAAAACTTGTAATTATTTCTTTTAAAAAAAATTAAAGCTAAGTTTTCATTAGCTTCCCAAGTTTTGTTTTGTTTTGTTTTCTACCATTTGAGATATAAGGAAATATCCTATTATCTTATTATTAATAGTCTGCTCTCAATCTCCAATACTATCCTCTCTCTTTCTACTTTCCAAGTAAAACATTTTGTCAATAGCAACTATCACCTTTTTCTCCCGTCTTACTCTTTCCTCAGCCCCTACAAACTGACACTGCACATATATATTAATAGTTTTCAGATTGATAAATGAAATAATGGTTTATGTCCTCACCTGTTGTTTTCTACAGTTTGAGCACCAATTGCAGATTCTTTCTACATTTCCCTCCTGCTTCCCTGGCCAGTTCTCAGATAATTTACTGTTAATAACAGTGACCACTCAATTTTGTTGTTATACTCTCCTCTACATCTTTATCTTCCCAAAGTCAATAATTCTTAACATTTCAATTGAGACATTTTTTCTCAAAGAAGTCCTTGCTTATCAGGTTCCAGTATAGTCAAAAGCAATAATTCTCATTCTGCTCCATTCTTTTTAAATATGTATGTCAATTTGATTAAAAATACTGCGTTTTTAATTTTTGGATATATATTGCCCTCAATAGAATACTAGGATATAGGGTGTACATATAGCAATGAGTTTTCACAAAGGAATGTCAGAATGAATGAGTTTAACAAAATAAATAGGCAAACATTAAGGTAATAATAAAGAAAAAAATCTATCATTTCAGTAAATTTTTAAATTTAGATATTAAAATGAACTAAATGCAAATTCAATGAATGACATTTAGAAGAACTAGCAATACAAGAGGTATTTTACTATAATTACAATTTATCATGAGTACTAAAATGATTGGCTAGACCGGGAGTTTTGCCTAGTGGTACAGTGCCTGCCTAGCATGCACAAAGACCCGGGTTCGATTCCTTGGTACCACATACGTAGCAAAAAGCCAGAAGTGGTGCTGTGGCTCAAGTGGTAGAGCCTTGAGAAAATCCAGGGACAGTGCTCAGGCCCTGAGCCCAAGCCCAGGACTGGCAAAATAAACAAACAAACAAACAAATAAAATGATTGGCTAATTTTGCTTGTAAACAAAACAACTCCATAAAAATTAGTTCCAAAAAGTGAAAACTAAACACTGTTCTTTAGAATCATTCAATTACTCAAGTTCAAACAGATACTAAACCATTAACATACTAAAATTTTCAGTTTATCATGCTAGAGATTAAAACCATGATTTAAGTTGCTAAGTGTCCCACCACCTGACCTCAGGGCCTGAGCACTGTCCCTGGACTTTCTCAAGGCTAGAGCTCTACCACTTGAGCCTCAGCACCCTTTCTGGCTTTTTTCCACATATGTGGCACCGAGGAATTGAACCCGGGTCTTTGTGCATGGTAGGCTAGCACTCTATCACTAGGCTAACCTCCCAGCCCTGTAGTGCTAAATTTTTTAAGTAAATATTTCTTAAACCTGAAATTGACATTTAAAAACTACTCATAGAGATTCCCTTTATTCTTGACGTGATAAACTCACCATTGATTACTAAAAAGCCCTACACTGATGGTGATAAGAAGGAATATCATTCATGCTACTTCTCCTTATTCATAAGTAGTGTGGCTGAACTTTTTATTTTTATAATCTTTTTCATTTTGGGGGCGGACAGGAGTGGGTTCTCTGCTGTTCCTTTTCCAATTTTTTGGAAGTATGAAAGTTATACCATGAAACCAAACACAGCAACATTACAATTAATCAGGTAATCTATTTATATGACTTTAACTATTAAAAATACAAGAGTGTAAATCATAAAAATTAAAATAAATTGATAATTTTATATATGGCCAACATTTGTTTTGATTTAAATTCAATCGGCCCTATATATTTAAGGCAGTCCTATATGCTTTTAGTATGTAATGGCAAATGATACAACTAGGCCTTGAGAAGAATCAAATGATAAGAAAAGGAAAATAGAAAAAATATTAAAACAATGGTCATTCTGAAAAGAACAGTGTGATAGTGTTTATAGTACAACAAAGAATAAAACACGGGGCGGGGAGTTTGGCCTAGTGGTTAAAGTGATTGCCTAGCATGCATGAAGACCCAGGTTCGATTCCTCGGTACCACATACATAGAAAAAAGCCGGAAGTGGTGCTGAGGCTCAAGTGGTAGAGCTCTAGCCTTGAGAAAGTCCAAGGACAGTGCTCAGGCCCTGAGCTCAAGCCCAGGACTGGCAAAAAAAAAAAAAAAAAGAATAAAACACATCTCTAATAATCTACAGCCAAAAAATTTTAACAATTCTAATTGCAATGGAATCATTTTGCATGACTATAAAAACAAAATCAATGAAAAACTAAATTTCTGTTAAATTCTATTTATCAAGGCAAAAAATAAATTTATTAAAAAGCCTAAAATCTAACTTTTTAAGTTAAAAATTGTTAAAGTAGAAAGCTCTGGAACTAGACACTAGTGGCTCAAGTCTAATCCTAGCTATTCAGAAAAATGAGAATGAAGGATTACAGATTACAGTCAATCCAGGAAGACAATTCCCAGAGACTCTTATCTCCAATTTACAAGCAAAAAACTGATGTGGCTTAAGTAGTAGAGTACAATCTGTTAGCAGAAAAGGAAAGACAAAGCAAAAGGCCATGAGTTCAAGTACTAGAAAACTGGATAGATAAGACGGATGGATAGATAGATAGATAGATAGATAGATAGATAGATAGATAGATAGATAGATAGATAGATAGATAGATAGGCAGGCAGGCAGGCAGGCAGGCAGGCAGGCAGGCAGATAGACAGACAGACAGACAGACAGACAGGCAGGCAGGCAGGCAGGCAGGCAGGCAGAGATATATACATATATATATATATATATATATATATATGCATGAATACAGACATGCATGGATACATATATAGATAGATGTTTGAATTAAACACTAAATATAATCTAACTGCAATATTATGTCTTCAGCAACAAAACATTAATATAGGAAGTACTACCTTATTTATAAACCAAGAGCTTGAAGACACTATTACTTTGATAATAACTGAATTTATAAATAGAAACTGTCTAGTATCAGTTGTGTGGCTGTGGAATTCCAGCATGGTTAGTTGATAGACTAGGACTCATACAGATAAAACCCCATTATCAATGACCAGGAGATGAGGGACGCCATAATCCTCATCTTTGCCAACAAGCAGGACCTGCCTGATGCCATGAAACCCCACGAGATCCAGGAGAAACTGGGCCTGACCCGGGTTCAGGACAGGAATTGGTATGTGCAGCCCTCCTGTGCCACCTCGGGGGACGGACTCTATGAGGGGCTCACATGGTTAACCTCTAACTACAAATCCTAATGAGCATTCTCCACCCATCCCCAAAAGGAGAGACATCAAAAACCCATTCATAGGATTATCGCCACCATCATCACCTCTTCAATTGCCACTTTCTCTTTTGAATTTGAACTCTGGAGTTACTGTTCTACGTTTTAGGGGTGGGGGTTGGAGGTTTCACTCTCCTTTTTTTCTTTTTCCTTTATTTTATTTTTTTCCCTTTTTTCTTTTTGGCTTTGCGCTAGTATGCTCACATCTGACATTTGACTTGAACACAGTGCTAGATGCTCTTACTGACTTCCAGCAAATGGGGTGGGGAAAATACAGCATTTCTTGGTAAAGTCCTTTATAATAATGATTTGATTTTTTATTTCGAGAGAATCTTTTTCTCCAATGTATGCTTTTTTCCTTTTGCCCAGTTTCCTTATCACTTGCAGTAGATGGCTTATTTTGCATTCATGCAGACTATGTTGCAAGTCTGTTTCATTTAGTAAATTGTAAATTATTGCTTAAAAAATTAAATTATGGGTTTAAACTAAATACATGACTCAAAGCTAAAGACAAAACTATTATATTTAGATATGTATATGTGTTAAAAATACTGAAGGTAAGAACTGCACAATTATTTTTCAAATATTTCAAAAATAATTTTGCAATTAAGTACTTTCAAAGAAAAAGTACTTATAATATTTTTCAGGTAACAACCCACCAGTTTACTCATTTTTTTAATTTAATTTTTTTTTGTGGGGGGGAGTCATGGGGCTTGAATCCTGAGCCTGGATGCTGTCCCTGGGCTCTTCAGCTCAAGGCTACCACCCTATCCCTGAGCCACAGCCCCTCCTTCCTTTTCTAGTGATTAACTGGATTAAGAGTCTCACAGTCTTTTGCGCCTGGGCTCATTTTGAACCGCGATCCTCAAATCTCAGCCTCCAGAGAAGCTAGGATTACAGGCATGAGCCGCCGTGCCTGGCTTTAATTTAAATTTTATGCAACTGTGATGTACAAAGGGGTTACAGTCATGTACGTCAGAAATGAATGCATTTATTTTTGAACCCTGTTACATAGCTCCTCTCTCATTTTCTCTCACTTTTCTCCCCCAGCCAAGTTGTAAAGTTCATTTCCAACATAGTGTCTACTGAGTATTACTACTGAATTGGTTCACCCTTGGTCACACATGCATTTATGTGATTGCTCTTCCCCTCCCAAATCAGATAAACTTATATACAAGACAAGATACAGAAATCAAAAAGGAAGACAAAAGTCTCATATTGTTACAATATCTTACCTTGTTATCTGATATATTATATATATATATGTTTATTTGTTTATTTGAAATAGAATAGAGAAGGGGGAAACAAGATGAGGGGAGGAGGTGGGAGAGGGAACTGGGGATAAAAACATGAGAAGGGGTAGCAATGATTGTTACGTAATGCACCTTCTATCTGGCGAATATAATGTAACCCTTCTATTAATTACAATATTAAAAAAAAAAAAAGAAAGAAAGAAAAACATTGCTAGCAGAGAAGCCAGGCTCAGTAGCTCACGCCTGTAATCCTAGGTACTCAGCCAGCCCGGGCACAAAAGGACCTGAGACTCTTATCTCCAATTTAAACTCTAGAAGTGGGGCTTGGCACAAGGGTAGGGTGGTAGCCTTGAACAGAAGAGCTCAGGGACAGCACCCAGGCTGAGTTCAAGCTCCATGAGCCGCCCCCCCTCGCAAAAAAAAAATCCTAGCAGATAACTATCAACAAAAAAGTTAACCAAACTATCTCATGACCTAAACAAGCTAAGAAATGAATGTTTTAGCTAAATCTTTGAAATGTTTTTGAAATAAAGTATTTTAATACAGTATTTTTACTCATCTATTTATCACTATAAGCAATAATAATGTATAAAGGTAATCTAAATTCTACTAAAATTTTTAATAATAGCACTACTAATAATACAGCATAATTCTTTTCTAAAAATACATGATGACTATTCCTTGGAGAACATAGTATATGATTAAAAGTGAGATGTGATAAATTGCACAAATTCTGCCCTGCTGCTTACAGCTAAGTAATATATTTAACATGTAATTCAATCTTTACTTCAAATTCTTATTGGAAAAATAAAAGAAACAATTAACACGATAAATAAACACTTTGGATATAATGGATAAAAAGTAAAACATCACCAAATCATGTCCATCACAGATAAAACGTATTAGCAAACCTCTAATTATAATCTTGTATATGATTCTATTCTCAAAGCTACTTTTTAAAAATCTCTGCTTAATTCTACAAATATTAGCTATCTAGTATATGCTAAGCACTATTAGCACTATTAGTCCCTACAGACGGGATAAAGGAATATGAGACCTTTTACTTTTTACTAGTACAAATGGAACATCATAGAAAGGGGAATCATAAGACAGTGGCCTGCATTACCAAAAAGAATTCAAATGAAATAAAGAAAAATCAATCTTTTCCTAAGACACAGAGGAGAAAAAGGTCTTACTATTTTTTGCACCCTATACTTCCAGAAAGTATGTAATAACAAGTGTATAACAGGTATAATCATTCATAAAAGCTCAATAATGTAAAAATATGAATAATGATACTTTAAGAAAGAGCTATCAGCATCATTTAAGAATTAGAAACTTGGCTTTTGATTCTAGTAAAATATAGATCAGCTTAATGCAAAACTCATTCAAGAATTCATTTGCAAATAGCTAAAGGACTTACCGCAAGAAAGGAATCAAGATGACTTTAGATTTCCCGTGTTTAAACATTTATTTGGAAATTACAAAATATTCCAATCATGAAATTTACTTTTATTTAAAACACTGACCTAATTGCGGATGCTGTTGGTTCACTCCTGTAATCCTAACTACTCAAGAGTCTGAGATCTGAGGATTGTGGTTAAAGGCCAGCCAGGGCACAGAAGACTTTAAAGAGGAAGCAGCGTTGTGACTCAGTGGTAAATCACTAGCCTTGGGCTGATGGGCTCAGGGACAGAGATCAGGCCGAGTTCAAGCTTCACAACTGACAAAAAACGAAATACAGACTACTTAATGTTTTTTAGTTTTAGGATAGTTTTTCCTGATAACATATATATATCATATTTTTAGTAAATTTAGTTATCAATAATCAAAATAAAGTTTAAAATAATTGATAGCTATTATTTTTAAAATCTTACATGCAAATGTCTGGAATCTGCAAGAAAAATAGAGCACATTTTAAAATACATTTTGTCATATGAATGTGCTGACGTAGAATAACAATATTTAGTATTTAAAAGAAATAAGAGGAATGGCAATGTTTAAGTATGGTAGTAAGAAGTATGATAGTAACTTTTTAATTAACAAAAACCTCTGTAGATTTAAGACATATCTTCTGTCTAAAATGTCACAGAAGCAATATTTCTAAAAATCAGATAAACAACACAAACTCTAGTAAACCAAATTCATTACTATTTCATTTGAAATAACATGAGAGAGAATGTATACATTAGCTTTCATAATCTTCTATATCCGAAATTATATGTCAAGTGATCAAAATAATCTGGATTGTCTAATGTCTTAAGTAACGCAATATTTTATGTGTATGTGCCAGTCCTAAGGATTGAATTTAGGGTCTGGGCACTGTACAAGGGTTAGTGCTTTACCATTTGAACCACAACTCCATTTGCGCATTTGCAATTATTTTGGCTAACAGTTGAAGATATGAATCTCACAAACTTTCCTGCCTGGGCAGGCTATGAACAATAACCATCAGATCTCAGTGTTCTTGTTCACTAGGATTACAGACATGAACCAGCAGTGGTAACTAAATTTGAATTACTGAGTAACTCAATTTTTACATTTAAATAAGTAGTGGATTTTAAAATCTGTTGTGCTGATTTAAAATGGACTTCTTAAGGACAATCCAAAGTTATAGGGACAGTGGGAGGAATCCACTGCCACAAATACACACACACACACACACACACACACACACACACACCACTGCCACAAATACACACACACACACACACACACACACACACACACACACACACACACGATGTTCCAGAACTTGCTGATTTATGTTCCTAAAACTAGATTTTTTTTAAGGCAATAGAAAATGCTAGTAACACTAAAGAAACACAATCCACCATAGGTATTTTGTACTATCCTTACAGGGCACTAAGGACACATTCAACAAATGAAACAGACAGAGGGAGAAAGAGAGAGAGAGAGAGAGAGAGAGAGAGAGAGAGAGAGAGAGAGAGAGAGAGAGAGAGAGAGAGAGAGAGAGAGAGAGAGAGAGAGAGACAGCCCTATCCCTGACTAAAAGCCCAGTGTGAAAACTGGGGAAGAATAAACTCATATAAACAATGAGGATTAAACTCTTTTAACTTTCTCTCTCTGGTAATAAAAGAGGCACCCGAAACATAGGTTAAGTGTCTACATAAAAAGAAGCATAAAGAAATCTGCTTGAATGGGAGGGATTGCAGAGCATCCATCAACATTTGTTTGAAAAGACCTGCCACGCTCTCAGGAGTTACACTTAAATAATGTGACCCTTTCCGGACAGGACAATAAGGAGACAGATTAGACCCTTCAAGAAGTGATTCATCCTTGGTTGCATGTCAAGAGGAGATCTGATGTAAAGCTATAAAGCTTGGACCCTGTGTGTTTGCTTAAGCATTTGGGCAGCTCTCTCTGTGACCCTGTAAGTAACTAGTGGGTGTAAGGCATCTAGTCTCAGGAAAGTGACTACAGGGATTCCAAGCTGAAAGATAAAATGTACAACTCCCCCAAGCAGGCTCTCAAACAACAGCACCAGCTTTTCTCATGTTTGATCAGAGAACAAATCCCAGTACATGGTCTCTCCCAGTCCTTTACAAGACCTATCATCTGACTTCGATTTTGATGAAAATTGACTTTGAAGCAAATTCTTTTTTTTTAAGGAAATTTTTAAACAAAAGCGGTAGTTAAACACTGAAACGCAGATTTTAAAAGAAAAGCGGCCCACCTTAATGACATCAGAGCAAACACACTCTGAAAGCCAGAAGAGAATGCAAGCCTTTCCCCCCACCCCCAGCAGTTCTCAGCATGTGTTCTTCTCAATTCTTACCCAGACGTGAGGGCTAGAGGATAGAACCAGTTCTAAAAATTGTCTCCCTGTCTCTAATGCCTCAAAATTAATCCATCCTGATTTGAGAGCTGTCCCCCACACTCCTATGTCTTTCATTTCAAAGAGTGAGGGAAACATCAAAGAAACATAAGCAAGGGACAAGACCCATTCTAAGGCCCTGGGTACACTCCTCATGGGTTCACTGCTAACCTTTGGACTGGCTGTCTTTTTAGGAGGAAGGGCCTCCCCTAGAACCCAAACTGCTGTACTTCTCCCTCCTTCCTGCAGATGGAGTCAGACAGAGAAAGCCACGTTGGAGCCAGGAGCCCCCTCTGCTCTCTAAGCAGACAGGCAGGAAAATGAAGCCACAGAAAGCCTTGCGATTCTGGAAAAGAAGGAAGCCAATGCAGATGCTACTGTTTTTTAATTATTGTAAGATTCTAACCTGGTCAGTCAGTAGTATGTGGTATTTTCTATACACAGGAAATATAATGAGAAATGGTTTCTAATAACTGTACCTTCTGACAAATGAAGTTTAAACACCCTCTCTTCCAGAGTCAAGTCTGTCCCCATAGCCGAGAAGGCAGGGTGGCAAAATGTCCCCTTCTGAATGAATTTATATTCGAGTTGCTTTCCGTCTGGAGCTCCTCGCTGTTGCCTGGAAACAGGAAACCCTTCCCACCTACATGTTTCCTGATTACTCCCCCCCACCATGTCTCCCTCTTACAGTGTGCAAGGAATATACCTGGCCATGCTTCTAGGTACAGTTTATCTTGAAGAAGACCCGATTCTTTGAAAAATACAGCAGTGGCAGAATGTTATCATTTAGCTGCTTGGAGAGAATAATAGCTAGTTAAATAAATCAGTATTAAAATCTTGAATTAAGCAATTGAACCCAAAACACAGTCCTTACCAAAGCATTTTAAAACAGTGAATGTTAGACACATATTCACTAAACAAATACGTCAAATAAAAACAAGTTTATTTTTTAATCTATGCCTTTATCTCACTGATAGTTCTATAAACAGTATACTTTCTAAGTGTAAAAGAGAATGTTCTAATGGTCCTCCATGCTTAAACCATCCCTGTTGTTTCTGTGTCCCCTTAAAGTCAACACCCACAGCACATCAGCTGCTAAGCCTTTAGGAGTCTGGTTATCTACTTGTCACTCATATGATCTTTCCATTGTTGCTGCTGAACTTCAAGAATTAATTTTCACTCAAGATTATGGCCCCAGTAAGACCTACTTCTTCCACAATGAATTACTTAGAAAATACCATGTACCAAGAACCTCAAAAGCCTTTGTACTATCTTTTCTCACAATTCTTACTCAGTTATTCCTTATGCCTACCAGTCAAAGAGGCAGGCACAACTGTAATCTCACTTCTAGATAAGCAGTTGGCCTCAAGTCATACACTTTTTTAAAATTGTCGACATAATGTATAAAGGGATTACAGTTACATTCGTCAGGTATTCTTGCACATTGATACCCCTTCTCATGTTTTTGTCCCCGTTCCCCTCCCCCAACCCCTTCCCAATCATCTTGCTGCCTCCTTCCCTTCCCTATTTCAAATAAACAAATAAATGTATATACAGTACACCAGGTAACAAAGTCAGATACAGTAACCACATGAGATTAAACATAATCATACATTTTTAATGTAAGTGTCAAGGTCTTCTCCTAGGAAGATAGCACAGCATCGTTTTCAAATCCTTCCTTCTGTTTTCATTTGAAAACATTCTTTTGAAAAATTTAAAACCAAAAGGCAGGTTTACCTCCAGCTAGCTAAGTTACCAGGTGCTTCATAATCATACCAAGTCTAATACAATGGTCCCTCCCACCTCTTTAAAGGGGTGTTAACATTTCATTTTTGTTTTAATGAGGGTTATGGCAGGATATTTTATGTGTCTCTTAAAAGAGGCAAAAAAAAACCAGTATCTTCAGGCTAGGGATATGGCTCAGTGATATAGTATTTGTCTAGCTTGCATGGGCATTAACTTTGATCATCTGTCCCCAAAGATAAATCAATAAATAGCTTTTTGGGGGATTCAATGTATATAAAAAGCTTTGGGGAAAAAATAAAATCTAAAACTTTAGACAGTTCGTTCTAGCAAAAGACCCAAGACCGTAATGTTTTATGTCACTGAAAAAAATTATTAAGTAAGACTGGTAAATCAATTAATAGTCAGACAGTAGGTGAATCAGTAAAACAGTGGGAAAACATCAGTAAATATGTATTTATTCAACTTAAGACTTTGTCGGTTTGATTTCATTTTGTTCATGATTGTATAAATCTTTTAAGTATTGGCATTTGTATGCATATAACAAACAAACTTAACTTTACATTATACCATACAAGGACTTCTACAAGAAAACTGAAAACATTGTCCTCATATCAGAGAACTAGTGATGCCATAAATTAAAATGATCAATTGCTAAGGACGTTCAAGTAACTTCTTTTCTAGGTAATAATAGGTCAATAAGTCAAGTGAAAATAGTTCATGCACTTAATTTTAGCCACTCAAAAGAATGCTGAGATTTGAAGATCATGGTTTAACAAAGCCAACACAAGCAGGTAAACCTAAGACCCTTAACTCCAATTAATCAGCCAAAAGCCCATAGTGAAGGTATGGCTCAAGTGTTAGAGACAAGTTTTAAGCAAAAAATCTGAACAAAGAGGTCCTGATGTCAAGCCCCAGTACAGTCAAGACACAGATATAGACAAACACAGTCAATAATTTATCAACAAACTGTAGGCAGTGTTTAGATTCTTAAATATATTAAATCACACATGCCAACAAAACTCCTCCAACAGTAGAGTCAAGGCTAGGTTCTAGTAATAGCATTACAGTTTATGAACCACCTCGAGTTCATCATTTCACTGGTGTTACCTGAACTTTATGTTCCCTTTCTACAAAGACAACACTAGCAATCCTAACTACCAACCATCTACTGTGAAAATCAAATGAGAACATGGATGGGAAAGTGGTACATACAACATTTGGTGTCATTATATTTTTATTCTTTTCCAAATCAACTTTGTTTTCCTTCGTCTGCATCACTCTTTTGTTCCCTCATCACATTTTAGATTGTCAAACATACATAAAAGTGTTGGAGCCAGCATTCCCACCATTTCTGGCATACATGCTTTATTTATACATTAAGAAAACTTGGTATATAATGTTGATTAAAACTTTTGAGACATTATTCAAAGATTACCTATTACAAGTATCCCACTAAGTTAGTATAATGACCAATTATTAAGAAAAAAGTTGTAATACTGTAATATTTCAATTTATGTTTTGAAGCACTGGTTTCACTGTATTGTGCTGGTGGGCTCCAAAATCCTGGACTCAAGTAATCTTCTTATTCTACTCAGTCTTCCAGATAGTGTGACTAACGATGCATAGAACTTTACAGGGCAAGATATTATTTTTATTTAAGAACTTTGTCAGCCATGGAAATTGCAATTATCTAAAAGCCCAAACATAAAAAAATGGCTAGATGACATTATGTAATACTTCTTTAATAGTACGGATCTTTCCATCCTTATCAGATAATCAGCATGGACAGCAAAGGTTAAATTTTTGACAGAAATTGACATATTTCAAAATGGTATTTTTTCCTAAATGAAAACTTTTGAAACTCAGTGTCAAATATAGCACAAAAATCATTTTATTTGGGCCGGGAGTTTGGCTTAGTGGTAGAGTGCTTGCCTAGCATGCACAAAGACCCGGGGTTCGATTTCTCAGTACCACATACATAGAAAAAAGCCAGAAATGGTGCTGAGGCTCAAGTGGTAGAGCTCTAGCCTTGAGAAAATCCAAGGACAGTACTCAGACCCTGAGCTCAAGCCCAGGACTGGCAAAAAAAAAAAAAAAAATCATCTTATTTACCAGAAAAGTAATAGAATCAAGTCAACACTAGATAATCAAACTGTCTATAAGCATAAACAACAAAAAGAATGTCAAATCTTAACTATCATTTTGAATATTTTCTAAGTTTATTAATGACTCATAATTTTGTATGCAAAATAGCTATGTCTTCATAAAGTGGTAAGAGAAAGACAGGAGTGGTAGAGTGAGTGAAGCCCTGGGTTCCATCCCTTGGTACCACATACAATGAAAAAACCAGTAGTGGCACTGTGGCTCAGGTGGCAGAGTGCTACCCTTGAGCAAAAAGTGTCCAAGGACAGTTCCCAGGCCCTGAGTTCAAGCCCCAAGACTGGTATTAATTAATTAATTAATTAATTTAAGTAAGTAAGTGGTAAAGGAGAGGAAAAGTAGAGACTAAGATAATGGAGGATTTTACTATTTTTTACAAAAATTATGCAACTAGGGAACAATGAAAAATTATTAGAAGAAATTTTATCAGCAATTTCATTGAGACCAAAATGTAAAGATGAGTTTGTTTGTGCCACAAAAGCAGTTAAGAATAGAAACTGCTTTCATCCACTTGGCAGTTTTTTCATGGATTACATGAATTATTGTAAAATATCCATGAATTAATGTAATATACCTTCCATTTTGGCCTCAATTTTTTGAAGCCTGAAATAATTCTAATGGACACTCAGATGATTGAGTGTCAAACCTATGTGGTTACAGAGACAATAGCAACTATTGTACAACCTCACTAAACCAGAAAAGTCCCCTTGAGTTGGCTGACACTGCCCTCTAAGCACTAAGTCATTTCTTAGGAAAACTTTTCTTAAATATCTGCAAAGTCAACACAGAAAAAAAGACTCTAGAACTATCTACACTCAATTTCATCCCCAGATTACATTAATAATGGTGACAGAATGGCTAATCTTAACATATTTTCCAAATCCATTTCAATAAGATACAATGAAAAACTTTTCCTTTATCTCACTTCAGCAAATAATATTATAATATATAATACTGAACTAGGTAGTCAAGACTACAAATAAATGTAACATGGTCCTTTTTTTTTTTTTCTGGTCAGTCGTGGGGATTGAATTCTGGGCCTGTGCATTGTCCCTGAGCTCTTCAGCTCAAGGGTAGCACTCTAGCACTTGAGCCATAGCGGAAGAGTCTCATGGACTTTAGTGCCCTGCCTGGCTTTGAACCTAATTCCTCATATCTCAGCCTCCTGAGTAGCTAGGATTACAGGCGTGAGCCACTGGCACCTAGCATGACATGATCTTTATGCTTCATACTTACTTGTCAAAAAATCATCTAACTTTAATAGTCAATCATTTGTAAAATAGTTCATCCCAGCTGAGCAAGATGACTCTCGCCTGTAATCCTAGCTACTCAGGAGGCTGAGATCTGAGAATCAAGGTTCAAATCCAGCCCAGGCACAAAAGGACGTGAGACTCTTATCTCCAGTTAACCTCTAAGAAAATAGGAAGTGTGGCTTGGCTCAATGGTAGCCTTGAGCTGAAGAGCTCAGGAATAGCACCCAGGCCAAGTTCAAGCCCCCTGACCCACCAAAAAATAAAATAAAATAAAATAAATTCATCTCCATTAAACAACTTACTTTGTTCTTTTCTAATGTTGTTCAGATTTTTTTTTTTCTTTTTTGGGTCATGGGGCTTGAACTCTGGCCCTGGGCACTGTCCCTCAGCTCTTCAGATCAAGGCTACTGCCCTACCTGTTCTTTAGATTTAACCCATGTATATATTAAAGTATCATAATTATTGAAACACTGAGAAATAGGTAAATTAATGTACGTTACTTATGTGATTATGATCTCATACCCAGAATGATTTAAGATTGACTATAATATCATCGTCTTTACTTGATTAATCTGTTTATTACTAAGTTAAGATTAAGAACATATTTGTGATAAATTTACTAAAACTTTTTTTCCTGTCCTGGGGCTTAAACTCAGGGTCTGGGCACTGTCCTTGGGCTTTCTCAAGGCTAGTACTCTATCACTGGAGTCACAGCACCACTTCTGGCTTTTTCCTGTGTATGTGGGTACTGAAGAATGGAGCCCAGGTAGAATGCATGCTGGGCAAACACTCTACCATGAGGACAAGCTCCCAGTCCTACTAAAATATTTAAATAGGTCAGCAAACAAATTTATTGGCATAGTGATAGTAAACTAAAGGCACAAAGTGGTTTAAAAGACAAAATTAACAAAATGGATGGCATATTATGATATGATTTAGTGGAGTTTTTATTTTGGGGGGTTGTTTTCCATTCTTTAAAATGAGCCTTTTAGTTTAGCAACAGAAGTAAATCAGTGTGTTTAAAGAAAAAGATCAGTTTCCCTAGCACATTTTAATAGATAATTTTTATTTGGTTGATTATTTAAATGCTGCTTTAAAATTAGCTTGTTTACACACTTGTATATTAAATACTGAAATGGCTATACCATATGGATGTTAATTTTAACTTTTTTCTGAAAGAATTTATAAAAGTAATAATGACTCAAAAGTTACAAAGAAATAAAGCAACATGTTGAGAATTTGCTTATAGTTATATAACATCTACACATATGACTAATGTTTATGGCATTTAATATACCAGAACTCCACATCAATTTCAGGTATTTTTGGTTTCTCTACAGAATAACAATCCAAGTAAAATAGCTTTTTACTTAATAGGCATTAATTTTATCAAATCAAAGATATTATAAGTTTTAATGTATTGGGTCCTTTTAACACGAGCAAATGAGCTGAGAGAAAGTAGGAAACTCAAAGAGTTCAAGCCCCAGTTCTGACATGCACAAAAAAAATAACCATACTTATAACCATACTTACATACATACTTACACATGTACATACATAAATGCTACAAGTTCATTGTGATTTTTTTTCTTAGAACTAAAGAAAGGATTGTCTGAACATTGTAGTTCAGCAAAATTCAAGGACACTGTGAAATGTGCTTATGAGCACATAGTGGTTCTGTTCAGGAATAACTGTATTGCCTAAAGTGCCTTAAAGAATGCAGTGTATTTTCTGGGTAATATTTCCAGTCTATTAGTCCAAGATGACATAATTTCACATAACCTTTACATTCACTTTCGTATTATGTAGTTAAATGATTTCTTCATAAAATAAGCACACTATCAGAGAAAGTAAATGTCCAGAACAGATTGGCAAGCAAGAGAGGCTTCATCAATGGTTCTCTAGTTAAAGAATTTCATTCAGCAGATAAAAAAGCATATGTGCACACACCATCTCACAAACAAACACGGGGGTAGGGGGAACCAAACACTGAGCAGGAAAAAAAAAATTGGATAATAAAGAAACCACTGTAAATAAGAAACACAGAAGTTAGACAAAACACAACTTCCCTGAAAATTTTGCTAATTTGGTTATGTTTGACAAGTCAGGAGTAATCAAATATTGGCTTAGTGAGAGGAATTTCAACAACAAGAGCAACAAACTTAGTAAGTTTCAAGGAATAAGACACTAAGAAACTGCCAAGGACATATTCTTAGGATTACTGTGAAAAAGCCCCTGAGTTAAATGAATTAACCTGGGAGTAAAATTAAAATCATATAGTTCTTGATATACTGGACCTAATTTGTTGGCTAATAGCAAATGTCATTACAATTATGCGTTCTCATCCTTTCAATATTGGAGAGTACCATTTTCACCAGAGTTGTGCTAGAAAATTGAAGCTTAAGCACAGGCATCAAGATAACCCACTGTAACATAGTTAAGTGGCCATGCATCAAGATTTAGGCACTGTAGCAATATGAGACTGGACCTATTATTCTTGCATCATACATGCATTTTACATATACTTCAAAATCCTCTGGATGGATATATTTTTACTGTAATTAATAGAAGGGTTACATTACATTCACCAGATAGAAGGTGCATTACTTCACAAACATTGATACCCTTTCTCCTGGCTTGGTCCCCATTTCCCTTCCCCTCCCCCCACTCCTCATCTTGTTTTCCCCCCTTCCCTATCCTATTTCAAATAACCAAATGAGCATATATACAATATATCAGATAACAAGGTAAAATACTGTAATAATATGAGATAACCAAGGGACAGCAAAAGAGATGAGAGATAACATAGTACATCAAGGACAACAATCACTCACTATATGGCATTTATTTCTATATCCTGGAAGTCCTTTCATTTAGCGTCATACTATATGGCCTTATGTATCTAGCTTTTGCTCTATTGTAAATCTCTGCTAGGAGAGCCCAAGGTTTCTACTGATTATGACAAATGAGGGATACCACTGAGCCTATGTTCCTTTGAGTCTGGCTTACTTCATTTAACATGATTTTTTCTAAGTCTTTCCATTTCCTTACAAATGGGATGATGTCATTCTTTCTGATAGCAGCATAGAATTCCATTATGTATAAATACCACATCTTGTGGATCCACTCATCAACTCAGGGGCATCTGGGTTGGTTCCATATCTTTGCTATGGTAAATAGTGCTGCAATGAACATCATTGTGCTAGTGGATATAGTATGTCCTTGTTTCTGGACAATTGAGTAAATGCCAAATAGTGGAATTGCTGGGTCATAGGGGAGCTCCTGGAAATGGCTACAGAAAGTTTGAAAATGAAAAAATAACTGCTTGCTAAAAAAAACTCTGAATAGATATCAGAACAGCACTGAAAGAATGCCACTGAAGGGCCAGGCATGTGGCTTAATGGTAGAGTGCTTGCATAGCAAGCATGAGGCCCTGGGTTTGATTCCTCAGTACCACATACACAGAAAAAGCCAGAAGTGGTGCTGTGGATCAAGTGGTAAAGCAATAACCTTGAGGAAACTCAAAAGCAGTAGGATAGTGCCCAAGCCCTTAGTTCAACCCCAGTACTGGCCAAAAGAAAAAAAGAAAAAGAAAAAGAAAAAAAAAATGCTGGAGAATGAATTAGTAAGTGACACTGGAGCCATGGACTTATCCAGGATTCAAAGCTAAAGAAATGAAAAAGTTTAAAAACAAAAGAAAATTGGGGGGGGGGCGGAGAATGACAATGACACAGGTTGCAGATACCTTCAGATAGATACATCTATCTTCTATCCACTTACTAGCAATTCCAAGATGCAAAACTAGAGTTTGGAGAAAAGGGAGAAGAGGTGATGTCAGAAAATATATTTGAGAATTTGACAGAATTAAAGAATACAATTCCACATTCAAAGGAACCAAAGAACACCAACAAAAATAAGTTTAAAAAAAATACCAAAGATTATCTTTTTTTTTTTTTTTTGGCCCGTCCTGAGCTTGGGTTCAGGGCCTGAGCACTGTCCTTGGACTTTCTCAAGGCTAGAGCTCTACCACCTGAGCCACAACACCACTTCTGGCTTTTTTTCTATGTATGTGGTACAGAGGAATCAAAGCTGGGTCTTCGTGCATGCTAGGCAAGCACTCTACCACTAAGCCAAACTCCCAGCCCACCAAAGATGATTTTGTAGAACAAAAATAAGCAGAAAATCTTGACAGTAAATGAAGACAGGCAGATTGACTAACTGACATATGGGGAATTTTTTTCTATCTACAGGGTAAATTATCTATCCTTATCAAACTAAGATGTTCAAGAAACATAAAAGGAAACAAAAGTAAGCCTCAGATCACATCTACTATGTGACAGAGAAGCATTCTCACTAGGTATACAAAAGCTATAAAGATAACCACAAAACAGGAGAGAAATATTTGGTATTTAAACCAACTAAGTAAAAGAGGGCAAAGCAGAGGAGGAAGAGAGGAAGAAACAAGAGGAGGAAGAGGAGGAGAAAAAGGAGGAGGAGGAAAGGAAGATGATGGCAATAAATATTATAATCACCTAATAATTCCAATAAGAAAATTGTGAAGTCGAAATGAGGGTCATAAAAATAATTAGCAGATTTAAGTCACAATGTGTGACTTAGCCTTAATTTTTTTTATCTTTTACCCAGATTGTTTTATCTCCTAAGATAAAGGTTAAGAGATGAAAGAATTAAACTTGCTCCATGCTGGAGGCTAAGTCCTATAATCATAGCTACTCTGGAGGCTGAGATCTAAAGACTGCAATTCAAAGCCAGGTTTAGCAGGAACGGCCCTCAGACTCTTACCTCCAACAAACTACTAAGAAAAGCTGAAGTGGTAGAACATAATCCTTGAGCAAAAGAATCCCAGGGACAGTGTCCAGGCCCTAAATTGGAGCCCCAGCACAAAAATAAATTTAGCTATGTCTCTATCCATAAAATATATAAAGAAAAAAGTATATAAAGAAATATAGCTGGGAGTCTGGCCTAGTGGTAGAATACTTGCACGATCTGAGTTCAATTCCTCAGTACCACATACATAAAATGGTACCACATACATTTAAAAAAAAAAAGCCGGAAGTGGTACTGGGGCCCAAGGATAGTGTTCAGGCCCTGAGTTCAAGTCCCAGGACTAGGGGAAAGAGAGACAGAGAGAGAAAGAGACAGAGACAGAGACAGAGAGAGAGAAGGAAGGAAGGAAGGAAGGAAGGAAGGAAGGAAGGAAGGAAGGAAGGAAGGAAGGAAGGAAGGAAGGAAGGAAGGGGAAGGAAGGAAGGGGAGGGAGAGAGAGAGGGAGGGAGGGAGGGAGGGAAGGGAGGGAAGGAAGGAAGGAAGGAAGGAAGGAAGGAAGGAAGGAAGGAAGGAAGGAAGGAAGGAAGGAAGGAAACCATGGAACTATTGTCCAGATATATTACTAAGTAATAATTTAAGTAAAAAAATAATATATGAAAATAGCATCAAGTACCATTTATCTCACAAAATGTAAGGATAGTTAACATCAGGAAATGTATTAATAGAATTCAGTGTGTTAATAGGGTAAAAGGAGAAAGAATGACATGATCAAAATGTCACAAGAAAATTTCTTAGCTAAGAATATGAGAGTATTTTCTTAACCTAACAAGGAGGATCTAAGAAAAACATACAGGAAATATTGTGCACAGTAGAAAAACTAAATATTAGATTGTGAAAACAGGTAAAAATATATATACGTAAGGATGTACTCAATCACTAAAATGAATCAACAACATACTCAAAATACTAGAGAATGGATTAGCTACAACTAAAAAGAAGCAAAAGACTGAACAGGATGATACAATTGTCATCCCTTCTAGATGATTCAATTTACTGTAAGAAATGAATATAGGGGCCGGGAGTTTGGCCTAGTGGTTAAAGTGCTTGCCTAGCATGCATGAAGACCCGGGTTCGATTCCTCGGTACCATATACATAGAAAAAAGACGGAAGTGGTGCTGAGGCTCAAGTGGTAGAGCTCTAGCCTTGAGGAAAACCCAAGGACAGTGCTCAGGCCCTGAGCTCAAGCCCGGGACTGGCAAAAAAAAAAAAAAAAAAAATGAATATAGGAGAATCAAGTAACACACTAATAAAAAAAAAAGTATAGAGTTCACAAGATAAATATATGGCCAAATTTTAAAAAATAAAACAACTTCTACACATCGACAATAATTATTGAAAGGATATATCCCCCAAACCCCTCATTATTTAAAATACAATCACTACAAAGTACTTCCGGGAAAAGAAAAAAAGATTGCATAAGATGTGAAGAAAAAGCTAACATTTCTTAAGACAGAAAGGGAAACACTGAACAAATGGAGTAAGGGTTACTGGGAAGTTGGTATTTTTGAAACAGAGGTTTCCCTACATTAATCTATTAATTAAAGAAAATTCTGACTAAAAATTAAGTATAATATTTAAAATCATAAGGTAATTTAACATTCATTTAGAAGAATATTCAAAACTAGTCAAAACAAATTTGAAAAGCAATACTGAAGGAGAATTTATTCTATTACATAGCAAGAGGTATTACAAAGCTATTTGTCAACAAATTACAAAGCTATTTATCTGTACTTCTACAGAAATATAAAACAAGAGTATAAGACATAAATTTGAAAATCAACTCAGCAACATCTGTGTATGACAAAAGAACTAACTAAGAATTAGAGAAAGAAATGCCAGGTGTTAGTGGCTCACTGCTGTAATCCTAGCTACTCAGGAACATGAGGTCTGAGGTTTGCAGTTCAAAGCACAGGCAAAAAGTCCATGAGACTCTTACCTCCAATAAGCTACTCAGAAAAAGCCAGAAATAGCGAGGCAGTCCAAGTGGTAGAGCACTAGCTTTGAATAAAAGAAGCTCAGAGATAGAGCCCAGGCCCTGAGTTCAAGTCCCAGGACTGGAAAACAAAAAAGAAAGAAAGAAAAAATTAAAGTACATACAAATCCACAGAAGGGGCTGAAAACTGACTGCTCCTTTAAGTAGAAGATGAGTAAATGGAAGCAAAATGAAAATTCATATCTCTACTGAACATTAGTAATAAATTGGAAAAAATAGTACTACAGACTGTGTAAGGCATAATAAAAAACAAAACCAAAAAAACATAGAGCCGAGTGCCTGCAATCCTAGCTAAACAGGAGGCTGAGAACTGAGGATCAAGGGTCAAAGCCAGCATGGGCACAAAAGGACCAGAGACTCTTATCTCCAGTTAACCTCCAGAAAATGGGAAGTGTGGCTTGGCTCAAGGGTAGGATGGTAGCCTTGGGCTGAAGAGCTCAGAGACAATGCCCAGGCCCAAGGGTAGGGCAGTAGCCTTGAGCTCAGGGACAGCGCCCAGGCCAAGTTCAAGCCCCATAACATACAAAAAAAAAAAAAAATAGGAAATAAAAAAGCAATAGTAAAATGGGAAAAGAATATATAAGCAAGTAATTTCAGAGGCGAAAAATCTAGCCAATAAACAGATGAAAGAATGATCAATCTCACTGGCAAGGTATTATTTCTACACAGCTAATTTGAAAAACTTAAAACAGTGTAACCAAGTTTTACAACAATATAGGGAAACAGTGCCTATGTTGTGTTTCCTCCTCCCCAGGGGAAAAATATGTGAGCACCTATGTGTGTATGTGTGCTTATATGTTATAAGTAATAAAAAGGTTCTAAAACATACATACCTAACTGATAATTGATGGTTGCTGGGGTGGAAGGCAAATACCATAATTAGGAATGATACTTTTGAAAAAGACATTTTTCTTTTATCCACTGAGTATTTCTAATGAATGTTTAACATATGCTACTCCCTATAATGTATTTGTGAACGTAAGGAGCAAACAAAACAAATGTCTTCATTTTCTTGAAACTTCCTTTCTAGAGGGTGAAACAAGTTATATGTAGGTGAACAAGCAAATAAGTAAAACATTAGACAAAATAAGCAGGATAAGAAGGATAAACACCTCACTTGTATTCATACGCTATTATTTGTGAAAGAAAGGGACAAATAAAAAAGGGGAGAATGTAGTCAAGAATCCAATGTGTATCCTACAAAACTAAGAGTGAGGGAAGGGGTGAGTAAGAGAGAGCTGGATGAGAATGTTGAAAAGTATGATGTTAATCAAGATATATTATATTTATAAGCTGCTTTGTTAAATGCTGGCAACACCTTTGTACAATGTGAATATCTTTTTAAAAATAAAAAGTAAAACTTTATAAAAATTTTATTTTCTCTATTGTACTTTAATTACCTTTTGGAGTTTTGTGCACAGACTATTTAACCTTCGGAAACGACTGGATAAAAATGCCTCAAAAGACAAGGCCAGTAATGACTAACCAGCAAACATAGGCTTAATGAAGGAAATGCAAACTTTGTATTGAGGTACGTGTATAAGCACTAGAGCATCAAATAGAAGTGCAATAGATTCTGTCTAGTCCTTGTGAGATGGAGCCAAAAGGCACACTAGACTTCAGAGTTGGGAAACAAATTTCAAGATTCTCCAGAAGGTTGAGCAGAAAGAAGCCCCAAAGGTCACAAATACTCAGGACACTACTGGATGAAGGACTTCCCTTAACATTTAAACTCTAGAGATGAACTCCTTTCACGCAAGAAGTTAGATAGCCTAAGGCTGTGGGCCTTACAACACTTCTGAATCAGTTACTTGAAGTAACTTTAACTCCAAGCTTTCAGGTCAGAAACAGGTATCAGTTGGTCTACTTCCTAAACATTTGCACAATGTCCATATACAAGTTTCCCCTGTATTTTAGAGGGGAAAAACAACTACTCACTGCTATAGTCTTCAGTTCATTTGGTAAGGAAAGGTAACTTCCAATGGTACTTAGACTGTTGTACCTTATTTTATAAAAAAATTCATGGAAGGCTGAAGCACATCAACTTAGTTATTTTTAAGTTGCATGCATTCATTTCAGCAAAATTACAAATGGTAATAATACTCATCCTGGGATGAAACTTTATCTTCATTCTTAAATCTGAAAAGCAAAAGCACAGGCCCTTCGCCTTTTATTTATCCTTGATACATACTTAAAATATACTCACAAAGCTTTACATATTATTTAATTTGTTTAAAAATTAATTCTATTTAGTTAACTATCAACAATAAATACTATAAAATGTTTTATTCAATGATTATTTGTATTATATGGAGCAGCTACCAACATATTAAAAAATAGTCCATTATATTGTGTATTTGTCTAAAGCAATGACTCAGACACTAAAGAACTATTATTCTCTTAAAGACACGCTACATCTGCCCTCTATAAAACACATGATCAAGGCATGAACACCTGAGTAAAGCAAAACTTCCCTTAAAGCAAGTGTGTTTATTTGAACACACAATTCAGAACCAAATCAACAAGTGTTTCGCTAGTTCACGCTCATAAGGAATCACATGTGTGTTTATTTGAGTGTAATCGTACTGAAATAAACACAGCTGCGTTTATTTCAATGTGTGAGAATCCAGATCTACACGTTTGTGCAAGAATGAATCATGAAACCATAGTTTAGTGCATGGAAATATGAACAGAAATAGCACAGAGCACAATCACATTCTTTAACACATTACTGAAAAATGGATCTATAACTAAACCATACTTCTCTCTCTTTCTTTCTTTAGTGGTGGTATTGAAGCTTGCACTCAGGACCTCGCTTACTAAGAAGGCACTCTATACTGCCAATGGACATGCCTCCAGCCCAGGAAAAGGCCCAATTGCTCTCAAGAACACCAACTTTCATTGCCAAGTCCTAAGATAGTTCCTGTACATTTCGAGAAAAGCCCTAATGAAAGTACAAAAAAAAGTTTTTTTGAAAAAATAATAAAAGGTATAAGGAATAATAAATAACAGGTAGGTATGAACATATCAGTCAATTAAAAAAAACTGTATACTTCAGAACTTTCTAAAAGTGAATGAGTTTACTTCAGGTCCTATATTATTTTCTCTCCTAGGTTCCATTTATCTTCATTCCTTTCTCTTTAAAAGCATACACTGTCATAAATTTGACTAAACAATATACAGGGCTATTACGGTTTCTTATAATATATAAACAGGATATAATTGAAAATTATTCTACAGTTGAATTGTTTTCTACCACCACTGTTTTTGAGGTTGGTCCATACTAACTCATTCACTTTAACTGCCATCTATTCATTCTATCTGTGACTACAGCATAATAATCTGTTTCTCTACTCGAGGCCACTGATGCTACTTCCAGTTTTCCATTAAAAACAAGTGTAATTAGATGTGGAATGGTTATTATTTATACTTTTTCTAGATACTGTCAAACTGATCCTTTATATGGCTACATATATTCCTCTCATGATTTAAATGGATACTATATAACCAAGAAAACAAGCTTCAAAAACAGGATAGCTTCATTTACTTCACATCTTACAACATGCAAGATAGAGACTATTCAGGTTCTGATTGATCCTCTTAGGTTACTTACTGAGATTAATAAATTTCAACCACAAGTGTTTTTGCCCCAAGGAGACATTTACCAATATTTTGAGATTTTTTTTTTAATAGTCTTGACTAGGAGAGTTGAATGAGAATCTAGTGGTTAAATGCCAGGAATGCTACTGAATATGCAAAGGACAATCCCCAACCACAAACGATAGATCCAAACAAAAATGACAATAAGACACTCACTATATTGTCCCTGCTTTTCTCTTTGGAAAGGGGGGAATACTGGGTTTTGAACTCAGCCTTGTGCTTGCATACCTTCTGTGTTTGGCTGGCATGCTCCTCCCTGAGCTGTAACTCCAGTCCGCCTTTTTGGTGGCTATTTTGGAAATAGGATTTTGTGGACTCTTCTACTCAGGTTGGCACAGAATCCCCAGATCTGACTCCTCTGCAGCTAGAATTGTAGGCATTAGCCACAAGCATATTACTCACAGTTTTTTTCTTCTCTTTTGATTTGGTCTGCCCTCAATTAGGGTGCAACAGTTCTGTCTTCCTCAGTGACCAGAACCTACCTCCCAGCTCAACTCAGAACTCAAATTTTACTTTTCCCTTTGTTATCTTTTGAAGAATAGAAAATTTAAGAATTGGAAACATAAATTAACTTTCCCTGTTGGCCAAGTCCAAATGCCAGAAACTTTTGGCCTATGAAATCATGTTAGAAAATCATAAGCAGTAAACCTTTAGAAGTAGTTTGTGGCATCACAGTTGAATTCAGTGCAAGAAAAGTGAGTTACAATACCGAAAACCATCTATATGTGCTTCACTCAAGAGTATCTACAATATGCCCTCTCAAGTAACTGATTACATATATCTAAACTCAAACAACTGGAAATACAGCTAACTCTGATTCTACCACTTTATCAGAAATCATATTATCCCTTCCAAGATGACTTTATATCTCAACCGACATTTCTGCCATTTTATTATATATATGCATGTTACATACATTTATATATGTTATATGCATGTATATATATAATAAAATGGCAAAAATGTCATTGTTATATAATAAAATTATTTTATTATATAACAAAAGCAAGAAAGTTGATGTATTTTAAGCCATCCCATCTAATTATTTCTTTTTTTGGGGGGGGAAGGGAGAAGGAAGAGATCAAAGGTCAAGACTCCACCTGAGGAGGCACATATGCTTTCACCCTTCGGAAAAAATTTTAATTGCTCCCCTCCATCTTTCCCATCTTTTCAGATATTTTCCTTCACAGAATTTGAAAGACGTAAGAGAGTTAACTTTCCCTCAATTGAATACACAAAGTGCAACTTCAATATTCTTTTGGACAAAAATAATTGAACGGGAAACAAGAAATTTAATCCTGACACTGATCCTTTATCATTATGTCTACCCTGGTATTACCAGCCCTAGTAGTTCTCAGTTATTCCTTCTACAATGAAATCAATCTACATATCCAACCCAGAGTTTCAGTTCAACATGTCCAGCTACTTGCTCATTAACATACTCACATGGATGCCCATGAAATTCCAAATTCACTCTGAGCCCCAAAGGTACCATGTCTGAGAACTCTCAGACCCATACCTGAGATGCTCCACCCAAGTGTGAAAGGAGCTCATTGCCAAAGGCAACAAGGTTCTTCAATGGCTTGTCCTTTAGGTGCCCACGTCCTGTCCTGCTTCTTCTGTACTCTTAACTGGTTTTATTTTTTACTTTATTACCACAGCTAAGAACAAGTCCTAATTTCTTCCACACATTGGCTGCTTCTAGTCTTTACCTCCCTTCCGTATATCCATAATAAGTCTTCCTGAAACTTATGATACACATCTTTTGTCATGTTAATTTTTCTGCAATATAGTTCTGTCTCTGTCACCTCCAGATTTAAAATTTTCACTTAGCCAGCATCTAATGATACCTATGAATTGGCCTCAAACAGTTTGAATGACTTTCTCCCCAGAATTCTCTTTGATAAGCCAAACTGACGCCAAACAGAATTACCAGCTTACTCACACATAAAGCCATATAGTCACACACCATATTCACCGACACTTATGAGCACACCTACTGCCTACCTGCATTGAGTGGTGAGGTTAATAAGTACACTTTGCCCAGAGGCATTTTGCCCAGTGAATTAGGAGCCTAGCACTCTCTTATATGTCCTTCTAAGGCAACACCTCACAGCCAATACATGACTGATGAGAGTACCGAAGGGATTCTCTTTCTTGATGGCAACTCTATGGCATCATTCAGCTCCCGTCCACTCCTCACCTAATCTGGTGATTCTCAGGTCTTAACATCAACCACAACCACCTGGCAGACTTATTTTTTTAAGACTACTTATTAAAGCCAAGATTATTATTACCTTATTAAGCCAAAGATTCCTCTCTAACTTTCTAATTTAGGATCCTAAACTGATACTTGAGACTATGTGTGCCTAACATGCTAACAGGCCACTGCCCTTCCCATTCTGTTCTTGTCAGCTCTGTCTCAATAATCCCTTTTCACAAGAATCTGCATCTCAGGCTCTGATTCCACCAACTTTCTTAATAAATAAAAACAGTATGTCAGTACTTAAATAAGCAGTATGGAGATAAAATCAAGATAATATAAGCAATAGGCTTAGACTATAGACTGGCACATGAAAAAACTCTTAGTAATATTAAGTTGCCATTGTCAGTTCTCTTAATATAACAAAAATTCCTTGAGGATATGATATTTAATCCCTTACTCATATTTGTATCATCTTTATTGCATAACATAAATATTGAACACTAAAAATCAATCTACTGGGTTTAAGATATTCTGGATTACATTATATAAAATAAAGATTCTAGAAAAAATGAGAGGTATAAGAATTTGGTCACAGTCACTGCAGGCAATTATCAAGAAATAATCCAAAGAAATGGGACCAGAAGTTGGGCATGGGTCATCAGTGAAGCTTTTGGAGGATAAGTATTAGAAAGTTATCATAGAATGAATGCTGAAGAAATTAAATAATCAATCTCATAACACCTTAGAATAAGATGTACTTGCATTGTACTGTATGCCAATTTTACTGTACAGATATAATATATAAGAAGAAAGACACAACATTTGAATGGACTTTCAAAATAAAGCATTCTACAAAGCTCAACAAAATCATCAGTGTGTAACAACAAAATACAAAATTTAACCCTTGGCTTCACAAAAAAATGAGTTTACTTTCCCTTGCCAATTAGGTGTTTGAGCTTCCCTTGATTCTAGTTCCCAAGTGTATATATGAGACAGTAGCAGAATCTGTCCAGAGATATTTAATTTCTGAGTTTCCAACATCTTCGTGGAAGAAACTGGGACTTTTCTGGAAATTTAAATGAGTGTCTTTGTAGAATTCAGTCAAGACAGTGTTCCTCAACACTCATTTCCTAAAGCAATCACACACACCACCACCAGAAAATTATACAGTTATGGTAATCGTAGTAGTGATGAAATCACTGGTTCTATTAAGAGTAACTGCAAAAAGGTACCAGATACCTATGAAGCTGGATAACACCTACCATTAACATGTAATATACGGTATTATATAGATAAGGGCTCCGAAAGTTTGCTCAACAAAACGTTTCTAGCATAAAGCCAGCACTTAAACAGCATCTAATTCAAATAAATAAAGATGTAACCATAGACATACTAAAATAATAAATTGAGTATGAACCGCTTTTATGTAGTAAGCAAGAAACATTCAATAAATACCTATTGAATCATACCATTGAATAAAGATTGGATTCTGCTAACCACAAGCTTTCTAAAATGTTAAGGAAAGTCCTAGAGGCTTGAAGGAACTTGGTAGGGTAACAATAAAGATGGAGAGAGGGACATAATGTCAGAGTAAGTAACCAAAAAAGCAAAGGAGGCCCCTGAGCCACTCAGACTAATAATTTGTAATCTAACGGTAGAGACAAGGGATTTTTGCAGAAGGGCCTGGGTTTTTCAATCCTGACACTGACCTCAAAAAAATAACAGATTAACTATTTGCAATAATATCCTATTACTTTCCTGTCATCAACAAATTTAAGTAAATTATATTTCTGTAGAAAGGTAAATTCTCTATTACTTTCTCTGGAGGTAAGAGTTTATAATGTTTCTGATCTAATAATATTTAACACAACTATGCATGGAATAATAATTTTCTAGACATTTTTTAAGATGCTAAGAAATTACTTGTTTAAATTCATAGGAATTTGCATGAGTAAATAAGCCTTTGCTGCTTTATTTATGATTTCATAGGCTGAATCCAAAGGTGCCTTCTACATTCAAGAAGAACACCAGCTTCAATAACAGTTTTCCGTCCCAGAGGGTTACAAGTGTCCTTCTCTGTTCCTTAACTTACACCTTTCTAAACTAGAAATACTATATTTCCAGACCATGAATATTGGAGATGTTAGTATGTTTTGAGGTAGGGTCCTGCTACACAATCCAGATTGTTGTCAAAGTTGTGACTCTCCTGCTTCAGGCCTCCTACGTGCTGGGAATATTGTATTTATAAACACGAACAGAATACTAGCAAGGGCTACTTTTGTTTTCTGAAGAATATATTATTGTTGGATTATTATGATCGCAGGAGTGATAGAATTGTACTCAATGCTTTCTTGAAAAGTTAACAAGCAGTCTCCTAACTTCTTGGTATGGGGCCTTTAATGAAGATGCCGACTTGGGTGCATGACTTTGCCCTTTTGTACATTATATTTCCTTTGCTAAAATGCCCTAGGAAATATGCAATTCCTTTTGTAAGCTGCTTTCATCTAAAATTATTAAACCAAGGGGAAAACATAAGAAAACCTATTCCAACTGTTCTATATTGCTTCCCCAAATATTCTATTGTATCCCCTTCTCTTCAAAACTATGTGTAAGAAAGAACAAAGGGTAAGATAAGAAGTGGGAAAATGAAGCTGGGCACGGTGACTCATGCCTGTAATTCTAGCTACTAAGGAGGCTGAGATCTGAAGATCAAGGGTCAAAGCCAGCCAGGGCACCAAAGGACCTGAGACTCTTATTAAAAAAGACTTATTTAAAAAAAAAAAAAGTGGGAAAATGAGCAACTAAACCTCATATACTAGACTTAGTAGAAACAAAGGTAACTTGCTTGAAAACACAGATGTGCATAAAATTATCTTCATAAATAATCTCTGCATAGATAATTTCTCAAAAATATTCTTTTTTATTTTTGTGGGTCATGGGGCTTGAACTCCGCCTGGGCACTTTCCCTGAGCTCTTCAACTCGAGGCTACCACCCTACCCTTGGGCCCGACAGTGTTCCTGAGCCCTTCAGCTCAAGGCTACCACCCTACCTTTGAGCCAAGACCCACTTCCCATTTTCTTAAGGTAAACCGAAGATTAAGTCTCAGGTCTTTTGGTGCCCGGGCTAGCTCTGAGCCTTGACCCACAGATCTCAGCCTCCTGATTAGCTAGGATTACAGACATGAGCCACCCATGCCGGCTTCAAAAATATTCTTTACGCAGTAGAAAGCTTTAGACAATACAGAAAATGCAAACAAATACAATAATAATGTGGATAAAAGGGACTTATGATAGCCTATTGGCAGGCCTGTTGGATTACTGTTCTATAATTGGCTTACATAAAACCTTTCCTATGTTCATCTACTTTTTAATTCGGATACATGTTGATGTATTATGTATAATGAACATAGAATTATGGTAGTTAGCCTATCTATTCCCTCAAACATTTACTCATCTTTTCTTATCTCTAAATGTTTGAGAGAAAAACTACCATTAGTTTAAAGAACTCATAAACCATAAGGTAAAACCAATCTTCTAGAGTTATTTAGGGTAATGGGGTAACCAAAATAAAACCATAAAGTGAACTTAAAATATTATTATCTTCCTAAAATAACAGCCCACTCATGGTTAGAAATCTAGAAAATAACTATAGTTGTCCCTTGGTATCTATAAGGAATTGGTTCCAGTATATTCTTTCATAACTAAACCAACAGATAGTCAAATCTCTTATATAAAATAGCATAAAATTTGCATATGCTACAACACCATTCATCTTCAGTATATCTCTGAATATTTTAAAGAATCTCTATATCATTACAATAATGTAAATAGTTGTTATTCTACAATGTTTATAGAAAACAATAAGAAAGTTTTCAAATGTTTAGCACACATGATTTTTTTTCCCAAATATCTTCTATATGTGGCTGTTTGAATCTGGAGACATGGACTCCAAATATGAATGATTAACTGTACTCAGAAATTAAAAAGAAATATAATAATTAAAAGAAACATAATATATAAACTAAACTGGGTAAATAACCATACCTTTTACTTAAAATTAATACTGTGGCTCAGAAGACAAGTACAATGATCAGTCTCTTTATACCAAAATCTTTTTAGTTGATCATTTAACATAATTTCATACTTAGAAAATATGAGAGAAAATGATCAACTAAATAACAGAAGAAATGTTTAAAATGAATAACTAATAACCCAAATCTGTAATTAACGATCCTTTTATCTCTTTCATTCCTTAATCTTCACCTTCCATTCTGTAGAAAAGAAACAGCCCTCCCCAAACAAAGCACTTCTGATTTGAGGTCTCAAATCCATTCCAACAACTTTACCTTCTCTACAGGCTTGTTTGGTTTCCTACTAGAAGTTGTCACATAGCAAAATGAACTGCAAGAGGTGAAAAATACACTCTTAGAGCTCACCCACCACTCTGTTTTATTTAGAATAGACCTGGGAGGGTAGTAGTTGGGAATGACAGCTAGACCTCCAGACTTCATTTATCTCCTTACTCACACTTTATTGTATAATTCAGTATCTTTCCATTACTGATGTGAATTTTTGCTGGCTAGTTTTCTCATCCTCACCTCAGCTTTCCTAAATGACCTCTGCTGTTAAGACCTGGACCCTCCAGCCCTTTTCAGGGCTGTCCTCATAGACATAATTCCCTTCCACTCAAATCTGTCTTTAAAAAAATACAGGACTAGTGCCAGGAGTTTGGCCTAGCATGCATGAAGACCGGGGTTCGATTCCTCAGTACTACATACATAGAAAAAAGCCAGAAATGGGGATGTGGCTCAAGGGGTAGAGCTCTAGCCTTGAGAAAAAAAGCCCAAGGACAGTGCCCAGCCTCTGAGTTCAAGCTCCAGGACTGGGAAAAAAAAAAATACACGACTAGGTTTTAGCCATAATTCGGGGGTAGAGTAAGTCACAGACTTGTACTCTAGAATTAAAATGATCAAAATTCAAATCCTAAAACATAAAAATAGTGGCATGGATATTATTTCTCATAGAATTTTAAATAATGTCTCATCTCATACTCTTACATTTAAATGATTGTAAATGCTGATAGTATTATTTGGTACATAATGCTCAACAACCAGTTACAATGCTTAAAGCTATTGGTATAATGTAATGGGAATTTTCATCATTCATTTTAATGAGACACCTAATATAGAATAAGCCAAACTTTTCACAGCTGAATAGTCATTTCTAAGTCATCAATTTATATATCCTTAACAATCTGGTATAAATCTGATATTAAAAATAAAATTTTAAAAAATTAATGAAATCAAGGTTTTGCCTTCTTAAGCCAAGTAACTATAACAAAGGATTTGTGAAATTAGGTCTTTACTACCTCAGCAAAAATGACTAAAATTGGCTTTGATCTATAAATCCCTACATAATTAGAGCTTCAATGTCATTAGATTGCCTCTTGTCATAGCTAGAGACTAGCTGAAATGTCCCTGTGCTTCAGAATTTAACAAGAGAAATAGGAATAAACCAGATGAGAATTTATCTGCAAGAGAAAAGGCATTTAGTTGAAGAAGTTGGGATGAGCCTTATTACCTTAATTTTTTCCAAGTACTTCTTACTGATTTAAACACTTTTTGTAACACATAATTTTGCTTGCAATAATAAAAAGATGATCACTTGATTTCACACATTTCCATACGTAATACTGGGGTAAAACTTATTTGTACCAAGTTCCTAGTGCCTGTTTTCTCTACTATAATAATAATAATTTTTTAAAATAGCTGGTAGGAACACATTTTTATTTGCTTTACATTTCCAGACCTTAATACTATGCCTGCCAGGCAAATGGCAGGACTTCAATAAATGTTTATTCTCTACATACAATAGTTTTTGTGATCATCCACTCAAGAGATTATTTGTGAATACAGCAAGTGTTGTTTCAACATTCATAAACCAAGTCCCTAAGTAATTCCTTAACACACATTAATGCCTCTCATAACTAAAACAAACCCAGCAATTAAATACTGGGGTATTTTCCAGGTGCCATGCACTGCTTAGAAAAGTTTGATGTTCTTCTTGCTCACAAAGGCAAGAAAGTTCAAGTTAGGAACCTGAAAAGTATCAAGTCATTTCAATTTTATATTACAATTTGTCAGGGTTTATGGATCTGTTCCCTTGTGACTTATAGTAATAGGATATTACACTAGGAAGAATGTTCCTGGTCACTACAGGCCAGCCTCTTATTTCACAGATGGGAAAACTGAGGTGGGCAGAAAAAGTATCTGGCACAGATTACTCACTTCACTATTACAAACACTCTCCCTGGCTAAAATCCCAGTGTATCAATTTTTACAACTATATATCCTTATGTACAGTCTATTAATGAGATCTAGACACTGGAGGGAGAGGATCATGCATACTTTGATGTTGTCTCTTCTAATAGTATTAAGAATCTGCACTAGATCTGAAGGCATAAGCTGAGATGGTTTTCCTGAACAATAAAATCCTGACAAAAATGCATTGTATCAAATAAACCCAAACAACATTATTATTCTAAATGTTTCTTAAAGAAATTCACTGAAATGCTTTCTTGAAAGTCATTTTGTATGACTGATAATCATAAAAAATATTCACATAAAAAAATCCAAGATGCAGCATCAATATGTAATTGGTATGTATTTTTCCTATTCCTTCTCTCCTTTTCTAGTGTGTGTAAACATGTCTGCATTTGTACCACAGATGTACAAAAGACCAGAGGAACTATAAAAATATTTTACGTATATAAAAATTGAACTCTGACATAAATTACCTAAACATTGATTTAATAAATTTACTTAGGTTTGGAGGGTTTTATTTCTTGTTACTGTTACTGTTGTTTTGTTTTGTTTTGTTGCTTTTATAGTACTTACAAAAGGAAAATGAGTTAGGTAGTGCTAAGTGCTCAGAAAAGTTGTTCCAGTAAATTTGATTTGATGCTTTCATTTTCTAAAAGGAATTCGTCCAGAAAAAAAGGAAGCATTCAAACCCACTCCACAGAGCTCCAGTATAGGTATTTTAGCATATCAATTCAGCCTTTAAAATATCACTTGGCTTTAAAAACCCTTCTAATGTCCTCATCTCCTTGCTAGAACAGAGCTCCCAAGTACTTCTGCTCTGATGCTAAAAATCCTCTCACCAGAGGCTCCAGAAGCCCACCCTCAGCTCCAGGGCTTGCATTTGAGCCTCTACTGCTTGACCTAGCATTATTAACCCCCACCTTCACCCCCAGGGATCTGACTTTCAGGCTACCTTTTCTTAAATCAGACTAAATCACTGCTGGATACCCTAAACTAAGGCTGCATAAGAAGGTTATTTCTCTTCCTTCTTATTATATACAACTCCTTGGGCACAGGAATATTTACTTTCATTGACTCTAGTATAGTCATGGTGCCTGGAAGCCAACAGATAATGAATAAATATATGCTTGAATTAAGAGACTATTAGGGCAGTGGAAAACATAGTCATTCCCCTTAAGAATTTTTGAAACTATTAGCTCAATACTAACTTCTTTCCTTTACTTTGGTTCCTTGTAAATTATATAAAACTAAACTTAGCCTTGTTCACATATAGCACTTAGGGGGAAAAAAAAAAAGGCGGCATTAAAAGAATACACTTGCATAAAACAAAACATTCTTCTCAGTCCAAAAAGGTCCACTTACTAGTTTACTTGATTGCTATCATGATTTTTAAAAACTAGGATTATGCTTACTAATAAATCAATGCAAATATAAATGTAGGTATACTAAAAACATCTACTAACTGTATCCTCAAAAATAAGTTTAAATTTATAATTGCTAGTTTCCTACAGACAAAGCATTTGAGTGTTTATGTAGGTTGCAGTTTGGTTCAAAAATGAATTGTTACTTTGTTTATGGAAGAGGAAACTAGAATATGCAGACGTAGAGGTATGTGCCTCACCAAATATGCACAACTAGAAAGTAGCACAAATGTCACTCAAAAATGAGTTATCTGACACATGATTACACTTTTTTATTTTTTTGGCTAGTGATAGAGCTTGAACTGAGGGCTTGGGCGCTAGCTATCCCTGAGCCATTCTGTGCTCAAGGTTAGAGGCTCTACCTACCACTTGAGCCACAGCACTGCTTCTGGCTTTTTCTGAGTAGTTTATTGGACTTTTCTCCCAGGGCTAACTTGGAACAGCCATCCTCAGATCTCAGCCTCCTGAGTAGCTAGGATTATAGGCAGGAGCCACCAACACCTGGAATGATTATACTTCTAAACCACACTGCCTTCCTGGTAGACATTCAAAAGACCAACTTCATCAGTTTTCTAAGACTGTAGCTTGAGAAAGAAGCTAAGCAAATGAGAAAAAAGGTAACTGTTCAAGAAATCAGAAATTAAAGGCTCCAGGAATTTGAGTTCCTAAATAATGAAGACAGTAGAAAGCATATGTATGACTTTGGACTTGGATGCTAGTCCCTCTACTTTGATTCCAGGTAGCTTTCTCATTATTTTAGAGCCTTCAAGTCAAAATTTAAAAGAACAAGGAAAAGAAAAAAAATCACAAAACAGAAGGAGAGGTAAGGAGATTGGATAAACTATGTCTATTACTACTATTAATTGCTGTAATGAAATACTGAAAATTACACAGAAGAATACCTGGTATACAAATAGGTAGAAAAATACATATTTAATATCGTTATTTATTTATTGGAAGATAAAACAAATACAAAACAAAAAGAAAACCAATACAGATGATTTTCATGGATATTTAAGAGAGATTTTACCAGATCTTAAGCAAAACTCTTCTTTATGTTCATTCATTATAAATGCTTAGTTAATAAGTACTGTCCAATCACAAAAAGCCCAATCACCTATACAAAAATGATAAATTGGAGCCAGGCATGGTGGCTCACATCTATAATCCTAGCTACTCGGGAGGCTGAGATCTTAGGATCAAGGTTCAAAGCCAGTCCAGGCACTGAAGACCATGACACTCTTATCTAATTAATCACTAGAAAACTCGAAGTGGTGCTGTGGCTCAAGGGGTAGGGCCATAGCCTGATGCTGAAGAGCTCAGGGAAAGCTCCAAGTCCCAGAGTTCAAACTCCATGACCCATAGAAAGAAAAAAAAAAAGATAAGTTGGAAATTGGGCGGGGAGTTTGGCCTAGTGGTAGAGTGCTCGCCTAGCATACAAAGAGACCTGGGTTCAATTCCTCAGTATCACTCAGTATCGCACACATAGAAAAAGCCTGTGGTTTAAATGGCCTTGAGAGAGCCCAAAGACAGTGCTCAGGCCCTGAGTTCAAGCCCCAGGACAGGTAAAAAAAAAAAAAAAGATAAATCAATTTACTAAAAATACTGTTTTTGAATTATCATATTCTTTCCAATTTTTTATTGTTTTGCAGAATAACTATATGCCATCCTGACTCTAGCTAAGATTCTAAGCTATAAATCTTCAACGAACAAAATATTTGAAAATGTTTAGAGTTTTTTTACAGAATGTTTCTTACTATCCAGGAAAATATTTTTCTAGTAATAACTCATTATAGCATAAACCAACTCCTTTGTTGATTGAATAACATATATTTAGAACAAAATATAAGCAATGGCTAAATCTTTCAAAGTATCTTAAACATTAAAAAATTTATCTACAACACTCATCACTCACAAGTCAGAATAAAGTAGTTCTTATAACAGGTCTTAAAGGCCATGCTCCTAAAGTTATCAACACCAAAATTCCCTAAAATTGTAAAGTCAATAAAATAAAGGAATTAATACTTTATAGGCAGGCACAAACAAGGAAGAAGTTGTATCCTGGTAAAGTCTAAAGAATTAGGGAATCAAAATATGAATGCTCAGTGGTTCCCAGGTCTCAGAAATAGACTTCAGAAGGCATAGAAGAGTGTACTGTGTACCAATTCAAATAAGTATTACCAATCAGTCTGATAAAATCTGGTGAGAAAGCTCAGGACAGTATAGACATTGCTGTGCAGGAATACACTAGCTAAAATATTTAGCTAGTAGAACCTAAATAAAAGTAAAGGGCTGAGAATTACCTTGAGTAATATGTTATATCCCTACTAGAAACAATTAGCACCTTTGGATATACTGCATACAAACAATGTTTTACTGCCCTTGTTACCAAATTGTGAGGAGGATTGTTAAGAAAGAATCACTGTAAACTCTTTTGGAGCCCTATGTTTTACATCCATGTCACCGAGTTCCCATAAAAGCACCAGAGGAACTGCAGTTTTCACCACTGAACACATACTTCATCACCACCTACTAGGCAAGACCCAAACCTGACCAGGGGAGAACACAGATCATCCAAGCCACAGGAGGGTAATGGATTTCCAGCTGACTATCCCACCAAATGCCATTCCTTAAAGAAAGGTAATTATTGTCCTTGTTAGTAAAATGATTCAAGGGGCTAGCAAAAAGATAAAAGGTATATTACTATCTTCTCAAACATGCAGGGAATTAAAATGGTATACCCCTCAGTCACTTAAACAACCACCTTAGGGCCAGACAGGCAATATTCTAAAACCTTGTGCTTCCAACTAAACATAAGGTACCGATCTACTATCACCATTCTCACAAAAATTAAAAGCTTTTATTTCCATTTAGCTGCCACTTAAGATTCATAGGAGGTTCATTCTTCCCTTCAATGTCTTAACCCAAATCCTCACAAAGCATACTTTTCTTCATCACAAGTTGCCAATTTTTGGTGTGTTAAAAATCCCATCAAGCAGAAGTTATATGATGTGACTATTAACTTTTAATGATGGATAAAAGAGATAGGTGCTGAAAGTCTTTTTAACTTCTAATATGGCACCCATTTAATAAAGGAAAGCTCCTTTTAAAGGTCAGAAAAGTTTCTTCTTTAATCAATCCCTAAAAGACAGACTAACTTTGAAAGTATATAAAATTGGCTGTGCCAAGAGGAATATAGTAGAATGTAGAGGCTTTTTCGAATGCTGCATTGTAAAAGCAGTGTCTCTACTCCCATTCTTTTATTTAATCTCCCGTATGTTTGTAATTTTTAATTAAAAACATCCTTTTTATTTTAAAGATTTTAAAACAATGCTAATATTTTGCATAAAAATTAGCATTTTGCTAATTTACAGATTTCTAGATGATGCTTTAATATTTGATGTCCTAAACGATTATAACTGCTTGAAGGATGCTCAGCATATATCCATACAAATTGTGCTATGTACAACCCTAGGGGGCGCCACTCACATCAAAGAGATACTTTTTGCATATTTATGACAATTTCCTGCCAGAAGGAAGCCAAGTGTCCTATTCTATTAAAAAAAAAATCAATCTATAATGATAATTTTCAAACATTTGGATATAAGGTATTTGTCTTATAGAATTGTCTTTGTAATTTATGCAAAGGTATACGTAAAGGGGAAAGAAGTACCTGGTGTTACTCTGAGAGTTAAGGGATGAATCATGGCCATTCCCTGAACAAACTCACAGAGACTGAACTCTGATAAGACAAAGATTTCCTCCCTGAGTTGTAGAGCAGAGGTTATTTTTTGCCAAATGAAACTTTAGAAATGCCAATTTCAAAGAGGCTATGAGAGGGTCTTAACTGACTGTTCAGTCCATATGCATCTGAGTCGATTTAGTCACAGTGACAAGGTGTGCAGTCACTATATTTCACCACAGAAGCTTCTTAATAAGGCCACCATGAGGAATCAGAGTACACAAACCACTTAAATCTCTTTCACAACTGAATCTGTTAGGTTTTTACAAACCTCTTTTCTCCTGATCAGCTTTAACTGGTTAATACTTTCATGAACAGAACAAATCTAACAGCTCTAGAGTAACTTTTTTTAAAGCTCTTTTGCTTAAGATTAGGATGAGCTGCTGTAAGGCTGGGATGCTTTCCTTAAGATCAACCTGTAATAAACTTAGGGCATTTGATAATCTGTCCTGCCATTTAATAATGTGCAGTTTTTGCAAGTTCTTGCTCTGTTTTCATAGGACACAAGTAGCTCCACCAACGCCATGTCTCAATTGCTTATTTGTTAACTGCCAAAATCTCATCTAACAAAAAGTAAATGAAATTCAACTATTAAGATAATAAAATGATTTCAAAAGTAATAATATAGTTGGGTGCTGGTGGTTCACAGCTGTAATCCTAGCTACTCAGGAAGCTGAGATCTGAGGAGTGTAGTTCAATGCCAGCCTGGACAAGAAAATCTGTTAGACTCTTATCTCCAAATATCCACCAGAAAATGAAGTGGAGCTGTGTCTCAAAGTGGTTTAACAGTAGTAGCCTTGAGCGAAAAAGCTGAGGGACAGCACTCAGGCCCTGAGTTCAAGCCTCATGACAGACCAAAAAAAAAAAAAAAAACAAAGTAATGATATAATGTATTTTATGTAACATCATTCTAACAAATATATAGAATTTTAGTTCTTTTTAAGTTTTTTGTACTTTTTAAATCTTTTTAAAAATCTGTAATCAATAATTACAAAAAAATATAACCCTACTGTGATGATGATACCATCAACTGGCAAAAATGTTTTCTTCATCATTTTGGTGCTCAGCAGATTTATAGAGAATAACACCAGACCAAGTCTTACATATCAGATGTAACTCTATCGCTCTGACTGGGTCCTAATTCCTTAATTTGGGCCCTCTTTTCTTTAAATTTAAAATGATGGATTGTACTACTTAAAAGCATCTGTCATATTCCTCTAAGAGCTAAAATTCTATTCGTTTTAGATTTAAACTATCTGAATCCAGAACTACTTTCCATTTTACATTGTGGCATTTTTTAAAATCAAAGATATTCCATCTCTATACAATACCAACCTTGTAACTTTTTAAAAAGTAAACCCAAAAGTTTACTTTATGCTTGCTTGAAAGTTCCTAAGGAGCAATTAGTATATGGCAATCTGCCTGAGTACACAGGTACACAAATAGAGAAAAGCCTACTTTATACTGGGCTAGGATGCCTTGATTTAAATATCAGGCATTACAATTCTGTAGGAATCCAAATAAGTCCAGGCACTATGGAGTGGTAAAAATGCCATGAAGGCTACAAGAGTCAGGCTAAGAGAATGAGCTAAGATGAAAGCCTACTCTACCATAACCCTTGGAAAGCTAAGGAGCTTCTGAAGCTCAAAGTCTTCCATCTACAATGGAAAATAGTAATTCCTACATCACAGGGTTGAGAATAGGACCACTGGCTTCACCATTTAAGGTAAATAGATATGGTACCTAATTATTCTCCTGGCTTTTATTTTCCTATTCCATTTTAAATAAAAACCCAAGCTGGTGTAGTGGCTCATGCCTGTAATCCTAGCTACTCAGGAGGCTGAGATCTGAGAATTGAGGTTCAAAGCCAGCCTGGGAGACTCTTATCCCCAATTAATTACCAGAGAACCGGCAGTGGCAATGTGGCTCAAGAGGTAGGTGGTAGCATTGAGATGAAGGGACAGCACCCAGGACAAGGATAGGATGGTAGCCTTGAGCTGAAGGGCTCAGGGACAGCGCCCAAGTCCAGAGTTCAATTCCCCCAACCAACTAAATTAATTAATAAATATCCAAACAAACGAATACAATAGTCCGTTGTTCCTATCCCGGGGAAGCTAGTAGCCTTAAGTTCAAACCCTGGTGCCAGAAAAAAAGCAACAACAAAAAAAAGTTACGTCAAATGTACCTTCTTTTCACATTGTTTTAATGCAGTTCTTTTAAATCCTCAAATAGATTTAAGTACATCAGAACTGTAAGGCCGATATTTTGTAGCCCACAAGACCAAAAAAAAAAAAAACACAGTTTCCCAACCACTGCTATTCTAGGTATTTATAATAACCAAACAGGAAATGAGGAGGGAAAAAATCGTAGCTCAGGAAAGATAAGCTCTGTATTGCACAGGGGGCAGCTTTCTAGAGAAATGAGCAGAATACTTATTTCTAATCTCAAAAAGTGCCAATTCAGTAATGTAGGTCAAGACGTCTAGGTGAGCATGTATGATCTGGAAAGTGGGTACAATGAGATTCTAGTGTCTACTACCTCACATCACAGTTATGAACAAGGTACAAGCAAACAAGATCAATTAAATCATAATATAAATAAGCGGTAATGACAAATGTGAAGTATTATTACTATTATATAGTAGCAATAATAGTCTAGTCCCTTAATCATTAAAAAAGATCAAAATACTTTACCTGTTTACATCTTTATTTGGAGACCATGCCAAAGTTGCAGGAGTGCTCTTAATAGAGCTTCAATTTTCATTGAAAGGATTGGGCAAACTAGATACACCATCTTGGTAAGGACAAAGGAAACTTTCTTACGTTTATTCTAAGGCATCAGAATGCAGGAGTTTATTTTTTGGCAGGATTAAGAGCTTGAGCTCAATCCCACTCAAGGCTAGCACTCTGCTACTTGAGCCACAGCACCATTTTTAGCTTTTTCTATGTATGTGGTACCCAAGGAATCGAACCTGGATCTTCGTGCATGCTAGGCAAGCACTCTACCACTAGGCCAAACTCCCCAGCCCCACAATTTCTTCTTGATACAAAATGTTTTAGTCTCCTCCTAGGCAACTCGCATGAGATCAGGAACTTTGCTTCAATCCACCACTATATTTCTCTACTGTCTAGAATGGGAGAGAAAGGCAGGTGCCAGTGGTTCACGCCTGTAATTCTAGCTACTCAGGAGGCTGAGATCTGAGGATTGCCATTGGAAGCCAGAGTCAGCAGGAAAGCCCAGAAAACTCTTATCTCCAACTAGCTACCACAAACAGCTAGAAGTGGAGCAGTGGCTCAACTGATAAGAGTGCTAAACATTGTGACTAAAGATGGTGTGGGACCTGGTTTTGACCAGCGGTTGTGAAAGTTCATTTTTGTATGAACAAAATAAGACGGTCCATTTGGAGTGAGAAGAAGAAAAGCCTAAGAATTCTTTCCTTATATTTAGCTTATCTTACTTTTCTAATTTTCTATTCTATTTTGTTACATATATAATGTATGTATAACTTTATGCAATTTTTAAATATATACAAGTCAGGGATACATGCTCAAATTTTTGTCCTAAAGGAAACAGCATTTCAGCTTGGGCTGATCACACACTTGGGTTTAGTCTGGGTTCATTTTTTTCTCTGACAGATTGAAGTCAGCATTCTGTGAGGATGCACAGACATTTATATAATAACCAACGTGGAAAACTCTAGTCCATTCTAATGTCCCCTCCTAATTATCTATCACCCTATACTCACCAGTCCTATGCTGTATTATACTTTTACTTCCTATTTCATATTGGACAAAAAGAGTGTCATTATGTGAGAAACAGAACCAATGTCTTTTTATTCTGTAAGCTCCAGAAATATTAACCAAGCTTTACATATAATCTATCTACACTCTGTTGCCTAAATTAAGAATAATCCAACATATAGAAGCCAGAGTTACTAAACAGATATGATAGAGGGTAATGATTTGTTCTATGAAAAGTAATTCTTCTTCACACAATAATAGTGTGTTCATTTATTCAGCTCCCCTATTGGTACTTTAAGAGGGCTAATTACTTAATAGTGAGACCTGGGAATAATAAAATTTCAAACTGTAAAGCTCATAGCCACAACTAATTGAAGATCAATTACAAATACGAAGCGTCCTAAAAGCATAATGTTAATAAAAATATAAGGTTCCGTTTGGAAAAATCTAGCCAAAACATTTTAGAAAACCATCTGCCTAATGGAAAAAAAAAAAAAAACAGATCATTCTACTTCCTAAAATTTATATTTTAGGCCATCTACCTTTATTCGACATACATATAAGGAATGGTACTATAAGATCACATTTAAAATAAAGGAAAAACAACAGACTGATGATCCCAGTTCTTTACGTAGCAAATGTATCACTACAGACTAGGCCTACACATGTGAAATTCTGTGCTTTCACGTGATCACATTGCTCAAGACTTTTCAAAGTACAGAGAATCTGTACATTATTTATGCAGAGATTATATGTAGAAAATTATTAACATAAAAACAAAACCCAGTTTTATAACAAAGCTGAACACGTTCTCCCAGTCTTTAGCTTATATAGAACCAGATGAAATGAAAATGCACGAGCACATGTGACACCTGTAAATAAGTTCATTGTTTCCATGAGAACTGGTAAATACTGAGATCCAAAGGACTATGCTCCCTCAGTGCCAAACAGCCCTAACACAGAGAATACAAAAAAGAAACTGCACAAATTATTAATCTGTAATTCTGTTCTTCTCTGCTACTTTAATGTAAACATCAGAGATCATTATCTATGTCATGACTTACCAAGAAATACTTTCTCAGATCAGCTTCTTTATGATATTACTTATGAATGTATTTGCTTGTTATTAATGCAGTCACAGTCAGCAACTCGAAAGAACACTCAGCAAAATGTTTCTGAACAAAGTTTTCATCCAAACTGGGCTCTAATATCTAGAAGTGACTAACCAAAAAGAGGCCATAATAAATTCTGACATATAAAAAACACAGAAGTCAGGATTAAAAGACCAAACCCAGTTCCCTATGCATAAATGAAAAATAAAATAGCACTGGGGCTGGGAGCATGGCCTACTGGTAGAGTGCTTGCCTAATAAACACGAAACCCTGGGTTCGATTCCTTGGCACTATATGCACAGAAAAGGCCCAACATGATGTTGTGGCTCAAGTGGTAGAATGCTAGCCTTGAGAAAGCCCAAGGACAGTGCCCAGGTCCTGAGTCCAGCCCCAGGGCTGGCAAAAAAAAAAAAAAAAAAAGTAGCACTAAACTTATGAGTATCCTTCAGACCCAGGATGGTAAAGGAAGCCTAACTACAACTCTAAGTGTAGATTGGAAACATCCTGGAAAACCTGAGAACTACTTAATGGAAGAAATGTGCAAAACTTACCTAGGATCGCACATGGATAGAAAACACATTTTCACCTCTTAAGAATCCCATTATCAGGCTGGGAGTTTGGCCTAGTGGTTAAAGTGCTTGCCTAGCATGCATGAAGACCCGGGTTCCATTCCTCGCTGCCACATACATAGAAAAAAAGCCGGAAGTGGTGCTGAGGCTCAAGTGGTAGAGTTCTAGCCTTGAGAAAGTCCAAGGACAGTGCTCAGGCCCTGAGTTCAAGCCCAGGACTGGCAAAAAAAAAAAAGAATCCCATTATCATGTATACTAGAAGTCTTATTAATTTATTCTTAATTAATACAATTTAGCTAAGACAAAAATAAGTATTCAGTACTGTGTTTTTGTATTGGCACATGTTCAAAATTAATAAGTATGCTTTTAATATTATTTAGTACACATGGAATCCTCTTGGAGATGTTATAGTTAAAACATCTCCCTTTTGTTCAATCATGCTGTCATTATATTGACATTAACAACAACAAATAAGAAACTCCATGGGGCTGGGAGCATAGCCTAGTGGTGGGGAGCTCTCCTAGCATGAACGAAGCCCTGAATTTGATTCCTCAGTACCACATACACAGAAAAAGCCAAGAGCAGTGCTGTGGTTCAAGTGATAAGAGCTCTAGCTTTGAGCAAAAAGTGTCCAAGGCCGGTATCCTGGCCCTGAGTTCAAGCCCCAGGACTGTCAAAAAAAAGAAAGCCCAAAACATTTGATTAAAATATAACTTTAATGTAACCTGAAAGTATTACCAAAATTTAGTATCCAGCTAGACAAGGTGACACACACCTGCAATCCCAGCACTGTGCTGTGAAGTACAAAGAGAATCATCAGTTTGAGGGATGTCTGGACTACACAGCAAGTTCCACACCAGCCTGGGCTACCCCAATGAGCCATGGTCAATTAAACAAACAATTAAAAATAAAACACATGGCATTATATATATATATGTATCAAAAGGATATACTAATTTATAGAAGTTAAAGTAAAAAAGGTTTTAAAAGTTTCTCAGCCAAAGTAGTTTTACAATCGTAAGAGCAATTAGGACACAATACCATAAGAAACCCATCCTGTATCATGTCCAGATCCTATGTTATTTAGAATTGGACACTTTTCTACTATGTACTCAGCACTACTTTACATCATATCTTTTGGAACAATTAGTAGAGATTGATCTGCATGATATATTAACTTCTACTAGTTTTTCTAGTCAACAGACTATATTTGCTTTGAGAACAAGAATTGTTCTCTAATCATTCATATACCCCCAAAGACTGGGTCAGGCAGTCACATGCTATAGGCACTTGATCCATAAATCACGAATTAAACTGATAATGGATTTTGCTACCTGCACTAGACCAAAATTCTTAATTTGGAAAATGTGCAAACATGATTTCAAATTAAGAGGAAAAAGAAACATATCAAATGTAACAAAATTTATTTCAAGTTACCAGCCTACTTGAATGAAAACAAAATGAGAGAAGTTTGTAGTTAGGGCTTGAAATACATTAAATAGAAACCCCGTATCTTTGGTGAAGTATTATTTGACTCAAATAATACCAAAAGAGCACACTACTATAATTAGATAGTCATAAAAATACTGGTTAGCTAACATACACATTCTACATAAAGGTTTTATGATCAAGGAAAAAGAAAAGCTACTTTAAGTACAGTGGAAAGGTAGACCCCCCCCCAAAAAAAAAATCAACACTTTATATCTGAATTAGATTCTAACTGCTGAATTTGTAAAGATTAAAAAGAACTTAGCCAGGCATCAATGGTACACTCCTGTAAACACAAATACTCAAGATGCTTCAAATCTGTTTGGAGGCTATCCTGAACAGAAAAGTATACTAAGCTCAAGTTTGTAGAATGCTAGCCTTGGGCAAAAGAGCTCATGGATAGCACCTAGGCCCTGAGTTCAAGCATCACAACCAACAAAAAGGAAAAAAAAGAAAAGAAAAAAGAACCTAATAAAAATGTACTAGACTGCTTCTTTAAAATTACCAGCAAAAAGCAGGGCTAAAAATATGGATCACCAGTACAGTGCCAGCCACAGAAACAAGCCTAGCAGGGGCAAGATCCTGAGTCCAATTGCTAGAACTGCTCTCACCCCCACTCCCCCCACCAAAAAAAGAATTTAATTTCAGATTAATAAAGCTCTTACTACCAAGATGCAACATGTTATTTTTTGTATTGTCTAAATGAAAATATTTTATAAAAATCTATTCCATTTATCATAAAACAAGTTTCCTGAGTAAAATAAATCCCAAATATATACCCTTCAACCACTTGCAAAAACAGAAGAGTTAGAACTTTTCACTGACCCCATCTCTATTTGCTCATCAGACACTATAATGTGAAACCCACAAAATAAAATTCACTTATTTATTTTTTCTACTTTCATTGAATTTTGTTTCCAAGTAAATGTCAAAACACTATATATGCTATACTATTAGATTCCTCTAGTACAATATACTCACTTATTAAGTATCAAAAATTACCAGAGCATAAATAAACCTCATAGTCAGCTAAGACACTCAACTCCTCATAAAAGAATGGATGATTTCCACTGCTGTACCAAAGAATTAATTAATATTAAAAATAGTAACAGCTACAGACATTTCTACGGCAGGCATACTAACAAGAATGAAAGATGGCTAAAGGTTCATTTGCAAAGAAGTTGTAGGCTATTGGCAATGATCTCACAGGTGAAAATTTATAATAAGCTTTGGGTCAGAAACTTTCTCACCTAATTCTCTTAAAAGTGATAAAGAACAGAGTTCTAGCCTTATCATTTCAAAATAAGATTTCTCTTTTGAGAGAAAGGAAAAAAGAGGAAATCTTGGCTAAGAATTGCCCCAAACCTTTCATTTCTAGCTTCTTGGAATGTAGCCCTAATGGCAGGTAAATATAGACAAGGCTCATGAGACAGTGGTGCAGTGTAGACAAGCAGTCTAAGCCTAGCAACCTCGCTTACTGTGTGACCTCAGACAAGTTAACTTGAGACTTACTTTTCTCATTATTAAAATAGGGGTATTTCTCATTTGGAAGTTGTGGAAAATAAAGTAGCAAAACTAAAACCTTACATAGCAAAAGAGGCTGGCTTTTAGTCCAAATTATCTCTCTCCATTTCTTCTAATGTATAATAATGCTACCTGGGAAACTACTAAAATATAGACAGACAGACAGACAGACAGACAGACAGACAGACACACACACACACACACACACACACACACACACACACACTCAACTTTCCCTGAACTATAAATCAAATTAGGCTGTTATTCTACCACCTTAGAGGGGAAAAAAAAATGACCAGATAAGGAATTTGGTCCAATTTATTCCAGGAAATCAACAGATTTCTTTATTTCACATAGTTCTGCTAAAGGTTCCCCATAATCCCTAACTAACACTTACATAAAGGAAAGTTTAGTCACAATTTTGTTACATGGGTAATGCTAGGGATCTCTGAAAATCAAAAGCTAAAAAGAAATTTCAATTCCATATTCCTATCCTAAAATATTTATAGGTAATATCACAGATACACATACACAGTCCTGAATATGAGGCTCAGGAAAAAAGAAGAGATGAAAGAGGGAGAGACAGAGAGAGAAAAAGAGAAAGAGGGGGGGGGGAAGAGACAGAGGGAAAGATGAGGGGAGAAAGAGGGAAGGAGGGGAGAGAAAGAGATAGAGGGAAGAAGGGGGGAGGGAGAGGGAGATGGAGAGGGCGAGGGCGAGGGAGGGAGGGAGGGAGGGAGGGAGGGAGGGAGGGAGGGAGGGAGAGAGAGAGAGAGAGAGAGAGAGAGAGAGAGAGAGAGAGAATGCAATCAGTTAAAGGAAAAGATAGAAAAATAAAGGAAGGGAAAGAAGAAAAAAGAGAGAAAAGAAAGAAAATGAAACTTTCAAAACTCAAAAGATAATTAAAGGCCGGACAATGGTGGCTCACGCCTATAATCCTACCTACTCGGGAGGCTGAGATCTGAGAATCATGGTTCAGTGCCAGGCCAGGAAAGAAAGTCCAAGAGACTCTTACCTCCAATTAACTACTACAAAACCTGAAGAGGCGCTGTAGCTCAAGGTATAGAGTGCTATCCTTGAGTTGAAGAGCACAGGGAAAGGGCCAAGGCCCAGAGTTCAAGCACCAAAACCTAACCTCCCCCCCAAAAAAAAGGATAATCAAGGTTTAACATTGAAGTATAGAATAGACAGTCATTTTGTTTTGGCTTTACATTCCTTTTCTAGTCAATGAGACCTCTTTATTTGGGAAGTCTTGAGAGGTGCACTAAAAGCTGAAAAGCAATGGGTTAGGAGGTGGCAATACTATAATTTCAGTACTGGTGAGGATGAAAGCGAAAGGGTCCAGAGTTTAGGCCAGCCTACAATCCATAGCAAAAGCCTGTCTCAAAAAGAAAAAAAAAAAAAACCTCTGCCCCTTTTTAGTACTAAAAGAACCAACATTGCTATTAAAAAAAAAAAAAAAAACAAAAAAAAAACACTCCCTCTAAATTACTTAATCTGTGTGAACTTCTTACACCAAGGAATTGTGTCATGTCAATAAATAATGAAAGTGCTATCAACAAACAATTTTTTAGCATAACAGTTTGTCTATATGAAATGAATACTAGCTAGTCTAACCATAAAAACAAATATATTATTCTTATTCCAACTGACCAGTAAAAAGCTAGAAGGAGAGATGTGGCTTAAAAAGTGGGTGCTTTCTTTGAGTGAAGAAAAATTCTGAAAGACAGCATGCAGGCCCTAAATTCAAGCCCCAGTATCAGTACCCCTCCCCCCAAAAAGGGGGTGGGGATAGGAAGAAAGGAAGTAAAGAGGGAGGATGGAGGAAGAGAAGAAAAAAGAGAGGACAAGATAAAGCAGTTTTTCAATAGTACATATAATATTTTACTCTTAGGTAGATGTAGGATGATAATTCACAATAAACAATAAATATTACAAGTTCTATAGTAAAATACGTGAATATTGTTTCTAAGTGGCATTAACAATTACCTAAATCAGGGCCGGGAGTTTGGCCTAGTGGTAGAGTGCTTGCCTAGCATGTACAAAGATCCAGTTTCGATTCCTTGGTACCACAGACATAGAAAAAGCCAGAAATGGTGCTGTGGCTCAAGTGAGAGCCCAAGGACAATGCCCAGGCCCTGAGTTTAAGGCCTAGGACTGGCAAAAAAAGAAAAGAAAAAAGGAAAAGGAAAAAAAAAATACCTAAAACAGTTTTGTGACAGTCTGGGCTAGTCTTGATTCCAAATAAATTTTGATGGCAAACTGTCACAAGTTTAAAATAAAAAGCTACGAGCCAGTGGCTCATGATTATAATCCTAGCTACTCAGGAGGCTGGGATCTAAGGGTCCCTGGGTGGGAAAGCCTATAAGATTTTCATTTCCAGTTATTCATTGCAAAGAAAGAAAGGTGGAAGTAGAGCACTAGTAGAGCACTAGACTTGAGCAAAAACATTAAGGGACAGTACTCAGGCCCTGAGTTCAGCTCCTAGGATAGACATAAAAAAATAAACAAGCCAGGAGTTTGGCCTAGTGGTAGTCTACTTGCCTAGCATGCACGAAGACTGGGGTTCAATTCCACAGTACCACATATAGAAGAAAGCCAGAAAGGGTGCTTTGGCTCAAGTGGTAGAGGTCTAGCCTTGAGAAAGCCAAAGGATATCGCTCAGGTCCTGAGTTAAAGACCCAGGATTGGCATAAATACATACATACATACATACATAAATTATTTTTAGAGGCAATGTGCATTAATGTGAAACAGACACCTATAGTAGTCTTTACTTTCTTTGTATCTGACCATACTTTGCATTTTCCCCATCGTTTGTTTTTTGCACTGAGATGTCAAGGATGTGGATGATGTGTTTCCCATTCATCTTCCCTTATTCTTTTCCTATTTTACTTAGGTGTCTATTTTTTGCACTGTAATTTGTCAAACACCACATATATATATATATGTATATTTACACATACACACATGTATATATATCCTTCTAAAATTTGATGACTTGACACAGAAAATACTGATTATAAGGAATGTCCCCAATTAATTAGAATAGTTAAGTACTGTAGAACTTTATAATTTTATGTATGTATAACATACATTTCATTTTATGATTCTCACTTGTATTTCTTTCCTTGAGAGAAAAAGAAATGGTCTATCACACCAAACTTAACTAAAAAACTGTTACCCCCCCAAAAAAATTTTTCTTAAATAGGCATAACACATGCCAAAGAATTAAGTTCTGTGACAGACCTTTATATTGTATGTACAAGGCCTTGGGTTCTACAATCCTTAACCCTAGTATATCCAAAAATAAAAAAAGAGATAGAAAGAAAGAAAAGAAGGAAAACACTATATAACATAGAACAAGCTTTCTATTTCAAGGTGGTTAGCAGACAACACCGAGGATTTTCTCTCCTGACTATGATACATACTAGGATGTCTTAGATCATTAGTTCTCAAATGTTCTTCCACCAAGACACATGTGATTCGTGTTTATACATGGGGAAAATATTTCTCTGGTTTGTAGACATAGATAAATTATGCTGTCTTCAGATGTGCTAGGCCTATTCAAAGAGTTGGGAAAGCTACTTCCTAAGACCAAAGAAGCACAGTGGCATTTCTTTTTTCTTTTCTTTCCTCTCAGCTATTCTTATTTCTTTTCTAAGTATCTGTCAAGCAACTAATGTCAAGTTCAAAATGCACTAGAAACAGAGTGCTAGTGACTTCTATAAACTTCACTACTCATGAGGCTGAGATCCAGAGGATCCAGCTCTAAAGGGCTGAGAGTTTGGCCTAGTGGTAGAGTGCTTGCCTAGCATGCCCAAAGAACTGGGTTGGATTCCTCAGTACCACATACATAAAAAAGCCAGAAATGGTGCTGAGGCTCAAGTGGTAGCGCTCTAGCCTTGAGAAAGTCCAAGGACAATGCTCAGGCCCTGAGTGAGCTAAAGCCCAAGACTGAAAAAAAAAAAAAAAGCTCTAAGAAGAAAAGTCCAAAAAGACTACATTTTCAAAAATAACCAGCAAAAAGCCAAGCTGGAAGTGGTTCAAGTGAAAAGTATCAGCCAAGTGAGCAAGATGAACAAGTGAGGCTCTTTGTTCAAGCTCCAGCACTAGAAAGAAATTAAGAAATAAAAAATGTCAACAGGTGTGTTGGCTCATGCCTGTGATCCTAGCTACTCAGGAGTCCATAAGACTCTTGTCTCTAATCAACCACCAGAAAACCGGAAGTGGCACTGTGGCTCAAGGGGTAGGGCAGTAGCCTTGAGCTGAAGAGCTCAGGGACAATGCCCAGTCCAGAGTTCAAGTCCCACGACTGACAAAATAAATAAATTAAAATAAATTAAAAATTTTTAAAATATGCCAGATGCTAGTGGCTCACGCCTGGAATCCTAGTTACTCAGGAGGCTGAGATCTGAAGATGATGGTTCAAACCAGCCAGAGCAGGAAAATCCCTGAGACTATCTCCAAGAAACCACTCAGAAAAAAGCCAGAAGTAGCACTATGGCTCAAGTGATAGACAGTTAACCCTGAGTAAAATGAAGTTCAGGGACAGTGCCCAGGCCTTGAGTTCAAGCACCAGGACCAGCACACACATACACACATACACATACACACACAAATATATACACACAAAATTGCAGCAGGGCCTTATGATGCCAAAATTAAAAATCACTTGGGAGAAAAGAAAAATTAAAAGTAGTTTCAAGAAATTTCAAACATAGGGGTAGGAGTAGAATGAGATCTAATTATAAAATTTAAAAAAAAATGTTTAGGGCTGGCTACAAATAGTGGACATTCTATATATTACTGTATTTCATAGTTCTCATACTATCACAGGGTAAATACTAATAAATCTGCTTTATACATAAACATGGTAAGTTTGAAGCCCGTGAAGTGAAAACTAGTAAGTAATTGGGGCAGCAGAAGTGGGCTCTTTGGCTGTACCTGTACTTTTTGCACTGAATGTGTTACATTGGGAATATCTACCAAGGATGATTGACGCTATCAGTACTTCAATCTTGCTGACTGAATGCCACCAGATTGGTGAAACTGGACCAACCTCCACAATGAACTCAGAGCTTGATGTCTCTTCAATTTTTAGTCATCCATCCCTATTCCGGACTGCCTACCTACTTCAGCATCACCTGCTATATGAGCTAAAAGTTCATGGACCCAACCCAGGCACTGGAAATCAGAGTATTTGATGATGGGGTCTAGACACCTCCAGTTTTAGAAAGCATTCGAGGCTGATGATTTCCAAACCCTGTAAGTCACAGAATCAATTTAGTAGATGACAGTCCTTACATTTTGTGAAATAAAATAAACAGATTCAGTTTATAAAGATTAAATAGGAATAGAAGACACTTTTTTTGAAGTTAGGATATAAAACATTTTTTTACCATATGTACTTGGTCAGTACAGAAGTTACCTGTCTATAATTTTTATAAAGACACAATCTTGCATGTCCTTTTTAGGACATTATTCCACTTAAGAGTATAATCACCTGAAGAACATGTTTAATTTCTAATTTAATTAATGTTTTACAATATTTTAAATTTCTCTAGGAGTTCATAAAATCCATCTCATTTGTAATAATTCATTTTTACAACCTTCTTACTAGGTAAAGTTATATAACTACCGAGATCCTCAAATTGATTCACATATATTGCTTGGTTTTCTGGTAGGTGTATAATGCTTCATGGTATTCAATCCTTTAAGTCTCAATCTTCTATGTATACTTTTAGGTAGATTGATTGATTGACTGGTATCAGTTCTAAGGTTTGAACTCAGGACCCAGTGCTGTCCCTAGCTTTTTTACTTCAGGTGAGTGCTCTACCACTTGGGTCACTGCTCCACTTCTGGGTTTTTTGGTGCTGAATTAGAGGGAAGAGTCTCAAACTTTCCTCCCTGCTGGCATCTCAGTTTCCTGAGTAGCTAGGTATAAACCACCAGTACCAGGTAGACAGATTTTTTTATTGGTTCCGTCATGGGACTTGAACTCTGGACCTAGGCATTGTCCCTGGGCATACCCTTGTATACTTGGCCTTTAAGTTCCAATTCCTATCATATCTTTTTCTTTGAAAGAAAGTGAGAACAATCCTCATTAGTACGTGTGGCACTTCTCAGGATAATCTCTACAGTTTTAAAATGATATACAGTGGGCCGGGAGTTTGGCCTAGTGGTTAAAGTGCTTGCCTAGCATGCATGAAGACCCGGGTTCGATTCCTCGGTACCACATACATAGAAAAAAGGTAGAAGTGGTGCTGAGGCTCAAGTGGTAGAGCTCTAGCCTTGAGAAAGTCCAAGGACAGTGTTCAGGCCCTGAGCTCAAGCCCAGGACTGGCAAAAAAAATAAATAAATAAAATAAAATAAAATGATATACAGTGTACTGGCATTAAGGAACACTAATTGCCTTCTGAAGGATAATGTGATCACCTATGTATGTTGAGTGAAAGTATACTCCAGTCAGCCTTGTCCTGATTACCTTATTTCTTTTTCAAAGTATAGCCTGAGGACTACATGCATCTCATTTATCCACAGGATACAAGACAAAACCAAAGCAGTGAAGTTATGTTTTGCTAAAGTTGTGTGTTTTCATCTCATAGTGAGAATAAAGAATCTGACTAAAAATAAAAGGGAGAAATATCACTCAGAACTACTTTAAAACTACCCAGGGTGGTCAAATCAAAATACTTTAAAAAAAAAAAAAAAAGAAAAGAAAATATAAGGTAAACTTCCAAAGTTCAAGGAAAGAACTTTTCCTTAAGTGCAGGTTAAAGTTTAAATTGTAATTTACAAATTTTTCACTCTTATGGTAAGAAAATTTATCAAAATTAATTTCCCTAAGCTAATTTGAATATTACCACTGTAAATATTTTCAACATTTCTGTAAGACACTAACAATAATCTAGGGATTTCCGTTAATATAACCAAAACAAGTATCTTTGTAATGACACTATTTCAGTTTGTTTTTTTTTTTCAAATAGAGTTGAGCTGTGAAACATTTACTTTCCTAAAGATTTCTAATATAAAGGTAACTACATATGCACAGTAAGATAAACTATAAAATATAGCTTGTGCTTTTTATCTATACTCTTCATAACATATAATAAAACAAACTTTAAGTATAGTTAGTGACTAATAATTAGAAATGCTTCTTAATTTTACTGAAAAGATAACTTTTTATTATTGTAGCTCTGAGTTACACACTTTCAGACCTATTAAAAGCAAAGTTATCTAAGTATCGCAAAAGATGGCACTTTTAAAAATGTGTATACAATGATGAAATGGACATTTTTAGACTAAAAATCCTGTCTTTCTAAATTATCTAAGTCTCTGGTGAAAGTCTCCCTAAAAATACTCTAATATGGCCAAAGATGTAACACTACAAAGCAGAGAGCACCTTTGTAATAGCACTAAATATGAAATGCAAATTAAAGCTTTACTTTCTGAACTTAATAGAAATTTACAGAATAATGAAATGGGAATTTGAAAACACTTGATAACGGAGAAGCACAAACTTCTTTAAATTCTTTTTTTAACTTCTTTAAATTCTTATTTGGAGAAGTAAGCCTCACACCTAATAAATATATTTAATATGCAAATATCTAGTAATTCATTAACAAGGGAACTTTTTTGAAAGATTTTAGCAAGAATTGATTTTACTATGATAAGATTCAAGTTGGGAGATATGGAAAGGAGAGAAAAACATTTCCTAGTCACAATTCAAGAAATGGGAATTAAAGAATCGGCAGTGATTTTTAAATATCTCCACTCCAAGCAAGGCACTAGTGGTTCATGCCTTGTAATCTCTAGCCCCTCAGCAGGCTATGGCCTGAAGGATCATAATTTGAAGCCAGCCCAGGCAGAAAATTCCTCAAAATTCCCTCCATATAACAAACATGAGTGAACTGGAGGCATGGTTTAAAGTGGTAGAGTGCCAAGAGCACAGGCCTTGAGCTTAAGCCTAGTACTGGCACACACAAAACAACAATAAAAATCATCACTTCAAGTTTTATACTATCAAAACCACCTTCTGACTTCAAAGAGCAAGACTACTGCTGAAAATACAGTTTTAATGAAGCAATCACTTAAAATATTGAATGCAAGAATTCTTCAGGTTGCTTTCATTTTGATATTGATTTCTATGCTAATTTCTGAATTGGCCATGTATTTATCCATAGGGAAAGTAATATTAAAAGTCTGCTGATGTTAATAAAATAATGTATGTGACATGTATAAAAATGTGTATATTGAAACTACTTCTATATGCTGCAAATTAAAATTTTTTTTCTAAGTAAGTTGAAAAAAATAAATGACTGAAATCCACACACTTTGGTGTACACTAAATTCATCTTACGAAGAACAATCTCATTGTGACTACTCCAACTGGCCTTTTTTATACGTGATGTATTATGAGACTTCCAATAAAAAGAACGGGGCCGGGAGTTTGGACTATTGGCAAAGTGCTTGCCTAGCATGCATGCAGACCAGGGTTTGATTCCTCGGTACCACATACATAGAAATATGCCAGAAATGGTGCTGAGGCTCAAGTGGTAGATCTCTAGCCTTAAGAAAATCTAAGGACAGGGCTCTGTCCCTGAGCTAAGCCCAGGAATGGCCAAAAAATAAAAATAAAAAAAAAGATCTACCTTGCCTGGGACCAGTGCTCACTACTATATTCTTAGCTACTCAGGAGGCTGAGATCTGAGGATGACCTTTCGAAGCCAGCCCTGGCAGGAACATCCAGGAACTCTTATCTCCAATTAACCATTAAAAAGTTAGAAGTGGAGGGGCCGGGAGTTTGGCCTAGTGATAGAATGCTTGCCTAGCATGCACAAAGACCCAGGTTCAATTCCTCAGTACCACATACATAGAAAAAAAAAGCCAGAAGTGGTGCTGAGGCTCAAGTGGTAGAGCTCTAGCCTTGAGAAAGCCCAAGGACAGTGCTCAGGCCCTGAGTCCAAGCCCCAACTGGCAAAAAAAAAAAAGTTAGAAGTGGAGCTTCTAACTTTTAGAAGTGGTAGAGTGTTAGCCTTAAGCAAAAAGTTCAGGGACAGCACAAAGGCCTGGTACAAAAATAACTAGTTATGAATAATGTAATATGTAAATTCTGTGAAAGTGTTGAATGCAGAACTTTGCATTATCTACAGTCCCCGCTATTGCCAAAGAATATTTTCTAACTAGGTGAAGACCACTACAAAGGCCTGATCTTAATTCTTTTTAATACTGTTTTATTAAGTTACACAATATCTCACCTAGCTAAAAAGATTTTTTTTAAAAATCATTAGATTTTCTTTCATGGAAACTAAATTTGATTCATTATCATTCATAAAACATAACCTCCACATTAATATTGGTAAAATCACAAAGTATTCCAGTTGATTTCAACAATTTCAAAACATTTTCTTAGCATACCAGCAACTAAGAATTCCTGAATGGGGGGGACAAACTTGCCAGTTAGTTTTCTGCTCATTCTGTGGTTTCAAACGCTCTGTAAATCTTCCTTTCACTACAGCCAACAATCTTCTTATCTACATCTCAAACTTTTCAGAATTATCCATCATATACTTTACAGATTTTTTTTCTATTCAAAAGCTATGTATTTGAAAAAAAGATATTTAATCTCAAAGCCACTCTTCATTTTTTTTAATATAGACTTTACAGACTACTAAAATGCTCTTACTTTCTCCAATGTAAACTTTGAAAGAAACTATGATCAGGGTCTGGAGCATGACCTAGTGGTAGCAGGCTGGCCTAGCATGCATGAAATCCTGGGTTCGATTCCCTGGATCCACATACACAGAAAAGGCTGGAAGTGGCACTGTTGGCTCAAGTTGCAGAGTGCTAGCCTTCAGCAAAAAGTGTCTAAGGGAAGTGATCAGGTCCTGTGTTCAAGCCCCAGGACTGGCAAAAGAAAAAAAAAAAAAGAAGAAGAAACTATAGTCAGCTTTGAATTAAGTTTATATACTTAATCTAAACCTACTGCACTGTCCAATCCAACCTTCTCCAACTTAAAACCTTTACTATCCACAGGTTATTCAAGATGAGAGATGAGAAAAAGCAAGAAGCTTTCTGCATGATGGCTCTTTAGGGCTGATTTGGGTTTGGGGTCTGTTTTTGTTTTTGTTTTTTAAATAATCCCCATCATAAACTACAAGCTTCCTATAGTACCAATATATTTATTAAGCTTTCAACTCAGTGTAAAGTTTCATTATCAACTCAAATACCTATCAGAAATTCGGTTTTCAAAAGACACTTGTAGATAAACAAGAAGTGAGCATTTAAACTATCTTAATAATAACACCCTGGAAATGAGGTCTAAAAAAACTAAAAAAAATAAACTGACTTCTACTATGAGAAACAAGGTGAGAGAGGCTTTCAAACCCCAATAAATCCTCCTCTTATGTGAATAAGAGTTGTTACGTCACCACTAATGGTCCTCCAGCTTCCCGGTATGAGCAGTTTGCATACTTACCCAGGAAGGTAAATGGGAAGTATTCGGGAGTAAGATGAACAGCAGCAAAGCCTTTGCCCTATAAAGTATAAATAAAGGTATAGTATCAGTACATCATCCACAGTAGGATCCCACATCCTATAATATCTATGAAGACGCCAAAGGCCCACCCTCCATGCTCCCACTAATTGCTTACCTTTCTCCACCCTCCAGAGCTGTAGGGACCAGCAAGAGAAAGCAGCTCCCCATACTCAAAGGGCAGAGGATAGGGGGTGGCAGCCCTGCTGGCTTTCCAGGATAGGGTCTTTCCACAACCCTCACTTCCTAACCACCACCACCACCACCACCACCACCCCCGCCCCCCTTGGTCGGTACAAAGCAGAAAGTTGATCCATTCTGCAAACAGCAAACCCACACTGGGATCATTCATCAACTTGCGCGAGTGATCACCGCCCCCAGGATAAATACACCAGTAAACCAAATCACAGAGATCGATGGGCGGGCAGTCCGGAGAGCCTCCTCACCGTGCCCGGGAGCCAGCGGGGAGGCGCCACGGCGGAAGCAGCCTGTCCAGGTACCACCATCCTCCAGCCTGGCAGACCTGGACAGCCACAGCCACCACCACCACCACCACCACCCCAAAACATAAATAAAAATAAAGCCCGTTCCAGCTCACAATCCCGAGATGGGCGATCGGCACAAACTAGAAAACACCTTCTCCAGAGCCCAAGGTGGAGAGAGAGCGCGCGGGGGGCGCCGGAGGTCGGGGCGGGGTGGGGGGGAGCCTGGAAACGCGGAGGGAGAGAAGGAGGGGGGAGAGGGGAGGGGAAGGATCCCACCCTGGCTTTGTTGCTGGTCACCATCAAGTTTGCATCTTAGTACAAAATGTCGATCTTAAAGGCTGACAAGACAGAAGCCAAAGGCAGCGGGGAGAAAAGAGAAAGGCAAAAAGAGTCCATCTTGCTTTGGGGAAGGAGGGAGAAGGGAAAATAATAATAATGATGATGATGAAGTGCAAAGCTCACACGCCGGGAGTAAACGAAGAAGAAGAAGAGAAAGAAAAAGTCTGCGGAACACCTTTCCACCACGGAGGAGCAACGAGTGGGGTGTCCCTGCGCCGGTGCCCGCTCGGAGTGGTGGCGGTCTGGGCAGAAAACGCCTCCCTCTCCTCCTCTTCCTCCTCCTTCTCGCGTTCCTCCTCCTCCTCCCGACCCTCCTCCTCCTCCTCGCCACGGCCCCGCCGAAGATCCTGCCGCCACTGCCTCGGCTGCCCCCCACCCCGGGTGGGAGGCACCGCAGCCGCCGCAGCCCGGCCCCGAGCTCTCATTCCCGGCTTGGACCACGCGGCGTGGCGCGCGTGGGGCCGGGCTCGGGGTGACCGCGCGGGGTCCTTGGCGCCAGGGATCCCCTGCCACCCCCTGGCCGCCGACTGGCTACCAAAGTCTAGGGAGCAGAGGTGGAGGCGGCCGGGGAAGGAGGAGGAGGAAAGGGGAGGGAGGGACGCGCGTGGGAGGGGGACCCACGCCGCGAGTGGGTCACCCCGAGGGATGGTGGAGAAGCTCCCTCCGTCCCCGCGCGGGGAAAGCACCCTGGGTCCTCGTCAGCCAGCCCCCGACCACGCCAGTCCGCGGCCGGGAGACCAGAACTGGACGTGTCATTAGCAGGACAGGCAATGGTTTCAAAGCCCCAGGCCAATGACCATTAACCGAGGCAGAGCTCGCTCCGTCCCCATCCCCCACCACCTCCACCCACCTCCCCCCTCCCCCGCTCCCCCCACCTCCTCCCCACCTCGAGAAACTTTTCAACAAGATCCACCTGGACTAATGTGTCCTCAGACAGTGAAAATACCGACTAGACCCTACACACTGGGAAGGAAGGGGAATGCACGCTTTATTTTCCTTTCCACAGAAAGGAAAGCAAAAAATAGCTTCTCTCTCTCTCTCTCTCTCTCTCTCTCTCTCTCTCTCTCTCTCTCTCTCTCTCTCTCTCTCTCTCTCTCTCTCTCTCTCTCTCCCCACCCCCCCTTCTGTCGTACATGTTGTGTCTTCGCTTTTTGCATCGTTTCGCTTTACCTTCCTCATTTAGCAGAAAACGATCGCGGATATTTCACACAGAAACGTGTTCCCGATTCTAGGATTCGAGGTTCTGGCAAAAAAAAAAAATTACGAGACTCGGGTTCGGTCTCAGTTACGTGAAGTTTCAGACAATTACCCCCCCAACCCCACCCCACCCCCGAAATAAATCAATTTTTTTAAAAAATCCTACGTTGCTGAGGGTGAGGGAGCGAGACGAGGTGGAGGAGGTGGTGGTGGAGGAGGAGGAGGAAAAGAAACCTCGAGTCTGATTTCTGTAATTTCACTAAAGCGACCCGGATCGCGAGCAAATGCCAGCGGAACACGAGTGTGGCTCCGGGAGCACTGGGGAGCCCGTTCCCCAGGCGTCGACCCCATCCCCGGATAAAGGATCTGCAAGTTTTCTGTCATCGCGACCGTGCCATGCCATAACTTACCTTCGGAAACGAGACTTTCTCGCAGCCAAGGCCTTCCTCCTCCCCTCCGCCCCCACCCCCGGCCTCGCTCCCTCCACCTCAAACTTATTGACACAACATAATCCCACATTCAAGCAAAATCCTGACACAGCCTCCCTCCTCCTCTCCCCCCTCCCCTCCCTCCTCCCTCCCTCCCTCGCTCTTCCCCTCCCTCTTCCCCCCTCCCCTCCCTCTCTCTTCCCCTCTCCCTTCTTCTCCCCCCCCCACCACCACCAAGTCCTCCCTCCTGGCTAAAACCACACTTTCTCTGCTCGCCGCGCGTCTGGTGAGGGCTGGGGGGAGGTGGGGGGTGAGAGGGCGCGGATCCGCAGGGCCCGGAACACCCCAACCCCAACTCTCCAGATGAACGAGCCACCACCGGGGCTGGCTGTTTCCCGGTCACCGACGCACACGAAAAAGGCTCCGTGAATCCACGGAGGGAGGGCAGGGCTCCCGCACCTTCCTTCCCCTGCCCCTGGCTGCCCAGGCCCCACCTCCCCCGGGCAGCCCGAGCCGAAGCTGGGGCTCACCACGTACTTTCACCGAGATGGAAGTTTGGGGCTCCCCGGGCGGCCACGAGCCCGCCCGCTCGCCCTGTCCGCCGGTGCGAGGGCTGGGAGGGGGTTGTTTTGTTGTTTGTGTGTGTGTGAGTGTGCGTGAGTGTGTGTTTTCCTCACCCCCCCACCCACTCCGGGTGGCTCAGCCCCGCGCCCCGGCTCCGTGCCCCCCTCGGGCGGCGCAGCCCCGTGCGCCCGCCGCGAGGTGCTGGTTGCAAACGCAGCCTGGCACCGGCTGGCCTAGTGCTCCCCAGCCCGGCCCCCAGCCTCCCGCCCGCCGGGCACTGCCCGCGCGCCCCCCGCCGCCCCCGGGCCCGCCGGCGCGGCCGCCGCCACCCTCGCCCCCCGGCCCACCTCGCCAGACCCAAAGTTTTGGCGGAGGGGGAGAAAGTGCCCCCCGGGAGGCGGCCGGCCGGCGGCGGTCCGGACGCACGGGGTTCCCTCGCCTTCCTCAAGTCCACCCTACCGGCTGCCGCCGCCGCCGCCGCCGCAGCTCCCGCCGCCGAGTCCTTGGGGCTGCAGCCCCGCGGCTCGCAAGTGAGGAGGAAAACAGAAAGTGCGGAGAGAGCGCCCGCCGGGGACGCGGGGCCCGGGGGGCGCCTACCTCGCGGGCTCGCCGGGCGCGAGGGCGTGTGTGCAGCTCGCCCTCCGCGGCCAGCCGGGGCTCCTGTATGGGAAAGTGCAGGGGAGCTCGCGGAGCCGCTCTGCCTCCGCTCCACTGTACGCTGCTCCACATACAGTACATGCAACCCGGAGAGACTGAAAACACTCATTTTATATAAGGCAGCCTGCCATTGGCCCGCGCCTTGACGGACAGGCCGCGCGGCCAAACAGGAGGCCCGTTACACCCAAACACACGCACACATACACACATTTTACTGAGACACACAAAGATCATCACATTTTTCTATTTTCTAATCTTCGGGACCTGTAGACAGTAGGAGAGGACAGGTAGCGAGGCCCAGCGGAGGGAGGGCAGTCGGGGGGAAAACCCTGTCTCTGCCAAGTTGCCAGGCTTCAGAGTGGTGTCCTTTTGACTTGGGAGGGTTATGGTAATAAACTACAACTCCACTGGGTATGGAAGTGAGGGGGATTTTTCTGATCGCGGCTGTGTGGTGCCCCATGAAAGTGGCGTGCTTTGTGTTATGATTTTACAGCCTCGTCTGGCTAACAAGTGGCCGAGAAAGGCTTTTATCCGCCTCAATTTCTTTTGTCAACGGGCCAGCTATCACATAGGCCAAAACAGTGCAAGATAAGTTTATTAGGGCTGTCATGTGTTGGGGTGGCTAGTGTCTCCATCGTAGGTAAATTCAGAAGAAGAAAAGAAAAATGCAACACCCAGAAATAACGATAAACATTTCACTAAAATTGCCAGTGTGCTTTTAGCTGCTCAGAGGACTTGGATCACCTGTGCTGTCTATGCACAAACTGTGCTATGAAGTAGAATTACGTGTGGAAGACTGGCAGTTGACCCTTTGCTTTAAAAATAGGCCTTTTCGTTGAATTTATAGTAGATTCATATTTTATAAAGGTACAAATATATATATATATATATATATATATATATATGTGGGGTGGGGGATGCACATTCATGTGGCTTTTATCTTTCATCTTTCCCATCATATGTGGATGCTATCTGTGGGTTGACTTCGGAGATAGTGGACATGAGAAACTGTCTTCCTGATTTTTTTTTCCTCTATGCATCTTTGGAAGATTATATTTGACAGTCTGATAGAAGCAAGTCAACAGGTTGCTGGGGGAAAAGCCAAAACTAGAAATTAAGAGGAATAAATTTTAGCCTCAACTCTTAATTTAACTAGTTGAGCAATCTTCAGCGTTATTTAGTCACTAATTCTCAGAGTTGATTTTAGTTTTTATTTTAAGATTAAAATAAGCAGCTTTTCCCAGATTGCCTTCATTAAGTGTTTATTCAGCATCTACTATGTGCCAGGCATATTATCGGAGGACACAGATGTTTTTGTAAGGTTCCATCAGACTGTGAATTATTCTTAAACACAAATATTTTGAAGATGAAGTAAACAATACGGTTTTATAGCCTAGATGCATGGCTTTAAAAGTTAAAGAAAACCTGAATAAGAAGATATTTCAAGTGCCCTTTTATTTCCTTGATGACATCTTTTTAGAATGTTTAGAAAATAGTGATATTTAGAAATATACTTAATTTTAAGTGAAAATCATTTTAAGGGAAAGGACACAAAATCCAGTATTTTCAGATAATACTATTAAGAGGTATAGTGATGACTCTCAGCATCTAGTTAACAGAAGGAAGAAAGTGTTCTTTAGTCACACTACGCTGCTCTGAGCTCTTAAGTATTATTTTACCCATAAGACAAATGAGGCAGGGAAAATTTAGATAGGTTGCTTGATACTGTACAGAATGCCAGTGGGGGAGGGGGAAAACTTAAATCTAAAACTTTTAATAGTCAGCAAAGTATTTGAGTAGCTTAACCCTTTCTTCCAAATGATAAGTCCAGGAACAAAATGCAGTTGGAGGAGAAACTTGCAATTTACTATGATCTTGTTTTTGAAAAAAATAAATTCACCAAGAATTACTATATTTAGCCACAAAGTGTAATATTATCAAATGATTGCTAGTATACATTGATATATCTTGAAAAATACGTAAGACTAACCCACTCCTCACTTTTAACCCCAAAACCCCACCAAAGAAAACATAGTTTATTTTTTATCATTGCTAAGAGATTTTTGGCAGATTATTTTTCACTTTGAACAATTATTTAAAGCTACAGCATTTGACTCTTATGTCATGTCAAACATTATTAGTAAAATGAACAGGAACCTTTAGTATATACACATTCATGAGTACATAAAAATATGTCACTTCTTGATTGTGATTTATTGTTATAAAGAATATAGTCACAAGAACAAAATTAAGTACAATTTTAATGTCTTTCAAAGTCCATTTAAATGTGGAACCTTACACAAGACCTGTGTGCAACACAGGTCTTGCATTCTACTTGGGAGACTTCTAACAGTACAAGATGCTAACTGATCAGGATGGATGAGCAAAGGTATAGGTTACTCTTTGCAAGCCCAAACTTTAGAATTAGGAAAGTCACACTTTTGGGAAACATAGTGCCTATTAGTGGTATGTTTGTATTGAATATTGTGTAGTATTACAGGCCTACTCAATGTTCTTTTGCAGAATACTTACTGATTGGGTTCTATGTGATAGGCACTTGTACATTCCAGATGTTAGAAAAGGAAAATTGTCTGCTGCTGGGGAAAGCAATGGAGTGCCAGTCTCCAGCATATGATAGATTTAGGCCTCAAGACTAAGTAAGAAAAGAACTTCTTTGCTAATTTCTATGTAATATTCTTAAAATTTTACCTTTTAGTTTTTTAATATTTTATTTCAAAGTAACTATTGAGAAGCCAGGCAACATTCTGTAATCCTAGCTACTAAGAAGGTTGAGATCTGAGGATCACAATTTAGCCAGCTCAGGCAAAAAAATCTCATGATGCTCTTATCTCCAGTTATCCATCCCTCAAAGAGCTGGAAATGGCGCAGTGGCTCAAATGGTAGAGTGTTAGCCTTGAGCAGAAAGTTCAGGGACAGTGGCCAGGCCATGAAGAAAGGAAGGAAAGATGAGAAGAAAAAGAATAGGATTAATCACAGCTTTCACAAAATTTATTTTTTTATAATGTGGAGATATAAACGATAAACAACTATTGGTTTACCTAGGTTAAATATTTTAAAAGTCAACACTTTTTTTCTTGTTCTCATATTTGGCCTCACTGTTCAGTATCTTCTTCCTGTAACTTCTCTTTGTATCCCATGTTATAAGCTGCATAAAATAATTTTAGAAAAGCCATGAAGAGAGGGGTATTCCCATAATCCCAGCCCTTGAAAGGCTGAGGCAGGAAAGGAAGTGCAAGGCCAAGATGGGCTTCATAGCAAGTTCAAGATCAGGACCAGGCTGAGCTACAATAGCAAGTTCAAGGTCAGCATGATCCTGTAGCATGAAACTCTACCTAAAAATTTTTAGAAAAGCAAACTTGAAAGTGTAGTTAATTGTGTTTATTTTTTAAAAAAAGATTCCTTTACTTTCATTTTACTTTATAGAATTCTATTTCATATTCCCAACTGAATAATCTTGGAAAGATATTTTTTATTATAAATGTGATATACAAAGGGGTTACAGCTACATAAGTACAGTAATGAGTACATGTATTTTCCAACAGTGTTACCCCTTCCTTGTTTTCTCTCACTTTCCCTCACCATCTCCCAACTCTGGCCTTGAGAAAAATCTTACAATCACTCTAGGACTCAATTTCCTTGCTTATAAAATGGGGAAAATAAGAAAAATCAAAGTTCAATGACACACATAACATATTTAAGCTTGAAAGATAGTCAACATTTTAATTAGTCCCATACATACAAATCAATGACAGCTGTCTTGAAGAAAGTTTTGTGAGACAACTATCATATTAAGTGTTCTTGGAACCTATTGCAATTGACTTGCCCATTAGTGGTAGTTGCCTTCCCACACATTCTACCAACCCCAGTAGCTTTTCAAATTAAAAGAAAAAAAGATGCGGCTTCATCCCAGGGTAAAACAAGCAGTTTATTGGATGAGTATTATTAAACACTTAAAAAGGCAAACTTACAATAACTTTTTAAAAAGCCTTGTTTTATGAATGGTAACTTTAGATAGTTGTAGTGCCTTGCATAACAGGTTGTGCTTTGTACTTAACCTTTCTGAACTTTACCATATGTGTGTATACAATATACAATGAAAACATGAATTGTTTTATATATGCACATATATATGATATGGGAAAAATTATACTTTTTCTCAGGGCCAAGCAAATTATAATAATTATAACTCAGACAATTGAACAATATCTCAGCAGAAATTCATAATATTAAAGAGAACCACCTTCTACTGGGTCCCAGCAGAATTGAATGGAAAAATAATTCTATGATGCTAGGGTAATGCTTGGTCAGAAGTTTAGAAGTCTCACTCAGTATCTCGTGCCTGATAGGCAGGTACCCACCACCTGATCCATACCTTCATCCCTTTTTACATTGATAGCGTCTTGCTCTTTTTGCCAAGCAGAACGGGGTTGCAGTTCTTGTATGCATGCTTTCCTGTGTCATTAGAAATGATAGACAGGTCCATTGTGCCCAGTCATTTTGTTTTCCCCTATAGCTGGGATAACAGGCCTGCCACTACACCCAGTCGCTGGTTAAAACAGAGTCTGGAAAACTTTTCCTGGGCTGTCCTTGAACCATAATCACCTGCTGCATCTCCCAAGTAGTTAGGATTACTAGCTGAAGGCACCATAATCCGCTTACTTTGTCTTCTAGCAAGGACTAGAATGTCAACTAACATTGTCCCTAAGCATGTAACACTGAATCAACAAAGACTGGTAAAAATCAGTGAGCAAAAACAACGCAAAGGCTCCAAAAATTAAAAAAAAAAAATCCTCAGAATTCCAGGGATAAAAGAAGTAGCAGAGAATGTTGGAGGTTCCAGATAAATCGTTTACAAAGTTTATTACATTACCGTTACCATACATTATGTATCACATTCTTTCAACTTTTAAAGCATTAAAATCCACATAAAGTAGGTCAAGCAGCAGAATGCTTTTTTGAAGAAAACCAATGCAAGAAAATGTTAATATTATTTAAGTAATGGAATTAATAACAGAGCACAAAGGGTTTGTATGATGGTTTGAGAGTCCTCCTTCCAACATTATGGATATGTGTGTGTGTGTGTGTATGTGTGTGTGTGTGTGTGTGTGTGTGTAAGGGTATCCAGAGGTCACTTAAGGATCATTCTATAAAACTGGTGTGTACAAGGAGAATAATTTTACAATTTTACACTGGTGGAATTGTTTTATATATTTAAGCTGGGATGATCTTCTAGCCTCTGTTTCATTAGATCAACTCAGTATCATCTCCCAAGTAGGAATTTCTGCTACAAAACATCCAGCTGCTGACAATTCTAGGTTTTTTCTTCCCCCCCCCAAAAAAAAACAGACCATTTCATCTTCTAGATTGCTATAAAGTTCTTTCTAGTACTTGACAAAGTTTTTCTTCTTTTGAGTTATGTGCATTATCCTGTTTCCAGCTCCCTAGGAATCACACAGAACAATCGAATCTCGGTAACATAGGAGTCATGTGAAGACAACTCTCACAACCAGGCACTGCCTTGGTGTGTATGTTCCAAGCTAATAGTTCCAATTCCTTTATACATTTTTCTCTGGCATTGATCTCGATTCTCAATCCCTTTGCCTGTTGTCTTTGTTGATGCTGGTGTGCTCATTCGGAATGTGATATGTTGAACTGGAGGGGCTGAAGCTGTACAGCATGTCCAGGATGTCTTGATACAATATTTCTATTAAGGCAGGCTAAGAGATAACTTAGGCTACACTGATAAAATTGTGCTCATTTTCAAAAGTAAATGGGAAAGAAATCACAACTCTTCTTTTTAGAGCGTGGGATTCATATTGTCTAACTCATCTTGGAAAAAATGAGGCACACAACTTTAGACTATTTCATAGTGATTAGAACTGAGGCTTGATATATATATATATGTATATATATACACATATATATGTCACTTTCTTCTCCCTGACCCCCTCCACCCTGTCACCACCCCCCAATTATTCTAATACAAGGACTTGAACTCAAGGCCTCCAATTCTTACTTAAGGCTGGCTCTCTACCACCTAAGCTTTGCCTCCACTTCTGTATTTTTTTTTCCTGGTTAATTTAGAACAAGAGTCTTTCTCTGCCCTGCCTGGCTTCAAATTGCACTCCTCAGATCTCAGTCTCCTGGGTAGCTGGGATTACAGGCATTAGTCACCAGTGCCCAAGCCCTTGCATATAAAAGGAATAATAATAATAATAATAATATGTCTGATAAGTTTAAATAACTTATAATATACTAAAAGCAGTGCCTGTCATAAAATAATCACTTAATAAATAGTTGGGTTTTTTTTTTCTTTTTTTCCTTTTTTCTTGTGGGCTTCAGCCCAGAATTCGATTTTACAGCACGATTTTGTTAGCTAATTAGTTCATTTGACGCTCGTGTGCTATTAATCTCACACTCTTTGATTCATTTGTGAATTTCCTGCCTTCTTTAAATTTTCTAAGTAACTTTCAAAAATACTTTCCAAGGTAAGCCTCAAACTATATACCTCCCAATTGTTAACATTGATTCACTAGTCAACATTCCCGCGACCAAAGTTGTTGACTCCTCTAATGGAGCCCCCTGTTTTCACCTAAGATTTTGTTATTTAACCCTAAAGGAATTTATAAGAAATAACTCAATGTAGAAATTCCCTATAGGCTTCATTACACCTTAACATGTTTTATATTGCTTCACATTTCTTTGTAAGAAATAAAACATTGTAGATTCTGTTAGAATCGACTCTGATCTAGTCCTTCTCTGGTTCTTCTTAGGTGCGAGCATTATTTTATAATTTCATGCTTATCCTATTCATATTATTTTTGGCCTACTCAGAAAAAAATTCTGATCTGGCTTTAAGAAAGGATTTAGGATATTTGAAATTTGCATGTGAAAATATCACCAGAGAGGAGTTCTTTCTTAATGGGGGTATAACAATTCTTACAAAATAAAATTATGGCAGGATATGAAGTCACTCTTCGAGGTAAAGAATAAGTTGGAAAAGTAGATCTCAGAATGCTCAGAAACACTGTCACCTCCAGACCTATTTTCTTCTAAATTCTTGCTATCTATTCCTAAATGAAGTTCCAGGAAATAATAGAAGATTCACATCAGAGCTTTATTAAAATTTCAATCGAGGGGCTGGAGTTTGACCTAGTGGTAGAGTGCTTGCCTAGCACGCAGGAAGACCCTGGTTCGATTCCTCTGTCCCATATACGTAGAAAAAAGCCAGAAGTGGTGCTGAAGCTCAAGTGGTAGAACGTTAGTCTTGAGAAAGTCCAAGGACAGTGCTCAGGCCTAGAGTTCAAGCCCCAGACTTGGGAAAAAAAAAAAAACTTCAGTTGAGTTAGAATAGCATCATTATGATAAATTCACTTCAGCTTTTCTTCCAGTCTTCATGTCACCAAAGAGAGAAAAAGAGGAATGGATGAAGGCTTTCCTAATAATTTCTTATTCTTTATTTACTATTCATTATTTCTGCTAATTATGTATCATGGCCAAGATAGAAGAGGACATTTTGGTTGACACTGACACCAAAATTTCATAGGGTATAGGGGCAGTTGTGGAAGGAGAAGAAACAAGATTGAGTTAGGATGGAGGTATTCAGATAGATGTAATATGTTGATAAAAGGTTACATCTTGTGTTTGGTTTATAGCTTACATAAATATTGCATTGTTATTTGTATGTATCAGACTTATTTTTGTCTTCATAAATATTTTAATGTAATTATTATTAATGTGTTATACAGAGCAATTACTGTTTCTTTTTCTTATTTTAAAAGATTTTTTTAACACTGATTTTTTACATCATATTTCTAATGTCATGTTTAACAAACAAGTATTCAAGAAGGGAATCTCTATATGCAATCACTGGCACATAAATTTAAGAACATAATTAAAATTAAGCTGAGAGTTTATATTTCATAGCTACATATCAATTATGTAATATAACATTATAAGACTTATTATTTAAAATAAAGCTGAGCTTTGAGAAAACAAAAGAGAAAAGTTTTCATTCAAAGATGACTTTTGGATACCCAATGTAAAAGTAGGATGCTACTAAAAAAAAAAAAGGGAAAAAAAAGGCAAATAGCTATTGTAAAAGTGAAAATGGGAGATTTCTAATATTTCCAGCAGTCGTGGCTAAAATGACTGAGGTTTCAGTGTGTTAACCCTCTCAGAAAGCAAAACAATAATGTCAGGTATGGTGGTTCACCATACCTATAATCCTAGTTACTCAGGAGGCTGAGATCTGAGGATCGTGGTTCAAAGCCAGCCGGGCACTAAAGACTGAGAGACTCTTATCTCCAATTAACCACTAGAAAATTGGAAGCGGCACTGTGGCTCATGGGATAGGATGGTAGCCTTGAGCTAAAGATCTCAGAAAAGAAAAACAATAGATTTGGGCTAGCTTTAGTTATTCTATGTTGGGATGAGTTTGCTCTTTTGCAAAGAATGTACAGATCTTTCCTTCACTTTCCTATCTAGTCAGATTTCATTTAGCTTCAAGGGCCATAAAGCCACTTAGATAAGCTTAAGAAACAAGGAAGGAAATTAATTGTACCACAACTGGAATATCCCACGGAACTCAAGGACATTAAAGATAACCAAGCGTAGAAACAAAAGAACACTGACTCCCTGTCATCTGTCATAAGGTGAAGAGCAGAGATTGGCCTTTTCTTTCTTTTTGAAAAATAATGTTTGAGCTGATAGAAGTGGAAGAATATAATGGGTATCTGTTAGTAAACCTTTCTGAGACTCTTACCTAGGTGCTATGTTTTATTTAGTACCCTATAATTTACTCAATCTGCCTTTTCACATTAGCCTTAAGAAACAGCTAGAATGTGATAACATGCCATTATTTCAGAAATAAACTACTTATTTTGGGGTTTATTTATTACATTTCTTGATTGACTTATTAAGATTTCAATTAATATTCTCTAATCCAAGTAAGTGTGTGTGTGTGTGTGTGTGTGGTCATGGGTCCAGAACTCAGGGACTGAGTGCTGTCCTTGAGCTCTTTTGCTCAAGGCCAGCACTCTACCACTACGAGCCACAGCTCCACTTTTGATTCACTGTGGTTAACCGGAACTAAGAGTTTTGTGTGGACTTTCCTTGTCTCGGCTGGCTTTGAACTGCAATCCCCAGATCTTAGCCTCCTGAATATCTAGGATTATAGGCAGAACCACGAGCACCGGGCTCTAATTCAATCTTAATTGCATGCTTTCTCAAGACTCTCTGTTATTATTTGATGGAACAAGGAAATGTAGGTAGACTTTCAAGATTTGTTTTGTTTTGTTTTTGAGATAAGGTCTTATTTTGTATTCTAGGCTGACTTGGAACTTCCTATGAAACCTGGAACTCATGATCCTCCTCCCTCAGCCTTCTGAGTGTTGTGATTAAATATATGTGCCAGCATGCCTGGCTCAAAATTGTTTTGTTTGTTGTTTACCTTTTCTTCCTTTTACATTCAATAGAAATCTCCAACAAGTTGAAGAAAGATTTATGAGACTCACTAAACAGGTAAATTTACAGCAAGGAACAACTAACAGAAAACTGTAACTGAGAGAGCCCCCAGTGAAAGATCAGCCAAGTTCAGAGTCACAGACAGATAAGCCTGGAACATTGTGCTGGCTTGCAGTTACCATATAGAGAGCCCAACTATCTGGGGGTCTCTAGGAGTGTGAAAGAGACAGGAGATGCACACAATTAAGCAATTCACCTAAAAAATGTTTTGAGGTACAGGAGCCAAGATTTTAAAGGGGAGACGGTATTAAATAGTGGATGTCACATGGATTTGCCTCTACACTGGACCCCATCCTGTACAATCTAATGACAAAATCTAATCTAATGACGTGGAAGCTATCCTATGAGAAAGGGCAGCTTTTAAAAGAACAATGTGACACACTGAAAACGGAGGCATTAAGGACTACAATATTCCTGAAATTAGACTGAAATCATTTTACAGTGGGAGAATTGACTCCAGGTCTTTAAAGTATATAGCTATTTGGAAAGAGATGTTTTCTTTATCATTCCACACTTTGTCTTCAAATGCCATGTATGGGGCTGGGAGTTTGGCCTAGTGGTAGAGTGCTTGCTTAGTGTTAAGGAAGACCAAGGTTTGATTCCTTGGTACCACATACATAGAAAAAGCTGGAAGTGAGCTACAGCTCAAGTGGTAAAGCTCTAACCTTGAGAAAGCTCAAGGACAGTGTTCAGGCCCTGAGTTCAAGCCCCAGCACTGACCAAAAATAAGTAAGTAAATAAATGCTATTTACTTCTCTTATAAACAAAGCTTTCTTTTCTTTTCCTTTGCTGCAGCTCTTTCTACAGATATCAGATTGATTTTTTACAAGTCTCTTAAAGTGCTGACTATGGCCTGTGCTGTTGCAAAGAAGAAAAATGAAATGAATAATGTTGCCTATCACAATGCAAGCAGTGGGGAGGCAAGGGAAAAGAAGGAAGGGAGGAGGAATGTCCTGTGACTAGAGTCGGGAGAGAAGGAGATAGAATGCAAAAGATACTTTTGTTTTAAGATAGTAGAGGTAGGAGAGGGACTAGCTTCTTGAAGCTTTTTCAGCAGATTTAGAAATTAGGATGCTTTTGCTCTGTAAATCCCCATTGCTGTAGAAATAAGGTCAGTACGTGGATTCTCCTTTGACCATTCTCACTTAAAATAAAGTTATGTTGTTCTTTGTAAACCTGAATTTCTAAGCGGGATCCCATCCCTTGCCTTCTCTATACATCCTTTTTCTATTCAGAGGAGAAAAGCCAATAGTAGAAAGGCCTCTCACAGTATTTTTTTTTTTTAATTCTACTCCTATGCTAGCTAATGTTTCCTTCCTTCCTAACTGGGAGGCTGACTTTACTTTTCCAGACTCTTTTATTTTTATGTGTGTGTCTTTTTCCTTTTTTCTTTGGTACTAGGGATTGAACCCAGGATGCTATACTTGCAAGGCAAGTGCTTTGCCACTGAGCTACATCCCAGCCTGCTTTTTTTTTTTTTTTTTTTTTTTTTTTTTGCCAGTCCTGGGGCTTGAACTCAGGGCCTGAGTGCTATCCTTGGGCTTTCTCAAGGATAGAGCTCTAGCACTTGAGCCACAGTACCATTTCCGGCTTTTTCTATATATATGTGGTACTGAGGAATCGAACCTGGGTCTTTGTGCATGCTAGGCAAACAAACACTCCACCACTAGGCCAAGCTCCTGGCCCCTCCCAGACTCTTTACATTGGAATTACCTTTGATTTCTAAGCTATCTCAAAATGCAATCTGGTAGATGACTGGAGGTGTGGCTCAAGTAGGAGATCACCAACCTAGGAAACAATGAGTTCAACTATCAATACTTTAAAAAAAAACAAACAAAAAAACCCAGCAAAAAAAACCCAAAACAAGTATTTTACAGTAGAGGAGGGAAAAGTGATCTAAGGTGTTGGCAATCATCTGAGTAGCAAGTAATAAAGAAGTTTTTCCTCTTTCTGGCAAACAGGAAAGCTCAACCTATCTTCCTAGTGAGGATGGAAAAAAGAACTCAGTTCTACAAGCCGATAAGTTTCATGGCCACTCATTCATTAGTTCATACAAGTGCCAGCTACTATAGTTATTGCAAGAGACACCAAACAGATGTGATCTCTGTTGCTAATGGACCTTGTGATCTAGCAACAGAAACAGCTGCAATATACAACATAACACAAAATGTTCTCTAGATTCAGAGGTGGAAGCAGAGTAAGCCAACTTGCAATGCCCAAGGAATATAAAAGTGGAAGTGCAGATCTCAGGGTCTGAGGGTACTTAAGGTTTATTTTTAAAGGGAAGAGAGCATTTCCTTGTAGGTTAAGGAAGAAAGGCTGGATTATAGGATTTCTAGATTCTTGGGTTAGTATAAGTCTAAGAAAAAGAAAAAATCATTTTAGGATATGTCCTTGTTGTGATTTGTGAAGACACTATTATTCTTTCTAAACCCTTGGGTTTGAATGTAGTAGTGAGTGATTGGGAGAGATTATTTTACTTGCTTCGGAAATTTCAGTAGGAGACTAAATGTATTAGGGGTTTCAGAAAAAAAAGTGTCTGTATTAATGGTCACAAGAAGATATGTGAGGAAATACTACACACTGGAGGCGTCAGGTGACAGTTATACCGGACAAAAAAATGTTCATATGCTAGCAACAAGGAAGAATATTTCTATAGCTAAAGTTATGTCTGGCAGAAATGACCAACACTGGATATTGACGTTGATTTTGGTTTTTATTTATATTTTGGAGAGACATAATTACATTTTGATTTTATGTCATTTCTTGTGGAATAGACCTGTTATTCTACTGGGAGTGTATGTCTCCTGTAAGCTATGCAATTTGTATTGATATTTGCTTTATCTCTGCATGTTCATGGGGGTCTATATAAACAAAAGCTCCCAACGGAACCAGAGTTGCTTAGAGCTTAAAGACATGGTCCGAAACCTCAGGATTCAAACATTGGCTCTGCTGCTTTCCTACTTACATGACCTTGAACAAACTTCTTAAGCTGCTAAGCTTCAGGCCTCCTAAACTAGAAAGTGCGAGTTACTGGTGCCTACTTCCAAGGGTTATTATATGAATTAAATAATATTACTCATTTCCAAATAGTTCCTGACAGTAAATAATAGCTCTCATGTGTGGCTTGTCATATAGAGTGATGGTTAATGTCTGGTATTTGGAGCTTTGGATGATAAATTGAAATTTTATTTTCTGACTAAGGTAATTAAAATGTTTGAGAGATTTAGGGGAGCCATTCTTTAAGGATTGCTAAAATTTAATATTGTGGCACAATATATAAATGGATAGGATGAGCAAAATATTTTCTGCTTTTCTTACAAAAGATACTGGTGTTCCTAATTACTGAGGTAATGCTGGAGAAGGCCAGATTATTTGTATACTTCTGATGTGGCTCATTCAGCATTTTTAGTTATATGTCTGCAATAGATCAAGAACTCAATTTTTGCCTCCATGTCATATCCATAAGGGTAGATTATTACAATAGCATTTTTTCCAAGTGTGGTTTATGAAATAATTTTTGTTAAAAATTCAGATTGCAGATAAACACTTGTGGAATAGACCTGTTATTCTACTGGGAGTGTATGTCTCCTGTAAGCTATGCAATTTGTATTGATATTTGCTTTATCTCTGCATGTTCGTGGGGGTCTATATAAACAAAAGCTCCCAACGGAAGCAGAGTTGCTTAGAGCTTTTTATTTATTTATTTATTTATTATTTATTTATTTTTTTCATGTTATTGTCAGGGTAATGTATAGAGGAATTACAAATGTAAATATAACTATTTATTATTGTAATGAAATATTTATGTAACATATTCTGATAGTTTCATAGGACATGCAACTTGGTCCTCTACGCGTTAGCAATAATTTCCAAGTTGCTTGATTAATAATGATTTACTTTCTGTTTTAAGTCTTAAGACTTGTTTTTCCCTACTTGTTATATTAGCAATAATAAGTTTTGGCTGCCGACTTTATTCTTGTTACTAGAGGGTAAGGCCGGAGACATAAAAATAGTGAAACCATTGTATGACTGAAATCATACAACTCAGAGAGGATATGCCCACCCATGCCACTCTTTACTGCATGCTTCTTTATGGTGAAGCTGTCTTTTTCCTTTGTTCCCCAAAGCTCTGATGTCCCTCACATATATCTTATAACACCCCCAACCAATATATCCCTGTCTTTTTATCCTGACCATTGTTCTACATCCATTTTGATTTACAATTAGCATCTGGTTCTGCATCTAGAAATTCATTAGATACAAAATGGTAAGGCTCATTTCCACTTCTAATTTGTAAACAAGAAGAAATGTATCTGGAGAGGTATCCTCATGGGTTGGAGGATGGGAAGGGAAAAGGAAAAGATGTCTAAAAACTCTAGAAACAGATATTGTTTGACACTTGGGTGGTTCCAGGCAAAGAGACAGGCGAGGCAGAAAGGCACATCTGATATGGTTGCCCAGTGTCAAATATTTAGCTTGCTGAACCATTTTTATGAATGTTCAGACAAGATGACAAAGGCTGATACTTGAAATTCCATGCTTTGAAAATTGATTCGTGTGTGAAACAATGCTAAATTTCTTTGATTAAACTTAATTTTGGAGATCCTTCGAGCATTAATGAAAAAAATGGTTCTTTATGTAGAAGTGGAGACTGCCAACTTCGGAAAAAAAAAATCTCTTTGGTATGAATTGACAGATGCCCTATAAAAAATACAAGTTCATTCAGGGTCTGACAATACTAAATTAAATTAAGGTCTACATATGACAGAGTTCTCATCTACTCTATTGGTCCACAACTACAGTTATACAGATGGGCATTGTAATCAATGGGTGGGTTTTAAAATTCTGGCTCTGTCTCCTCACCAGTTGTGTGGATCTGGATGCACTATCTAGCCTTGATTTCATCAGTTTTGAAAAATGAATATAATACCTATGGTGTCCTGGGTGTAGCATCCAATGTGTTCTATTCATTTGTTGTTTCCTTATTTTATTGTCACAGTCTTTTTTGTGTATCTCATTTAAACCTTTTTTTGTTTTGTTGGACATGGGATTTGAACTCTGGGCCTGGGCACTGTCCCAGAACTCTTCAGCTCAAGACTACTGCCCTACCTTTTGAGCCACAGTACCACTTCCGGTTTTCTCGTCGTTAATTGGAGGTAAGAGTTTCACAGGCCTTCGTGCCCAGGCTAGCTTTGAACCGTGATCCCTCAGCCTCCCGAGTGGCTGGGATTACAGACATGAGCCACTAGCACCCGGCTTCATATTTATCTTTTTAAATGTAACATATAAAAAAGATGACCTTGATGGGTCGGGAGTTTGGCTTAGTGGCAGAGTGCTTGCCTAGCATGCATGAAGACCCGGTTCGATTCCTCAGTACCACATACATAGAAAAAGCCAGAAGTGGTGCTGTGGCTCAAGTGGTAGAGCTCTAGCCTTGAGAAAAGTTCAAGGACAGTGCTAAGGCCCTGAGTTCAAGCCCCACAGCTGGCAAAAAAAAAAAAGGTGACCTTGATCAAAATATATTGTATTCACACACTGCTTTGTAAAGTGGCAATGTATAACTACTTGAAAATAATTTTTTAAAAACTTGTGAAAACCCAAATGTTAAAAGTAATTAATTTAATATATACTCTATCAGGATGTTTATAATGCCGTGTTCCTCATTTTCTCAAATTTATTAATTAATTTATCAAATATTTCCTCTTACTTTTAAGGCCCTATTCTACATCCTCCTACTCTTCTTCTTTCTTCTCCTCATTTTCTTCTTTTTCCTTAACCCAAGACCTTGCACTCTTGCTCAGATTTTTGCTCACAGCTAATGCTCTTCACTTATGTTATGCCTCTTAAGTGGCATTTTGTTGGGTAATTCTTAAATCAGTCAAAAATACTTCTCATTATGGAGCTAATAGTACAGTTAGGAGGAAAAATCTAATAGGCAATAAACAGAATAAATAAGATAATTTCATAGTATGCTAAAATGGATAAATAATAAGAAAAAAATCAAGCAGGGTTTTGGAGTCAGAGTATCGGAGAGAAATGTTTCAATTTTAACTGAGATGTTCAGAAAAGGTTTTCCTCAGATTCATAAAAAGAATAAAAAAAGCTTTTTGTGAAGTTGTATAAAGCTCAGTGGACATGAACAATTTTAGTTATAAGTGAAAAACTAGAATTCCTAAACTAAATGGGAATTCATTTCTTAAGTTTCCATTTATGTGGAAACAGGTGACTAAAATAAATAATGTACATGTATCAATTCATTTGTGCAGGCAAATCTGTGACCATTGCCGGGTGTGGTAGCTCACCCGGTAATCCTAGCTACTCAGGAGGCTGAGATCTGAGAATCAAGGTTCAAAGCCAGCCTGGGCACAAAAGGACCTGAGACTCTTATCTTCAATTAACCTCTAGAAAACAGGAAGTGGGGCTTGGCTCAAGGGTAGGGCGGTACACTTGAGCTGAAGAGCTCAGGGACAGCGCACAGGCTGAGTTCAAGCCCCAAGATTCCCCCCACCCCCCCACAAGAAAAGTGAACAATTGCTATACAGCAGAAGGAAGTGCTGTCATAGAATCATGCCTAAAAACAAACAGAAAGGAAAAGTCCTTCCATCAGATGAGGGATTGGCAAAGGCTTCCTTTCAGAGTAGATCCTGAACTGAAGACAAGGAGAGGAGGATGGGGAATGTGGGGAAGAAGGGGTCATATATTCTCCAAGGCTTGTGTCAATGAGAATTCAGTGAAGGAAACACAAATTAATATAATTTCATCTGGGGCCAGGAGTTTTGCCTAGTGGTTAAAGTGCTTGCCTAGCATGCATGAAGACCCGGGTTCGATTCCTCAGTACCACATACATAGAAAAAAGCCTGAAGTGGTGCTGAGGCTCAAGTGGTAGAGCTCTAGCCTTGAGAAAGTCCAAGGACAGTGCTCAGGCCCTGAGCTCAAGCCCAGGACTGGCCAAAAAAAATATATATATATATAATTTCATCTTAAGAAGAAATCATAGGTAACTAGAACAAAATCATAGGAAGGCCATCTTTAAGAATGAGTTGTGCATTGATACCAGAATGCGTCTCAGAAGACCACACTACTGTCACACTAAAGCCACCAGAAGAATTATTCATCCAAAGGCATGGCATCATTGCTGAAAAGGAATGAGGAAGTCCTCACTGATGTAGCTGCCACTCAACTGCCTTTCATAACTCAGGAAATCAGAAAATGGGTACAGGATCACTGTTGTAGGAAAGAATCTCTACAAGATTTCCTTCTTTTTTTTAAAGATTTCATTAACACTGATTTTTACATCATATTTCAAATGACATGATTAACAAACAAATATTCAAGAAGGGAATCTCTATATACAATCACTGGCACTTAGATTTCAGAACATAATTAAAATTAGGCTGAGGGTTTGTATGTCATAGATACATATTAATCTATGTAATAAAACATTATATCTACAGTCATAAATTTTTATGTCTATGTAGTTATGTTTATATTTCCAATACCATGTCTATAGCATTGGGTCTGAAAATATTGAGTCATTGCTCTTGTACTGTTTGGATCTAATAGCCACATATTAAGGATAGCATGTGCCTTTTGTTCCTTTGGTCTTCAAGATTTCTTGACAGCAGGAAAAAAAAAAAAGAATACAAGGAGATGGTCTCAGCCCGGAATGCTTGTTCCCTTGTTGTAAGACAAAATTGGAAAGAAAGGCATCCTAGAAATAAGGTAGAGGGAGATTGGGCCAAGCCACAGAATTTGTCTCATGTATAGAATAAATGTGATTGTCCATTCAAAGAATTTCAAATAGTTTAGATATCTAGAGTAGCAACTGGTAAACATACAGGTGTGATTTTTATAATATCAAAATGCTGAGGCCGATATACATGACAGTAATTGGGCTTTAGCATGCTATAATCAAAAAATATATTGTAAACAAACTTAGTTAATTGCAAGAGTAAGCTCATAGTTTTGGAAAAGTGAGAATGTCAATAATAGTTCACATCTGCTACATGTATTACATATATTAGCTCATTTTTGGTAGTGATGTACACACAGTCCATCTGTATCATTTTGTCAGTCAATATGGACTACTTGTGGATTCTAGAACTCCTCTGAATAAAGCTTTGGAATTCAGGTGTTTTATATTTACACTTGGGACCCCTGGGTCTAGAATAGCTTAGGATGTTTAAAGGCAAGAAGAGAGATTCTAAAACAATGCTAAGTTCCTTCCATATCAGTTATGGGGTGATGAGAAGTCACTGAATTTTATGGAAAAGAAGTACAAAACCAGATTTTTCATATTAGAAAGACTACTCTGGCAACAACTAGCCAATAAACTAGAAGAAAGAAGGTGAGGACAAGGAGAAAACAGAGGAGGCTATTTCATTCACCAGGGTAGGAAAAAAAGGTGCACAATAAGAAGGTTTACATACTGAGAAGTAGCTTGTTTGCTTATTTGGTCTAACAGTAGTGACTAACAGGAAAGCGTCTGTGCTCTGGTAACCATGTAAACAGAATAATCATTCCAACTTCTTGAGCAATCCATACATACACACATATAAAAGTTAGTAGAAAGAAATGAGCAGTAAAGTACTAAGTTAGTCAAAACAGGGTAATAATCTGGACATCTCAGTGACCTCTATAAAGAAGAAGTATTCTTTACTCATATAGGTTAATAGGGGAATCTAAGTGTGTGGCATGTGATGGCAAAAGAAGATGTAAATTTTGTTCTGTTTGATTATTCAAAGACTCATGCTTCTTCATTCATTAAATTAATCTCCTAGAACCTCTGGGTTCTCTGCATTTACCTAGACTGAACTGAACTGAAAGTATCATATTGAGGATTTAGGATCATATGGATCGGGCTTAGAAGTACATTACCTGTACACATATTTCCTTGATTAGAACTCTGTGATGTTGCATACCTGAGTTGGTCATGAGAAAAAGTAGTCTAGTTGTGTGCTCAGGAAAAATAAGGCATGGATTTTAGAAGCATCTGGCCCATCTCTGACATAAGTAATATTTTTATTTAAAAAACTCATTTGCAAATAAGACCATAATGTGTTTAATCTGATAATGTCTAAATATGATTGATATAATTGAAATGTGTACCATTTTATTACATTACTGAGTAAATTCTGTGTTCTTATAGGGTAGGAATTGCAGGGAATTCTGAGTCTAGAGATAGGTGAACTGAAGATAAAGAAATTATCATTACTTCCAATACTGTTTATAGGTTCAGATACTCTGCCTAATCAACTATTTTCTGTGGTCCTGTCATTTGCTCAAAGTGGTTTTAGGTGATGGGATGGAAGCACTTTAGCCTATCTTTCAGGTAGGTATAATCCTCTGGAAAAGGAGCAACCAGATCCTCATGGCTTGAAAGCCTAAGCTTTTTGTGCCAGTCCTGGGGCTTGAACTCAGGGCCTGGGCAATGTCCTTGGACTGGCATTCTACCACTTGAGCCACAGCATCACTTCCAGCTTTTTCTATGTATGTGGTACTAAGGAATTAAACCTGGGTCTTCGTGCGTGCCAGGCAAGCACTCTACATGTAGGCCAAATTCCTGACCCAGAAAGCCTAAGTTTTATAGTATTTCACTTAGTTCTTCTTAGATTGTTCACTAACTCAGTGCCTTATTACTTTTTTGACACTAATTCTAACGTAAGATTTAAGATCCCTAAGATTCTACAAATGTGCTCTTTTTCTCCATTCTTCATCCTTGTCATGCTATATTGCCATGCTTATGATATGGCACACACTAATATTGGGGCTCTGTATACTTCATATGCTCCTGGAGGGTGGGGGGTAGGAGACTAGTCCTAGAGCTTGAACTCATGGATTTTCCACTCAAACCTAGCACTCCACCATTTGAGTCACAAGTCTACTTTTGGCTTTTTGGGTACTTAATTACAGATAAGAGTCTCAAGGACTCTGCTGCTCAGGCTGGCTTTGAACCAGGGTCTTCAGATCTCAGCCTCCTGAGTAGCTAGGGTTACGGGAATAAGCCACTGGAACTTGACACTCATATGTTCTTTTAACTCTCTTGACATGGAAAAGTCCAAATTCTTCCCAGCACAATAAAGAAATGATTGTACAGAAAAAACAACAACAACAACAAAAACAAAACAAAAGAGGCCCTGTGGCTCAAGTGGTAAAGCACTAGCCTTGAGCAAAATGGAGCTCAGGGACAATACCCAAGCCTAGAGTTCAAGCCCCAGAACTGGGGAAGCAAGCAAGCAAGCAGGCAAGAAAGCAAGCAAGCAAGAAAGAAAATAGAAAGAAGAAAGGAGGAAAGAAGGAAGGAAGGAAGGAAGGAAGGAAGGAAGGAAGGAAGGAAGGAAGGAAGGAAGGAAGGAAGGAAGGAACAAGTGATTGTGTACCAGGAGGTATAGCTGAAAATATAATAAATATGACCAAATCTGGGCAACTTGACAGATCAAATTACTGGTCATAGAATATCCAGGACCAGGGCCGGGAGTTTGGCCTAGTGGTAGAGTTCTTGCCTAGCATGCACGAAGGCCTGGGTTCAATTCCTCGGTACCACATACATAGAAAAATGCTGGAAGCAGTGCTAAGGCTCAAGTGGTAGAGCTTTACCCTGGAGAAAGCCCAAGGACAGTGCTCAGACCCTGAGCTCAAGCCAGGACTGGCAAAAAAAAAAAGGAATATCCAGAACCAAACAGTGGGTTGGGAGAAATATGTTCAGAGGCTAGGATATGCTCTAGGGAGGATATGCTCAGGGAACCTGATTGTCTACCTGCCTCAGACATCCCCATTTCTGAACTTGACCTGCTCTACTAATAGCCTGTTACTTTTACAGAAGGATCTTTTTCCTACTGAGAACCATTAACATATTTATGTTTTTATAATGTGAATAAAACTCATAAATAAAATTTTATTTATTTTGCTTTTTATTTATTAATTCACTTTTTGTATGTCAGTCAGTCCTGGGACTTGAACTCAGGCACTGGGCACTGTCTTTGAGCATTTTTGTCAAAGGCTATCTCGCTGCCACTTGAGCCACAGCACCATTTCTGGATTTTTCTATGTATATGGTACCAAGGAATGGAGCCCAGGGTTTCACTCATGCTAGTCAAGAACTCTACCACGAGGCTGCATTCCTTACCCACTCATACATAAATAAAATTTTAAGAGGCAAGATTTCAAATTAGGCCAGACTACTAGATAAAAATTGTATTTAATGCCCTCAACAAAAACCATATTGTGAAAAAAACATAATGTGTAGTCACAATTATTAAGCACAAATGTAGTTAGTAAAAATATATTTTAAGTTAAAATGTATTGATAAGAATAAATTCAAGTCAATATATTTCTTTCTAATGGCAGTTTTATTTTCCCTGAGTGGGAATTTTAAATCACTTCCACTGCTTCTAAGTCAGTAATTGGGAGAAGTACTTAAATGGTGATAAAATTTGTAACAAATGTTTAACCAGCCTGCAAAGAATGACAAGAGAAAAACAACTGTGCATGTGTCACATTTACACCATTCCATACTGATTTAGTGCAGAAGAGAAAACATGTACTTTGTTTTAATTGTCATGTTAAAATACAACATTACATAAAAATAATGCTTGTGGGCCGGGAGTTTGGCTTAGGTGGTAGAGTGCTTGCCTAGCATGCATGAAGACCCGGGTTTGATTCCTCAGTACCACATTTACAAAGAAAAAGCCAGAAATGGTGCTGAGGCTCAAGTGGTAGAGCTCTAGCTTTGAGAAAGCCCAAGGACAGTGCAGTGGCCCTGAGTTCAAGGCCCAGGATTGGCAAAAAATAAAATAATAATAATAAAGCTTGTACAATATATTGTTCTCGTACTTTTACAGTACTTCTGACCCTTGCATCTTCTGTTGCATTTCTGCTGGTTCTAAATTTCTGAATTACATCATTGTCGTGTTACAGAAGAACAAAAGTGTATGCCAATATATGTACTTTAATATCTCTGTATGGACACCAGAAGACACATACAAAGGGAAAATGTACTTTTCTTAATAATGTATAATAATGGTAGTATAGCTGTTCTTAAGGAAAATGCCACAGTAGATGTAAGATTTGATTGGCTTTAATGTGCTAGTGAACTTTTACAAACTTGAAAGTCCACCACCTCAAACAAGCTTCAGTAAAACTCAGCTATCCACAAGTGCCAGTTCAACATCGGTATCCAGGGAGTGTGTGACTTCAAGGTTGTCTAGCTAGCAAAGTCTGCCAACTCTTCTAACTATTAGTACTTAAATGTGCTACAGAATGCAAATCTAGCTCCTGAGGTTCCAACTCGGTAGCTCTTGATGAATTCATCTCACTTCTGAAGGGTCAAGATTTAAGTCTATAAAAAGAATTTTACTAGATTTTCAAGATCACTTTTAGATTTAAATCTAGCAGTACTACCATTGTGCGTGTGTGTGTGTGTGTGTGTGTGTGTGTGTGTGTGTGTGTGTGTGTGTGATTGAGAGGGCCTTCTTTTAAAATATTGAGTAGGGGCTGGGAGTTTGGCCTAGTGGTAGAGTGCTTGCCTAGCATGCACAAAGACCCAGGTTCAATTCCTCAGTACCACATATATAGCAAAAAGCCAGAGATGGTGCTGTGGCTCAAGTGGTAGAGCTCCAGCCTTGAGAGAAAGAACCCAAGGATAGTGCTCAGGCCCTGAGACCAAGCACAGGACTGGTAATAAATAAATAAATAAATAAATAAATAAATAAATAAATAAATAAATAAATAAATAAATAAAATATTGAGTAGTCACATCATACATAAAGTGATATTTGGAAAATAATTACATCTATATGATTACAGTAGTTATATAGTGACTTTGAACCCACAGTGATGTTCCTTCAGACTGGCAACAAATAAATTCAGCCTGTGAGATGGTGGCAGTGCAGGCCTCTTAGCTCAGCGTGCTCCTCCCCTAGGCAATGTTAGGTATAAAGCAGAGGTAGTAGATAATCAGCTACCAATCCCAGACTGTTCCTTGGTGCTGAGCTATTGCCATGTAAGGCAGCAAGGTTCCCCCTCAAACCGTACAGGTCACCCGAGGTGATCAGACCATGCCTATATAAGGTAGCAAGGCCCTCCCAATCCCTTCAGGTTATATAGGTCACCTCAGACAAAAACGGACTCTTCTTCTCTTGTGAGCCAGTGTGAGAGAAGTGGTCTGCGGGCAGGCAGGCATTAAACGTCTTGCTTTGTTTCCTGTACCTGGATGTCTGCGTGGTTCTTGGCAAAGTCTGCTTATTATCTAACACTGTGTTGACTGTGTTTCAAGCCTGAATGCATTTGTGATACTCTTAATGATTTGATAGTGTAACAAAACGATGCAGTACAATCTCTCCTGTCTCTCTCCTGTCTCCTCTTTCCTCTTTTTCCTACTCTCCTCCCTCTCCCTCCTCTCTCTCCGTTCTCTCCTCTCTCTCTACACCCTCTCTCTTCAGTCCTCTCTCTCTTCTCTCATTCTCTCTCCCTCCTCTCTGTCCTCTGACTGTCCCCTCTCTCTCTACTCTCTGTCCTCTCTCTTCCTTCTCTTCCCTCTCCCCTCACTCATGTTATCTCCTCTATTTCCTTTCTCCTCTCTCTCCACTCGCTCTCCATTCTCGCTTAACTCTCTCCTGTATATTCTCTTTCTCCTCTTTCTCTCCTCTCTCTCTTTTCTGCCCTCTCTCTCTCCGCTCTCTCCTTTCTGTACTCTCCTCAATCTCTCTCCTTTCTCTCTCCTCCCTATCTTTTCTCTCTCCTCTATCTCTATTCTCTGTCCTGTCTCTCTTCCCTCTCTCCTCTGTCCTCTTCCTCTCCTTTCTCCACTCTCTCCCCCCTCTCTCTCCTCTCTCTTGCTGCTCTCTCCTCTTCTTCCTCTGTCTGCCCTCAATCTCTACTGTCTTCTCTATCTCCTCTCCCCCCTCTCTTACTCCTCATTATCTCCTCTCTTTCCTGACTCCCTCCTCTCTCTCTCCTCTCTTTCTCTTCCCTTTTTCCACTCTCTCTCTCCTCTTCCATTTTGTCCACTCTATTTTTTCTCTCTCCGCTCTTTCTCTCCACTCTCCTCTGTCTCTCCTCTCTCATCTATTTCCTTTCTCTCCTTTCTTTCCTCTCTGTCCTCTCTCTAGTCTCTCTGTATCCTCTTTCCCTCCTCACTCTCTCCTCTTTTTCTCCTCTCTCACTCCTCTGTCTCATCTCGATCTCCTCTTTCTCCATTCTGTCCTCTTTATGTTCTCTCTATTCTCTCTCTCCTTCCTTTCTTCTCTCCTCTCCTCTCTGTACTCTCTCTTCTTTCTCTGCTCTCCCTCCACTCTCTGCTCATTCTCCTCTCTTTCCTCACTTTTTCTACACTGTCTCCTCTCCCTGTTACTCAACTTGTCTTTATTCAAATTCATTATTAAAAATCAAAGTATGAATGTTAACTAGGTTAATTGTATGGTACAGAAATTTTCCTAATGCATATTTTATATTTAAAAATTATAAAAATAAATATAAAGGTTTATTTTCCATTTGTCTAGACTTTTCTGTACCTTCATTAGAGAAAGGAAGCTAGATGCCAGTGGCTCACACCTGTAATCCTAGCTACTTAGGAGCCTGAGATCTAGGGATCACAGCTCAAAGCCAGCCCAGGAAGGGACGTCCTTGAAACTCTTATCTACAATCAACCACCAAAAAGCCAGAAGTGGCTCAAGTGGTAGAGCACTAACTTTGAGCACAAAAGCTCAGGGATAGCTCCCAGGCCCTGAGTTCAACACTTAGGACTGGTCCAAGAAAGAGAGACAGAGTGAGGGGGGAGGGAAAGAGAGAGGGAGGGACAGAGGTTAGGGGAGGGAAAGAGACAGGGAGGAAAATATATTTATGAAATTGGGAATTAAGCACTAACTCATCTCCCTGCCTTGGGTCATTTGAGAAGTCATAATGATGAAATCAATTGCCCTTATATATAATGTTTTATAGTTTACATTTATATGCAAAAGCATTAACTCTTTTTTATCCAGCAGAGAAGTGAGCATTTCACTGAGCAGCAGGTCAAAAGAAAGCAAAAGGGCATCTAAAAGAACCTTGCCATATAAGCAATTCCCTCCGGTGGAAAATTGTTTTCCTAAGTTGATAAAAAAAAAAAAAAAAGGCAAGGGAGCCAGGGATAAGAGAGGTGCAGAGCAATCTCAAGCTGCCATCACTAACCTGTGAAAGGAAAAAGGAGCTTCTTTGCAGGGAATTTTTCTACATGGTGGTTTATGCCTTTCTAAGTACCATAACTTAGGACAGGCTAGAAGAGATTGTTAAAGAAGAGGACTGATGAATAAGGAACCCAGTTTCAGAATGAGCATATGAATGTGAGAAGAAACAACACCAAAAAGCCCATGGCAGGAAGTGGCGCTGTAGCTCAAGAGGTAGGGCTGTAGCCTTGAGCTGAAGACCTCAGAGACAACATCCAGGCCCAGAGTTCAAACCTTATAACTCACACACACAAAAAAAGCCCATGGCAGGCAAACTAGTGACTTGTAGGTAGGTAGAGGTAGGTATGAAGTCACCCTGCTTTGAAATACAAGGTGACTATTCAAGACATATGTCTTCAATTTTTTAATGGAATTTGATTTCTTCCAATATAATGAGAAAATTATTTTGACAGCAATAGATATGATGAGGTAAGGGAAAGCAATATAATGTTTGATAGAACCAACTTTTAAAAATTTTACTTTACTGTGATAGAGAGGTGATATAGAGAGAGGTTACATTCACATGCATCCGGCAATAAATATGTTTCCTTTCATACAGTGTCATCTGTTCCCTTATTCTCCCCCATCCCCCCTCCCATCTCTACCCAGGAATTATAGAGTTCCCATTCGTCAATGTCCAGTGCTCTCCACTGCTGCACTTTTTCACCCTTTTCCTCAGATTTGGTGTCCTCTCTCCACCCTCCCATAGATATGCACTTGAATTACACCATATAACAGGTAAAGGATACAGAATCATCAGCAAAAGAAAAAACAAATTAAGAAAAAAGTCCTTTGTTTCCATGTTTTTGGAGTTCATTTTAGTACATATATGAAGAGGTGCTTGGATATGGCACCTGATTCTCTCCTATGACTATCCTCTTTCATTGTCACTGTATCTAGAATCCTGTGTAATTTATCATAACCCAGTGTATTTTAGATGTAACTTCTGCATCTCAGAGAGAATATGCACCATTTGTCTCTCTGATCTTGGCTTACCTCACTTAACATAATTTGCTCTAGTTCCATCCATTTCCCTGCAAATGACATTATTTTTATTATTTCCGATGGCTGTGTAAAATTCTATTTCATATAGGTACCACTCATCTATTGTGGGGCATCTGGGTTGTTTCTCTATCTTTTTTTTTCCTTTGGTTGGTTATGGGGCTTGAACTCTGGGCCTGATCATTATTCCTGAACTCTTCAGATCAAAGCTACTGCCCTTCCCCTTGAGCCACAGCACCACTTCTGGTTTCCTGGTGGTTAATTGGAGATCAAGGTCTCACAGTCTTTAATGCCTGAGCTGGCTTTGAACCCTGATCCTCAGATCTAAGCCTTCTGAGTAGCTAGGATTACAGGTGTGAGTGCCCGGCTTGTTTCTATATCTTGGCTGTTGTGAATAGTGCAGCAATGAGCACGGATGTGCAGGTGTCCTTGTCATAATGCTACGGATAGATGCCTAGGAATGGTATGGCTGGGGTGTCGGGAAGGTCTATGTTTAGTTGTTTGTTTTTTTCTTTGTGGAACCTCCAGACTGTTTTCCAGAGTGGTTGTACTAATTTACAATTCCCCCAGCAGTGCAGTAGAGGATAGAACCATATTTTACATTAAAATTATAAGTATTGTTTCAATACATATTCTGACATAATTATTGGCTCCTCAATATCAAGAAATTTCTATATTTTTATTTTGTAGATGTTTCAAAAGCAAAGCTATGAAAATTCAGGGGAACATGATATATCACCTATTTTACCAGGAAAAATTGCTTATTTTATCAGAGTCATGAAAGTAAATTATTATAGGCCTTATTTTTATATGTAAGGAATTAAAAAATAATCACTATTGACTTTGTTTAACTTTCTAAACCAGTAGGGTTTAGAGACTGTTTTTAAATGTCAAAGTGTAGGCAATTGTTACAAAAATACTCAAATGACATAATCTCAACGTGATGTTATTTTTCAAGAAGTGGAATAGTATGTAGGCAAAATCAGGGAGGCATACTGCGTTAGAACATTTAACTGTCTTCAGCATAGCCAGACTTTGGAAAGCTTCAGACATTGATATCTTATAAAAGTTCTGCTTTGGAAGGAAATTCAAGCAAAGATAATGGTTCTATCCACTTTATGTTGTTCTTGTCTTTTAGGTAAGTTATTCTTTTAAAGGCTTATTGGTTAAGATTTTCTTTCACAACTGTAGTCTCTTGAGGACTGCATGGGTTTTCTACACATTATATCATCCACATTATTACTTAGAGTACTGCCTTCTGTGTGGTAGGTCAAGATGGTATGTAGAGACACTATCAAGTGCTCTGAGAATTCTGGTTATCTAACTTCCAGATAGATAGATACATAACATGCATAGATACATAGATACATACATAGATACATAGATACATACATACATACATACATACATACATACATACATGTATATATGTAGTACTTGGTGTTCAGCAACACTGGTCTAGAAAATGGACATTGTATAGTGTCTATCAATTGAGCATTAAAATTTCTTGCTCATGAAATGTCTAACCATAGTACTAGACACTGAAAATACCAGAATCTCAATTTTCAAGTTAATAACAATTATTTATAAAGCCTTTAAACTAAAAAAAAATTCTTGACATATTTTGTTAATTTTGATAAATAAGCTACTTCATTATTTGTGATACAAACTCCACTGATTAGTTTACCCTATAAGTACAAGTTGTGAAAAAGCAGAGATCACTCAGTATCTAACAGTCTATGTGTGACAAGAAAGGTAGCATTTGCAATGAGAGTCATATCATGACATCAATTTTTAAAAACTAAAAGTTGTATGGGCCTGGAGTTTAGCCTAGTGGTAGAGTGCTTGCCTAGCACGCACAAGGACCCGGGTTCAATTCCTTGGTACCACATACACAGAAAAAAGTGTGGTGCTGTGGTTCAAGTGGTAGAGCTCTAGTCTTGAGAAAGTCCAAGGACAGTGCTCAGGCCCTGAGTTCATGGCCCAGGACTGGCAAAAAAAAAAAAAAAAAAAAATTAAAAGTTGTTTCTTTTCTGAGAAACTTAGCTGTAGTGGCAGCTTGTTATTTACAATATGAACTGAGCAGATTTGATCTATTCTGTGTTTTCCAACAGCTTTAATAGTAGTTAATGATAGTTGGGCGCTGTGGTTCACACCTGTGATGCTAGCTACTCAGGAAGCTGAGATCTGAGGATCAAGGTTCAAAGCCAGCCAGGGCACAAAAGGACCTGAGACTCTTATCTCCAATTAACCTCTAGAAAATGATAAGTGGGGCGTGGCTCAAGGGTAGGGTGGTAGCCTTGAACTGAAGAGCTCAGGGACAGGGCCCATGTCGAGTTCAAGCTCCATGACCCACCAAAAAAAAAAAAAAAAAAAAAAAAAAAGAGTGGTTAGTGAGAAATGTACAAGAAATGCCCCAAAGATGTTGATTCTTAAAGTAGCCCATGTTTTACTTGAGTAGAACATCACCAGGATCCTTTTTAATCCTCATACAGCCTAGCCCAAGGACTCCCAACGCGTGGGTGGTTAGCTGAGAGGACACAATTGTAAGGGGCCATCTTTTATGGCAAACAAGAAAAGGGAAAAATACTAGAAAAATGTGATGGGAAGGGACATTTTGGAAAGTTATCATTGCCTACAGTCTACTGAAATTACTGCCATATATTTCACAAACACATCACCCAGACACACCCAGACATGGACATACAGACATACACACACAGAGACACAAATACCACCTTTAGGTAAGACAACTATTTATTATGTGCCTACCATTTATAAGCTAGGAAAATTCATTTAGGCAGATGGATTCACTCACGTTGAGAAGAATGATCTTCTTAATAAAAACCATAAATATTAAAAGACCTTTAAAGGCTAAGACATTATGGACACTATACTTTATCAGGTAATCATAAAACAAATACAGAAAAACTATATTGATTATTAATTTTTAAGTGTATGACCATCCTTCCAAATCCACATAAACATAAATGATGTTTTTTCAAAGATTTTTATAATATAGTAACCCCAAGATTATGAAAGAATTCATATATTATTATACCTTTACAAAAAATAATTATCCTATGGAATAAACCATAACAAAAAATAGAAATAACAATAGTTAGGACTGGATAGAAAAACTAGAATAGAGACGACTCATGTCAAGTTAGGAGAGGAAAAATAAATGGGAAGGAATTCTCCTGACATCTATATAAGAAACATCAGGGGTAAAAAAAACTAGCTTTTAATCAATACATAATCAAGGTAGTTGAGGATATAAATATATAAAACTGAAAAAAATTATAGCTATGCAAACAAATACCTAAAACCAAAACTAATACAGAGACCAAGAAATATAAAGACATGCATAACTTATTTAAAATGGAGAAATACAGATGAAAATAACTAGTATTGCCTATTTTTTTCTGCCAAATTTTGTTAGCGAATATGCATTGAGAAGTTATTCTTACGTTGGAGATCAATCTAATACTTGATTTCTGGAAGGAAATTTGGGAATAGGTTTTTTGGGGTTTTTTTTTGCCAGTCTTGGGGCTTGTCCTTAGACTTTCTCAAGGCTAGAGCTCTACCACATAAGCCTCAGCACCACTTTTAGCTTTTTCTATGTATGTGGTACGTAGGAATCGAACCTGGGTCTTCGTGCATGCTAGGCAAGTGCTCTACCACTAGGCCAAACTCCCGGCCTCTGGGAATAGTTTTAAAAAAAATCTATGGAAATGTTTGTGTGCTTTGATCCGGTGTATCCTCCCACAAACTGTTTTAAGAAAAGTGTGTGAGGTATATATAGACATTTGTGAGAGCATTTATCAGTAAATATTGTAAGTACCCAAATAAGTTGAAAATATACTATTACTATTCAATGACTAAAAATGTGCTTTAAGGAATATTTAATGAAGGAGGAAAATGTTCATCAGTCCATTGAATGGCAAAGACAAGGTTAGAATGACATATAGAGCCAAATGCCAGTGACTCATGTCTGTAATCCTAGCTCAGGAGGCTGAGGTCTGAGGATTGCAGTAGGAATCCCTCCAGAGCAGGATGAGACACTAATCACCAACTAAGTAGTAAAAAAAGCTAAAAGGAGAACTGTGGCTCCAGTGGTAGAGTACTAGCATTGAGTAAAAAAAAAAAAGAGGCTCAGGGACAGCATGATTCCCAGAGATTTTTACTAGTTAACATCTGATAATGTCCATAAAAGAAATGCAAATCAATACAACAGTGGGATTCTACCACACTCCAGTTAGTATGGCCCTTATGAAGAAAACTAAGGATAACAGATGTTGGTGGAAATGTAAACTTGTTTAGCCACTCTGGAAAGCACTATGCAGGTTCCTCAAAGGACTAAATGTAGACCTTCTCTATGACCCAACAATTCTACTGTTGGGCATTTATCCAATAGATCACCAACAAGGACACACCAGAGCTACCAACATAACCATTGCAGCATTGTTTACCATAGTTAAGATATGGAGCCAACCCAAATTTTCCTCAGTGCATCAAGAAAATGTGGTATATGTACATAATGGAATTCTATGATTTGTTTATTTATTTTTGTCAATCGGGGGGCTTGAACTCAGGGCCTCGCACTGTCCTTGGACTTTTCTCAAGGCTAGAGCTCTACCACAGCACCACTTCCAGCTTTTTTCTAGGTCTGTGGTACCTAGGAATTGCACCTGGGCCTTCTTGCATGCTAGGCAAGCACTCTACCACTAGGCCAAACTCCTGGCCCAGAAGAATAATACTGTACCATTCATAAGGAAATGGAAAGACTTGGAAAAAAAAAAAACATATTAGGCCCAAAGAAACAGAGTTGCATGGTTTCATTCATTCGTTGTAACTAGAATGAGCCTACAAATCTATAAGTAAACACAATAGATAGTAAAAGGTAAAAAATATACTTGGGGGGCTGGGAATTTGGCCTAGTGGTAGAGTGCTTGCCTAGCATGCAGAAGACCCAGGTTCAATTCCTCGGTACCACATACATAGAAAAAAAAAGCCAGAAGTGGTGCTGAGGTTCAAGTGGTAGAGCTCTAGCTTTGAGAAAGTCCAAGGACAGTGCTCAGGCCCTGAGTCCAAGCCCCAACTGGCAAATAAATAAATAAATAAATAAATAAATAAATATATATATATGCTTGGACATGATAAATTATATAGAATTCTAAACATTCACATAGTAAGACCAAAGGAAGGCTATTCTAGGAAAGGATGACGAAGGCTCAATAGCTATGTGCATATAATCATATAAAATATTTACTAAAATTAACTCCAAGAAATGGAAACAGAGGTCTTTTTGATATTTTGTCTGCTTTTCCTCCTTTGCTCCTTTGGTATTTTTTTTCTTGTGCTTTTGTCTTGTATGTTAGTTGATCTGTTTGGAGGAAGGTATGAAGAACACAGGCATAGTAGAACAAAGAATGAACAAATGCAGCCGTGATACTCACTAGACACTGTGCTGAAAATAAACTATACAATTTTGAGGGAAGGATCAGGAAGGAAAAACTGGGAGAAAATGAGGGAAGAGGTGACATTGTTCAAAAAGAAATACACTCATTACCTGACTGATATAACTGTAACCATCCTGTATATCACCTTTGCAATAACAATTTAAAAACAAGCCCTGAGACTGGCATTAAATCTATATCTATCTATGTATATCTATTTATAAGTTTTTGGTTTAACTATTTATAATGTTCACAGAAAGTATTAAAATAATTACATTAAAATATAATAGTTTTATTTATAGTAGTAGGGTTTTAAATGATCTCTATTTTAAGCAGATTTGTGTTCTTCAAATAATTCTACAATTAGTTATATTTGAGAAGTCAAATCTTGTCATTAGAAGGATGATTCTTCAATTAATTTCTCACACAAGATAACACATTTAATAAATAACCTTAACATAACATGGCTCCAGCTGTACTAAGGAAGTAATAACAAATACTCATTTAGTCCATTCTAAAAATCTTAGAATTAGATAGAAATGCTGTTAATGATCCCAGTTAGAAAAGGAAGATACTGAAGATGAGAAACTAATTCTTCCTAGAATTCAGTTAATTTAAAAAGCGTATTTTATTTTTTTCAGCATACAGTAATTAACTATGAATTTTATTAGGCATTTAGGCATTAGATATAAAATACTTAAAATTGCTCCCACATTTGTAATCCAGTAGTAAATGACATTATTTCAACAATTGGTATTTTTCAGTTAGTAGGATATGTGCTGGGAGTGGTATGCCATGAGAACTACACAGAAAATATGAGTTGGAAGCACTTGGAACTGCCAATATTAGCCATTTTTGTACTTAAAAATAATATTTTATTTGTTTATTGTAATGTATTTAAGCCTAACTGCTTATAATAGGGAGGTAAATCTTGAGATATAAGACGATTACCAGGGTGATGATGTAAATATTCATGTGGAATCAAGAGACAAAAACTGAAGAAACAATTAGCAGGGACAATTTACTATGAAGGATTACAAACTACAACAGGTGACTAATGAAGGATTAGCTAGTATGCAACAGAACTCTAAATAATATAAAAAAGAGTATCAGGAGGAGCCTATCCCTACCCATCCCTAACACCGAGATCAAATTCCTCAGAACAAGTGCCTGATCCTTGCTGCCACAGATTTGAGACTTTGTTGAAGAGGTTATAGGCATGACTTGGTGAAGGGCAAAGAAGATGCTGTCATAGAAGTCCTGTAAACACCTTCCCTAGGGTGCAAGAAAAAGCTATGTCTCAGTCACTGAGTGCATTTTACTAGGAAACAGTCCCAGCTAATGCTAGGGAGACTGATGACTTCTCCTTGCTACACTGGAGATGTTGACTGAGCTTTCAGGAGCCTGGTGATGGAGAATCCTCCAAGAGCCTGGGAAGTGGGTATCTGGGAAGTCATTACAATGCCTTGTAGTCTGGTACTAGCTGAAGTAGCACACATTATAAGAAAGAAAATCCCTTCCTCCTGCAGTCTTTCCACTGCCCTCTGTTGACAGAGTTTAGCATTTTGTCAGCTACAAATAAAAATGATTTAAAAAGCCAACTGTATTTTTATACAACAGGCAATGAAAAGTGAATCTGGAATTGAAGAAAAAAAGTTGATAAGTGGTATAATGGAGACTATTTTCGACCTAGTGGGAAAGATGTGAGAAGACATGCAAAGAACACCTAGTGTCATGATGGATTAGATAACCTGGAAGGGAATGACACTTCCACTATAAAACAAACAAAATGGTGGGGAGTTTGGCCTAGTGGTAGAGTGCCTGCCTAGCATGTATGAAGACCTGGGTTTGATTCCTCGGAACCACATACATAGAAAACAGCCGAAAGTGGTGCTGAGGCTCGAGGTAGAGCACTAGCCTTGAGAAAGTCCAAGGACAGTGCTCAGGCCCTGAGCTCAAGTCCAAGACTGGCAAATAAAAACCCCAAACAAACAAACAAAAAACCTGAAATGGTAGTAGATACACACACATGTAGATACACACACACACACACACACACACACACACACACACATTTAAATGTATCAGTGAGATGACAAAAAAGTTAGGAAATCTCAGATGCTAAAACTAATTGAAGGCATGAACTTGGACACTGACAACATCTTTAATTTTGGCAACATTTACAAAATGTTTTAAATTTGAACTTCTACGTCAAGGTTTTGTGGAGTACAGGGTTGACAGGTTCAAGGTACTCTCAAATTGAGGAAGCATCTTATGTTTCAGTAGGATATGGCCTGTGCTATCTAGAGTAAAGTAGATATGGAGAAGAAATTATACTTATTCAGTACAGCAATGAAAAACCCACCTTGCACCTCATTTCCTAAGGGAAATCCAAGAACAGTTCATATTCTGTTCCTGACTGAATAACAAAATCACCTGTCAGAATTCATAATCATAAATTGACCAATGGAGGGTACAGCCTGAGTTTACACCATCTATATAGTGAAATTAAGTTCAAAATGATACCAAGATTGTACTCTTCCTATAAGATCTGGAAAATGTTAATTGAAGAAAAGTACCTTCAATTCAGACTTCAAAAAAGTATCGTATCTGAGTACAAAAAACTACTAGATCATCATCCTCATCATCAAAAAAAGTAACCAGACATATTGAGAAAGTCAGAAGAAATAAAAAATAGATGAAAGCTTTATGCATATTATCCACGCTTATACATAAATAATTATTAGGGATTTAAAGAAAAAAATGACAAAAGATGATCAGGATGATCTGAAAATGAATCAAGTCTTGAAAAAAAATTCAATAGGTGAATTTAAAAACAGGTGAAATACTCCTACATCAGAAGTAGTAAAGTGACAGAACAGAATCTTATGCAGAATGTAGTATAGAGATATAAAGAAATAGAAAATATGAGGACACATGGAGTGTCTGTGTACTCAAATTCATACCAAATTTGAATTCCAGTAAGAAGGGGGGAAACTGATCATTTGGAACAGGATTCTTGACGGGCTGAGAGTTGTTAAAGGCACAAAAAGATTAATGAATATATGAATTACACAATGATGAAAACTAGGTGGCTAATGAATACATATTTTATTGGTCTTCCAGATAGACACATTTTATATTTCCAAAATCCATACATACTTCTGTATGTCTACAAATCAGACTTTCAGTGTTTTCATTGTCTTTATCATACATTTGAGTGTCCCCCTTTGGTAGCATGTTAAACCATTTATATCATGGTTCTGTCTTACTTATTCAACCTTATTTTTCACCTACTTTATCAGTGTATTGAAGCTATTTTAGACAGTCTTAATGACTAAAGTGTTAATTTAGTATTTCGGCCTCATCTCCCCATATTTCTCTCTTTTTTTAAAAAAGCAATTTTATAGTTTTGACATTCACTTGTTAGTTCTCATGCACACTGACTATCTGCAGATTTTTGAATGTGGTAACAAGAACATAGGTTGCCAGAGTACAGAGTTTGTTTGGTGAGGCTTTATCCTCATTGTGCTTTCTGGATAACCACGCCTGGATCTGATCTGGGACATTCCTTCTTTCTTTGACCCAGACAGCTTTGTTGAGCCTGGTATGGATGCACCATGGGGAGTTCCCCATCTCTTTCCTGGCAAGCTTCTGGATTTCTTTGAATGCGCAAGGAGCACGCCTCTTAAAGCCCACTCCATGGACGCGCTTATGAACGCTGATGGTATATTCTCAGGTCTCCACCTCGTTGATGGCAGAAAGGCCCTTTTTCTTACCACCCTTCTTTGCGGGAGCCATTCTGTGGGGCCAAGTTGGAAAGGAAGAGTGCTACGGATTGTGGGATGGAAAGTTCATAGTTTTTGCTTTTTAAAAAAATGTCCTTATGGGGCTGGGAGGGTGGCCTAGTGGTAGAGTGCTTGCCTAGAATGCATGAAGCCCCGTGTTTGATTCCCAGTACCACACACGGAGAAAAAACTGGAAGAGGAGCCGCAAATTATGTTGTAGAGTAGTAGCCTTGAGATAGCCTAAGGACAGTGCTCAGGCCCCAGGGCTGGCTAAAAACAAAAACAACAACAACAAAATTTCCTTAAGTCTAAACTTCAAGATTATATTCATGTGTAGATTTTCTTGTCTCCATCCCAGTGTAATTAAAAATTCTTTCTGCTTTCTTATGGTATTTATTCATCATCTAAGCCTGTTGTAACATGTGTCACAGTTCAACATGTCTCCCTATCAAATAGAAGACAGACACTAAAAATGAATAAGACGCTATCTTATTTATTTGTATACTAAACTTCTAACAAAATTTCTTTGAAAATTGCAGGTGCACAGTAATATTTACAAATTCACAGTCCCAAAATCACAGTCTCTTTCACAGAATAAATAAACTAAAAGGAAGTTTACAGAAGACGGTGTTATTTGATCTCAAAAAACACCACTAACATGATCATCTAATTGACAAATATGAATCTTTTTCACACTAGGAATAATGGAAGTAAAAGTTCATCTAAGAAAGCATAATCATTTTCATGTACAAAAGAGACTATACCAATCAAAACAATTGAAAAATAATTGGTGGTTATACTTAGCTGTAGAATGAATAGCAGAAGTATACTATTCATTTTGCAGGTCAGCATTATAACCTCAGATGTGAATTTGTAAGTGGATTATTCTGCACTATAAATACAATCCTACAAATGTGTTAGAAAATTGCTATGTTATGAGATAGAGACAAGATAACATAATTAAAATCTATCAACAGATGAGGTAGTTTGTCGTACCATAGTCCTAATAAATTTGTGATATTTATTAGATTCTTGGTTTGCAAAGCACAAATATTACAAGAAATAAACAAGAAAGAGGGGCTGGGAGTTCAGCCTATTGGTAAGAGTGCTTGCCTAGCATGCGTGAAGACCAAGGTTTGATACACAGAAAAAGGCTGAAAGTAGTGCTGTGGCTCAAGAGATAGGGCTCTAGACTTGAGAAAGCGCAAGGACAGTGCTCAGGCCCTGAGCTCAAGCCCAGGACTGGCAAGAAAAAAAAGAAAGAAAAAAGAAATAAACAGAAAATAAATATGTAGATCAGGATAAGGAGCCAAAAGAAAAGTTACATTACTGCACATCAAAGTAATGCAAATTATCATGTCAATGAGCTATTTAATTATCAGTTGGAGTTTAAAAATATATACTATTAAGTATTTTAAAGGAACAAAATTTATCATGTTTGCATTAGTTCCAAATATATCTGCAAATAACAAATCTTTTTTTTCTTCTTAGCATGATAAATTACTATGAATCACAAAATGGTGCATAGTTTTCTACCTTTTAGCTACATAAGCAAAACTGGTGTAAAGACATGGTGCATTTCTATAAGTAATAGCAGACCACTACAGAAGTTATTCTGAAAGATAGACACCACTCCCATCACATTGACAACCATTGTAATAAGGCATGTTAGAGATGACAAGCACTCCTTTACACAGCTTTCTTGAAGAATTTGACCCTCCACAAGTTTGGGGGACATAGACTTTTATACATTCCTTTAGCAATAGTATATTAGGTGTTGGACCAGAAAATCAACCCTATGACTGGGTGACCAGCCCCAATACTAAATATATAAGGCCAGATAGCATTCACCAGTGAGAGCCATTGATTGTGGGCCATAAATATATCATCATAAACAGGCAAACAGTACTTATATGGTTTGGAAAAGAGAAAGAGATGGAGAAATAACTGGCAATGGGTTTTGTTACCTTTCTAATTCTCTGTCTATTCCAGGTGTGAGACTTGGTAATTCTTGTCCTTGGATTCTGCAATTTCCTTACATTTGGCCTTGACCATTGGGATGGAGACTTTAAAAAGTTAATTATTACAGGTCTGCATATTTGAATTTGTAAAGATCTGGCTTATCTGAGAAATATATAGTTTATTAAAATGCTTTAAAATATACACAGATTGTATAACATTTTTGGCACATTTATTCTTTGCTAAGGTGTAAGAAATAAGGGTTTGGGGTTTCAAGTTTGTATTAGTACTCATTTCAGATTATATTTCAATGGCCCATTCTAGGAGCTGAAGAGACATTTCCTGTAAAGAGGCAGATGTGACTATTTCAGGTTTTGTAGGCCATTGGTCTTTTGCAGCTTCTGCTCTTGAGTGGGAAAGCATTGCTGCAAAAGACATATATAGAAAAAACGTCAATGAGTGAGGGAGGCCCAATAAAAGAAGCACTGGTCAGATTTGCCTCTTGTCTGTAATTTGCTAGTCCCTGGATTAGGTAATATAAGCCTTTGGTTATAAGTAACTTTAAGTGTTCTTCAGAGATTCTCTGAGAGATTGGGATATATCCAGTGTTTTGAGGACTCCAGGTTTTCTAGTTGAAAAAAAAGTAAAATTTGGGGGATGTAAAAGTAGAATTTGATGAAAAATAACTTCAAATTAATTGAGATTAACTATAGTGAAGTAATAAAGGTAGTGCCTTCCACAGATTGTTTTCAGCAAATATTGTCTGTTTCAGACTTAAGCATTGAAGAGATAACAAGGGAAGGAAAACCCCACAGGAAATTAGTAATAAATGCCATTGTTATTCCTGAAAGGCACATGGAAAACAAGACTGTGTTTCATCAACTCTATATTTCATTGGCCACCTATTCAATAAGAAGCTTAAAAACATTTAAAGCATCAATAAATTAACTGCTGGGAGCTATAAATACCCTATAACAAGAGGGAGAAAATAAATCACAAGGTAATTACTAAGAACTGTAACTGTAACTTGGTATAATGTTTTATATAAAAGATGTATTCAGCTGAGCATGGTAATCTCAGCATGGCAAATTCCCTTGAAACTAAGCATTTGGAAGGCTAAGCCAAGAGGGTGGCAACTTGGAGGTCAACCTGGTCTGCATAGGGAGCTCCTATCTGAAACAAAACAAACAAACCCCCCACAAATATACACAAAAACATGGCATTGGCTTCATCATGAACATAAGAACTCACAAGCCAAGACTATCAGTTCAGGTGCATTGGGTTCTGAGTGAAGAATCTTATTGTCTGGCTACTAAATAGAGTATAGCTGGCTTTAAGTTTCTAATAAAATCTTGACTGGAAAGATTAGAGATATACAAGACTCAGGAAGCTACACACTTCCCTCCTGTTGTGTTTCTTCTTGAAAGAAAAAAGAAGTCAAAGATTAAATGACTGAGAGAGGCTAAAATCATTGTGCACCTGAACACAATCTGAAGTTATCTTCTAGATTGCAGATAAGTGCATTAAAAAGAAGTTATCCCATGCATAGTGGGAGGAAGCCTTATGTTTAAGAGACCTTCACCCTATTTGTTCTGAAAATGTGTGGTCTTTGAAACATAAGAATGTTCATCCAGAAGTTTTGTCAGGAGTTCAGATCTCACAGTGAATGATGCTATCACTTTAATTTTGGCTGCACTGGGAGCAGGAGTGGATTGGTGAATTGAGTACCCAGAGAGGAAGGCTATTTCCCTCTCATACAAATGGAGAATTTAGTTAAAACAAATTCATTCATGCCAGGAGTTTGGCCTAGCGGTAGAGTGCTTGCCTAGCATGCACGAAGACCAGGGTTTGATTCCTCAATACCTCATACATAGAAAAAAAGCCAGAAGTGGTGCTGAGGCTCAAGTGGTAGAGCTCTAGCCTTGAGAAAGTCCAAGGACAGTGCTCAGGCCCTGAGCTCAAGCCCAGGACTGGCAAAAAAAAAAAAAAAAACATCATTCATTGCAGCTACTCGGTCATGCTGGTGGGTCCTCAGAGTTAGCCAGCAGCAGCTCCAGACACTTACTCACCTGGTTGCTGTTGGGAGCTGAGTCTTTCTGTTTCCTGTGGAAACATAAACTGTTCTCTGGGAAACGAAAGGTCTCAAGTGAGCTAGACTCCAAGCCAATGTCCATGTCTAACAGAGTTAAATCACCTGCATCAACAATTAACATGCAGATGTCTGTTTTTCAAATTTAACTAGAAGCTCACAGAAATCTAGTGCAATATAAGTTGTTGGTGGGAGGCTGTGTCTAAAACTGCATTGTGTGTGTGTATGCATGTGTGTGTGTGTGTGTGTGTGTGTGTGTGTGTGTGTGTGTGTGTGCATATGTGCTGGCCCTGGAAATTAAACTTCTGGCCTAAGGGCTATCTCTTAGCTTTTGTGCTCAAGGCTGGTGCTCTACTACCAATTGAGCTCTACTTCCAGCTTTCTGGTGGTTAATAAAAATGAGACTCAGAGACTTGCCTATTGGTTTCCTTTTTTTTTTTTTTTTGGCCAGTCCTGGGCTTGAGCTCAGGGCCTGAGCACTGTCTTTGGATTTTCTCAAGGCTAGAGCTCTACCACTTGAGCCTCAGCACCACTTCCGGCTTTTTTCTATGTATATGGTATGGAGGAATCAAACCTGGGTCTTTGTGCATGCTAGGCAAGCACTCTACCATTAGGCCAAACTCCAGGCCCCTGGTTTCCATTTTATTTTCAAAGAATATACTCATTTCTTCCACATATCAATGTCTGTTAAGAATTGGTAACATAGTAAAATTAACAGAGTTGATGTCGAGATGCAAAGGCCTGAAAAATCTATGGATGATTATCGCTCTCATTCAGCCTACCCACATGTTTGGAGAGCACTTCTGGTGTATTCTCACCAAGTCATACACAGGAAGTGTCCAGGTAACGTTAGGGTTTCCTTCACTAATCCTCAGCCACCCACACACCCCCTCTCACTCCCTCTCTCTTCTTTTTCTTTGGACTATAAATTGCTATGCTGGTGCATGGTTCTTTCTCAGAGAGTAGTTGGTTTCCAGTCTTGATCCTCAGATCTCAGCCTCATGAGTAGCTAGGATTACAGGAGTGAGCCACTTCAAGCATTTAAGCACCCGGCCAGTCAATCTATTTCTTTCTTTTTTTAAAAAAAAATCTTATTGTGGGGATAATGTATAGAGGGGTTACAGTTACATTCGTCAGGTAGTAGGTGAATTACTTTTTGCTCATGATACTCCAGCCAGTCAATCTATTTCTAAGCTTTGGAAGAACCTCCATTCTGATTTCCATAGTGGGTACCCTAATTTATATTCCTACTAAAATATAGTACATTTCTTTTCCCCACATCTTCACCAGCATTACTTGTTGATTGTTTTCTTGATGGTAGTGATTCTTATTTTGATCTGCATTTCCTTTATGCCTATGGATGCTGACTATTTCTTCATGTATCCCCTCCTCCACCTCCACCTCGTCCTCCTCGTCCTCCTCGTCCTCCTCCTCCTCCTCCTCCTCCTCCTCCTCCTCCTCCTCCTCCTCCTTCTTCTTCTTCTTCTTCTTCTTCTTCTTCCTCTTCCTCTTCCTCTTCCTCTTCATTTTATTGAAAAGGGATGAGCAGACGCTTATAGTTACATACTTATGGTAATGAGTACATTAGTTTTTGTTCATTGTTGCCCCAGCCCTCATTTTTTCCTGCTTACCCTTGCCTACTTCCCTCTCACCACAGTTCTAAGGCTCATAGCCAATACAGAGTCAAGTGAGCATCAGTGTTGCATTGGTCCATCTTTTGTCCTGCTGCTTCTGTGATTCCCTTTTCCTACCATATTTTGAGAAATCTTATATACAAGACACAGGTACAGAAAACTAAGCGTAATGAAAAAGAAGGGAGGGCACTACATTCAGAACACAATAAAAAACCTCTTGTTTTCATATGTTGGAGTTCATGTTGATACACTTCATTACACATATAGTCCTAGGCTCTATACATTTAGGTTATTGGGATCCCCAGCTAAGAATATCTTGGACATATTGTAGTTCTTACAAATGAGGGAAATCATGCAACCTACTTTTCTCTGGGTCTGGTTTCTTCATGCATTTTCCAAGACCATGAATGTTGTTTTTGTTGTTCTTGTTTTGCAGTTTCTGGGGCTTGATCTCAAGGCTTGATCATGTTCCCTTGTGGGGTCCCCCCCCAAAGCTATCACTCTACTACTTGAGCTCCACTTCTGGACTTCGATGATAAATGGGAGATAAGAGTCTCAGGGACTTTCCTGCCTGGGCTGGCTTTGAACCTTGACCCCAGATCTCAGCCTCCTGAGTAGCTAGAATTACAGGTATGAGTCATAGGTGCCTGGCTAATAAGTGAGATTTTTAACCTAGAGTCCATGAGCATCTATAAGAGACTCAAAAATGGGAAAAAAATTTATACCTTGATTGTCTCTGATCTCTAATGAAAAATTTGCATTTCTTTCTATTATGAATTTGCCAACAAATCCCATTACTGTTAGCAGTACTTATGACTCTACCACTGACAGAAATTACAGGTATTTCTTTTATCATATTTCAGTTGTTATGAAGAGCTTGAAATACCATTTACATTCATCACAACTTCACATTAAGTTGTTTTGAGACATGTCACTAGATCTTTTTTAACATGTTAATAAGGAACACAGCTATTACTCTGTGACACATTTAAAAATATTTGGGTAATTATAAATCTGTGTCGCTGGTTGGTTTTATAATCCTATAATTTTATTATATACATTGAGAAATACTATTGTGAGCAGAGGCATATAGGCTTTCACTGGCTCCAAAGCATTTTTTAAATTATAGACTAGGTGACTTCATAGAGGATTTCCAAAGGAGGCTATAAAGCTGAAGAAAAGAAACCGGGTTCTTTTCTGTTCAAGTGGCTTTTGGAACAATGAGCCATGAGGATGTTGAGATTTTTGTTGGTTTGACTCTATGTTAATCATCACCAGTAACAAACCTAAAGTTTCCCAGGTACAACCTAAACCATTCAGACTTTACCCTGATTCCTTTAACCAACATCACAAAAACCAGCCTTGACACTCTACAGAGCCTACCTCCTTTGGGACCCTGACTAACAATTTCTGCACCGTATGCCTGGGTGTCTTGCCCTTATCTAGCTGGCAACTCTTTGGTTCTTTATCTCTTTGTCATTAGCTTAACAAGTATACTTTGGCACTTCCACTATGCCATGAAGCAATCTGCTTGTGAAAGGCAACTATAGCTTATGTTTTCCACAAAGACAGTGATCTTCATGGTTATTGGATAAACACAAGTGTTAGAGTTCAATTTTTTTCCCTACCATTTACTAACTGACTGACTTTGAGCATACCGGACTCTATATGCCTCTGTTTCTTGATCTACAATGTAAAGATGATACATGGTGCTCTCAGGACAGTAGTTCATATTTAGTAAGCATATGAGAAGTGTCAATGGTGATTAAATATACAGAATCCAGGGCTGCAACCCACACTTCTAACTCAGAATGTCTGGCCCATATGCTTTGTATCAAGCTCCACTGGTGATTTGATAGGCTTTAGAGAAGACTATTTTGCATTATGATCCCGTAAGAAGCCATTTTAGACATTTATTTTTCAGTCTTCCGTGAAATTTTTGTCTTGTTCTCATATATCTCTTTATGTATTTGGTAATATCTAGGATTTTTACATACCCTCCACACCAAGAACCAATTTGAAAAAAAATCCCTCCTTTAAACAGTGGCTTTAAAACAGTGGGTTCTCAATCTTGCTTGCACTTTAGAATAAAGTAAGGAAACTTTAAAAGGTTACTTCTGCCTGGGGTGCACCCCAGAGTACATCCCAGAAAACTTGCAGGGGTGGTCTTTGTAAAGATCTCCAGATGAGTCCAACATACAATCAAAGTTGAAAAACATTTCTTTGCAGGTTGAGATCCCTCAGATCTCAACCAGATTAAAATCTGGTTGTCAGGCAGGAACTACAAGCATGAACATAAACAATACACAAGTGATGGAACAGCCAGTGCTACAGGAGTTCAGAAAAAAAGAGAAGCCAATAGAGTGTGCTCAGATTAGGAGAGGCTTTGTGACTGGACACAGAAACTGGGCAGAAAAAAGACAATGGCAGAGATTTTCGAAGATAAGGATATACTCTTCAGAGAGGGGAGTACAGCTCCACAGCTGTATGACAGATATCTTGCATGCAGACCTGTAAGAGAGCAAACATAATGTTGTTTAGAGACATCTAGATTGTGATGATCTATGAACCACAGCCCAAAGAAGTTAACGCGCCTTTTTTTTTTTTTTTTTGCCAGTCTTGGACTGTTAGCTCAGGGCCTGAGCACTATCCTTGGGCTTTCTCAAGCTAGAGCCACGGCACCACTTCTGGCTTTTCTATATATGTGGTACTGAGGAATGGAACCCAGGTTTTCATGTATGCTAGGCAAGCACTCTACCATTAGGCCAAACTCCCAGCCCCTAACATGCTTTTTCCTCCAAAATTGTCAGAAATATTTAGCTGACACCTTTGTCAAAAGCTCAAGCATGATTATGAAAGATGATATCCAGGTGATGAATGAGAAAGTGGGAGAAAAAGAGGAAGAAGGATATTTTAATGTAAGAAGAGGAAAACAATCTAATAGAATAAAAGGATTTTATCAAGAGTGAAAACCAGGAAGGTAAAGTCCAGCTAGAAGGGGGTTGGGCTAACAAAGAGGATGAAAACTGGAATACAGTGGAAATAGATTGCTTGCAACTATGAAAACCAGAACAATGAAAACCATTGACATTGGTTTGGGAAGGAGGAAGGGAAGAAGGGTGAATGATAGAGGCGGTGAGATGGATTGGAATACATTGTAATAAATGTGTGAAAATGTAACAGTAAAATCTTTCCTACTAACTTACTAATGTAATAAAAATGAAAAGAATGAAAAAACAGAACCCATAGGATATCTGTATCTAGATAAATCTCTCTCCACATATATATATATATATGCAGAACCTTAGGAGCCAATGGTGTAACTCTTAGTAAGAGGCCCAAGGCCTGGTAATCTGGAGAGCACCGCTGTCTGTGGACAGAAGAAAATGAATGTTCCATTCTGAAAGAGAGAACAATGTCACCCTTTCTCCTTCTCCGTGTTCTATCCGCACTCTCACCAGGTTGAGTGACGCCCACTGGTGTGTTCCAGGGAATCTTCTGCAGATCTGCGTGCGTATCTTTTTTGGGAAGACGTTCCCAGACACACCAGACATACGAAATATCTATCTATACCTTAATTTAGTCAGGCTGACAGGCAATATCGACCACCAAACAGTATTACTGCCTGCCAGGAGAACGGTTCAAGATCTAGGAATAGAGAGTACATCCTGATGAACCAAAGTAACTGGAAGATTCATCATAGCTAATGCTATGTAACCTCGAAGGAGTCATTAGAGAAGCCACGTACAATTAGAATGAAATTGAGTCATGCGAGGAAATCAAATATATGTTAGTGATATGACTGTAAGAAGGAAATATTTTAAGTGGATTCCTGCAATGAGGTTCACATGGGAGAACACAAAATAGTCTTGATACCTGACCTGTATGGCCATGAAGAAGAAAGTTTCAGTAAAGACCTCAAGATGGTTACATGTTCAAATAATGTAGATTACACAAGATTATATGCCTGCAACCCTAGCTGCTCAGGAGGCTGAGAACTGAGGACAGTGATTTGAAGCTAGCCCAGGAAGGAAAGTCTAGAAGACTTGTATCTCTAATAACTCAGTGGTTCAAGTGATAGGGTGCTAGTCCTAAGCAAAAGAGAAGCTTAGGGATAGATTTCAGCCCTGAGTTCAAGCCCAAAGACCAGTATATGTGCGAGCACACAGATATAATCATATATATAGTATAATAGTGCATATATACATATATACATATGCATACATCCATAAGCATGCATATGTATGTATGTATATAGAGGCCTGGCCCTTGAACTCAGAACTTAGGCACTGTCTCTTAAGCTTTTTTTTGTTGTTGTTGTTTTTTGCCAGTCCTAGCCTTCAGCTCAGGGCCTGAGCACTGCCCTTGGGATTTCTCAAGGCTAGAGCTCTACCACTTGAGCTTCAGCACCACTTCTGGCTTTTTTCTATGTATGTGGTATTGAGGAATCGAACCCTGGTCTTTGTGCATGCTAGGCAAGCACTCTAGTAGGCCAAACTCTTGGTTGCCTCTTAAGCCTTTTCCGAAAAGTCAGGGCTGACACTCTAGCACTTGAACCAGATTTTGCTGGTTAAATGAATGTAAGAGTCTCATGGACTTTCCTACCCAGAATGGCTTCAAATCTCAATCCTAAAATTTCAGTCTCCTGATTACTTAGGATTACAAGTGTAAGCTGCCATTGCCTGGTTAACATTCACTAATTTATTTTAACATTTGTTTTTGAACAACTTTATTTCATATCTCTGTCTCATATATGCTGTCTCAAGCATAACATTTAATAGCTTTTTAGTAACTTTCCTGAGTGATGTCTTACTCACTTTCATTTGCAGAACCTTTTTTGTTCCCCCACTAAGACATCTCATGCTCATTTACAGTTAGTCCCAGCTCTGCCTCCCCAGAGCCACTGATCTATTTTCTTTGCCTTTTATTTTTATTTTTTTATTTACTTTTGAATTGTAATTCACTGATCTATTTTCTTTCCCCTAAATATATGTAGTATGAGATAATATATTTATGTATCGCATAAAAACATTTTGTATGTCTTATGTGAAAAAGGAATCATACAAACATTGGTGTTTTTGTCTGGCTCATTTTACTTTGTATAATGAATATTTTTTATTTTTGGTACAGTTTAGGGATCAAACCCAAGGCTTTTTATACCTTAGCCAAGCACTCTATCATTGAGCTACAGACACTGCTTTTCTTTTCTTTTTTTTTTTTTTTTTTGACCTTGCTTTTCTTATGGAGCCTCAGCTGCTCTCAAACTTGAAATTCTACTACCTCTTGAGTGCTGGGATTTACAGATGTATCTAATACACCCAGCTCATGCAATGCAAGACATATGTATCATGTGGTTCTTTATATGCTAAATGATATTTCATAATATTGATAGATCACAGCTTTTCTATCCACTCACCAACTGAGCCTGTGAAGCGTTTCTAGTGTTTGCTGGTATAGACATTCTGATACAAGTCTTCATGAGAACATTATGCTTTGGTTTATCTTGGATAGATACTTCAGCGTAGAATTGATGGACTGTATGGTAGGTTTCATCTTTAACTCCGAGGAACTGCCAATTTTCTTCCAAAGTAGCCCTCCACTTTGTATTCTCATCAGCAATGGATGGAATGGAGGCTTTGTTGCTTTCTGTCGCTAGCCTTTCTAGTGGATATGGAGTGCTATCTCATTATGGTTTTCATTTGCTGAAGCTTGGTGAATAATGATGTTGAGTGTCTTTTCATTGTCTTTTCATGTACTTAACAGTTACTTAGTGTCTTCTTTGGTGAAATGACAATATCTTTTGTACATGTTTTGGTGGTTTCTCTTTTTTGTCTTCCTAATAAGCTACATAAGCTCTTTATATAACCTGGGTTCAAGTCCTTTACTTTGTCTTGCAGAACATTTTGTTGTGCAAATATTTTGCCTCACGGTGCTTGTCTTCTTCCCTCCTTTCTTCCTACCTTTCCTTTTTTCTTTCTCCTTCCCTCACTTCCTACCCTCTCTCTTTCTCTCCTTTCCTTCCTCCTCCCCATCCCTTTTTTCTCTTTTGGTACTGAGGCTCAAACTCAGGAACTATAACATATCAGGCAATCACTCTACCACATAGGTTATGTCTTCAGCTCTTCTAGTTTTTCTAATTTTGCTTTTTAAGACAGAGTCATACAGCTAGCTATCTTTGTCCAGGCTGGTCTCATAATTCCTCTTTGCTTCTACTTATCTCCATGTCCTGAGTAGCTGGGATTTTCTTACTGTTGTTATTTCCAACTGAAAAAGCTTGAAGCATTAAATTTATTATGCATAGTTTTTTTTTTCCAGTCCTGGGCATTAAACTCAGTGCCTGGGCACTGTCCTTGGGCTTTCTCAAGGCTAGAGCTCTACCACTTGAGCCACAGTACCATTTCTGGCTTTTTTTTCCCCTATGTATGTGGTACTGAAGAATCGAACCTGGGTCTTTGTGCAAGCTTGGCAAGCACTCTACCACTAGGCTAAACTCCCAGGCCCTATGCATTATTTAATACATAAAAATTATGTATTTTGTTGTGTGGTGGATGCTCCAGAAGTCTTGTCCTAACCCAAGGTTTTCAAGATTTTCTCCTGTGTCTTATTTAGATGTTCTCTTCTATTCATTTAAATTTTCTTCTCAAAGTTAAATTCTTTAGCTGTTACATTCATTTAAACCTTGCTCATGTTTAATTAATTTTTGCCTATGATATGGGTTGAAGGTCTGAGTTCACCTTTTTGTGCATGGGATATCTTGTTTTTCAGTACCCACTTACTGAATAAAATCCTCTCCCCAATAAATTACCTTGGCATTTTTGCCAAAACTCTGCTGATTATATATGTGAGGATTGATTTCAAGACTCTCAGTTCTGTTTCATTGATCTATGTGTCTATCCGAATACTAGTTCTACACTGCCTTGGTTCTTGTTGATTTATGGTAAGATTTAAAATCAGGATTTTAAATCAGAAAGCACTCTAACTTGTTGATTTTAAAATCCTTTTGGCTCTTCCAGGTGTTTCTATTTCCATATAAATGGATCTGCAATTTCTACAAAAAAGCAGACTGAAATCTCAATAAAGTCTGCAGATTGATATACAAGGAAAGGTCAAATTAATAATATTGTGTCCTCCATTCAGCAAACATGGAATGTCTTAGCATTTATCTAGGGTCTGGATCTTTAGTGTCTTTTTATGGTAAAAGTCTTGTATGCATTTTATCAAATTTATTCATTAGTTTTATTCTTTGTGATGCTTTTTTAAAATAAAATTTCTTGATTTCATTAATGAATTGCCCATGCTAATATATACTAATTTATATACTAAGACATACTAAAATTAATGTTTGTTTTTTTCAGTGTTAGGGACGGAATCTAGGGTCTTATACTTAAGTAAGTGCTTGCTACTTTGAGCTATGTCCCCAGGTCCAATTAGTGTTTGATAAAGACTTGTATTTTATTTTTTGGCTATAGTAGGACTTGAAATCTGGACATTTGGATTTCTAGGTGATGATTCTTTCTTAATTTCTGATTTATTGTCTTAGATGCTACCTTTTTTTTTTTAGCCTGTAACAGACTGCTGCTGTAACAGAATGCATGAGATTGGATAATTTATAAATGACAAGGCTCTTTTGGCTTAGTAGTATGGAGACAGGGAAGCCAAAGGCAGGGTATAGGCATGTATTTAGTATTTGATGATGGTGTACATGTCCCATTTAACATAGTAAAAGCCATCAGTGAAAGCACAGGTGTGAGACCATGAGAGCAAGAGGAGGCTCGACTCACCTCATACCAACATCACTCTCAATAACTAACCCACCACAAGTAACACTATCAGTCACTTTTAAAAGGTGCCACCTCTGGGGCTGGGAGTTTGGCCTAGTGGTAGAGTGCTTGCCTAGATGCACGAAGACCCAGGTTCAATTCCTCAGTCCTACATACATAAAAAAAAAGCCAGAAGTGGTGCTGTGGCTCAGGTGGTAGAGCTCTGGCCTTGAGAAAGCCCAAGGACAGTATTTAGGCCCTGAGCTCAAGCCCAGGACTGGCAAAAGAAAAAAAAAAGGTGCCACCTTTTTCTATTGTAACAATAGCAAGTGATTTTCAACATGAAGTCTGAAGAGGCCAGCTTAACCACAGCATATTTATTAATGGGATTATGCAATACTTTTCTTTCTATGTCTGGCTTATTTCACTTAAGATGATGCTCGTATAAGATGGAATGGTTGTAAAGTTAGGACCCACTAAATTTATAAGTACATTCTAAATGCTTAGGGATTGGTATTCAAAAGGGAGACATTGCTCAGGAGTGAACATGATTTAGTGTTACTTGTTCTCATGTCAATCTGGTGAACTATAGGATCGTTATGATTGGTTCTCATAAACAGTGAAGCTCTCCTTAACTATAAATTTTTCTTTCTTTTTATTTCCCTCCCTCCCTTCCTTCCTTCCTTCCTTCCTTCCTTCCTTCCTTCCTTCCTTCTTTCTCTCTCTTTCTTTCTTTCTTTCTTTCCTTCTTTCTCTGTTTGAGATAGGTTCTTGCTGTGTAACCCAGTTTAGCTTCAAACTTGATCATCCTACCTCAACATTCAAGTGCTGAGATTATAAGCATGTACTGCCATAACTGATCTAACTACTATTTTGTTTAATTTGGATGTTTCCTTCTGCTTCTTTCTCTTCTATTCACTGCACTTAAGTCAATTTAAATAATAATTGTTAATAATCGGATTCATTTTAGACAAAAATACTTAGAAAATATTCTTTTATTTTTTTTTATTTTTTTTTTTTGCCAGTCCTGGGCTTGAGCTCAGGGCCTGAACACTGTCCTTGGACTTTCTCAAGGCTAGAGCTCTACCACTTGAGCCTCAGCACCACTTCTGGCTTTTTTCTATGTATGTGGTACCGAGGAATCGAACCCGGTCTTCATGCATGCTAGGCAAGCATTTTAACCACTAGGCCAAATTCCCGGCCCTTAGAAAATATTCTTGACAATATTTCATAATATTGACTTCTCAGGGTCTTTTTTTGTTTTTATTGGCATGACTGCAAAGTATCGATTAAAAAAATCTTCCCATAGCCAGGAGTTTACCCAAAGATCTGGGTTCAATTCCTCTGTCCCACATACATAGAAAAAGCTGGAAGTGGTGCTATAGTTCAAGTGGTAGAGTGCTAGCCCTGAGAAAACCCAAGGACAGTGCTCAGGTCCTGAGTTCTAACCCCGGGACAGGCAACAAATAATTAATAATAATCTTCTCATTCCCTCTTTCTTAGGAGAAGGAAACCTTGTTTTTTACTTATGCTTCTATTCATTTATTATTTCTTAGGTACCAGCTGTGTGCCAGGTATTGTTCTACTATGAAGGTGATTTCACTTCGGCTCACCGATAGAAGTAGTTTCTTGTCTTTGAGTAGAAAGGACTGCATTTTGTAGAGTAGGAGAAGGAATAGACTATGGTCCCAGAAGACATGGCTCAGCTCAGGATAAATAAGGGTCACGTGAGAGTGAAAGTCTGTGGCCTCATTAAATTCCCTCCCTGGGTTAGAGATTCTCTGAAAAAGTTACCGCCATCTGGCTGATGTTTCTGCTCAAAGGCACCTTTTGAGTGATATACAGATAATGGTACATTTTTCCAGATTACTTTTTTGATACTTGTCTCAGAACTTCCACTAAATATTTGTGTGACCTTGCACAAGTCATGTCATTTCACCTCCCTGCATTGATCAATCTCGGAGGACTTTTGCTAACTATAAAAACATGGCTTTCTAACTTGAAGACTGTGGCGATGGGTTTATGGGTAGATGGAGAAGGTAGGCAGGTGACAAAGGAGAAAATGTCTTCAGATGAATTCTTAATTCATAGTGCATGAGGTATTTAAGTGTTTGAATGACTGTAGAGGGTTGGGCATGGTTGTGCATACCTGTAATTCCAGTGGCTCTGGAAGCAGAGACAGAAGTTTGAAGTCCAGCTTCCAGGTTGGGGGGGAGGACAAAAAAATAACTCTTGAAATGCTTTCAAAGAAACAAGCTAGCACAGGGGGAGCTGGTGGCTCACACCTGTAATCCTAGCCGCTCAGGAGGCTGAGAACTGAGGATCACAGTTCATAGTCTTGAGGGGCAGGAAAGTCCTTGAAACTCTTATCTCTAGTTACCCACCAGAAAATGGAAAGTGGAACTGTGTCTCAAAATGGCTAGCTTTGAGCACTAGCCTTGAGCAAAAGAGGCTCAAGGGCAGTGCCCCTGCCCTGACTGAGTTCAAGCCCCTGACAGACAAAAAAAAGGCAAAAAGGAAAAAAAAAAACCCACAAACAAACTGGTATAGGCCCATGTTTATGATCCTACCTATATGCAAAAGGACTAAAATCAAATGGTAAAGCATTTCTGTAGCAAGTGTGAATCTCTGAATTCAGTCTCTAGTACTGGAGGAAAACCAGCAAGCAAACAAGCAAACAAAAAGCCCCCTTAAACAATGGAACATTTTGTTGTGAGTATGGGATAAGGAACTGAACACATTGCTCTTCCTCTTTCCTTCTCTTACTCTTTTTGACAATAGGTTGGAACAGATTGCTGGGAACATGAATTCTGATTGACTCTCCTAGGCCTCACGTTTATCTTACAAGTAGACTCCTATGGCAGTCCACTTTTGTGGATGACTTGGTGGGTCCAGCTCCCTAATTTAGGGGTTCACCATTGGAATACTTATTGTTACTCCTCATCTAAACTACCCCCTGTGACCATTACTAATCATGATGATGAAGGTGAAAGAGTGATTTCTACTGGCCTACTGTCATTTGATTCAAAACTCAAGTGAGGAAAACAATCGAGAGATCAGTACTGTTATGTACTGCATGTCTTTATCACTAGCTTTCTAGACTACATGCTACATTTCATACTGAAATAGCTGGTCTCTTCCTGAAACACAGTTGGCTAGTGTCTGGAATCAGTCAGTCACTGCCATCAGGATAAAATGATCAGGTACTTTCACTCTTAATCAAAGATCTGAATAATGCATTTGTGGTTTATCCTCAGTTTCCACTTGAATTCCCATATTCTGATTCATAGACATAAGTTATATTCCATAGTAGAAGAATATATATATATATATATACATACATTTCCAGAAGCCTTTCACTATGTATGTACTTAAAGCAAAAATTAGAAAAGTAAATTCTATACACTAATGAATATCAGGAAATGACTATTCTAAATTATACTTAATTAGAAAAACAATACTGATTCTGGATGTTTGCTAGACAACCAATAGTCATCTCACTTTATCTTCCTTGGTAAGGAAGCTCATCTAGGTATCTCTGGCTCCAGTTTTCTCTTGAGGCTCCAGATATAGCTTTCTTAAACTGCCTGCTGGATTTCTCCAGATTAACAGTCCTCATTGAATTAACCAGATCAATAGTCCCACTAGAAATAGCTCAGGTTCCTGTTATAATTTACTACCACAGATAGAGACTACATTAACTCACTGAATCACCAGCCTTCATTCCTGGGACCTTCCCATATTCCTCCATTTTCCTCTCCAGATGTAATCTTGGGGGCCTCTCTTCCATGTCCTAGGGCTATATATCTCTTCTCTGTTTTCACAGTAGGAGTTCTGTGGATGTCTTACCTCGGCTCTAACGATAGCCTCCTGTCCACCTTCCTAGGCTATTCTGAACATTCAGAAAACTCCAAAGCTATCTTGTCCCTCCAGTAATCAAACATTTTAGGTACTAGAATAGCTATTAATGAGGCCTTATTTGGATTAGGTTTTCTTTTTGACCATATTCTATTTCTCTTCCTTGTGAACTCTGAACTCTATTTCTCCAAGGATGTTTGTAGCTAGTGACTATTCCGTGGCCTTCTATAATTTGGTTTTCCATCTTACAGTTACTCCTGTCAAGATCCTTTTCCTCCTTATTATCTTTGTGTAGCACTTACACCATCGTTGTGTGGATTCCTGAATACCACCTCTTCCAGAAGTCATCTTTCACAATTGTATCTTATACACCCTGCCCTTTTCCCAGGGGCACATCCTTTTGGGGGCATAACTGGACTTCCAGCTGTGAACAGTGGCTTTTCCAACCTAGAACCAGAAAGGGCCACAAGTGTCAGTTACTGTCCTTAAGAGGAGCACTGGAACAACGAGAGGAGCAAGCTGGAGGCTGAAAACCCAGGAGCCCTCACCTCAGGTGCCTAACTGAGGAATCTTTTGTAATGTCCCAGGAGTCCCTAGTTGTTCATAGCAGGAATCAGCACAGTAATGATCCTTTTTCTTGTTTAACTTCTCTACTCCTCTCCTGATGCTTTCTGTGCTCACTTCCTAAATAACCTATTTGCAATCACATTCATGTCTCAGGGTTAGCTTCTGGGGAACTCAAGGCCTCCAGAGTAGGTGCTTTAGACTTTCCTCTTAGAATTTCATTTTCCTTGAGAAATACACAATAGGGGAAATCCCTCAGGCTAAGGACAATGTCTTTCTGAGTATGTTCTTTTCAACACCCAGCACAAGCTCCGACTTGAACTAGGTGCGTGGCATTGAAAGATCGAATAAAAATATTTCTGGAAATAAAAATATTTCAGTCACATCTGCACTGGGGAACTTACAAGAAACAAAATGTTAAAACTTTCAAGTATTTGTAATAGTTTTGCAGTAGAGCAATGGCCACCACACCATTCTTTAGGAGTTCTGCCCTAAGGAGGATGATGAAGCACCTGTAGCCTTCTTCCCAGACTTTTCCCATTAGCTGGTATTGGGAGTCCTGTCTCCACATACCCTTCTACCTATTTTCTTTCAACTTGGCTTCTAAGTTCGCAGAGGACAGGCCTCTGATTTATGCTTCTTTATAATAAAATCCCCTCACCTGGTGCCTTGTGCACAGTTAAGTGCTCAGTTCCAAGAGTATTTTTTTAATAAAGCCAAGAGTTATAAAGCACCTGAGAGTGCTTTAAAATGTTTTAAAACATAGTGTTAGCTTTCGATAATCATCCTTATGCTAGTCATTTTTATACTCACTATAGAAGAATAAGCCAACAGAGTTCAATCAATTGCTTATGCAAAATTTTCAGTTAGCTGGGTTCTACTGTATTTAGGAAATTACTCGAGCAATTATTGAACTCATCATGACCTCCTATAGAGAGTATGCAAATTGACAGTCTCTGGATATGCTAAATGTGTCATCCTCCATCTTCTATCTGGCCATCTCCTCTGCGGCAGCATCTATTCACATTTAGCTGCCTCTCTCTTCCCCCCAAAGAGGCAATCTACAGATCTTGTAAGTTTTTGTGCAGCCAGAAAATCTAATTCGCTGTATCAGACACAGCTGTGTGTGCTCCCTAGGCTGCTGTAGACACAGCCCTTTAAAAGTTAGCTTAGTTAAAGGAAACAAAATAAGACCAAACAGTGTGAAAAAAAATTCAGTGCTGTATTGGGCCTGGACCTACTCATATCATTTTGCAAAGTCACTCTTTCTGTGTTTGGTATTCCACTTTTATTTTAATCATCAACCAGTCCTTGTAGACCAGAATTTCTCTTGAACCTAGTCCTTTAGGAAACAGCATTTGAGTTTCCTTTACCAGTGGTAGCTGGGTCACTCTGTAGTCATAAATACAGACCTTTACTTCTCTAGATGATCCAGATAGCTACATGATTATGCAAGAGCACTTAGGAGGCAAATGCTTTTGAATAACCATATGGCTATGGCTAGAAGGCTTGTGGGTGTAGCTGTAATTCCCCGTGCACTTATCCGAAAAAGGGAATGGGATACAATGCAAAGCTATCTCCTTTCCTTCCTTCCTTTCTTTCTTTCTTTCTTCCTTTCTTTCTTTCTTTCTTTCTTTCTTTCTTTCTTTCTTTCTTTCTTTCTTTCTTTCTTTCTCTCTCTCTCTCTCTCTCTCTCTCTCTTTCTTTCTTTCTTTCTTTCTTTCTTTCTTTCTTTCTCCCTGTCCTCTCTCTCTCTCTCTTTCTCTCTCTCCCTCCCTCCCTCCCTCTCCCTCTCCCCCTCCTCTCTCTTTCTCTCTCTCTCCCTCCCTCCCTCCTCCCTCTCTCTCTCCCTCTCCCCCTTCTCTCTCTCTCTCTCTCTCTCTCTCTCTCTCTCTCTCTCTCTCTCTCTCTCTCTCTCTCTCTCTCTCTCTCTCTCTCTTTTGTTTTTGCCAGTCCTGGGGCTTGAACTCAGGGCCAGGGACTCTCTTTGGACACTTGTTACTCAAGGTCAGTGCTCTGCCACTTGAGTCACAGCACCACTACTGTTTCTGAGTATGTGGTACCGAGGGATCAAACCCAGGGCTTTGTACATGCTAAGTGAGCTAAGTGAACGCTCAACCACGAGGCTACGCTCTTGGCCCTCCCCTCCATTTTTATTTTGATTTTTTTGATTTTTTTGCCAGTCCTAGGGCTGGAACTCAGGGCCTGGACATTGTCCTTGGGCTTTCTCAAGGCTAGCACTCTACCACTTGAGCCACATTGCCACGTCTAGCTTTTTCTGTGTATGTGGTACTGAGGAATTGAACCCAGGGATTCATGCATGCTGGGCAAGCACTCTACCATTAGGCCATGCTCCTGGCCCCAATTAAACTGTTCTTATAGGAACAATTTTGATATTTCTTTTTTAAGGTAAAACAAATTTTGGTTTAAGTAAATTTGAGCTTTGCCAGATTTAAAAATTATTATTAAGAAACCATAGAAAACCTAGATGCCAAGGAAGAAACAGTTGCTTTGAATTATGGTTTTTTTTTTCAGTGATATCTGAAAATATGGCAACTAGGAATAGGATGTCTGAGCAGAACTGGGAACAAACAGGGAGTGATCTGTAATTCTTATCTCTAGTTGTTATTTTAGGACTTGCTATGTAATTTGTTCCCTGGTACATAATGAAAATGTAGAGCTTTTGTTCAAAACTTAGTAAAACTTTGTGTATGTGTGTGTGTGTGTGTGTGTGTATGTGTGTGTGTATTTGGATGTGCATGTTCTAGGGATCAAACACTCAGGGCTGACACATGCCACAAGCAAGTACTCCATACTGAACCATGCTGCTTCCCCCACTAAATCTTAGAACAGAGTAGAGGTAGAAAGAAGCGTTAGCAGTTTTACAGGTCTCATATGAGTACAGCCAAGCCTTACTAGAATTCATTCATTTACACCTTCCTCCAAAGCATTTGTTCTTAGTGATTCTTAACTAAATTGCTAGAGTAGTATTGCTAGAGACAAAGTAAAAATTGACATTTTGAAACTATTTTTTGTTTTATTGTAATTATAAGGGTGATGTACAGAGGGGTTGCAGTGACATAAGTACATTTCTTTTAGGACAATGTAAACAGACATTTTTAGACTCAGCTTTGCTGTGGTTTGTGTGTCTCCCCGAAGTTTAGTGTATTGAAATGTTAATCTCGAAAAATGGCTGTGTTGGGAGGTAGCGCCTACTAAGAGATATTAGGTCATGGGAGTAAAGCCCTCATGAATGGATTAATGTCTTTCTCATACGAGTACGTTTTTGTCTCATGAAACTAGAGTAGTTATCAAAAGACCAGGTTATGCGAGGCACCCATGGCTCACCCCTGTAATCCAAGCTACTAAATTGACTGAGATCTGAGGATCAAGGTTCAAATTCAACCCAGGAGGAAAAGTCTGTGAGACTCTTAGCTCCAATTAACTAGCAAAATGCTGGAAGTGAAATGGAAGTAGAATGTCAGCCTTGAGCAAAACAGCTAAGAAACAGCACCCTAAATTCAAGCCCAAGTACTGATACAAATGAAATGAAATAAAATAATATAGCAGCTTATTATAAAGTCAGTTTGATTCTTCTATTTCATCTCTCCTGCTCAAACCTGTTCACACTTCTGCTTTTTGCCATGAGTTGATGTTGTATGCTGCCTTTGTCAGGCATGACTCCCTGATATTGGATTTTCCAGCCTCCAAAGCCATCATCCAGAGTCAACTTCTTTCTTTATAAATTACCTAATCCCAGGTATTTTGTAGTAGTAACCAGTAACAGACTGAAACACATCTATTAAAGGAGCTATGTAAACATGATTTCCTAAAAGATTCCTAGCCACTCCAAAGGGGGAAGTCTCAAAGAGTTTTGGGATAGCACTGATTTTCAGTAGAGTTTCAGAATTAATCATAGAAGGATATTCTTGTATTGTTTTCCACTTGTTTATCAAAAGTCAACAGAGTTCTAAAGCTTCATCTCTTCCTCTTCACCCCTTCTCCATGTTTAAGTGACAATGCGCCTGCATTATTGCACTGTGGCCTTTCCCACAAATACCTGCCTGATTTCTTGTCTTTATGGGAACTGAGCAGATAGCTCTTGTTATTTCAGGGCTTCCCTTTAATAAGGATCGAGCAGTTTCCACTGGACCTCTTTGGGCAATAAAGGGTGGAAAATAAATCTGCTTGACTTACAAAACTAAGTTTTCACTCCTCCTGCCCCGAATTCTACTCCTCTCCTTATCTCCGAGGCCCAGCTGTATCCTTGAGTTTATCCTTGACTTATGTTACTTTATTCTCAGTGAGGAGATGGAGCAAGTTACGTTTTTCTCTTGAACATACAATAAAGATGTTGCCGGTATGCTATCCACCTCTGTCAAAAGAATTGGTTTTGTATTACCGAGACAGGTCAGTTTCAGGCATCTACTAAATCACGTCATTTGAGAATAACATTGTATTACTAATCTTGAAAAATTCCAAGAGCCGTTCTATAGGAATATCTCCAGATCTACTCAGAATTTTTGCATACTGATGTCATACTTTTTTCTAAGCCCAGAAAACATGCATCTTGTGTGAACAATTTTTAGTTTTTCTAATTAATTATTAAAAAAAACAAAACACTGGGTAATATACTTGTTAGTAAGCTCATATGACAATATGGTGCATTCAGCTGAATTTTGAACCATGATGTCACTGAGCAAATCAAACATTGTGATTTTTGTTGTTATAAGCAAGCAATTATGGAAAAAGTCTTAAAAAGCATTCTTTAGTGGGAGTGCAAACTTGTTCAGCCACTATGGAAAGCAGTATGGTCATTCCTCAAAAGACTAAGCATAGAGCTCCCCTATGACCCAGCAATTCCACTACTTGGCATTTACCCAATTGTCCAGAAACAAGGGTATGCTAAATCCACTAGCAAAATGATGTTCATTGCAGCACTATTTACCATAGCAAAGATATGGAACCAACCCAGATGCCCCTCAGTTGATGAGTGGATCAATAAGATATGGCATTTATACACAGTGGAATTCTATGCTGCTGTCAGAAAGAAAGACATCACCCCATTTATAAGGAAATGGAAAGACTTAGAAAAAAATCATGTTAAGTGAAGTAAGCCAGACTCAAAGGAACATGGACTCAAGAGTTTCCCTCATTTGTCATAATCAGTAGAAACCTTGGGCTCTCCTAGCAGAGATTTACAATAGAGCAAAACCTAGATACATAAGGCTATATAGTATGATACTAAATGAAAGGACCTCCAGGATATAGAACCAAAAGCCATATAATGAGTGATTGTTGTCCTAATGGACTATGTTATCTCTCATCTCTTTTGCTGTCCCTTGGTTATCTCATATTGTTACAGTATTTTACCTTGTTATCTGATATATTGTATATATCCTTATTTGGTTATTGAAATAGGGTAGGGAAGGGAGGAAAACAAGATGAGGGGAGTGGGTGGGGGGAGGGAAATGGGGACCAAGAAATAAGAAAGGGTTTCAATGTTTGTGAAGTAATGCACCTTCTATCTGATGAATATAATGTAACCCTTCTAATAATTATAATAAAAATATGTGAAAAAAGCATTTTTTAGGTATCTTAAATTTTAATATCTATTGGGCTGGATTTTTATCTGTCCTCATTTATTTCAGAAGGAAAACATCATAGGTTTTTGGGATTCTCTTAAAATGGGCAACTTAATAAGGAACTGGTATTACTTTTACTCCTATTACTATGACTATAAATATTATTTGGGTTCTATATCTATCTATCTAATTCATTTCTATTAGTTATACATGACTAGGTTTTGTTCACAGAACATTTCAACCAATCTCTTCCCCTCTAACACCCTCCCATATTATAGTTTATATAGTACATCATCTCTCAAGTCCAAATTGTCTATAATTTAGGATTAAGTAGAATTTTCCATAGAGTTGAATTTTCATAGAAGTTAAGCTAATTGATGCTGAAATTAATAAGACATTAAATATAGATATAGATAGCACATACATTTTGAGGTAATCATTTATCAGAATTTCCTACTAAATGGATGTGAACCTACACCAAACATAATTTTCAGTTAGTTTTTACCAGACTAACAATAATCACCTATTTCACAGAGTTTGAGACATTTAAATCCAAATATGTTATAATAGCATCACTGAGCAATACTTAACGTACATAATTACATATAAATTACATATACATTACATATAAAGTGTATGATTTGATATGTTTTCCTCCATTGAGACACTTTCTGGAAGCAACTCCCTATCAAGGTAGGAAATTCATTTATATTCAGACAAGTGTCCTTATGCCTATATGTAATCCACTCCCTCCTACCTCTTCACAAGGTCCTCTCCCCACCCTGCCTAGGCTACCACTAATCTGCTTTCTGCCACTATCAGCTAGTTAACAGTATCTAACCTGCTTTCACTTACCACGATCATTTTGAATTTCTTTCCTGTTGTTGATTGTTTTCAATAGCTGTTTCATTTTTATTGTATGATTCCATTGTGAGATATCCACTCACCACCAAATATTTTGTATTTCTCTCTCTCTTTCTTTCTTTCTCTCTCCCTCTTTCTTTCTTCCCTCTCTCTCTCCTTGTTCTTCATGGGGCTTCAACTCAGGGCCTAGGCACTGTCCCTGAATTCCTTTGCTCAAGGCTAGCACTCTATCACTTTGAGCCACAGTGCCACTTCTTGTTTTTCTGGTGGTTAATTGAAGAGTCTCATGGTCTATTCTTGCCCAGCTGGCTTTGAACAGTGATCCTCAGATCTCAGCCTCCTGAATAGCTAGAATTACAGATGTGAGCCACTGGTAACTGGCTTCTGTTTTTAGTTTTATAACACATCTTTACTTCTATTATAGCCCCGAGGGAAGGCTCCTAATATCACGAGAGTTTTGTAGTCAGCGCATCTTAGCTCAAATTGTAGCCATGTCTCTTGTGTGAATATGGCCTTGGTGAGTTTCTTCTCAGGGTTATAATGTCTTCATATGAAAAATGAACATAGTAATATATACCCTTTAAGACGCTGTAAGAATTGAATCTGTAAAGAACATTGAATGAAACTTGACATACTGTAAATGCAATGCTATTCAGTTTATACCTATTACTGTTATTACCATACTATTGGTTTGGTACCACTTCCAACATCTAAAAAAACCCTTCATAAATGTTAGTTATTATCATCAATTTTATTAATAATACCACAGTACATAACAACCCCTCCATCCTTCTAATTTCTTTGTCCCTACTGTGGTTTTTGGTCTCTTCAGACTGAATAGCTTGTTATGAATAAGTCCACCATTACTGATCCGGTAACACCAAAGTATGAGGATAAGGCCAAAAACCATATTGCTGATGTGGCAAGGTGTTACAAATACACATTCTCAGGCCTCACTCTAGACCCACCAAATCAAAAACTCTGGAGATGGGCCCATGATTTGTGGCATTATCTGGAAGAAGATAGTGAGGTGGTTCTGATAAAACTGAGGTTTAAGAACAAATATAGTAGGGGAATCACAGGCTGGAGTAAGAGCTAATGCTGGATCAGTTCACATCAGCATTCTTATTAGCAAAAGCCCACTTTTAACTAATTGAGCTTAACTTCAACTAAAACCACTAAGTCTTTTTCACACATGTTGCTACTAATCCCCATATTCCCCATCTAGCACTTGTCCAGGATTCTTTTTGGACTGAAGTATAAGTCTTTACATTTATCCCTATTAAACTTAATCTTGTTAGATTCAGCCCATTGCTTCAGTCATGTTTGGAGAAATTTTAGTTCAGCTGGAATGAACCATGACAAAAAGGCAGGGCCTGCAGACTGAAGAGAAATGGTGCAGGGACAACATCCTTTCATATAATAGCCAGATGCTGACCAATGAGATGCTGGATGTGGTGGGCTTCTCTAAATCCTTGAAATCCTGGGGGGCAGAGTAATTTGATTGTAGTTTAATTCAGCTAGCATTTATTGGATCCCTACCAAGTTTCTGGTTGTGAACAAGATATAGAAGTACCAGCAGACTGTCCACTGTTTAATGTTGACTAGAAATAGATATGAAGGAGTTTTTGTTTTGGTTTGTATATGTACATTTTTGTGTGCATGTTGTTAGTAGAAATATGAAACCCAGTAAATATTTGCAAGTCTCTTAAAATACTAATATTTTTAAAAGACCAGATTCTTTATTAGATGCTTCATTACGCTTTCATATTTAATGTTCAAGCAAGCTAGTGAGGGAGGAAGTTATTCATGTAAAGTTGAAGAAACTTAGACACAGAGATAAATGCCCTTTCCTGTCCCATCCAGCGGGATGTCAACTAGGGCCAAGAACCTAGAGGAAAGAATGAAAGGGATTGGAGACACGAAGAAGGCAGCAAGACAAGCGTTCTGATCAAGCTGCAAATTTTATTTTTCACACAGGGGTTTATATTATGCCTCTTCAGGAGAGGCAGGAGGGGGTTGGGGTGTAGGAACTGCTCGGGGTAGGGGGTCCGGTAGTAGGATGTTTGCTCGGAGTAGAGGCCAGGTGGTAGGATGTTTGCATATCAACGCAAGCAGGCATGTGTTGCTTAGTGACCTAATTACAAGATGCAGGCACATTCTTACACTAAGAATTCAAGGAGGGGGAGAATGTCCCCGACACTTTCCTCAAGGCCACACAACATGTTAACAACAGAGCTGGTGAACAAACATTCCAGATTTGTAGGGGCTTAGAGAACATGCTGTATATGGGCTTTCTCCATGGTATCAATAAAAGTGCTCTACAATGTCAAAATTGGGCTAGGAATGTTGTTAGAAGTAGAATGCCTGCCTAGCATGCACAAGAGCCTGGATTTGATCCCTAGCTCCATAAATATAAGCCAACAAAACAAAAACAGGCGTCAAAATTACCAGTGGCTCAAACCCCAGTCATAAACTATTGATATTCTTGGCTTGCTTGTTTCTTTCTTTCCTTCCTTCTTTCTTTCTTTCTTTCTTCCTTCCTTCTTTTTTTCTTTCTTTCTTTCTTCCTTCCTTCCTTCCTTCCTTCCTTCCTTCCTTCCTTCCTTCCTTCCTTTCTTTCTTTCTTCCTTCCTTTCTTTCATTCTTTCTTTTCTTTGAGTCACAGCACTACTTCTGGTTTTCGGGTGGCTAAGTCTCATGGACTTTCCTGCTTTGGCTGGCTTCAAACCATGATCCTAAGATCTCAGTCTCCCGCGTAGCTAGGATTACTTGTATGAACTACCTGTGCCTGACTTGGTTAATTTATAAGGAATAAATTTACAATCCTGAAAATATTAGAATAGCTACTGATGACTTAATCTTATATATGCTAAACAGTGCCTCTGTGTAAACAGCCCATATATATATACATATATACTTTAAAAGTATATTTGGTTTTATTTTTATTTGCCTGAAATGTTGGCCACATATTTTGCTCAGTTCTATAATGATAATATCATCGATAGAAGTATAGGCTGATATTTCCAGCAACTAAAATGTTGGATGGGATATAATTTCCTTTTCTAGGGGAATGAAATTAGCCAACTCTGTCCTACTGTGTAATATTTACTATATTTTACTATGATGTACCTTTTCAAAAATTAGCATTCGGTGGAATGTACTGAACTTAATGGTCTAGAGGTTTCTATTTACTCCTTATATCATTCTGGCCAAAACATTTAAGCTCTATGTCCTTCTGATTTTAGATCTCTAAAATGGAGATAATAATATTCATAGGACTGTAAGTATTGGCTGAAAGAATATTTATGAAGATGTTCTTGTGATCTGTACATATTTTTTGTAGACCTCAAGTGTCCTACCCAAAGCTAGACAGTTAGCAAAAATGTTGACTGAATACCTGAACTCCACACTCAAAACATACCATTTTTTTCATTCCCCACTTTCTCCCCAGCTTTCCTGGTCACCTTAATCTTCTCTTAAACTTGCCAATGCTGCATTGATCTGGCCTGCTGCCAATGATAGCTGTCCAGTTTCAGTTTAACTCTTCATGGTTAATCTTATTAATTCATCTCTTCTTTTTTCCCTTAGTATGTAAGTTTCACAAGTCATTTACTGGGGTGGGGAGACCTCTTGGCATACAAAAAATTACTTGTGTAGTGTACAACATACAATTGGGAGAGGAAATGAACAAAAGTTTATGAGAGCAACTTACAAAGGCCTTTTCTTACCAGGCCTGTAAGAGTGGAACTTGCTCTCTCAGATGCAAGGACCTCTCACATGCTAGCAAGTGAGCTAATTTTAAACTGCAAGCAAGAGAAAACCAGGGATGGCTCTGACCATTGATATGTAATGAATGGTTATTAAATCTCTTGTCTCGGTACTTGTCAGCCATTTACTGACAGGTATTTCCTTTTTCCTTCCATTTCTGTGTGTGTGGTACTAAGGAATTGAACCCAGGGCTTGGTGCATGCCAGGCTAGCAGTATATTACTAGTATACTACGTTCTCGGCAACTCCTAATACACTTGTATGGATACAATTGAGATTCTTTTTTCTTTTCTTTTCTTTCTTTCTTTTTTTTTTTTTTTTGTGGGTCATGGGGCTTGAACTCGGCCTAGGCGTTGTCCCTGAGCTCTTCAGCTCAAGGCCACCATCCTACCCTTGAGCCAACCCCCACTTCCTGTTTTCTAGGGGTTAATTGGAGGTAAGAGTCTTAGGTCCTGGCTGGCTTTGAACCTTGATCCTCAGATCTCAGCCTCCTGAGTATCTAGGATTACAGTCGCCTCCTGAGTATCTAGGATTACAGTCGTGAGCCACCACACCCGGCTGCAATTGAGATTCTTTGGCAGAAAATTTCTGTCTTTAGACCAGCCTTACTTTCTTCTATATTTTTCCTTTTTTTTTAAATTTGTTTTATTCATTGTACAAAATAATGGGTTTCATTGGGAAAAGTTTATATATGCATATAATGTACTTGGAACATGTTTATTCTCCATCACCCTTTCTTATCCACCTACTCCTTTCTCTTTTACATTTATGCCTTCTTTTCCCCTCTATGCAGCCTGCATATGGGAGGAAATATGTAGTATTGTTTTTCTGACTCTGTCTTAATTCACTCAATATGATAATTTCCAGTTCCATTCATTTTCCTAAAAAGGACACGATTTTGTTCTTCCCTATGGATATATAATATAATACTCAATCATGTACCCAATTTTTCTTTATTGATTTCTGTACTGCTGAGTACCTAGACTGTTTGCACATGGTGATTATGAATAGTGTTGCAATAATGGTGTTTGGGTATCTCCTTTAATTCCTTCATATATGCACGTAGGAATAAATTAGCAGAATCTTTGTTTTTAAAGAAACCTCCATACTGATTTCCACAGTGACTGGAATAGTTTATATTCACATCAACAATAAACAAAGATTATTTTTTCCCCTGCATTTTTGCCACAAATTTTTTTTTTCTGGAAAATAGCCATTTTGATGGGGGTGAGATGAAATCTTACTGTAGTTTTGATTTGCATTTCCCTGGAGGCCAAAAATACTTTGTGGCTTTAAAACTATTTATTAGCCATTTATACTCCTTTTGAAAAGCATCTGTTCAGTTTATTTATCCAGTTAGTGGTTGGATTATTATAATTATTGTTGGTGTTAAATTTTTTGAGTTCTTAAGGTATTCTGGATTAATCTTCTGTCAAATGAAGAGCGGGCACAGATTTGCTTCTCAGTCTACAGGCTGATACATCACTGTTAATTGTTTCCTTTAGACATATCTCAGAATATGTATAAGTTTTGCAATGTGATACAATTCTATTTATCAGTTCTTGCCATTATTTTCTGAGCTTTGGAAATATGTTAAGAAAAGGTTTGCTCATGCCTCCGTCTTAACATGTTTCCTTTATGTTTTCCTCTAGAAATTTCAGAGTTTCATATCTTTCTTTAAGGTATTTGATTTATTTTCAAGTTGAATTAAAATTCAAAATACAGTGTGAGAGATAAGGATCTGTTCAATGTTCTACATGTGAATATTCAGTTTTTGCAGCACTATGAGCTGTGTTCTTTAGCATATGTTTTTGGCATCTTTGTTGAAAATCAGATGGTTAGAGCTGCATGAGTTTATTTTTAGTTCTTTTAATCTGCTCTGTTGGTCTATGCGTCTGTTTTTAATGCTACTACCATGCTGTTTGTGTTAATAGGACTCTACTAGCCTTACTTTCTACATGTCAAAAATTCTCAGGCAAGTCTGAAACATAGTTTAATCTTCTTCCTTTCTGTATTTTCTTTGTTAAAAATATTTAGCCTTTTCTAGTCATTTCTCCATGTCTATAACTTCTCTCTTATTCAGGCTAATAATCTCAGAATCAGAATTTCAGTTCCCAACCTTCTCATATATCTAATCTATTGGTCAACTTTAATTGTTCCTTCTTTTCACCATCTTTCATAATTTTCTGCCTCATTGTTCTTTTTCTCTATATCTTTAAAATATATATTGATTTTTCTAGTCTGCTAAATTAATTTTTTTAGGACCACTGTCTCTAGCTGAAAAACTATCCCATTAAAATTTGGCCCATAATCTGATTCCCAGCACACTTGCTAAACTTACTGCTTCTTAGTATAAGCAGTAAACAGCCATAATGTGGCATAGGACTCAGCCCTATGTTGCATTATATATATCGTATTATATACAATATAATATATTATATTAATAATATTATACATTATTGTACAATATTAATAATAATATGACATAATATATAGTATCTTGTCAAATCAGAAGTAAACAGCTGCAAGAGGATATTGTACTTAGTATGAAAGCGAAGAGAAACAAGATGGCCTATATTTGTTTTTTCTTAGGGAATTGGAGAACCAGAAATAGAAGACAGCCATGTCAGTGTTAAGGATTAAATGTTTCTCATGGGCTGCTTAGTAAGAATCACTTAAGAAGTCTACCACAAGCAGAGAAACCAAGACTTACTATCTGTAATAGTAGGTCTCACATTTGGCTACCTATTGGGCTTATCTGGAAGATTTTAGAAAAATATTGTTGCCTGGCATCTCACCACAAATCAGCTTTAATTGGTTTAACTTGGATATCAGAATTTTGTAAAGCTCCTTACACTAAGATTGAGAAAATTACACTAAATAGTCTATCTTTTGTGTCTAGGATGAGGACAATGACTCAAGCCCCTCCATGTGGTTCTGGGACCAGCATTACCACATGGAGAAATATATATCTCCCTGGGAATTCTGGGAAAGAATAACTGCCTAAGGTAGGCATGGGATAGAACATTTGGCTACCTAATAGGTCGCCCTTTCAGAACTGAATCTACCAGACATGCCCAGCTTATCCTCACACTCTATTCTAACCATACATTTGTCCTTCAGCCATTTCTCTCATTCAGAAACTAATGTGATTTGATTTCTCCCTTTCTGCTTTAGCCAAATTTTCATGTTTGGTGTCCCTTAGGGTTTTTGCTTGGTCTCTTGTTTGTCTTATGCCTTAACTATTTCTTATAAGAACCTCATCTATTCTTAATGTCTGGTATAAATTCAACCACTTGAATGAAAATCCATATATTACATGTAGAATTGATACCCAGGAAACTTGACTACCAATCCAACCTATAACACTAACACTATACTATGTATGTCACTTTGACTTGTATGTGATTGAATATGATGGCAAGTGAATGATGTCTGTATTCAAAACAAACATATATTCAAAATTGACATATATACATATGATTTTTTGAAAATTGAGAGTAATGGCATTTTGATACCCATGAGTTATATTAAAAATTGAGTTATATTAATTCACTTATGTAAGCAACTAAAACTTAACTATTCTATTAATTTACTAAGGCTATTATGACACAGTATCAGAATAAGTAAAAAAACAGTAAAAAAAATTGCTTGCAATTTTAAGGATGGAAATCTGAGACAAAAATGTCAAAGAAGTTGTTTTCTTCTGATGTCTCTCTCAAATGTGCTCCTTATCTGTGTCTTTATATGGATGGTCCTTTGTTCATATGCTCAGTGTCCGAATTTTCTCCTCTTATAAGTACTCAAGTTATTTCAGATTAGAATCCAGTTAATGGTCTCACTGGAATTTTATCACTTCTTTAAGATCATACCTCAAATTATAGTCACATCCATAGGCAACAGGGATAAGGACATACTAACTTAGGGGAGGCAGGTCATAGTTAGGCCTATAGCAGTTTTCTTGCTTCCTTATATACACAGTTTGTATATCAAGACTGGATGTAATTTCAGCACACTGAGCACAAAGAAATTCCTAGTTTAGGGACACACATTTATTTCGTTATCATGCTAAGAATTTTGCTTTGAATCATTCTGTGCATAAAACTAGGCAAGAAAGAATAAGTAATTAAAAAGTTACTTAATTTTAATTAATTGTATTGATATTACTCACACATTTATGATTCATAATTGCCCACATAAGAATTTAGTGTTCAGGTGACAAGCATGCCTGAGCTGAAGATGACAAATCATAAAATGTCTCTGGATAGAGTTGAATGAAGTTAGGATTTGGAGGGTGACACTAGCTATATCACTGACTTTCTTGGTCATCGTCCCATTTTCTACAAAGGTGAATGTTAGCTTCTTTGGCATTGAAGGTATAATGATCAAATGACTGTAACATTCTTTGCAAATTGCAAAGCTGTATTCAGGTATAATTTGTTTTATTGTGATAGGCTACGGAGAAATTTGATGAGAAACATCTAGAACTGGATAATTCTCTCTAAAATAATAGGTCCTCAAATAAAATCTAGCTATCTTATGGTTGCTTGTGTTTACTCAAATTTCCACATCGCTGGTAAATATGTATTTTATGAATGAGTTACTAGAGCCTTTATCATTAACAATTCATGTGATTACTAAGAATGAATTTCAATGTTGAAGAAGTACTGATTATTTACCTAGTATGTAAGACCTGTCTTGAATGCATAGTATTTAATAGTTGTTCCAAAAGCCCTGTGCTCATTCACAATTATAGGGTAAAATTCAGTATCCAAAACTGAATAGGATAATTGGAGCTTTTCCTGAGATGTTGACATTGAAAAGGACCCTATATTAGAAACAAATGATTCTTAAAGTTAGTGCACAATTTTGAACTACTTCCTACTTATTATTCCCTCTCTCCAATCAAGTGACAAATTAAACATGACAGCCTGATTATATCATTGAGTTAAAAGGCCAAAGGTCAAGATAAGGAAATCTATTAGTATTAGTGACTTATTCCTTCTTGCCCATCTCTGTTGAGTCTGTGGCATATTAAATCAACATCTTATATATCTGCAATTCTTTCTTCTAGTTCTACTTAACTAGTAGGACTCATTTTCTTGTTCAAATCTTGTTCATCTCTTATTTATACTTCCCATACCACCTTATACTTAGTTGGTAGCTATTTCATTGAAGAGGTTAGCAAAGCAGTTGCTAAGGTCCATATGGCTCAAGTGAATCATATTAAAAGGAAGATAGGACGTATTGCTACTTTCTGCTTTAGTTGTTAGACTCACCATGGTTCTCAATAGCCAGAGGGCCACAAAAAATAGACAATGTGCTAAATCGCTCCTGGAAGATCAAGGTATGATGATGAATGTTTAAGTGTCAACTTGACTACATTAAGGAATACCTACAAACCAGTGTTTTTTCAGAGGAAACTAGCATATGGGTCTGAGTGTACTGACTGAGTAATATCGGTTGTCAATGCAGATGAGCATTTTCCAATTAACAAAAGCCCACAGAAAAAGAAAAAAACAGAGGAAAGGCAAATCTATTTATCTGAGGAGTTGGTATACAGCTCTGTCCTTCTCCTGTCCTTGGATATCAGAATTCTAAGATCTCTAGGATTTTTGGATTACTGGACTTACACAAAGTTATCTCCTCAAGTTCTCAGACCTTTGGACTTGGACTGAGAACCACACTTCGTTTCCTGGTTCTGAGGACTTAGACTTGGATTGACCCACATTCCCAACAGCCTAAAGTCTCCAGCCCACAGATGACCTATCGTGAGACTCCTCAGCTTCCATAATTGTGTGAGCTAATTCTCTTAATAAGCCTCCTCTTGTATATCTGTATATCTAAATCATTTTGCTCCCTTGACAACCCTAATACAGAGTACAGAAGGTAATAGTGTGCTGCCTGTTTTGGATGCTGCCTAATTCCCACCCCCTTTGTTCAAAACCAAGGGTACTCTACAACTCTATGTTCCCGGTCCCCCATTTCCCTTTTGAAGGGTTAAAAGGCAAATGTAAGGGGTCAGAAATTTAACCTAGGAGACTAGGCCTCTTTGTCCCAGGCTGGCTATCTGGGAGATGAGGCACAGTGATAATGATTTCTTTAATCTATGTCATGGATCATTAAATGACAACTAGCCTAGAAAATAACTGGGAACTTCTTCAAAATTAAGGGCTAGTGTGGCTGCCCTTGCTTTCCCAGAAGATGGAAACGAAGGGTCCTTGTGACAGAAGGTAGGGTGGTTAGAGTGGTGGTGTTAGCCAGAGAAGCAAGCCTCATGACCTCTATGGAGCAGAGAAAACAGCTGGGCAGCTGATATTTTCATCAATGATGGCTTTACCAAGCTGCACAGATGGGCACTTAAATTATATAATGAATCACAAGCATTCCAATGTACCTATCAAACCCTGTTACTCATATTGCTTAAAATCTTTAGAATCAGAGATCCTGGACTATGTGAGTTACAATTGGGCCAGTTTGTTTTATTTAATCTAATATTTTGCCTATTGTTGTGAAAGAAAAAATACTTTTTGGACAGGGAGAAATAATACATTCAAGGTCATATTATGCTTCCAGTTCTCTGCTGAAGATGCAGCATCCCACTTAGCTTCTTAGGGAACAAATCTTCCTTATGCATAAAAACTGATGGCATCTAGTCTCAGTGTTTCTTGTAGGGCAAAATTGAAATGGAACTTTGTAAAATAAAATAGTATTTTTATTCCTTTATGATCATAAAGGATTGAGCTTCATTAGTATTCAAGTGGTCTTGTATCATTCATGGTGACTCAATAGCAACGTGTCTACAATTTATTCAAGCTCTTTCCATGACTCATGCCATGTATTATTGTAAAATTTCCCTCTCTCCTGAAAAAGAAAGAGCCTATTTTTTTTGTATGAAAAGGGTAGCATTTGGAAAACTTTTAAGAAAGATATTTTGCTAATAATATAAATGGCTGTTAGCATTTTTAAAAAGTGGATTGAAAGCTTGTCACTAACATAAATCTAAGATCTTAGAAATCAACGACCACCATTTGGTGCAACCTTACTGCATGGATTATATTGATTTTACTACGACTTATCTAGAAATGCTGGCATGGGGGTACAGGTACCACATTACATGCATATAACTACACCACTGTCTTGGTCTGTTTGTCCTTCTGTAACAAAATACTACAGACTGGATACTTTGTATAGAAAATGAATTTATTTCTTATAATTTGAGGCTGAGGAATCGAAGATGAAGACTCCATAGGTTCGGTTATTTAGTAAGGACTACGTTCTGCTTTTCTCAATGGGGCCTTATTTCTGCACCATCCAGTAAGGAGGAATGCAGTCTCCACACAGAGATGGCAGAAGAGCTAACTGAGCTGGACATAATGTGAAAACTCTTCTATAAGGACCTTAATCCCATTTAAGATTCATGACCTGATTATTTCTTTCAGGACTCACATGTTAATACTTTCTTATGGACACATTTAAATTTTCGAGGTGACATATTCAAACCCCAGCAAGAGCTTATTGTTACTGAGAATCATGTTAAAATCAGCATTGCTCCTGCAGTTAATGTATAATAAACCATAGTATGAATTTATTAGTTAAGTGACTAAGATGTAAATTATTGAGTAACCTGGCATGACTGAAGCTTGAAAAGTTTTTCAACTAACTATATTAAACTTTCTATGGCACTCCATGCCTTGGGGGTAAAAAATACATTTTTTTCCCAGTAAAATTGTATATGTGTTTTTTCTACCATGCCAATACTGGGGTGTAAACTCAGAGCCTGAACCACAGCTCTACTTTTGGCTTTTTTTTCTTTGCCAGGCTTGGGGTTGGGCTCAGGGCCTGAGCACTGTCCTTGGACTTTCTCAAGGCTAGAGCTCTACCACTTGAGCCTCAGCACCACTTCCGGCTTTTTTTCTATGTATGTGGTACCGAGGAATTGAACCCAGGTATTCGTGCATGCTAGGCAAGCACTCTACCACTAGGCCAAACTCCCAGCCCCTACTTTTGGCTTTTTGGTCATTAATTAGGAATAAGAGTCTCATAGTAGGCCGGGAGTTTGGCCTAGTGGTTAAAGTGATTGCCTAGCATGCAAGAAGACCCGGTGTCGATTCCCCGGTACCACATACATAGAAAAAAGCTGGAAGTGGTGCTGAGGCTCAAGTGGTAGAGCTCTAGCCTTGAGAAAACCCAAGGACAGTGCTCAGGCCCTGAGCCCAAGCCCAGGACTGGCAAAAAAAAAAAAAAAAACAAAGAGTCTCATAGTAACTTCCTACCTTAGCTAGCTTTATGAATAGCTCAGATCATACTAGCCTTATGAATAGCTAGTATTACAGGTTTGAGCCACTGGCACCTAGCTTCTAAGGCATCATTTTTACATTTGGAAAATGATGATGAAAAGCCAGATGAAAAAACATGTATCTTACCATTCAATGGCGAGAACTTTATTTTGAGGGGAAATTAAATACACATACACAATTATATTTATCATTTATCTCTGTGTAATTGGAATGATTTGTCCCACACATTTGCCTATAAATGCTAACGCACATCTTTGTTGTTGTTTGAGACAGGGTCTTTGTTTTCTTTCCTTTTTCTTTTGGCTTTGCTGAGAAAACTACATAGCCAGATTTACTGTGAATTTGAGAAGTTCTTACGTCTATCACTACATCCAGCAACACTTATTTATTTATTTTTTTACGAGCAACTCAAGTTGCTAGGTGTAGTGTTAGCAGAAAATTCACTTGAGCCATTTCCACATGAAGCCAATTCTTCTTCCTTTCAATTTCCCATGAATACTGGGATAAACTTACTCAGGTAGAGGATGGAGTAAGAGGCGGAGCCATTACTGATCCCCTTCCTGAGTATGAAGAGGTATAACATGACCTACCCACTCACAATGGCCACTGCCTCTGGCCAGTACCTGCTAAGTCTGCCTGGGAGAAATGGCTCCTTTCCCCTCCCATGCCCCCTAGAAGTCCTCACCCTGCACCTGTAACCCTAGAAACTGGCATGTCTGGAGGCAGTGGGAGGCCCCCATCCTCTGAGGTATTCCCGGTCCTCCGAGGTCACCTGAGGTTCCACCGTAGACACACTCCCTTCCCCTATTGTAATCTCTCTCCTCTTGCCATAATCTCTGTTGCTCTGCTGGACTCCATTTTGTGAGGCTGGAGGTTTGCTCCCTCGCTCTCTTAATAATCCCTCTTCCCTTTAACCTCCGGGGAGTTTCAGCAACCTTTATAATACCTAAGGTCACTTCTGAAGACTGAGCCTCAAACCCGCAAACATTTGTTTATTATGCAGTGTGATACCCTTTGCTGACAATACCTGTTAGCTTGATAATGGGGTCCTGAACCCAGGCTTTGAAATTACAACTCTGATGTTCCTCCTTGATCTGTATACTGTTAACCACCTCTGGAGTGTGTGTGTGTGTGTGTGTGTGTGTGTGTGTGTGTGTGTGTGTGTCACTATGTCGTGATGACTCGTGTCACCTGAGAAGTACCTTTTCTTGACAGTTCCAACTCCTAAGGCTTAGGCAGCATCACCATGTCCACCTCTCTGAATCTTCTGAACTTTGGTTCTAGGAAGCAGAGGTCAATGAAGAGATCCATTTGCTACTAGAAGCCTTAGAGCTTTTGCAAATCAGTTCATCTCCTTGTAAGAGTGTGTTTTCTTTATGAAATAATGAGGGAGATTTGGTTAAAATATTTTTAAACTTTCCTTTTAAAACCATGAATGTGTAGTACAAGTAGGAATGTCCTTTCAAATCTTTTAAACAAATGATATTTGGCAGGCAATTTGTAGTGTATACATTAAGACATAAGAACGAGAGATGCAATTTTTTATTAAAGAATTTATTAACATTGATTTTTACATCATATTTTAAATGACAAATTTAACAAACAAGTGTTCATGGAGGGAATCTCTATTTACAATCAGTGGGACTTAGTATTTAGAACTTAATCAAAATTAGGCTAAGGATTTGTATGTCATAGAAACATATTAATTTATGAAATAAAACATTATGTCTATAGAGTCATAGGTTTTTATGTCTATGCAATTTTAAAATATATCTCTGCCCTCATCAAACTAAATCTTGGTATATACCTAGCAATACAAATATCATCCTATTAAATGGTACAATGTTTTCCACTCTGCTAATGCTAAAAACATTCCTGATTTCTCTTACTTAACTTCCAAGTCCTATTGCTTAAATAAGGTAGATCACCAAAAACATATCTGATGTGGCTTCAAATATCATCAAAACATGCCTCTAAAATATATCAACATATGTCAAGCTGTATCAACATATCATCAAACATTTCCACTGAACTATATGTCTTTCTTTAGAAAAAAATCTCAACATTTTTTCCCTAAATTGCACCCTCTGTCACATGGACAAATAAATGTAGCTTCCCCTTTTGTTGTTATTCTTGCTAACCTCCAAGAAATCTTCTTGTCATAATCAGAAATACAAAGATAAATCAGATTATGCCTCTACATAACAAAATTTTCCCATCTCAAGTGTGCTTTCTGGGTGTTTTTGAGAGGTCTTCCCTGACTTCACTTTTTTTTTTTTTTTTTGCCAATCCTGGGGCTTGAACTCAGGGCCTAGGCACTGTCCTTGGGGTTTTTCAAAACTAGTGCTCTTCCACTTGAGCCACAACACCACCTCTGGCTTTGTTTGTGTATGTGGTACCAAGAAATTGAACTCGGGACTTCATGTATGCTAGCCAACCACTGTACTGCTAGGTCACATTCTCAGTCCCTCAACTTCATGTCTAGGGCTGCCATCTTCAGCTAATTTATTTCCTTCATGAAATTTTCCTTTTGGTGTGAATTTCAAGATAGAATAAAGGTAAATGTTGTCAATCTGCAATAATGTTTGTTCTATTCATATTTTGTTATTGGAACAAAAATCATTATCGCATTCTGTATCATTTTAATATTAAATTTTATTATAGAATTAAATTTTATATTAAATCATAAATAGTTTTAGATTATAAATAATTGATCCAGAACATGATTTTATTAAAATTACTTTGCCCTATGGAGGTGCTGTCATCATTAAACAAGTATAACTCTAGTATAAGAAATTTAGATTGCTTCCTGTTATTTATAATAGAGATTAGCAAGGTAATTACAGTGGCTCTAAAAAAATGCAGCTTTACTTATGAATGAATGGTAAAAGTATATTCACAAAATCAGAGTGTGTTACTTAGATTTCTTTTTCAGTGTTAGTACAGAACACAACATAAAGCGGCATAAGGAAGGAAGGGTTTATGTAAGGAGTTCAGTCCATGCTCTCTTGGCTTTATGGGCAAAAACATCATTACAGTGGGAACCTGTGGTGGAGAGGCTTACCCACGTGGTGGCTTGAATGCAAGAGGAAAGTTAGTGAAGAGGGGCGGGGCCCAGGATAAGGTAATAGCACCAAAGACGATCCCTAATGATCTACTTCCTCCTAAAATAGTCCCACCACCAAGAGACTAAGCATTCAACAGTAACTCTGAGGGAGACATACATTCAAACCAGAACTCCTAGAATTTGGGTTCTCTGAAGCACAATGTGATCGTTATGAAGCGCCTTACACAACAGCCTCTCACATAAATAAAGCAATAAATAGTGATAAAACAGGCTTGCTGGTGAAACCAATGGATTGAGTTTTTGAGATGCTGGATTCGAGGTGTTTTGTGGGTCTTCTAAAGGGAAATAGAAGAAATATTTGTTTAGAGTAAGAGATTGGGAAACATCATTGTATATTGGATGGTAACTGAAGCCAATAGAACCAGACGCAAACAAAAATCTAATGAGAGAATATAGAATATGAAGAGAAGACAAATGGGAAGAAATAGTTACTATACATGACAGACAGGAAAATGAACTTTTAAAAGAGGGGAAGCATAAGAATGTAGGCAGTTAGAATCAAAGCCACCTGATATGTTGGGATTCTCCAGTATGGTTGAGCCTAAGCCTGCCTGACTGGTTGTGTGACTGGTTACTTATCCTCTTCTTTCTTGTTTATAGCCACTCAAAGTGTGCTTACATACAGCATACATTTTCCAGACAGAGCATGCTTTTCTTCAATAAGGCATACATCTCATTTATATTCTACCAGAAGGGTATTCAGCACATTTTTTTGAGCTGAGTAGGTGCAGACCATTGAGAGAAAGCTGCTCCAATGTCCTCAAAGAGTACTCTGGCTGACCTGTCACCATGCTTGATGCTCAGAGCACTCTTGGGAAACCATTATATGAGTAAATGGATCCATGAATATTGAATGACTAAATATCTTTTTAAAATGCAAATATTTGGAGAGGATAACAAATACATTGGGAACCACATTTAACAACTCAGTAGGCCAGGGATTTGATCTCAAAACTCTTTGCATTGATTCTCCAGGGCCAGTTGTTGTGGTTAGTTTTGAAGACCTAGAGTAGAGGCTTATCTGGGAAGAGGCACATTTGTATTTTGTAAATGTTAGTAAAGCATTACTATGTGTCTCTTAGGCTTCCATAACAAATTACCACAAACTGGGTGACTTAGAATAACAGAAAGTTACTGGTTTATAGTTCTGGAGGCTGGAAACCTGAAATTAAGGTGTTAGCAGGACACTCTCAATAGAGATTGAGAGGGGGTGGGGAGAGAAGAGGGGGAGAATCTTTTTTTGATTTTTCTTAGCTTCTGGTAGTCACCAGGAATTGTTAATGTTCCTTGCCTGTGTGACACTACTTCCTGGTCTCTGTCATACTGTCTCTCCCTCTGTATCTTTGTGTCTGTGTTTCTGTTGTCTCTGTTTATAAGCATATTCCCTAATCTAGGATGATATAACAGAACTAATTACAGTCTGAATATTTCCTATTTCCAAGTGAAACTGCATTGTGAGATTCTGGGTGAACATGACATTCTGGAGAAGTCTAATCAACCCAATGGTCTACTGATTATTGCGAGACACCCAGCTAGCCCCCAGGGAAAGTCTGGTGACAGAGGCAAGTCATCATGATATAAACCACTCACATTGCAGTGGTGTGTGTGTGTGTGTGTGTGTGTGTGTGTGTGTATTAGCATGAAGGCACATGATACCTCTGGAATTCAGGAGAAGTAACTTAGAAGTACCACATAGTAGGAAAGGAAGAGTGAAAAAGATATTTATTCCAAAAATATTGTGAATGCATATTATGGACCAATCTTTGCTAAAGAACTCCAAAAAGAGTTCTAAATAAAAGAAGTATTTTATTCATGTTCCCAGGGAACATACAGCTGAATAGAAAAAGATACGCTGTAAAGAAGTATGAAGTAAGTAAGGGAGTATAGAATAAATAAATATTGTGATTTACAGGATGGCTTGTGATAGGAGAATAATGCAAGAGCTTACTCAGATGGTCTGTAAGAAGCATTTACATTATAAACTTGAAGGAAAAGAAGGATTCAGCCATAAGATGAGTAGGGAAGCCATGCCACTTCTTTCTGAACCTTTTTGATGCTACTAAAGTAGGGATGCTGAATCTATCCCACGCCATCTTAGCCACATGTGGATGATACAGTATTGGGTTTGACTGGCTCCATCTTGTCTTCGTGGTAGAGCAGGGATGTCCCTTCCAGGTGATGGCATTCCTGAATTCCTAGAGGCAGGAGCAGAGACTTGGACAATAAGTTACTGGATTAACAAAAAAATTGCCAGTCTTGGGATGTGAACTCTCAAGCTCAATGTGACCCTGCTCCCTGACCTGACCCTGTTTAGGTCCAAGCCAGCTCAGATGCCAATCTGTCATGCCACGTGTCTCCTGTCTGCTTATGTTTCATCATCTGGAGCTCTTCTTTGTTCACCATGGTGTCCACTTCAGCTCTTGACTGGAGATGATCTGGTATTGTTTTTCTACTTTTTCTTTCCTCTCCAGCTCTCACGTTTTCTGACAGTATTAAGTGTATAAGGGAGTCTGTGTACATTGGCTGGCCTTCTAATAAAGATTCCCGATTCCACCTCTCAAAATGTGGCTTGTCTGTTTTCTCACTGCATAACACTATCACCAAGTAGAAGTCCAAAACTTAGTAATTATGATGATGCATATTCTCTTTTATGCCTTAGCTGTCTGGGTATAAATCTAGAGAGAGGCCTGTACAGTTTACTCTTCTTGCCCACCCTTTTCTTGTGTGTATGCACATGTAAGTACACACACAAATGTATCACAATATGCCACACCACACAATATACCACACATGCACACACAAACCACATGCACACATGTTCATACCACATTCATACACCTAATACATACAAACATGCATACACACATTCATTTTCTGAATGATTTGAGAAGTATATATATTTTGACACTTCAGCTCTATAAATGACAGCATATACCACCTAAGAAAAAGCTCAATGTTTATGTTACCATGGTATGATTATTTGACATTAATATAATACTATTTGACATTAATATAATGCTATTTGGTTAATATAATACATTATCTAATTAGAGTCCTTAATTTTAATTCCCTCAATTATCTAAATACTCTCCACTATAGGTTTCTTCTTTTTTCCTTATCCAGAATCACATAAAGATTCAAAGATTAGTTTTATATGACTTATCTTCTGAGTCTCTTTTAATTTATAACAGTAAAACTCCAACTTTTTAATGACATTGACATTTTTAAAGATTTCAAACCATCACTTTGAGAAATGTTCAGTGTAGACCAATCTTTGACATTTTTTCCCCAAAGCTCACTTGGAAATTTGAAACCAACTGCAATTGCTAATATCAATCAGTGCTTCTACAGTTCAAAGCACACAAACCCCTTCCATGTTGGTATGAATAATAATCCCTTAAAGGGGAATTAAAACTGCATTATGAAAAACCGAAAACCAGTTGAATAGCTGCAGGGCTTCTCAAGACCTTGTTGCACTAATGAATGTTATGCATCCTTAGGAAGGTTATAGAGCTTGTACCTGTAATCCAAGCTACTTATGGGCAAAGATCAGAATGTGGGTTTATGTCTGCCCTGTAAAAAAGTTAGCACAATGCCATCTTAACCAAGAAGGGAATAGTGGTTAATAAGGGTGCCTGTCCTTGTACCTACAGAGAAGTTCAGTTTAGATTGGAGGATAGAATCCCAAGGCCAGCCCTTGGCAAAGTCATAAGGGCTTAAAAAATAACTAAAACATAAAAGAGTGGAGGGCAGGGCTCAAATGGAAGATCTGTCATCTAGCAAGTGTAAGGTCTTATGTTTAAACATCAATACTGCAAAAACAAACAAAATAAACAAAAAGGGGGAGAAGGTTAGTCAATATATTCACCGTTGGTATCCACAGGAGAGAATCTCCATAGGTACCAAAATCTCAAGTCATTTTGCATATTGCCTAGCCATCCTTATTTATAGTTTCCATCATTTCTGTGTTATTTACAATGTCTAATATAAGATGACTATCATATCATGAAAAGCATTCTTCTGCTTCTCTAGGGATAGTGATAAGGGAAAACTAAAAGCATGTACATATTGATACTAATACTTAAAAATGTTTTCCATCTGCAGCTGATTGAATGTATGAATGTGCATCTTATGCTTATGGGGAGCAGACTACTAGAACTTTCCAAATTTAGTTGCCACAGAATATTGGAGGAACTTTTTAGTCATGAAGGGATGAATTAAAGATTATTTTCAATTTATGGGCTTTAAAATAATACAATTGCATCTCCTTACACAGGTTTTGAGAAGTAGAAATCTTCAAGTGGGATTGTATATGGTTCTGGATGAGAGTCTTTCTTGAGAGTGTAATCAAGACATACCTGAAGGCATGTCTGAGACTGATTGCTTTCAAAGGGGCATATTCATGTGTCTGAGGTTCGTAGACCTCAGTGGCTTTCCAAATGAATCTTACTAGAGGGCGGTTTGACTGACTTCATGACAACAGAGCTGCTTTCTGCCAGAATTAGGGGGGCAGGATGCGGTGGAGGGAGAGGAAACTATAATGTCTTTTATAACTAGTCTCAAAAAGCACATTTACCACTTTTTGCATGGACTCACTAATCTACCTTCAACAAGAATCAGGTTACACATCACCTTCGGTACGATGATCCAAAGAATTTGTAGACATATTAAAAAAACCTGAAAACTATAAAGACTATGTTAGGAATCCAAAATTTTTGGTGTGTTTGGTACTGGAATTTGAACTCAAAGCCTTTGTACCTGCTAGGTAAGTGTTTTGCCATTTGTGTCATAGCACTTGGTATTTTGTTTTGTTTTCTTTAGTCATTTTTCCAATAGGGTCTCATTTTTTTTCCCAAGCTGGCATGGACTGTGATCTTCCTATTGATGACTCGAGCTGCTGGAATGACCAGTACATACTACCACACCCAGATTGTTTGCTGAGATGAGATCTCAGTCTCCAGAAGAGCTAGAATTACACGTGTGATCCATCATTGGATCAATGCAAGGATTCTTGATAACATACTTCAGAAACATTGGTTTTAATGTTGAAATAGAGAAGGTTTGAAATGAGAAAGATAGGAGTGTCCCAAGAGTAGTTTCAGTATGTTCATGTCATCATCTGAGGACTGGCTCTTAGGTTTTTGAGCTTGAATAGTTTCTTCCTAAGTAGTATTTAGGTGATATTATCATTCTTTGCAACATCTTTGGGTTGTCTCAATGGCAAAATGAACCAATGTTCATAAAAGTCTTTTAACAGTTACAACGTACAACATAGGTAGTCACTTATTGAAATTATTGGGCAAGATATGACTAGTCAAATAAATGAACACTAGATGTCTGACTTTTCTTTTTTTTTTTTGACATTCTCTTTTTTTTTTTTTTTGCCAGTCCTGGGCCTGAGCCTCAGGGCCTGAGCACTGTCCTTGGACTTTCTTAAGGCTAGAGCTGTACCACTTGAACCTCAGCACCACTTCTGGCTTTTTTCTATGTATGTGGTACCAAGGAAGAACCCGGGTCTTCATGCATGCTAGGCAAGCACTTTAACCACTAGGCCAACCTCCCAGCCCGATGTCTGTCTAACTTTTCATATTTAAAAAGTCCCTCTTCCTATCTTCCAGGATAGTTTAATATGTATAGATGTTCTTAAAAATACTTTTGATGAGCCTTATAATAACTCCATAGGAATTTAACCTGACATTTGTCTTTTTATGCAAGCTGTTCTTTGCTAGATATGTAGAACACATCTCTTCAGGGCACTGAAATACCTGATAAATGAATAGTTGTTGTTGTTTTTGCAATGCTGAGGATTGAACTCAAGGCCTTATGCCTGCTAGGCAAGAATTCTACCTCTGAGTTAAGTTCTCAGCCCTGATGTTCTTAAAAACAAAACAAAACAAAACAAACCTTTATGTGCTTCCATATTTTCCCTAAGCCATAAGGAGGTTGTTTTTCTCCAGTGTCTCATAAACTGGCACCAAGGCAGTCTCCAAAGAGCAGTTCAGAAAATGTTTTAAGCAATGGCAATCTCATCAGAATAAATATAGAGTTTCCCATGGTGACTACATGGCAGAACAAAGCAGGTTTGGATACATGAGTCTTGATGGGATATGCTTGTCCAAGATTAGTCCTTGTACTTTATAGTCATATCTCATTACAAAACGAATCATACAGATCAGATGTAAAGAAAATATTATTGCCAGCCAACTGCAGTATTTAAATCCAGGCAGCTTAGAATACTTATAGATAAATCTTGTTAATCTTCATAATACTATGAGTAAGTCAAAGTATCATCACTCTTAGAGGAAAGAGTAACAAAACTTGGGTTTATTTTGAGTCACTCTGTGTTCTTCTAATGCTAATGGTTTGCTCTGTGTAACTGTTTCTTGATTATTGAGTGTGGTTCAGCCTAGTAAAATTTAAATGTGCAAACACACATACATGCACATACCCCCACAAATATAATGGCTAAATTAGGGCCAGAGTTCTTAGCCTAGAAAGAACTCTCGATCAGTACATTAATTAGGATATCAAATTTATACCCTATGTCAACTGTAATTGTTTACTGTCTAACTAAACTCTCTTTAATTTATTGCAGCCATTAGTGTCTGTTAGCAAGTGAGAATGTGTTTGAATTTTATGACAGAACATGCTTACCAGCTTTCTGTCTCAGTCCATCTACTCACCTTACACCTTACATTTAACCTTGGATTGGGCCTTCCTTGAGCAATGGCTATCCTTCTCTTAAAGGTCCTTCCATTTTATGCCTCAGCTCTCAAAGCTATAAAATGAGAGGATGGGATAAAATGATCTGTAAATTAATCATGCACATCTTAAAATCTGAGTTAGTGATTATCTGCTCAGATATAGAGATTAAGGCAGCAATGATAGAAATAAACACCCCACATAATACCACTGGAGACAACTAGAGTTATTCGTATGTTTTGTTTTTGTGTATAACTACTTAAAATCAGTTTAAGGGTCAATAACTTTGTACCAATTATGGTAGAGAATTGTTACTACAAAAATTCTACTTAAGTAACAGAGCATGAATCCAGGAAAGTGAAAGTCCCCTGGCCACATAAGTATTGGCTTTTGGAGAGAGCAGTGAAGGGAAGAAGAAAGAGGAAGAGACTTTTGTGATATGGTTCAGTAATGGGAAATAGTATGGGTGCAGTCATCTTAGATGAAGTAGGCTTTATTTATTTTTATTTTACTTTCATAATCATTATCTTTAAGTAGTTGTACAAAGGAGTTTCAATTCAACAAATCAGATTATTAGTTCAATGTACCTCTCAACCAATGGGAAGTTAGCTTTGAATAACAGTTTCTTTCTGAAATGTGTTGATCCGTGATTAATTTGATTTCTTTTACAGAGTTTATAAGAAAAGAAACATATCTAAGAAGTTTTGAAGGAAGAGAACAAAAATGCTTTGATTTCTTTGTGATGTTGTAAAAATAATAGGTTAGTGGAAATGACTCATACGATTCAAAATTTCAAGTAGTCAATATAGGTGGTAAGCCTTTTATCTTGACCGCAGAATTTCTGCATTCCTCTCCCCAGCCCTATCCCCAAGAAATCCTCTGCAGACATTCCAATAGTGCACATGCTTTAAAAGAAAAACAAAAACAAAACCATAAAACTACTGCCTCTGGTAAAACCTTCCACAACTTGTCCATCAAACGTACTTGTTGTGCACATTTTCGACGGAAGCAAACGTGAGTTTTCTAACGTGTTTTTAAAAGAGATACCAAGAGTGTTTCATAATACAGACATATCTGACTCACTTGACCATTCTTGTATCACTTTTTTTTAATGTGTGTGTGTGTGTGTGTGTGTGTGTGTGTGTGCGTGCATATGCCAGTCCTGGAGCTTGAAATCAGACCATGGGCACTGCTCTTGAGCTTTTGTGTTAAAGGCTAACACTCAACCACTTGAGTCATGGCTCAACTTCAAGCTTTTTAGTGGGTGTATGTGTGTGGTAAGTTGGAGATGAGTCTCATGGGCTTCTCTGCTCAGGTTGGCTTGGACTGTGATCCTCAGATCCCAACCTCCTGAATAGCTAGGATTACAGGTATGTGCCACTGGCACTCAGCTTAACCATATTTCTTTACATATACTCCAGTGTTTGTTATTATACAGAGATAGTAAAAGTTTTTGTGTATGGATCCTGGCATACTTTAGTTTCTGGAGCATAGTGTCTTCATTGTGAAATGACTAGACAAAAGATAATACTTCTCCCTCCCCCTATTTTTTTATTGGTATTGTTGTGTAAGGAGGTTTTCTTTAGACATGTCCCACATATGCATCCAATATACCTCTATTAGACTCCATCCTGTGATACTCTCCCTCATCCCTCCTCCTCCTTTCCCAAACAAGTCTCAACAAGCCCCATGTTCATTCTTATACATAGTTTTTTTTTTACTATATTCATCTTCCTTCATTTTCTCTGTTTACCCTTCCCCTTCTACTATAGCCCACAGACCAGACAGAGCCTGTTTTATATTTTGATTATTCATTTTATAAAATGTATGTTAATTGTTCAAAGGGGTTTCACCATGGTGTTTCACACATGCATATGCTGTAAGTGACACACTCACTTACATGTAGTCTCCTTTTCCCCATCCCTACAACTATTATTATTCAACAGCTTTAAGTGTGTTTTGTTCTGCTATTTTCACTCACAGATGCAATGTATTTCAGTATTGTTCACCCTTGGACATTGCCTTTTCCTCCTCCCCTCAAATAACCTCAAATAGTCTGACCTAACTTTGGTTAACATTGTGATCACTAATTCCATCTACTTCCCTGTGAATAATACAATTTCATTTTCCATTCATCGTTTGTAAGGCATATTGGCTATGTCTATAGCTCAGCTATTGTCAGTGTTGTGCTGCAGTCAATAGGGTTGAGTAAGTGCCTCTATTATATCTTTTCTTACTTCATTTATATGCCCAAGAATGGCTTTCCTGGATAGTAAGGTAATCTCTGTTTTTAAATAATAATTTCTAAATCTGTAGGAGCAGATCCAAGTTTTGTAGGGTATAAAGCATATTCAATTATGAAGACAAGGTAAGTGAAAGATTCAGTTGTTTCCAAGAATGCCTCCTTACTGATAATAACTGCACATCCCTCCATCATCTTGATTTCAAGCATCCCATTCTCACATCATCACTGGCCATCTTTCCAGTTTCATTTTTCTTGGGCTTAACGGAAGCTATGTTTGACTTCTCAGGAACTACAGTCAAACTCCCATCATTTCAGTGCCTCTCATTCCCTTCATATCCACACCTCATCCTTACATAGCTCTAAACACCACTGTTGTTTTAACCATTTTACCTATGCTTTCCTACTCTGTTCCCTCTTACTTTCTCATACTTCCTTGGCAAACTCCATCCCTGCTTGAGTCCAATTCTCCTCCTACTCTGCTCCTGCAGTTACACAGCTGAATGAGGACAGGGAAAAAAAAAACAACCCACACAAGTCATACTGATGTATCTCTTTGTAAATTTCTTACCTCATCCCAGGTGGGCTTTTTTGTCTTGCCCTGGAACCCTACTACGTTTTTCTGAGTGCATTCACTCTCCCACACACCCTGGAGGCTCCCTCACATTTTTCCCTCTTCTCAGTCCTCTATACTTCTTTGGCCATCCTCTCCCCTTGTCTTATCATGATGCTTACTATTTCATTGAGAAGTTAGGAACAGGAAAATCCAAAGGCAAACAACAAACCCCACACCACCTTAAAACTGTAGCTTCCCTCCCTGTGAATACCTACTCAGTTACCTGTGTCCCCATCCTCTACCTCCCTCTTCTTCTGTAGGTGAACAGCCAGAGTTTCCACCTCAGGCCAGCCCTCAACTTGTGACTCATTCCATTCCCCTTTTGCAAGCTTAACACTGCTCAGAGCAGATGGAACCAAAGACACAGTGGCTACAGCACCTACAACCCAAACATAGGGATAGTACCTACGTTGAGGACTTCCCTTCAAAATTAGAAGAAAAGCATAAAGTCTGATCAAGGAAAAGATGTTTCATATATAATATGAATATGTGTGTTGCAGTCAAAATGATAATTGTTATTGTTGACTCGATGATGAGGTGCTGCGGGCTCACATACAAGTCATACTGCAAGCTGTGTATCACTGCTGTCTGTTTTGTCCGCTCAGACAGCACCTTGTACCTTTAGGGCATCATCGTTGAGCAAGCTCACTGTGCTTTTTCCCACCTCGCCTAAATCTTTGTCTTGACAACCAAACCATTTCGTATCAATTTTCTGCCTCTTTTTCCTTTCCTAACAGCAAAACTTCACTCTCCTCCCATTTTCCCCTTGCCCTCAGGTTTTCATGCTGTTATGACACTGAAACTGGTTAGATAACTTCCCAATGACCCCGTCATACTTCCCCCATTCTCAGTCCTCCTTTTCACTCCTGTTAAGACCTGATTACTCTTCTCAGTGAAGCCATTTTCTGGTTTTGGGGACCATAAAAATATTTCACTGGAATAAGAAAACACCGTTAAGAGTGAAAATTTGCACCAGGGGTTTGGTACTCACGCTTGTAATCCTAGCTACTTAAGGAGGCTGAGATCGGTGGATTGTGGTTTGAAGCCAGCCTGGGTAAGAAGGTCTGTGAAACTCTTATCTCTACTACCAGAAAACTGAAAGTAATTGTTGTGGCTCAAAGTGGTAGAGTGCTAGCCTTGTGCACAAAAGCTCAGGAACTGAGCCCAGGCTCCTGAGTTCAAGTCCTATGATTGACCAAAAAAAAAAAAAAAGTGAAGAGTTAGTACTACTACTGATTACACTGAGACACAAGAGTCAACCGCAAAATGATTAATCTTCTCTGTTTTCTTGTTTTGTTTTGGTTTGTTTTGAAACAGTATCTGAAAGCCAGCTCAGGGTGGCTTTGAACACATAATCCTCCTCCTTTCTCCACTTTCCAAGTACTGGGATTATAGGCATGTACCAATATGCCTGGTTTATGATGGTTAATCTTACATGTAGACTTGAGTAGCTGAAGATGGCCCAGGAGATGAATGCCATGCACCTTTGGGTATATTGGTGAAAGCATTTTCACAGAAGATTAACTGAAGGGAAGCTCTACCCTGAGCAAGGACAACACTGTGCCACAGCTTCATGGTCTGGGTGGAATAAAAGGTATGTGGGGGGAGGTAGAAAATAGCCCAAAGTACAAATTATGGGTAAAATATTCTCCCTCTCTCCCTACTTCCTACCAAAATATGAACTACACTGCCCACCATACCCTTCCTGCCACAATGGATTGAAAGCTCTGAATGTATGAATTAGGCCCGGAGCTTGGCCTAGTGGTAGAGTGCTTGCCTAGCATGCACAAAGACCCAGGTTTGACATACATAGAAAAAAGCTGTCAGTGGTTCTGTGGGTCAAGTGATAGAGCTCTAGCCTTTAGCCTTGAGAAAGCCCAAGAACAGAGCTCGGTGCCCTGAGTTCAAGCCAGACTGGCAAAACAAAACAAAACAAACAAAACAAAAACAAACAAAACCCCACAGAGCCTTCTTCTTTCTGCTGAAATTGTTTAATATTAGGTATTTTGTCAAGGCAACAAAAAGTCTAATACAGCCCATCTCAGACAGCTGCCCCAAACATCATAGAATCCTGCTATATCCCTCACGGTGTCTTTTTAAGTCTCTTATGAGGATCCTCCTTTCTACACAGCCTCTAAATATTGATTGCCTAGGGCTCAGTTTTTGGACCTCTTCCTGTTCTTTTTCTTGACTTCCTCTGCCTCCTGGCAAATTTTTCTTCAGCATGCTTCCTTTTTTTTTTTTTTTTCAAGTCCTGGGGCTTGAACTCAGGGCCTGGGCACAGTCCTTGAGTCTTCTCATGGCTAGTGTTCTACCACTTGAGCCACAGTACCACTTCCAGCCTTTTCTGTATATGTGGTATCTAGGAATGGAACCCAGGGTTTTGTGCATGCATGCATGGCAGGCAAGCACTCTACCACTAGGCCACACTCCTGCCCCTTCACTATTATTCTTTTAAGTAAAAATTATGAATATATATTTGTATTATATTATATTAATAATTATATTATAATTATATTAATAATTTGATACATGCAAACAGCGTGTAATGATTGATCGGGACAATTAGCATTTCCTTCCTTAGACACTTATCATTTCTGTATGTGGAAACCTTCATACTTCCATAGTTCTCAGATTATTGTTCTACCTCTTGTTCTTATCTTTCTCCTGTTTTTTTTTAGTCCAATTTCCTAGTGCGGTACATTGGTGTGCTGTGTCACTCCATGAAATACCAAAATGCTCTTGATCATACAGTGAAAAGCTGTTCCTCACATTTTCTAGCAATTTCTCCTACCCTAGTACCCTGGCCTCATTCTGGGACCCTTAGAACTACCCATAGACTTGTTTCTGTGCCTGTTAGGGTTATACTGTGACTCTAGAATGGGTAGTCCCATTACTATGCCAACTATTAAATATTGTGAAAGCTTTAAATGAACTCCTAAACCTGCTTTCAGTTTGGACTTTTTCCACCCCTGACTACCAGGCTTGCATATCTAATTTCTTCTTCCCTTCTTGTTTGCTTGTTTAAACTCCCCACATTCTTTTATGCCTGACATCCAAGCTATCAGTACATACTTTCCACGGTGTATTCAAGATCCACAGGCCCTTGCTCTTCCTCCACAACTGCTGTTATCCACCATCAACTCTCACCTTGATCCCTGCAGTGGTTCTTGTTTTCCTGAATCCACCCTGTATCTGAGAGTGACCCTGATAGAGCATGAGCTAGCTGATGTTGTCTCTTTTCAGAGCCCTCCTACCTCATTCAGGGCAAAGGCTATGTCCTCACAGTGGCCTGGAGTTGAAAAGCACTTAGCCCCTGCTGGCTGCCAGTGCCTCTGACCCCATTCCCTACCCCTCTCCCATCCCTCCTCTCCGTCACCATGGTCGCCTTGCTCTTCTCTGTGTACTAGGCACACACTAGCCTTCTAAGCTTTCTCTCTTTCCTTTCAAGCTCACTTATTGGTCCCTGCTACACACAGCTGGCCCCTTGCCTCCTTTGGTCATTGATTAAAGGTTATCCTCTTAGGGAGCCTTCCTTAATAAACCAGAAGCCCCACCCCATTGCCCTTCCCGATGTTATTTTTGTCCACAGCACTTATAACCACCTGACGGGCTGTGGAGTTGACATCCGTAGTGTTTGTCAGTGTTGTTTGTTGCCGTAACCGCAGGGCGGGGAATACTGCTTGGTATGTAGTGGGTGCTCAGGAATGGACTGTCAGATGAGTTCATCTTTAGAACAAAAGGCAGATAACATTTATTAGTTGGCTAACAGATCACAAAGTTTTTCTATTATTAAATTGTTTCCATCGTGTAAAATTATTTAAATTTAATCTAATTTAAATTATTTAAAATTCATTGGCAGGAGGCAAATTCTCCCCAAATGGAGTAACTAGCTAATCACAGCTCTGCGCTCTGATCTAGAATGTGGAGAAAGAGACAAAGACAGAGACCCAGAGAGAAAGAGGCAAGAATTTTCTATATTCTCTGGAAGTTTATATTGTAAAAGGCATGTCAATCAGATTTACACACCCACAGTCAGGGAACTCATAGCATGGAGGCCAGGGATGCAGTGCTTGAAGTCAGGCACATAATCAAGCCCATCTTTTCCGGTCTCTATTGATTTATCTACAATGCTATGGCTGTAGATATCTTGCTGGCAAACCCAGCTCTCCCCCAAAGCAGTGAGTATTGAACTAGGGAAAGTTAAGGCTTTAGGCCTTCTGTTCTTTATGGAAGATTGGAAACAGAAGAAAGTTATAAATGAACTGGAGTGGTGATGCTGCTGTGAGGGTTTGCCTACCATCCTTTTCCTGGGTGTCTTCAACTGATTCACCTCATGAAATTTGCTAATTGACATCGTGCATCATGAAACTCCATTTTTTTGTTGTCTATAATACTCTGGTGTAGATGTGTACCTATCTTTATTTTTTCTTGCCAGTCTGGGGCTTGAACGCAGAGGCCTGGGTACCGTCCTTGGGCTTTCTCAAAGCTAGCACTCTACCCTTGAGCCACATCACCATTTCTGGCTTTTCCTGTGCCTGTGACAGGAGAAATCAAATGGCTTCGTGAATGCCAGGTAAGCACTCTACCACTAGGCCATGCTCCTGGTCCCTGTACCTATCTTTTATTCTGTCCACTTAAAAACAATTTAATTTACCAAGTTAATCAGGAAAATATTATGATAAAACTGGAGAGGCATTATTAATTCTAGTGGGTATTTTCTAGTATTTTTGAACATTAGCCACTGAGGAATCTCTTTAGCATGCCTACATGGACAGATACTCATATTATAAACCCCTGCACACTTTTGCAACCCAGTAAATGAATATTACTCACTTTCCAGCCTTCCCAGGGAAATCTCTGGAGAGTATCACTTCTTATTTGCAAAGAGATGAGAGTTACCAGTTTCTGTCCTTTCCCTACAGAGTTCAGAGTCTCTCTTAATCCTGTTTATTTGCCTGCTAGAAAAGAGCTTGGCTCAGCAATTCACTTGGGACAATTGTGACTTCATAGGATTTAAAAAGAAATAAGGAATTTAATTATATGTATGTATGTGTCTGTATATATATGAAGAGAGGAGAGAGAGAGAGAGAGAGAGAGAGAGAATATGATCATACTAAAGCTTGAACTAAGGGCCTATCCCTTTGCTTTTTCACCCAAGGTGTTCTACCACTTGTCACAGCTTCACTTTGGCTTTTTGGAGGTTAACTGGAGATAGGAATCTCGCAGATTTCCTTCCCCTGCTGGCTTTTGAACTATGATCCTAGGATCTTAGCAACCTGAATAGCTAAGACTACAGGCATGAGCCACTAGTGTCAGGCTTATATACAGTTTTTATTTACTTAATTTAGAACTATAATTGCAAGTTTTACTTTTCTTATTCAAAATAAAAAACAAAAACATACACAGAAAAAAAAATCCAGCCAGGTATTGTTGGCTTTCAACTATAATCCTAGCTACCCTAGAGGCTGAGCTCTTGGGATTCTATTCCAATTTGGACAGGCCAAATTGTTAAAAAAAAAATCAAAACCAAAAATCCCAACTTTTTTTTTTTTTTTTTTTGCCAGTCCTGGGCTTAAGCTCAGGCAAGCACACTACCACTAGGCCAAACTCCCGGCCCCCAAAATCCCAACTTTTTAAAGTATTTTTTATTTTGTAGTATTTTCTTTCTGCTTCTTGATGTAGGTACAATGAAAAGAGAAACATTAATGTAGTTATGAAAAATTTATACATCTTAATTGCTAATCAGCAAGTTTATAGGAAAAGGTAGACGTGTAAAATATCTTGTATGATACTTACCTGTAACAAACTGGTGTTCTTTTGAATTATTGTATTCCTTGTTAATTCATATATGTGTGTTCATAATCATATGTGTGTGCATATGTAGGACAAGCACATACACACATACATACTTTCCTCTCATTTCCACTTTGAACTGCATTGGTCTAGAATTTTGGAGAAAAATGATTTCATAACCAATGTGACATTTTTTCACTCATCTTGCATATAAATGCAGAGATACTTTGTTAAACAGTTTCAGAATTTAGAAATTCTTATATTGCTTTCTTCTTGTGTATATTTCAGGTAGATAACCATGATGTTTGATGTACACATACATAGTGGAATGATTATCACAGTCAAAGAAATTAACATACTCATCAGCTTACATAATTACTTTTTTGTGTATGTAGTGAAAGTACCTGTAATTTTTGCTCTTAGCAAATTTCCAGTGTACAATACAGTATTATTAACTCTAATTGTTAACCTCATGCTGTACCTGAGATTTCTAGATTTATCAATTCTGCATAACTGTAACTTTTTACCCTTTGAGGTGTACATCTCCACTTCCCACAGAAATGTTTTGTGGAGGTCAGAATGTAAATGCTAATAATGAATCCCATAGAACAAAACAGTAAAGGTAAATTATACAAAATTACAGCAAAAGAAATTATGTAAAATGTAAAGAGAAGTGTTTTATACTTATCATGACTGTGTTTTTGTGATGCCTCCATCACTAATTTAGAATTAAAATAAAAATTGCTTACCTGTAGCAGCATCGGAACTAGTTTGATCAAACATAAAACAAAACAAAGTGGAAAAATATTTGAAAAAAAATGTTTTCTTAGTATCTAGTTCAGAAAATTCTATTCTCTGAGTGATTCCAAGAATCGATTTGGGTTTTCTTTTTATTAAATTTCAAGAAGCATTTCTTTTAATTGAAACTTTCATAAGCGACATCAGAAACATGTATTTGGAACATTGTACAATTCACAGAGGAATTTCACATATAGTACCTTCTTGATTTCACACAATCCCTCCCTAATTGTATGCAGTGCAGGAGAAATGAATGTATCTCAAAAAGAAGGAAAGAAAGAGGAAAGAAACAATAGGAAAAGGACTGAATACATGGGCACAGTAGCAGAGGGGCTTGCTTACTATGTGTATGGCATGGGATTTGATCCCAAATACAGAAAGAGAGAATGAGAGAGAGAGACAGAGGCAGGGACAGAGAGACAGAAACAGACACAAGCACAGAGAGACAGAGACAGAGAGACAGACAGAGACAAAGAGAGAAAGAGAGAGGGGGGGGGGGTGAGGGGGAATCCCGGAACTAATCAGCAGGAAAGCAGGATTTGCATTTAACACATCTAGTTCTAAATATTTTCACTACAATGTGGAAATGATTTCTCTTAGTTTATGCTAAAGTGATTACAAGAGTGGTAACTACTGAGACAATTCAAACAAAGTTTATTTGAGGAAATGAATTGCTCAGATAATTGGATATTTTAAGATTGATTTTGCAAATTTGGACATGATCTAGTGTCCCTGAGGAAACAAAAGAAAGAATGTGAAAGGAAGGAAGCAAGAAAGAGAGAGAAGGAAGGAAGGAAGGAAAGAAAGAAGGAAGGAAGGAGAGAAAGAAAGAAAGGAAGGAAAGGAGGAAGGAAGGAAAGAAGACAGACCCTTAGGGTTACATGCTTGCTAGGCAAGGACTCTGCTTCTTGAGCCACAAGTCTAGTTCCCAAAATGAGGATTTTGTAACCCTGGTTTTTCAATCTGTAATGAAATATTTCTTGAGCCAATGGTTCCCAACATGTTTTTATTGGAGAATAGCAACCTTACCTCTGAAATATGGACTTTATTAATTCTTCATGGCTTATTACATTTTCCCTTACTTCCCTCAGGACTGAAGAACTGAAAGTTGTACATTTTCCTCCCTAGTGATGTGTATGGTACACTTTAATGTTGTGAATGATGCTGTACCTACTGTCTCCCAGGTGTGTTTTCTAATTAATTACCTATGGTGAGTATGTGAACATTACTAATATATCCAAATAAACAAATATTAGATGGGATAAGTATTCTAGGCTGAGCTGTAGATCTCTTATTACATGTGAAACTGATGTGACATATATTTTTTATGATAAAAGATGCGACCATCTTTCAGGGAAGTGGTCTAAGGCTATAAACATTTGTGTTCCAGAGGTGCTGTTAAATAACTTTCAATTATTTACTGAATTTTGTATAAGCATACAAAATTCCTTCTTTACTAAAGAGTTAACCTGGCACGACAAATACTTTGGCATGCCAAATACTTTAATTCCATAGTCGTGGCCTGCCTTATTGGTCTCAGATTTAATAGAATGCATTTGCCCACTGATAAGGTGCTGCCAATCGAAAAGTCTACAACATTTATGATGGAAAATGTTGGATATAACAGTCCAGAAAGGGCATTGCTTGGCTCAGAACCTGACACATAATGAATGATAAGAGAATATTTGATGAATAAATGAATGAATGTTTCACTAACATTTTGGAGGCCATATCTGTTCTATAGGCCTATTAATTAGCTCCATTTCTCAGCAACTTCTGTTACCAATGGGGAACATTTGGGAATGACTTCCCTAATAAATGTCAAAAGCATGTGAGTAATTATAATTTAGCCAAAAGCATTTATACAAGCTGAGAGAAAAAGTGAATATCGGGGTGTGATTTATGAAGTGACTAATGTTGCTAAGATCTCATTAAAGAGCAGGAATTGTGCTAAGCTACAATGGAAAACCTCTGGGACCAAGGGTATTTAAGCTGGTTGTTCAGTTTACTTTAACAATTCAACAGATACTGTCATGGGTCAGGAACCAGGATGAATGCTCTGTGCTGGGATTTCAGAGTGTCTCTGAAAATCATCAAACAGGATATATACATAGTTCATCAATATTCTAGTTGTATCTTAGATAGTATGCTATACTTTTTCTCAATCTCCAAAAGAGATTTTCATGTTAAACCCTGCTAAAGCAAAGGCAACTGGTACTGTGAAAAAGTTTTAATTTATATAGTGTTTCCTCCATTCTGGAAATTATTTTGGGAATATTCTTCATTGTATAACAAATACATCTAGTGATTTAATATACTAACCATACTATTTCAAAATGTAATCAACATTTTATGTGAAAACAAGATTACCCATTGTTTCCTATGTTTTCAGATACACCAGAGTTTTTACACTAGTATTCACAAGGATCTCTAGTCTGTCTGGAAAGACAGATATGGAAAGAAATCACTACACCAATTGCAACCTGTAGTAGAGATATGTAAGTAACAGAAGTTGCAGCACATAGGAGTGAGAGATTACTCTGAAGGATGCTCTGGAGATTCAGGAAAGAATTCATAGAGGTAGTGCTGCCCAAGCAGAGCTTGGGGACACTGAATGGACACTTAGTGATAGGACAGGTTGAAAAATACAAACACAAGGGACTGTGTTGTATGTTCAAAGGGTGATTACAGCTTGCTTAACATTGCTCAAAGTTTCAGTGAGAGATGAGAAGTTGCCAGGAAGTATTATCATGAATCCCTTCCCAGCTTCCTCCCTTCCCTTATTGCTTCTTTCTTTTGGTTTTAGGGATGGAACACAGTGTCTTTTATACCTACGCAAGCACTCTACCACTGAGCTAAATCTTAAGTCCTCAGCTCTTGATTAGCTTCTTAATGAGTAAAATTTTAGCCAGGTGCGGTGGCTCACGTCTGTAATCCTAGATACTCAGGTGGCTGAGATCTGAGGATCATGGTTCAAAGCCACCCCGGGCAATACAAAGCCATGAGACTCTTATCTCCAATTAATCACTAGAAAACGGGAAGTGGGACGAGGGCTCAAGGGCAGGTCAGTAGCCTTGAGCTGAAGAGTTCAAGCCCCATGACCCCTCCCTACCAATTTTTTTTATCCTCTATTATTGATAAGGAACCAACACATGATTTTAAGAAAAGGAAATAATTTGTGGAGGCATTGTGGAGAAAAGGGAGAAGTTTCTGTGGCTCTTTCATAGAATGTCTACATTCCTCTCATTCAATAGTTAGACAAAGAATGAAGAGTAGAAATGAACACGTTACAAGAGGGCTCAATTCATTTGTTTAATCACAATTATGATGGCACATGCCCAGTGCTCATTGGGGAAAAGTGGGGAAAAGTGACTTGGTTGTTTCTCTCCAAAACAAAGGTGGAAACATTTTAGAATAATTCATTGAGTTTTAAAATGTCAACAATGGGCTAGAAGTGTCAATAAAAACCAAAATCCAGGCCAGGAGTGTGGCCTCATGGCAGAGTTCTTGCCTAGCATGCATGAAGCCCTGGGTTTGATTCCTCCGTACCACATAGATAGACAAAGCTGGAAGTGATGCTGTGGCTCAAGTGGTAGAGATCTGGCCTTGAAAACACCCGAGGATGTTGCTCAGGCTCTGAGTTCATGCCAGGACAGACAATAAAAGAAAGAAAGAAAAAGACAAAACAACAAAATCTAGAAACTATCTGAAAGCCTGTTAGTCTACATACTTTTTCTAGTGACTGCTCCTACCAAACCTCCTTGGCTTTTTTGTGTCTTTTGTTCTTTTTTTTTTTTTAATATTAGAGTTCTTATAAGTTAAAACTGGTAAATAATAATTGAGTGTCACCTGGTTTTTCTCTCCTTTTGAAGAAGCTTAATAAAAATCAAATATCCAGAAGGCAAACTATTAGAAGAGAAAGCTCGGAATAATCAAGATTTGGCTGTATGGTTATTGAAATTGCTGAATTATTTACATTCTTTCACTCCTGTTGGATGGAACCCATGTGGTTTCGATACAGTGGAAAGGGCATTCAGAAGGAGGTAGTCTCCTGCATCTCGTTTTACAATTAGTTGGGTGTCTTTAGACAAATCATTTCTTTGGACTTTTCTTTTTATTCTACTTATATTTGCTGAGAATTTCGTATATCTTTCCTGAAAATACATGTGCACAATGTGTAGTGGTTAAATCAGAGAAAAGAGCACACTACCCTCCTCAAGCTTTAATGATTTTTATGTGTTTGGATATTTCATGCACTTCCTAGTTATTTTGACATATTTCTCAGATAGTTGTGACAGTTACCCTTTGCTGTAGACAATCAGAATTTCTCCTGTTAAACTGCCACGGCCCCATCCTTTCCCATCTGTAAGATCAACTTTTTAATTTCTACAAATGACTGAAAATATGTGGTACATTTTCCTTTGTGTCTGACTTATGTCACTTATTGACCTCTAACTATATGCATGCTGCTGCCAATGATACGATTTCATTCTTTTGGGGGGATCAATAATATTCCATTGTGTGCTTGTGCTACATTTTCTTAGCCACTTATCTGTGAGTGAACACTTCGGTTAATTCCCTATTTTGGCTATTTTGAATAGTGTTGCAGTAAACAGGGGCATGCAGGTGTCTCATATTATGCCTTGATTTCCTTTGGATATATATTTTAGAGTAGTATTCTGACCAGAAAAATTACAAAATGTTTTTGTATCAGTTCTTCTTTTCTTTCTTTCCTTTTCTTTTTTCTTTTTGGTGTTGTTGTTGTGGATCATGGGGCTTGAATTCGGCCTGGGTGCTGTCTCTGAGCTCTTCAGTTCAAAGCTACTGCCCTACCCCTGGGCCTGGGCATTGTCCCTGACCTCTTCAGCTCGAGGCTGAGAACCCTACCCTTAAGCCAAGCCCCATTTCCCATTTTCTAGAAGTTAACTGGAGATAAGAGTCTGACGTCCTTTTGTGCCAGGGGTGGCTTTGAACCATGATCCTCAGATCTCAGCCTCCTGAGTAGCTAGGATTACAGGTATGAACCACTGGTACCTGGCGCGGTGCTTTTGGACTTGTTTTTCATCACATCCCTCTGATGTAGGTTCAAATTATACAAATTCCCATGTCTGCCTGGAGGATATAAGGCAGCAGAAAAGCCCGTAGACTGTATTAGACTGAGTTCATGGCTGGCCCTGTCTCTTCACTGGGCCACATCAGTTATTTCCAGTTTTTGCTATCCCATTTTTCTCTTATGTTAAGCCGATATAACCTCAGTCATTATCTACTTTACATTGAACAGCAGAGTATAAAAATAACATTAGGGATGGAAGCTGTGGCCTAGTGGTAGAGAGCTTGCTTAGCATGCATGAAGCTCTAGGTTCTATTTCTTAGTACCACATACACAGAAAAAGCCAGATGTGGTGCTGTGGCTCAAGTGGTAGAGTGCTAGCCTTGAGAAATGCCCAAGGATAGTATTCGGGCCCTGAGTTCAAGCCCCAGGACTGGCAAAAACAAAAACAAAACACATTAAAGCTGGGAGCCTGTGGCTCATGCCTGCTACTCTGAAGGCTGAGATCTGAGAGGCCTTTGGACACCAGCCCTAGGCAGTAAACTCCAAGAAACTCTTAGCTTTATTAACCACCAAAAAGCTGGAAGTGGATCTCTGCTTCAAGTGGTAGAGAACCAGCATTGAGCAAAAAAGCTCAGGGCCAATGCCTGGGCCCTGAGTTCAAGCCCCAGGACCGGCATGTGCTTGCACACATAGACATGAAATTAAAATACCAAGTGTATTTCCTGTCATAAACCTAATGGTCAACCGTTGTTACATATTACTAATTTGTATAGAGAACATAGCTGTTTGTGTAGGGGCTGTGATACAAGTGACACAACACAGAGGCTCCCTAACTCTCTTGAATAAGGAAACCGGAATTATCTTTTAATATAAGTTTTTCTTTTGTTCCCTGTTCTTCAGTAGCCCAAAGGAACGATTTCCCCAATAAAGGTAAAGCTACTTTGAGAGGCGTGTTTACATTTTACACACTCAATACTTAGGCTGGGCGAGCCTCGTGACGGTGAAGAAATAAATCAGAAGATTAATAATAATAATAAAACCCTCCCATTGCAGTGGGTGAGCTGGGAGGAAGGCCAGGCTGTCTGGGTGAGCCGGATCCAGCCAGCCACGACCTAATGAGAAGACTCTTGCAGGAGACTCCATCTGCACTTCGTCTCGGAAGATGCTGCGAAATCCCCATTGCTGTCATGACAGTCGGTGTGGAAGCACACAGCGAAAGGAACCGGACGCGGTCCGGGTGGCTGGCCAAACAAAAAAAAAAAAAAAAAAAAAACCACCAAAACCAAACAGACAAACAAAAACATCATAACTTTCATGAAGCCCGAGCCATCTGACGAACGGGGAGAACTTCTATTACTCATTAACCCGAGGATCAAAGCGGTCCGCGCGCCTGGCACCCTGCGCGTGCGCGCGCGTGTGTCCCCGCGGTAGCGACCCCGCGCCCCGCACTCAGCTGCTGGCTCTCCCTGGCCTGGCGGGTGACAGGAGTTAGTGGTGAAGCACGGGCGGGGAGGAGGTCGCCTCTTAGAAAGATCGCGGCGAGGGGGAGGAGCCCCGATGGTCCTGGAAGAACAGCATGGCCCCATCCGGGAAGTCACAGCTCGCGGGGAGGCTGAGTCTGGCAGACTCGCGGTCCCGGAGGTGGCAGACGCCAGGGCAGCGGGCCTGGGAGCTGGGGCCTGCGCGCCCGGGAGGGGAGCGGGGCTCTCGGGGGTGTGCAAGTGGGAGACGCGCCGCACGGCGGACGTGCGCGGGCGGGGTGGGCGCTGAACCCGATCTGGGCTCGTCCTGCCGCCGCTGGGCTCCGGCACCGGCAGGGCGCCTCCGGGAGCCCGGAGCCCTGGGCCTCGGCGGGGCGCGGCAGCCCCTCCCTCCCGGGGGCCCGCGCTTCCGCCCGGGACCCGGTGGCGGCCGTGACCGCGGTTGCACCGCGCCTTCCGCCCCGGAGCTGCCGCCGCCCTCCCTCGGCTCGCGCTTTTGCTCTCCGCGCCCAGAGGCTGCGGGAACCTAGAGAAGGGCGCCAGGTCTCCGGGGCCTCCTCCGCGAAGGAGACGCCTGGAGCAGTTTGCAAGAGGGGTGGGCCCGGCCCGCTCGTCCCGGCGTTCCGCTCCTGCCCGGAATGCGCTGCTCGGGCACCTGAGGCCTCCTGGGAGCGGGGACTGGCCGCAGCGGGCGGGGTGGGCGCTCAGAGACGGCGCAGCCTCTTCCCCTTCTCGGGCTCGGAGCGACGGCGGAGAGGCGGGTGGGAGTCCCCGGGGATCCGCGTGGATTCCCCGATCGCCTGCTGCCACCCGCACACCGGCGGCGCTTGCATGGGCTGTGCGGGCAGGCGGGCGGCGCCCCGTTCCCCGCCGCCTCCGCGGGCTCGCTCCGCCACTGTGGCCACTCCAGCCAACGGGAGTCTAGGCTGGAGCCCATTCAAGTCTGCCCGGGTCTCCCTTCTTCCACTTACCACCTCCCTCCTCCACCCCCTATCTACCTTACCTTCTTCCCCAAAGCTCCGAGGCAAACGTGGACAGGAGCGAACAAGTTCGGGTACTGCCAAGCCAAGTGTGTGTATTGGGAGGAGGGTGGTAATGAAGTGGGAGCAAATGAGAATAAAATTAGAAATAAATACTCGAGAGTGTAACGCCACACACACACACACACACACACACACACACACACACACACACACACACACACACGGCTCCCAGCCTGCAAAGCAGTTCTTGGCTATGGCTAAGTGGAGGCAGATTTTAACTATTGAGTCGTGGGAGAAAATTTGCTCTATGCACAGGTAGCCGTGGTCTAGGGAGGGGGAGATCCCTTTGCAGTGATAACCTCACTTTCCTAAAACGAGGTTGTGATTATTATTTATTTATGCTAAAAGCGAGAGAGAGAGAGAGAGAGAGAGAGAGAGAGAGAGAGAGAGAGAGAGAGAGAGAGAGAGAGAGAGAGAGAGAGAGAGAGAGAGAGAGAGAGAGGAGAGCGCGAGCGCAGCCTGCAGGGTTGGAAAGGCCACGTCTGGACCCAGCGGTGACCAGGTCCTTAAGGAAGAGTGGCCCCTGTCATCTCGGTGGCAGAGGTCCCCGGTCTCGCCTCTGTCTTCCCAAGGTTTAAACGGAGTGGGTGGGGGAGCAGGCTCCTTCCTTCCAGGGTTTAGAAACCACCATGCGGGGAAGGTAAGTGCTTTTCTTAAGGACTGTTTACTCGGAGGTGATTTGCTACGTACGTTGAGGGTGGAACACACATGGAACCTTGGGTGTCAGACCCCCCCCCCCCCCCCAGAGAAGCCATGTCAGTTCTCCATAATCCAGCCCTCTCCTCTTCCCTTCCGAACAACTGCGTTCATAAAGAGGCAGTGAGACCCGGCTGGCTGCGTAAAACAGGCATTTTTTTTTTTTTAAGAGTCGTCTTGCGACTGCGTAGTCCTGGAATATGATTTTCTTTCCGAGGCCTCTGGGGTTGATTCTGAACGGTGTCGGGTTATTGTTCTCACGGCCGAGAGGGGGCAGCCGGCGCACTGCGATGCCCGGGCGCTGCGCAGGAATTGCGCCCTGGCTAGCGCCCGGGAATCCGGGCTGCAGGGAACCTTTTTGGCTGCACGTTCAGGGCTGGCGTCCCGGAGCCGCTCGGACTTTTCCCGACGAAGAGGTGGCTGCAGCCGTCCATCCAGGCGAGGAGCAGGGCCCGCCGGTGAACTTGGCGTTCGGCGGACATTCAAACGTATGCAGATGTCACCATTAGTAATCGCACGCACACACTGGCACTTGGAAGTGTCACACATTAGTTTTTGATCGTAAAAAAAAGAAAAGAAACATACATCCAACTGCCGTCTGGATGTGGGTCGTGTGTGTTCAATCATGCTGCGTTTCAAAGCGTCTTCCTCTTGGTAGAAGTTGGGAACTACTGCTGGCGTGGCGTCGCCGGGTCGTGGAGGGGACAGATCGCCAGGCACCTGGGAAGTGGAAGCCTCGAGGACCCCGGGGTGGGCGGTGCGGCCCTGGCGGAGAGCGTCGGGCTGGGGCTGCTGGCATTGGTTAGGATCGGGAGACAAACAGCAACTGGGGCTTCAGTCAACCTAGGGGCCTGCGAAGCCTGAGTACCGTGTGCAGAACTGTGAAAGAGTGAAATGACTCACCTTCTCCAAATCCACACGGAGGAGAGATTTTCCCCCTGACACCGAAATTACATTTGTGAGACAGCAGTTTTTCTTTTTCTTTTTAAATTTTTCTTTTATTTATTTTTTGTTGTCAGAGTAATGTATAGTTACATTCTTCAGCTAGTGGGAGTTTTTCTTTGTTTAAGGAAAAAAAGACCTAACATATACATTTAGAATCTGGTGATTACAGTCATCTTTTTAAGTAGTTTTTTTTTAAATTAAAGATATTAATTTACCCAAATGAGAAAATCTAAAATAATAACAAGGTAGGGCACAACAAAAAGCCTTATCCAATCCATGAGTTACCTTGTGAATGAGGAGTAAGATTTTTCACAACCTGACATTTAAGATTTTTTTTTTATCACAGTGAATAGCAAAACATACTGATGTCTGTTTTCACAGTAATTTTTTCCAACACTGTAATACATTCTAGAAAAGCAACCATAACTACTAAAGGAAGGGAAGAATTTTGATACCTCACTTAATGGAAAGAAATTTCATTAACGTAAAAATCTTCACCAGAATGGTAGGATGCAGACACTTCCCTTAAATAATGATGACTAGTATTAAGCTACTGCAGATGTGACAAGGGTATATTAAATTTGTATTTGATGGGAGTGAGGAGGAATTAGAAGATAAAGAGAAAAAGACTGCCCCGTGGTGCAGTGAGGGAAGTAAATCCAGCTGGGAGCATGTCCCACTGGGTTCAAAATCCTTCCAGAAAGCAGAGGCCCAGCCTGGGGAAGAAAGCCTGACTACCGTTGAGCCAGGAGACAGGGCTCTCCCTGAGATCTGAGTTTGTTCTTAGTGCCTAAAGATAAACCTGGGTGTTTATTAAGTTTGCCAAGGGCCTACACAGGGTACTTATGCAACTGTGAGCTGAGCAAGTGCAGGCTTCCCCGCTGCCCCTCTCCCTCATGTTTTATAGGGGCAAATTCTGTACCAAGGACCAATCACTAAAGCTTCTTTTAACTAGGTGGGAAGCTCAGCCTGCCATCTTAGCTGCTTGAGGATCATGGATTCAAGCCACTCTAGGCACCAAAGTCTACAAGATTCCCTCTCAGTAGCAGAAGCTGAGCATGGTGATGTGTGTCTGTCTTTCCAACTATAAAGGAAGCCTAAAACTGACAGATGAGGTCCAGGCACAAGTCCCAGCAGGAAATGAGATGCTATCTCAAAAAATAACTGAGTGCTAAGAAGGGCTAGTGGTGTGACCTAGGGGTAGAGTACTTATCTTGTAAGCTTGAGGTTCTGAGTTTAAACTTTGGTATGTATTAAGATGAACACTTTCTAATATTCAATGTGTGTGTGTGTGTGTGTGTGTGTGTGTGTGTGTGTGTGTGTGTGTATGTGTGTGTGACAGTACTGGGGCTTGAACTCAGGGCTGGGTACTGACCCTTAGCTTTTCCTCTTGCAGGTGATGCACTATCACTTGAGCCAAGACTCTACTTTCATCTTTTTGGTGGTTCATTGGAAATAAAAGTTTCACAGAATTTCCTACCCTGGCTGACTTTGAACCATGATCTTCAAATCTCAGCCTCTCAAGAAACTTGGATTATAGTTGTGAGCTACCACCAGTGCCTAGCTCTAATTTTCTTGTAAGTTAAAATTTTACCATTGTTAAAAATATTGTCAGTTGTTCTTTCTTGATATGACAAGCTCATTTTGTTTATTTCTAAGAAAAGATCTGCCAAATATTCAAGGCTAGATACCCATAGTTTATCTGACAGTTACTTTTTTCAAATAAAAATGCTGTTATACAAAAAAGTGACTAGTCTAACTTGCAATCCAATTGTACCAGCTGTTTTTGCTGTTGTACCTGTATGAGTGCAGATTGTATCATGTGTACTTCTCATTTTATCCCACAGAATACAGAAAAGACATGTCCTAGACTTGTCAGAATTTAATAAAATTAGTATTTGTCTACATTATCAAGCACATTTTTCAGCAAATCTGGCTTTTGATTGTTGTTATCATAATTGCAAATCTGTGATAATGAAAAGCACAATGACTATATGTGGTCTTCTTATCTGTGGTTTAATTTTCTCAAGGTTTTCTTTCTGTCATTTCACTTCTTTGAAGTCAACTGTGGTCTGAAATATTAAATGGAACATGGAACAATTCAGAAGGTTTTTGTTTTGTTTTGTGGGTCATAGGGCTTGAACTCGGTTTGGGTGCTGTTCTGTCCCTGAGCTCTTCAGCTCAAGGCAACCACCCTACCCTTGGATCTGGGCCTTGTCCCTGAGCTCCTCTGCTCGAGGCTACCACCCTACCCCTTGAAACCCTACTTCCTATTTTCTAGAGGTTAACTGGAGATAAGAGCCTCTGGTCCTTTTGTGCTGGGGCTGGCTTTGAACCTTGATCCCCTGATCTCAGCCTCCTGAGTAGCTAATATGACAGGCGTGAACCACCACGCCTGGCCAGAAGTTTTAACATAGTTGCTCTTCTCGGTAACATGAAAAATTAGCAATTTTTTGCTCCATCTTAACCTGGATGGGAATCATTTTTATACTCAATGTGTCCATGTTGTATAAGCTACTTGTCCCTTAACTATGTAACTTAATTTATGCAGCTTAAAACTATGCTTACACCATTTCATTTCATATGTGGACTTCGTACCATTTCACATCGTCACAAGAAGAATGAGTATGGTACAGTAAGAAAACTTGAGAGACCCCTTTCACATAAGCCATATGTGTCACACACACACACACACGGAGACATGTGATTGAGGTTTGGAATCAAGGCCTCACACTTGTTAAGACAGTGCTCTACTACTTAAACCATTCTTCCGTGCCCCTTTTGCCTTAGTTGTTATTCACCTGGAGACTCTTAACCTTTTACCTGCCCGGATACAGTCATGTGCCACCAAGCTTGGCTCACATAAATTGTGTGTGTGTGTGTGTGTGTGTGTGTGTGTGTGTGTGTGTGTGTGTGTATACAGTCCTCAGTCTTTTTGAGTTAGCTAGGGTTACAGGCAAGAGTCATCAGCGCCCAGTTCCCATAACTTTATTTTTTTTTAACAGTGTATTGCTATAATTGCTTTGTATTATTAACAGTCATTGTCATTACTGTACCTAATTTATAAATTAAACTTTATCATAAGGATATATTTATCCAGCAGAGCACTGTTTGTTTGCCTGTCTGTCTGTCTGTCTGTCTATGTCTATCTAGGTTTGGCATCATTCCCAGTTCCAGGCATCCATTGGGGAGTGTTGACATATACACCCCATGGATGAGGGGAGACTATTGTTCCTTTGCAATCTGGTGCTACTATCTTGCTTTTGCTAAAGAAACCACTGTGTTATCCACCATCTGTGAAACACAATGGTAAGACAAGTAATACTTTAACATTTCATGGAAATCCTGTTAATCTCACAGATTCTGTGACTTAGAGAAACCACTGTAGTAGTCATGCAACTCAAACTATTAATATCATTTAATTTATTACATACTATTTTATGTTGCCAGGTATCTTCTATGGTCTATAAACCTAATCGCTCTTATTAAAAAACTTTATCCTTTACATAGTTGCTTCCTGACAACTCCTGAAATGCCTAATATGAAGTCTGATTAAATTTGTTGATGATTGATGGACACATTAAAATTAGCGGTTTATTTCTCATGTCATGTCCTAATGCATTTTGCTCTTTTCTTATGTAACCATGATCTTTTAGGGATACGTAGAAAGAAACAATTGTGTTGATGTAGATCTATTTTATCTATTTTATTGCTAGGACACAGATATAACTTCACATGCCAGTGAAGAATTTAAGTCCAGTTTGTAATAAATTTAAACACCGCACTCATTAGCACCATCAGAGGAATCGCTTGTAGCAGTAAAGGACTTGTCCAATTTGTATGGACAAGCTGGAAAGCACAGCTGAGCTTTGGACAGTTCATTAGCTCCATTCCTTTAGAACATGCAAGTCGTCTCTAATATGTGTGAAAATTCTGTTGTGTGAGGTCACGGATTTATCCACTATAAGCCAAGCACCATTCCTGTGCTTTCCACTCACCTCACTGTCTTCCCTGTGACATATTGTACAGTGGCACTAGCATCTCTTAATCTAGGGAGGGGATGAAAAGTTGTACAGTCCATGATTGCTGAAAGTAGTACCTAATTTCTAGTGTGCAGTATTCTATCTCTTTTGTAGACAAATTTTCTGGTTATAAAAATAGAGGCCATATGGGTGGGGTTGGGAGGTAAAAACTGGGAGAGAACAACAGGAGGGGTGACATTGTCTAGAAAGAAATGTACTCTTTACCTGACTTATGTAACTGTAACTCTTCAATTTGATGAGATATACATTATATTGATATATTTTAATATTGATTATATATTAAAATATGTGGATGTATTAAGTTAAACAATATTATTAAAATGGATTTCCCCTTTCCTTTACCTTTTTTTAAAAAATAGTGGCTACTAGATAATTTAAAATTATATCTATGCCTTTTATATTTCAGTTGGACAGAGTCATTATACATTACCCTCCTTCCATGTAAAGGATAAGAAAGGAAATGAAAAGACATTATACCTTAATTTCATACTTACTATGTAGGATGTAGATTTGTCCAAAATTTATTAGGCAGCTATTCAGCAGTTTCCCAAAGCTTCTTCACTAAGTCAGTAGTGTTTTATATTTCTGTATTATGCAGTGCCAGAATAACTTTTCACACAGCTGTTGTCCCCTGTACCCCCACTTCTACACAGGCACAGTCTCATGAGTGCCTCATTTGTGGCCATCAATATGCTTTCCTTGATACCACTTACCTTTTGAAATCCAAAGATTATTATAAGTTCATCTTTTGTCTTGTTGTATATTCTGTGGATAGGACAAAGAAATCATTTAAAAAATGTATATTGCTTATGATACTTCTCCTTTCCCATTACTATTCTTGATTTTAAAATGGAATTATGAACATTCTCAGTGGTATAATGCAATATATTTTTGGCTTAAAGCCTCATATCATTGCAGAAAACTTGAAAAACCGAAAGGTTTTTTGTTTGTTTGCTTAAGTAAAGACATTGCCAACTGACTCACATCTGTCACCCTAGCAATTCACGAAGGTTGAGATCCGAGAACCGTGATCAGAGCCAGCTGGGCAGACAAATGTAGGGAAAAAAATCTGAAAGTGAAAGTGGAGAAGTGGCTCCAGTGGTAGAGAGCAAACTTCTTGCTTTAATTCTTTTTTAAAAAAATTAATCATGAGATTGAACATTTTCAATGTATCAGGCAAGAAATTGTGTTTTATATTATCTGTTCATGATCTTTGTGCATTTGCAACATAGATGTTTATCTTATTATTTGGTACGCTATCTTTAGATGTAACAGTGAATTTTCTTCCATTTAACATTTCTAGGCAGATTTTCACTAAATTCTAGTTGTTTGGGAAGAGAAAATTATTAAGAAAAAAAATACCTACAGAAATAGATAACTTTGGCAGGTCCCCGACAGGTGTCTATCACCTGGGAATGAGGATGGGAATGTGGATTGTTGGAAGGATTTGGAAGGTCACGTGGCTTGGACAACTGACTACCCTCCCCACTGGGCCATTCCTCCAGCCTGGAATCTTAATCCAGATGTGAAAGCCCAATCCCTACCCCCTACCCCTGAGTTTCTCAGGCTGATCCATTAAATTACACAAGGTTCCAGAAATCAGGCCATCTCAGGCCATTATCATGAACTCTCAAAACATGTCCAGAAACTCCTCACAGCTCTGCCTTCTACTTTGCTTCCCCCGCCCCCTCCTAAGATCCTCTGTAAGTCATTTCAACCCCTGTCTCCATTCCCTTGCATGTCCTGATTCTTCTCAGGTCACCATGGTGTCCTTCAACTTTTCACTATAAAGTTGATCTGGTCTGCTTTCTGCTCTGTCCTTATTCTAATACCATCACGACTCAGTTTCCTGAGTCTATATACATCTGTGTGGGTGTTAACTAATCTGGGGAAATAAACACAGTTTAAAAATAAAAGTATATACAAATAAGCAAAACTGTTACATGAAGATAAAATTCAAATTTGTTGCACTATTAGTCTATTTTTAACTATCATTATAGTTAGTTGTTCGGTAAACTTTGATAGTGTTGATATGCAAGGGTTAATCATCTAACTAGTCAACGTCAGTAAACCGAAAATAGCCTATATAATAATAAAAATGCAAAAGTTACATCACCCTGACAATAAAAGAAAAAAGAAAATAGCCTGTATGATTTATAGCTGATGACTATATCTGGAGAATAGTTCTTCCAAAAGTATTAGAAACAACAAAGCCTCAAGCAATGATGGGAAATGTAGTCTTCCAATGTTTCCACCAACAATGAAGAGAAACTGATTTTTGAATAGCAATAGCTTGGTATTTTATCAGTTTGCAGTATTCATAGAAATTCTCTTTAAATATTTCTCCTTAAGATTATATCAGTGTAGTGTCAAAATATACCTCTGTAGAACTATTAGTGCTTTTATGTATAATAGTATTGCTTTTAGTATTCTTTTCTTTTTCAACTGTATAAATGGTGCTAATTTACCTTGACATTCTGTTTATAAGTACAGTCCTAAAAAGTGTGTGCTACTTTTCAAAGATTTTACTCTTATAGAAACCTTGTAGGGGTTTTCTTTCTTATTCTCCCTAATGAATTAGGTATTTTTCTTGCATCATAAGTAGTTACTATAAGCAACATTTTCTCTTATTTTAACTACAAGACTGATACCCACATTTCTTTGGTAGAAACCATTTATTCAAGCATTAAAATTAATACCTTTATTTTCAGGGAAGTCTTGAGTTCCCAGCATAATTGAGTGGAAAGTACACAGAGATAACATAAGCTTCCTGGCCCCCACACCTGCATGAACTATGACACTGTCAACATCCCACAATAGAATGGTACATTCCTTCATTGTTTTTTCTTTGCTTACTTATGTATGATTCTGTTTGCATATCCTCAGTTCCAGATTTTTTTTCATCTTTTGTATCTAGTCCACAAATGAGCCCATGGAAGACTTCCTTTATGTCTATTATAGTGTTTTTGTTCTACAATATTTCTAATTCTTTCTTAGAATATCTCTCTGCTTACAATGACCATCTCTTCCTGCAGTCTATTTTCTCCATTAAATCTACCACAAATGGTTTACATTTCTTCTCTGATATTTCCAACATGTCCACAATACTCAACTCATTCTTGCTCTCTATCTCCAAACTGTTTTTTTTATCTTTTAGCATCCTTTATTTATTTGTTTATTTGTTTGTTTGCTGGTTCTGGGGCTTGAATAAAGGGCCTGGGCATTTTCCTGTTAGGAAGATGGAGGAGAAAGAACCTTCCTGCAGGATCAGAGGTTGTTGTCCCTTGCTGTTTCTCAAAAATAGTCCTAGTCCATTCCTTTTTCCTCTGTTTCCTAACAGTCCTTGAGAATTTTTTGCTCAAAGCTAGTGCTTCACCACTTGGGCCACAGTACCACTGACATAAGGATACTGGGTCTCACTGGTGCCATGATGGTCACATGGTGGGTGATAGGAAATTGGGTTTAACAGGCACTATCTTGTCTTCATGGAGGAGGATGATGAAGTTCCACCCCTAGGTGATAGTGGATGTGCCTGAATTTCTAGAGGCAGGGGCAGGGACTTGGACCATAAATTACTGGACTTGCCAATCCTATGCCATGAACGCATGAGACTTTTTTTTTTTTTTTTTTTTGCCAGTCCTGGGCTTGAGCTCAGGGCCTGAGCACTGTCCTTGGATTTTTCTCAAGGCTAGAGCTCTACCACTTGAGCCTCACCATCACTTCTGGCTTTTTTTTTTTTTCTAAGTATGTGGTACCAAGGAATCGAACCTGGGTCTTCATGCATGCTAGGCAAGCACTTTAACCACTAGGCCAAACTCCCGGCCCGCATGAGACTTTTGAGCTCTCTGACCAAGACCCTATTTAGGCCCTGACCAGCTCAGATGTCATTTTGAGCCATGCGTCAGGTCTGCCGACTCTCTTTGGGCATCCCATTTTGGCTCTTCCTTAGAGTTAATCTGGTTTGTCAGTATTGTTTTTCTGCTTTCTTTGCTTTATTAACCTTATGGCCCAATTTTCTAACAGTGTTAAGTGTATTTGAGGCTGCAAGATTTCTGGGGACATATGTCCACCTACACTTACCAGCTTTCTAATAAAGACTCCCAATCCAACCTCTCAAAATGTGGCTTCTCTGTTTCTCACTATTGAATTTTTGTATAACATTGTTTTCAGTTTTTTTTCTGAGTAGTTATTTGGAGATAAATTTCTCACAGACTTTCCTGTCTGGTCTGACTTACAACCACAACCCTAAGATTTCAGCTCTTGAGTAGCTAGGTGTGAGATACAAGCACCCAACTTATTTGTTTTTCTTATAAAAGATAGCTTGTGTTAGCCAGAAAGTAACTCAAATCTGTTTCAGCAAAACTTCAACATTTCTATATAAAAGACTGATAGAAAAGGTAAATATAAAGAAGCAAATAATATAGTAGCACTAACATGTCCTCCCATCCATCAAGAGGATCTAATTGACATCTTTAGAGTACGGATGAGGGAAACTTTTGAGTTGTTTATAGGCCAAAACAGAAATTGAAATTCTACACTTTCTTTTTAACCATAGGGACAAGGGGAAAATGAAATAATATCCATTTACTCTCTATACCTAATACTTTAGGAAATATTTTGAAGAAAACTATTAATGCAGTGTTATATTTATATTCCTCTGAGATATAGCAGAGCAAGAGCAGAAGTACAGAGTAATTCTATATTTATACTGGTAAATATATTCAATTTGATATTTTTTTGGTAACAAGATTTGAACTTAGGGTCTTTTCCATGTGATTGCTAAACAGATGCTTTACCACTTGAATCACACGCTAGCCCTGTTTGGTCTAGTTGTTTTCAGGTAGGATCTGCTTTTTATATCCTGCAAACCTAGATTGTGAAGCTTCTGCTTTATATATTCCATGTAGCTTGTCTGATAGGCTCATGTCACCATGCTCAGTGCTTTTATTTATTTTTTTTTAGTTAAGATCTCACTAATTCTTTGTCTAGTTTGTCTTCTTTACGGGATTACAGGAACAAACTACCAAGTCTGACCTACATTTCTTTTTTACAATTTTCTTTCCCTAAAGTTCCTCAAATAATTTTTTTTTCAGTTTCTGAGATAATGAAATCTTCCTAAGGTATTAGACAGCTCACTAATAGATGTCTATTTTTCTGCATGGATTATCATAACAAAAAACTCAGGAAATTGTTTTTGAGGCTCTTGTTTCCCATGAAAACTTTTATTATTGCTATAACATTAATAGGTGAGTGAAATTACCTGTGGTTGAATGATCAAGACGGATTTGATGAGGTTGATGGCATTGAAGATGAATGTCTTAAGGCCAGCAACATGCACTAATTTAAAAAACTTTATGCCATTTTTCCAATTATTTCCTATTTTCTGCTCTCTTTAGCTCCAGGAAGCCACCATTCACTGTTTTATTTCCATGATTATGATGACTCCAGCTGTCACATATAAATGGAATAATACACATCCTCTTGTAACCTTCTAATTATGAGATAACTCATCATCAAGAAACCACCTTCCAGAAGGACAGCTGAGGGAAGGGAGCCATATATATGTGCTATGCTAAACACTGATTAAAATTACTTTTCTTTCAATGTATGTGAATTAATGCACCTTCTATCTGGCAAATATCATGTAACCCTTCTATTAATTACAATAAAATATATGAAAAAAATAAAATTACTTTTCTTAGTATTTTAAAGCAAAACCTTATAAGTAAAAACTGTCATTTTTTCCCCTCCCATTCATTGCATTTTCCTGCATAACCCCATGAAAATCCTGTCTAGCTAGGAATCATTGGGAATACACGTATAGTTGATCAAGTTGAGTTTCTCAGGCTGGTAAGGGAAAATGCTGATGTGGTGCAGAGGATATTTTGAGAGGCTTATTAGAGAACATAGGCTGTGATGGGTCACTTGAAGAAAGATTCAAAGAAAAAAATTGTCATACATAATTGTTGTTGGAAAGTGAGGGCAATAAATCTGTCTACAGAAAAGGCAGATAAAAGCAAGCATAAAAGTACAGTGGGTAAAGGAACATGAGAAGGAGCTTCTACTAATGAGGAGAGGTTTCTTGTGGAGTTTGTACTGTGATCTTATTTTGGCCTTTTAGACAAAATAATGAAGTAGTCTTGTTCTGTCTCACTTGATAATGGTCTCAGAATGTCCTCGTTTGATGTTGATGTTCTGTGAGATTGTTTATATGCAACAGGGAACATGTTCGTTCTTCTAAGGTACATGGTGAGCATTAAGTGAGATAAAACATCTAGACAGCAGAGTCGATTAATTCTTCTAGAGTGAGAAGTCATGATAGCAATAATTGACTCATTAGCTCTTGCTCTCATGGAAAACTAATGAAGAAGAGGTTTATTTAAAAAAATGATTTAAGAACTACTTTTTGGGTAATGCTTATTTACAAGCCCTATGCTAAGGATGCATTGGTGAGCATACATGTTTTCAGTTCTCATACCCTGCAGCACAGCATGAGTGTCAGGCTTAAACAGGATGTTTAACAGAGGGTAAAAATTTATATGACCAAGGACTGCAGGACTTCTTAAAATGATAATATCTAGTAGATGAATAGGACTTATCTGGGAAGATGCTCTAGCTAGGAAGGAACAGCATAGCTCAGTCAGAAAAGCAAGAGAGAGCTTGGTACAGCCTGTTCAGTGAAAAAGCAAACAAACTGAAAGCCAACAGATCAGAAGAAAACCCCTCACTCATATCTCACTCATACAGTGCACTCTATATGACACAATTTCTTTTCAATCTTGCTCATCATTTTGTGTGCTGCTGCAGTAATGATTACAGACCACTGATTAATTAATGATGACACGATGATTTGAACATATGAAATGCATCACATTTGCTGACAAAAATGGTGATTAGTGTGATTACTGTTGTAATACGGTCTCTATTTACTATCTGTACTTGGAATTCCAATTGTCTGCTTGACTTCATGGACCAGAAACAGCTGCTTCATGGTAGGACTGATTTGATGGCTATTTTGGGTGTGAAGAAACCCAGGAATGACTATCATGCAAAGAGAAAAAGTGGTCTGAATTAATTCCAGGGCTTTTTTTCATAACAAGTCATTCTACAGTGTGTACTGTTGTCCCACCCGATGTGTCTGAACACATCAATATCTGGCTGATAGGGATAACGAAATGTTGGCTTTGATTTGCTGTGAAGGTAGATCTGGTGAAATGGGTTTAGTCTTGCTGTGTAGAAATCTCTTTTTATTTGTCCAGTGTTTTCCCACTCCTAGTGGTAGGAATTTGGCTTGGAGAAACTGCACTCTGTGGTATAGGCCTGAGTGAGTTGAGGATACGTTTTCACTGCAGGTCTTAAAGACACATTGTTCTGGTTTGTCTTAATGTCTGGAGGTTATTATTTCTGGTATTGAGTGAAAAGACCAACTCACAAATATATTATCAAACTGATTGTGGATAAGTGTAGTATGAGATGATACCAATTTCTGCTGAAAAAGCTGGAAAGGAAGAGATTAGCTTGAGTTGGGTTATTTTCATGACAATAGTGGCTTTTGAAATGGGCCATGAAAAATAAGAAATTATTCAAATAGTAGAGACGAGGTTACAGGTGGGGAAAAGAAAAATATGAAGGACTTGGAGTGACACTGAACATAAACTTGGAAGGTAGCTGGCAACAGATGTTCCATTCATCAATTCTGCCTCTGGCTTTTCATTAAATTTAAAATATTTGTGCTGAGGATTTATTATTGTCATTTCATTCTTCTTTTTTTTTTGTCAGTCGTGGAACTTGAACTGTGGGCCTGGGTGCAGTCTCTGAACTCTTCAGCTCAAGGGTTAGCGCTCTACCATTTTGAGCCACAGCGCCAGTTCTGATTTTCTGGTGGTTAATTGGAGATAAGAGTCTCAAGGTTTTCCCCCCAGGCTGGCTTTGAACTGTGATCCTCAGATCTCAGACTCCTGAGTAGCTAGAATTACAGCCACTAGCACCTAGCTTATTCATTGTTTTCTAGTTGCATAGTAGATCCTTTTGTGTGACTTTTCTTTATCTCCTGCTGTCCTTCATGATTCAATGATTTTTCTGCACAGGTATACTCTGCTGCCTTTCTCTTGCTTTTCTGAGCATTTATTATAGGTTTTGATCTTGTGTTATTGTGAGGCTTATGTAAGACATAGTATTGTTAGGATAGAATAGTTTATTTTAACTTGACTGCCTTATTTCAGTCACATACAAAAGTCTTGTACTTTTTAACCAATCTCCACAGTATATTTTATGCCAAAATTTATGTAATTTTATTTATTTCCATTTTTATTATATTCTTTAGTATACTATTATAGTTATAGTATTTAAAATAATTTTAGCCTTATTCTGGAGTTATATGTAATTTATATACAATATAAAATATTCAATATTAAAATATTATATGTAAGTCTTTTTTTCCCCTGATGCTTGAGACTTGAACTCAGGGCCTGGGTGTTGTCGCTAAGCTTTTTTGCTGAAAATTAGAACTCTTTATCACTTAAGCTACATTTCTACTTCTTGATTTTTGGTAGTTAATTGGAGATAATAATTTTCAGATCTCAGCCTCCTGTTAAGCTAAAATTAGAGCTGATCCACTAACATCCTGCTTATTTGTTTTTGAGTCTTATATTTTTGTCTCATATGTTATTAATCAGTGTCTTATTTAATTTGAAGAGTTCTCTTTTGTGTACTCATAAGTTATATCAAATAACAAATTCCTTCACCTTTTGTTTATCTGGGGAAGTCTCCTCTTTCTCTCTCGCTCTCTCATTTCTGAAGAACAGCTTTGTGGACAAAATATTTTGGCTGACCAATTTTTCATTTTCTTTTTTTTTTTCTGTCAGTCCTGGGGCTTGAGCTCAGGGCCTGACCACTCCCTTTGGGCTTTCTCAAGGCTAAGCTCTACCACGTGAGCCACAACACCACTTCCAGCTTTTTCTATGTATGTGGTATGGAGGAATTGAATCCCGGTCTTAGAGCATGCTAGGCATGTACTCTATCAGTAGACTAAACTCCCGGCCCTTTGGCTGACCAATTTTTTTATTTGCTCTCCTGGCCTTCAAGGTTTCTGCTGAGAAATTTGCTTATTGTGTTATTCCCTTGTTTGTAGCAATCTTCTTTCTCTTATTGTTTCCAGAATTCTCTTTATTTTTTAGTATTGATTGATTGATTTTTATAGCAGTTAATAGAGGGGTTACAGTTATATTTGCCAGATAGAAGGTGCATTACTTTACACACATTGATACACCTTCTCACGATTTTGTCCCCATTTCCCTCCCCCCACTTCCTCCCCTCACCTTGTTTTCCCCCTTTTCCTTTCCTATTTCAAATAAACAAATAAATGTATATTCAATATAGCAGATAACAAGATAAGATACTGTAACAATATGAGTATAACCAAGGGACAACAAAAGAGATGAGAAATAACTTAGTACATTAACAACAACATTCAGTCATTATGTAGCCCTTGTTTCCACATCCTGGAGGTCCTTTCATTTAGCCTCATCCTATATGGCCTTATGTATCTAGGTTTTGAGCTATTGTAGTCCTCTGCTAAGAGAGTCCAAGGTTTGTATTAATTATTACAAATGAGGGAAACTATTATTTTTTAAATTTTAATGTACCTCAGTACGATCTTTTATACATTGAATTGGTTTGAGCACTTTTGAATCTCATGTGCTTTTTGTTCCTACTGTGCAAATTTTTTTTTTTTTTGGTCAGTCATGGGGCTTGAACTCTGGGCCCGGGCACTGTCTTTGGGTTTTCTCAAGGTTGGAGCTCAACTACTTGAGCCATAGAGCCACTTCTGGCTTTTTCTCTGTATGGGGTACTGAGGAATCAAACCCTGGTCTTCGGTCGTGCTAGGCAAGCGTTATTCCACTAGACCAAACTTCCAGTCCTGTTTTCCATCTCTTTGTTGAACTTTTAATTTTGTTCTTGCATGGTATTCCTTATATGTTATTAACATCTTCTTATAAACTCAGTGAATGTTTTTAGATTAATGGTTTTGAATTCAGTGTCAGTTTGCAGACCTCTATTTCTTTGAGGTTTATGACAGAAAGTTTATTGAGTTCTTTTGGTGGCATTGTGTTTTTCTGATTATTATATGTGATTCTTATAGCTTTTTTGGTTGTCTGAATTTTAAAAATACTTTGACTTCTAAACATTATGAATGATCTATTGATAACTTTATGAACTATGTATTGATAACTACTGATAATAAGAGAATTTCACTGTTGGTGAAAAAAAAGAATTTTATCTATAGGAGAGGGGCATGCTAAAGCATGTGTTTGCTGTAAACTTAGTGTGCTATAACAACAGGGTGGGGCATGTAGAAGCCCTGGGTTCAAAATGCATGATGGGTTGTCAGTTCAGATAGCTGTGATTTATGACATTGACAAAGGTGTGGTCCTTTCTGGTGAGACCTGTGAAGCGTTGTGGTTTCTGTGAGAATGACTGGGGTCTTCAACAGGAACTTTGGGTCCATCAGTAAAGAAGCGAGGCCAGTGGCTTTGTCCAGATGTCTTAGCTATACCAGTCCATGTATTAGCTATGCCAGACCAAAATCAGTTCTTCAGGAAGAGTCCTGCAAGTCCAGGGAAGATGCTATTTCTTTGTTCCATTATAATGCTCCAGCTTATTACGTGGACTTTCAGAGTGGTTTTCCTTTCCTTTCATATAACTGTCTATAAAGGTCCAATTATCTGTCCCCCTCACCTCCACCTATGGGGAAATTAAAATGGAAAGAATTTGATGTCTTTCTGATTTTCCATGACAAAGGGTAATCCCATATCCTAGTCTCAGTGTTTTCTTGTTTATACATGAATAATCTCTCTCAAAGATACCTATATCATAATCTCTGCAGTCTGTGAATTTGTTATCTTATATAGGCAACAGATATGCTTAATTAGGTTACTGGAACTAGAGAAATTATCTGGGATTATTTGAGTGGCCACAATGTAATTCACAAGAACACTTTTGGAAAAAGGTAGGAGGCTCCAGGACAGTAATAAGAAATATGGAATAGTAGCATGAGATTGGAATGACAAGACAAGAGGCATGTGCCAAGCTTTGCTGGTAGTATCTAGAGGCTAAGGAAGTCAAAAGAACATAGTCTGTAATCTTGGATTCTCCAGAAGGAACAAACCTTGCAGACATCTTGGACTTTAGCCCAAGATTTTAGGCTGCTAAACTCCAGAACTTTAAGATAATAAATGTGTGCCTTGCATCTCTAGGTTTGTGGTAATTTGTTATAGCAACAACAGGCAAGTAATAGAATAATACAGTAGCTACTTACACTGAACACTTTTACACTATCAAAAATAACCTTGCTTGGCAGTAGATTCTTTGTTCTGCACATAAGCCAATGCAACTTACATATCCATGATTCCATCAAGAGTCATTTAAAGAAATGAAGCTGAATGGACATGGTATTGGAAATATAAACATAACAACATGGACATAAAAACCTATGACTATAGACATAATGTTTTATTTCATAAATTAATATGTATCTATGATATACAAACCCTTAGCCTAATTTTACATTCTAAAAACTAAGTGCCAATGATTGTATACAGAGATTCCCTTCTTGAATACTTGCTTGTTAAACATGTCATTTGAAATATGATGTAAAAATCAATGTTAATAAATTCTTTAATAAAAAATTTTAAAAAGAAATGAAGCTGAGATGGATCTCTGTGATGATCTTGGATTAGCTCTTAGAGGCCTGAATTTGGATCAGTGAACACACATGGGAAATCATGTGCTTACCAGATTACATGTGATGGAGACTGAAGGCCATGGCAGAAATAGGGAGATGGGATGTTATACCACACCCTTTACTTCTATGGCCTCCTGTTTCTGGACCCATAGGATCTTAATCAAAGGTTTAATTTGGCTTAATTCATGTATTTTTTCTGTTTGCTGGACTTTGACATCAACCAGAAATTGAATCTATGAATTGAATACCAGAAGTGTTTCTAGGACAGGTGGGAAAATTTGCCTCTCAGATCCACGTAAACTCTTAGGAAATTCATTTGCCCAATGGCTGTCAGTTCTAAATTATCTCTGTTCTATTATGTGGAAATACATTAACAATAAATGCAACAAGTTTGAATACAATGATTTCTCAAAGTAGAGAGTCTTTTAAAAAATTATAGTCAGAAAAAAAATCTCCGTAAAATCAGCTCTGTATCTTCAATTGTTATTTATTTATTTATTTATTTATTTATTTATTTATTTATTTTAGTGTTTTGATTCTTCCAGGGTTTCTCACAAATTTCTGAGACATTCTTTGTAGGAAAATTAATGCAAAATGGAATCTTGTTCATATATATATCCACATATATAGCCATACCAAAATGGTATCTTGCCCCAGCTCATGGTAAAATAGAGAAATTTATCTCAGTGATGACTAAGTAAGACAGCAAAATAATTCTACCTTTGTGACATCATAAAAGCCATTTACTTCTTTTTCCTTATTTCTTGAGCTTTTAGATTTATTTAAATGCTTACATAAATGAATGATTAAATTATATACTGGTTTTAGTTTTCAGAAAGATACTCAAAATACGTATTTTTCTATTTTGAAACAGTATAAATGGGCCCTAAGGATATTGCCATTGTTTGAACTAATAAGTGGGCTGATTTTATCTTTTGTTATATAACCATTACTAAATTATACAGAAAAGGTCTTGTATCTTTTTCATCATTTAAATAAATAAATGACTTTGGACAAAAATCAATAGAAGACACAAAGAAACTGAAGTAGTAGCAAAATAAAAATCAGTTTATGAAAACATTTAGGGTTAGTTAAATAAAGTACTTTCAGTAATTGAGGAACGAATTCAAAGTAAATAAAGGAAAATACCGTATAAAAGTTTGGGACAGTTCATGGTAGTCACATCTGTAGTTCCAGATAATTGGGAAGCAGAGATAAATCAGATCACTATTCAAGTCCAGCCTGGACAATATGTTAGTGAGATCCTATTTCTACCAAAAGTTCTGCATGGTGGTAAACACCTGTTATCTAAGCTACACAGAGAATTTAGATTAGATCATGCCCAAGGATCATGTCCTAAGGCTGGCCCCTGGCAAAAAGTCAAAATTTTATTAGGAATATAAAGCCAAAAAAGGGTTGGTGTTTTGACTCACAGGATAGAATGAATGTTTAGCAATCTTAAGCATGAGACCCTGATTTCAAATTACAGTACCACAAAAACCATTTTATAAACAGAAGACTAAACATGGATTTATGGATCACTGCAGTATTTTAATTGTAACTATGCAAGACTGCAGAATCAGAAATTAGATTAAAAAGAAACCATGAAAATAACAAGAATAATAAGGATAGACCAAGTCTGAAGGAGAAGAAAATTTAGAACAAATGTATATGCATTAGAAATTATAGGGAATACTTAAACAAAAAGTTATCTTGACTGTAATTAGTAACTGAATTTCACATAGGTAGTATAAGTGGATTGAAAGCCAGTCCTAACTCCTGCTTGAGTATAATCTTAATCTGAAGGTTATGACCCTCTCCTTACATGAGCATTCTCAGCCTTTCCTGAATTCAGTGATTGTTTTGGGATGAGCAAACTTTCATTAGAAGAAATAGCAACAACTGAACAGAAACAGTGTCAAGTGTTCTAATCCCTATTTTCAGGAATCAACCAAAGCTCAATTTCCTGTTACTAAACAAGCTGCTCTATCAGTAACATGACTCCTTCAAATGAATGCCACAGTCCATCTGTCTTTTCATGAAGACAAATGGTCTGGTCTGCAAAGAGCTGAATGACTTTGGAATTTGGAATACTTCAGATAATTGAGGTTAATTATTTGTCTCCATTTTTAGATTTTTGTAAGGCATAATGCTCAATCGTTTGGCTAGTAGGCATGTTTCTAAAATTCATGGGTGTTATTTGTAAAAAAAAAAAAACAAACAAAAAACCAAAGCCACCCCCACCCCGGCAAAACCCGAATAAACAAAAAATGAGGAAAGAATTATTTATGACAGCAAGAAGCCTTCAATGGACTAGGCAAAGAATTATATGGGATGACTCAAATGTCACATAAACATTGTACAAATGTACTGTGATTGTTTTAGAATTCTCTACATTGTAAAATTGCATGACCCAAATGTTTTATGGTTTATTTATGTTTGTACATACATAGTTGCGATTGAGTGATTACATATATGGCACAATTGACTTGCAAGTATGAATCCAAATATACTTTAATACATTTTCTTTCCTGTCCTTTTCTTTTGAACTCTAGTTCATAGTTTGTATCAGTGTCCTTAAGTGATTGAAAGCTACCAATTATGTAAGATATGGCATAATTGACTAGGACTAGAAAGTGTTATGAACCAGGTGAGCCCCTAAGTATACATGAGGAAAGACATCATAGGAATATTAGAAATGTAGGCAAGGGTTTTTTTTTTTTTTTTTTTTTTTTTTTTTTGAGGAGCGGTGGTGAGGAGAAACTTAAGCTTGAGCTCAGTCTTAAACTTGCTAAGCCACACATTCTACTGTTTGTGCCATACCTCTATTACTCTTTTGTTTTTGTTATTTTTGGATAGGACCTTGTGTTTTTGCTAGTTTCCTACCCATGCCTCTCTGTAACCAGTGTGCCTGGCTTCTGTTTTTAGATAAACTATTTGCAGAAACTAGCTTGGAACTCTGATCCTCTAGATTGTTTCATTTAGTGGTTCTGTTGAAAAGAAGACATTACCATGTCCTACACTTCCCTTGTTCTTGGAGTTTTGGTTTTTTTGTGTATCTGTGTGTGTGCTAGTTGGGATCTCAGCTTTTGTGTTCAAAGCTAGCAGTCTACCATTTGAGCCACAGAGCCACTTCATATCTGGCTTTATGTAGTTAACTGGAGACAAGGATCTCACGGACTTTTCCTGCCTAAGTTGGCTTTGAACTGTGTTCTTTCAGATCTCCACCTCTTGACTAGCTAGGATTACAGGTGTGAGACATGGGTGCCCAGCTCCCTTATTTAGTTTTAAAGTCACTGTTCAATAAATTGAGCAGTTGCACAGTTTAGCCCTTCTCTACTTCTCATTCACTGCCCAATGTCATGTTAGAGAATAACCCTGTCATTTCTATGGCTGTATAATTATGAGATACACTTTTTTATTTTTGAGATGGCTTACATTTGTAATGTAAAGAGGTTCTACTATGGGTTTCTGTACGAGAACACAGTGCAATTTGAGAAATCTCACCCTCTCTGACTACCATATTCTCATTTCTCACCTTTCTTCCATTCCCCTTTTCCAACAATATTTAGTATGCTGTGAGTATATCTATACTTTATATCTATGTATTATATAGATGTACTATAGATTATATATATTATAGCTGTAATATATATAGTATATATAGGAATCTATATGTATACTATGTATGAATGTACATGATATATATCAGAATTTTCTTTTTCATTCCTCACTATTGCTTCCTTTATGCCTCCTTCTCCCACTGATGTCTTCTTAAATAGTCTCACCTTTACATTCATTTCTATCCTCCATTTCTTCTTCCTCCTCTTCCTCCTCATCACAATCATTGTTGTTGTTGTCACCATTATTTTAGGTGTAAAATTCACAAATGAGTGGAAACAACATATTTGGCCTTTGGAGTTTGACATGTTCAGCATAATAATAATGCCCATTTCAAGCATTTCTGTGCAGATGACCTAATTTCATGTTTCTATACAACTGAGTGATAGTCCATGGAATTTTTTTCTTTCTGTCTAAAAGCATTCTCTGGTGTCTAGTGTGCTGGGTGTTTGTCTCTAGTGCAATCATGGCATGATGCTGACTGCCTAGTGGGCACACAAAGAAATAGTGGCCTTCATATGATGAGTGGTTGTTGTCCTTAATGTTAGCTCTCATCTCTTTTGCTGTCTTTTGGTTATCTCACATTGTTACAGTATTTCACCTTCTTATCTGATATATTGCATACATATTTATTTGGTTATTTGAAATTGGATAAGGAAGGGGGTAAAAAGATGAGGGGTGGGGGTAGGGGAAGGGAAATGGGGACTAAAACATGAGAAAGGGTATCAGTGTTTGTGAAGTAATGCACCTTCTATCTGGTGAATATAATGTTACCCTTCTATTAATTACAATAAAAATATATGAATAAAAATAAGATGAAGAAAAAAGAAAAAAAAGTAATGGTGGCCTTCTTATGCACTCAATGCTAATTGTTTTTGTTCAAGATGGCCTCAAACTGTGATTCTCCCAGTCTTCATTTCCCAAGTGGCTGGGATTATAGAAGTAGACCACTACAACTGGCCAATGTGTGAACAATTCTTTTTTTGTTATTGTCTGTTTTTTTTATATTTTTTATTGTAATTAATAAAAGGGTTACATGATATTTGCCAGATAGTAGGTGCATTAATTCACATACATTGATACCCTTTCACATGTCTTGGTACCCATTACCCTCCCCCTCCCACCCACCCCACCGTCTTGGTTTTCCCCCCTTCCCTATCAAATTTCAAATAACCAAATACAAATAAATTCAATATATCAGATAACAAAGTGAGATTCTGTAACAATATGAGATACCCAAGGGACAGCAAAGGAGATGAGAGATAACATAGTACATTAAGGACAACAATCATTGTTATATGGCTTTTGTTTCAATATCCTGGAGGTCCTTTCAATTAGCTTCATACTATATGGCCTTATGTATCAAGGTTTTGCTCTATTGCAGATCTCTGCTAGTAGAGCACATGGTTTCCACTGATTATGACAAATGAGGGAAACCATTGAGCCTAAGTTCCTTTGAGCCTGGCTTACTTCACTTAATATGATCTTTTCTAAGTCTTTCCATTTCCTAACAAATGGGGTGATGTCATTTTTTCTAACAGCAGCATAGAATTCCCTTGTGTACAAATACCATAACTTGCTGATCCACTCACCAACTGAGAGACATCTAGGTTGGTTCCATATCTTTGCTATGGTGAATAATGCTGCAATGAACATTGTTGTGCTAGTGGATTTAGTATGCCCTAGATTCTGGATGGTTGGGTAAATGCCAAGTAGTGGAATTGCTTGGTCATTGAGGAGTTCTATGTTTAGCCTTTTGAGGCACTGCCATACTGCTTTCCATAGTGGTTGCACTCCAACCAACAGTGTAGTAGTGATCCCTTCTGGCCACATCCCCTCCAGCATCTGTTATTATTCGTTTTCCTGATCCTGGCCATTCTAACTGGAGTGAGGTGGAATCTTAGAGTTGTTTTGATTTGCATTTCTTTTATGACCAGAGATGTGGAGCATTTCTTCATGTGTCTATAGGTCATCTTTGTTTCTTCTTCAGAGAAGACTCTCTAAGTCTTTGGCCCATTTTTTAATGGGATGGTTGTTAGTTTGGAGATTACTTTTGGAGTGATTCAATTTTTTGAGTTGTTAATATATTTTAGATATGAGGCCTTTGTCTGCTGTATGGTTAGTGAAGATCTTCTCCCACTCTGTAGGCTTCCTAATTAATTTACTAGCTGTGTCCTTTGCCATACAAAAGCTCTGAAGTTTAATGCAGTCCCACTTATCCAGCCTTTCTCTGATTTGTTGTGATTCTTGGTCCTTATTAAGAAAGTTTCGACCTGTGCCAAGGAGGCCTAGTGTATCTCCTATTCCTTCCTGTAAAGTTTTCAGAGTGTTGGCTTTTACCTTCAGGTCTTTGATCCATTTGGAGTTAATTCTAGTGCAGGGTGACAAAGAAGGATCCAACTTTAGTTTTCTGCAGGTGCTTAACCAGTTCTGCCAGCACAACTTGTTGAAGAGGCTGTCTTTCTTCCATTCTATTTTTTTGGCTCCCTTGTCAAAGATTAGGTGGCCATAGGTCTGTGGTTTAATATCTGGGTCCTCAGTTCTATTCCATTGGTCTTCAGGCCTGTTCTTGTGCCAGTACCAAGCTGTTTTGATAATTATAGTCCTGTAATAGAGTCTAATTGAAATTCCTCCAGAGCTGTTCTTTCTGCTAAGAAGTGTTTTTGCTATACGGGGTCTTTTATTATTCCATATGAAATTTTGGATTGTCTCTTCTATTTCTTTAAAGAATGACATTGGGGTATTGATGGGTATTGAGTTGAATTTGTAGATAGCCCTTGGCAAGATTGTCATTTTCATGATGTTGATTCTTCCAATCCAGGAGCATGGGAGGTTTTTCCATTTCCTTAGTTCTGCTTTAATTCCTTTTTTAGGGTTTTAAAGTTTTCATGAAAAAGGTCCTTTACATTCTTAGTTAAGCTAATTCCTAGGTACTTTATTTTCTTTGAGGCTATTGTGAAAGGAGTTGCTTTCCTGATTATTGCCTCGTTCCTCTCACTGTTGGCGTAAAGGAAGGCCGTTGATTTTTGAGGGTTAATTTTATAGCCTGCTACTCTTCCAGAGTTTTGAATCAGCTCAAGGAGCTTGGGAGTAGAGTCTATAGGATTCTTTAAATACAGAATCATGTCATCTGCAAAGAGGGATGGTTTTACTTCCTCTTTCCCTACTTGGATCCCCTTTATGCTTGCTTCTTGCCTTATTGCACTGGCTAGGAATTCTACTACTATGTTAAAGAGGAGTGGAGAGAGTGGGCATCCTTGTCTTGTTCCTGATTTTAGAGGGAATGGCTTTAGATTTTCACCATTAAGTGTAATACTAGCAGTGGGTTTCTCATACACAGCCTTTATTATATTGAGGAATGTTCCATGGCTTCCTAGTTTCTCCAGAGCTTTTAACATAAAGGGGTGTTGGATCTTGTCAAATGCCTTTTCCACATCTATTGAGGCAATCATGTGATTTTTGTCCTTGCTCCTGTTGATGTGTTGAATTATATTAATTGATTTGCCTATGTTGAACCAGCTTTGCCTCCCTGTGATAAATCCAGTTTGATCATAGTGTATAATTTTTTTTAATGAATTGTTGTAGACAGTTGGCCAGTATTTTGTTGAGAACTATAGGTCTATAGTTCTCTTTCTTTGATGAATCTCTGTCTGGTTTGGGGATGAGGGTTATACTGGCTTCATAGAATGAGTTTGGTAAAGAACCTTCATTTTCAATTTCGTTGAAGAGCTTGAGGAGTATTGGTGTGAGCTCTGCTTTGAAGACCTTATAGAATTCAGCTGTGAATCCATCTGGCCCTGGGCTTTTCTTAGGTGGAAGTTCTCTAATTGCCATTTCTATTTCAGAGCTTGAAATAGGCCTGTTTAGTTGGGTTAGTTCTTCTTGCTTCAGTGTGGGTATGTTAATATTGGCTAGGAATTCATCCATTTCTTCTAGATTCTCAAATTTGTTGGCGTAAAGGTTTGAGAAGTATTCCCTCATGATATTCTGGATCTTGGTAATTTCTGTCGTGATGTTACCATTTTCGTCTGCAATTTTGTTTATTTCGATATGCTCTCTTCTTTTTTTGGTAAGATTTGCTAAGGGTTTGTCAATTTTGTTAATTCTTTCAAAGAACCAACTCCTTGTTTTGTTGATTCTTTCTATAGTTTTTTTGGATTCCAAATCATTTAATTCTACTTTGATTTTAATAATTTGCTTTCTTCTACTGGGATTAGGATTGGTTTGTTGCTCTTTTTCCAGGTGCTTAAGGTGAGACATTAACTTGTTGGTTTGCGATTTTTCCAACTTGTTGTAGGCACTCAGCGCTATAAATTTTCCTCTGAGTACTGCCTTTGCTGTGTCCCAAAGGAGTTAGTATTTTGTGTGCTCCTTATTGTTAAATTTCATAAACTGTTGGATTTCTGTTCTGATCTCTTCGATGACCCATTGGTGATTCAACAATGTGTTGTTCAGTATCCATGAGTTACAGGGTTTTCGTTGGTATGTGTGAACATTCTTAATGTTGAATACTCCTTAAGGTACTGAAGAGACTTCCTGTTGAGCTTCCTGTTAATGTTAACTGGATATGAATACTTACTTCCTCAAAACTCCTCAAAATATGAAGCATGCTTCAGAAGAGTAACCTTTGCTGTGCAATCAATATAGAAAAGTCTTTCATGTTATAAAAACATACACACACACACACACACACACACACACACACACACACACACATTTCTACATTTTCTTCACCTCCACAAGCTAGTACACAGTAAAAGCTGCTGCATCATCTACAAGGGATGAAACTTGTTAGATTGTGTACTTGTAGAATCTTGGCAAGTCTGTCCTGAGTGCTTCATTTTTTATACTTTGGAACCAGAACCCTAGAAAGTGCCTCTATGCTTATCTCTAGCAAACCACTAGGTGGCAGAAACTGTCATGCACCAAGTAAACAATGCTAATCATAGCATGTTCTTTAATTAACATGGACTGAGTAGGGCAGAGCCTGTGATTCTGTCTTGGCATTAGAGATTTAAAGAGCTTCCCTGGCATTGTGTGAGGTGAATTAATCTAGGAATCTTGATGCCCCTCTTTGTGTTCTGAGTCCGATATGCTTGGGCAAGAACGTCTGCTATTTAAAACAGTCTCATTGTCTATAAAATAATGCCTGAAGTGCTAGAGTATATGATCCAGTTTTATCAAGCATAATTGTCTTCTGAAGCAATTTTTTCATATATTTTTTGTTGTAATTAATAGAAGAGTTACATTATATTCACCAGATAGAAGGTGCATTACTTCACAAACATTGATACCCTTTCTCATGTCATGGTCCCATTTCCTCCCCCCTCCCCCCACTCATCTTGATTTCCCCCCTTCCCTATCCAATTTCAAATAACCAATTAAACATATATAAACTATATCAGATAACAAGGTGAAATACTGTAACAATATGAGATAACCAAGGGACAGCAAAAGAGATGAGAGATAACAGTACATTAAGGACAACAGTCACTCATTATATGGCTTTTGTTTCTATATCCTGGAGGTCCTTTCATTTAGTGTCATACTACATGACCTTAAGTATCTAGATTTTGTTCTCTTGTAAATCTCTGCTAGGAGAGCCCTAGGTTTCTACTGATTATGACAAATGAGGGAAACCATTGAGCCTATGTTCCTTTGAGTCTGGCTTACTTCACTTAATATGTTTTTTTTCTAAGTCTTTCCATTTCCCTACAAAATGGGTCGATGTCGTTCTTTCTGACAGCAGCATAGAATTCCATTGTGAATAAATACCACATCTTGTTGATCCACTCATCAACTGAGGGACATCTGGGTTGGTTCCATATCTTTGCTATGGCAAAGAGTGCTGCAATGAACATCGTTGTGTTGGTGGATTTAGTATGTCCTTGTTTCTGGACAGTTGGGTAAATGCCAAGGAGTGGAATTGCTGGGTCATAGGGGAGCTCTATGTTTAGTCTTTTGAGGAATTGCCATACTGCTTTCCATAGTGGTTGAATGAGTTTGCACTCCCACCAACAGTGTAGTAGTAATCCCTCCTGGCCACATCCCCTTTGGGTTGACCATTGGAATCTGAAACAAAATCCACTGCGTCCCCCCACATAGAGCAATAGGAAAACTATCAACTAATTTTACATCCTTTCTCCTTCAAACCAGGAGATATGAGAAAGACAAGAGGATGGCTTTGTATAAGAAGGTAAGTAGAAAATAAGGAAAAGAAAGTTACAGGAGACCTTTTGCTTTCAAGAAGGGGTGATTTTGTTTAAAGGAAAATACATAGAGAAAGAATCATTAGGGTCTAGAAGTGGACAGGAAGAGGAGAGAAGGTGGAAGGTTCAGAAAAAGCAAAGCAAAGCTACCTGGACATGATCAATGCACAGCATGTATAATAAAAATATATAAGAAATCATATTTATTTTCACAGTTAATATGTGATAAATGAAATAAATATGCAGGAAAGAAAAAGAGGGCAAGTAGCCAACCCAGGAGAACTCAGATGTGATATAAAATGTGGTTTGTGTCTTTAATTTCTACAATATATTTAATTTTTCTTTTTCTACTAAATAGAGGCAAGAATATAAACTTGTTATTTTTATAATATCTTCATTTTCCTGATTTAAACTATGACCCCTTGTCTACATTGCTTCAGAATCTCTTGGGTGGCTTAGTTTTCTTTCAGGTGAGATTTCTTAAAGATGAGATTTTTTCACCTTTACCCTCTTTGTCCTAAAATGACATCTAGAGTATGTTGTAAGGGAACTCAGTCAAGAGAAAGAGAAGCCACCACTTAAGAAGTCAAATAGGGAGTCTTTATTGATGAGCTGGTAGACTATTGGTGGACTCTTGTCCCAAAGACCAGCAGCCCGTTAATGCAGTCAGCACAAAACCACATAGGTTGTAAGGAATTGATCCTAACAAAGGTTTTATACATAACAAAGAAAAGCAAATGAGGACACTGAAACGTAATAAAGGTATAAAATATAAGCAAGGCAAACAATCTCAGGAAACCATCAGAGGAAATCAAGGGGCATTTATACAAGGGAAGTCAGACTTTCCTGGAGCTTAATAGCTCAGGACACATTTGTAACCCAGATATGTCTCCTATTACTTGTAAAGTTTTTCAGAGCTGTGTGGAAAGCCCCGTCTACCCAGCAAGGCATGAAGATGACTATAAGGACAAGGCATATTGCTTTGAGGGATATTGCTTAGATCCAGTCTCCTTATTTCAAGTATATAATATGAGATTATCCCCAATGTCGGGGGAAAATGTACCTGTAACCATCTCTGTATCCTCAACCTATCTCCATAGTAAGATTTGAATTGCAAATAAATAAATAAATATATTAATATTTTCAAAAGATTTCCCCCATGCAAAATTATAATAATGATGGACAGTGCAATAAATACTTTTAACAGTACTCAAGGAAGCTAAAGAATTGAGTTTATGACTAAGAAGACACCAGCACATCTTTCACAATATTCTGGGCTCAAACTAAAGTTGAAAACCTGAGCTCTTGGATCAGCTCAATAGTAAAATATATCCTTATCTACCAGCCGTTAGCTTTAGCAAGATCATCCTAACCATTCTCACCTCTGACCTCAGAGAGGTTCATGTTTGCATTTCAGATTTTCATCCCACTATATACATGGGAAGTATATTTGCATTACTGAGAAACATTGATATTAGTTCAGGACTTCTGGTACTGTGTTTATAAGAGAAATTTATTCAACAAAAATGGTATCAGAATTGTATGGATAAGAACAAATACTACAAGCAAGTAAACTGGATAAGAACAAATACTAACGAGCAAGTCAACTGGATATGAAAAGGGGGCAAAGACCACATCGATGATTGTCATGTGCCTAAACTGAAAGACCGAGAAATGATGTGACATTCTTCAAGACACAAAGGAAGTAGAAGATCTGATAACTATTAGTTTGTATGGTAATATACACAGCTCTTGATCCTTTGTGAGCCTCTCATAAACAGAGGCTCCTTGGGTCTCACTGCGTGAATGTGTAGAAACCTGTATAATTTATCACGTTCTAATGTATTTTTTGTCTTTTAGCATCCAGTGTGTTTATGAGGCACTTTCTAGTAACCACAAATGAGGAAAACCCTGGAACCTACCACTAGACACTATGCTAAAAATAATCTATGCCATTTGTAGGTGGGGATGGGAGGGAAAAAGTGGGAGAGAGCTAGGGAAGGGGTGACACTCTTCAAAAGAAAAGATACTCATGGGATGCAGTGGCTCCTAGCTACTCAGGAGGCTGAGATCTGAGGATCAAGGTTCAAAGCCAGCCCAGTCACAAAAGGACTTGAGACATTTTATCTCCAATTAACCTCTAGAAAAGGGAAGTGGGGCTTGACTGAAGGGTAAGGTGGTAGCCTTGAGATGAAGAGCTCAGGGATAGCGCCCAGGCCAAGTTCAAGCCCCATGACCCACCAAAAAAAAAAAAAAAAAAAAGAAAGAAAAAAGAAGAAAAAGAAAATGTACTCATTGCCTGACTTATGTAACTGAAACCCCTCTATATAGAACCTTAACAATAGCAACATGTTGTATACATTAAGAATAAAGAAAAGGTATAAGAACAAAAGTAGATTAAATGGACAATTAAAAAAAAGAAGTTGAGAGTAAAAAATTAAAATGAGTTGATCTGTTCTGAGACTTCTGCAGTATACCAAAGAAGAATTGTTCATTGAGCAATGTGATATGCGAATTTGGAGCTTAGACTTGGCCTGGAATAACTAGATGGATTTGAGAATCTTTAGAGTATTAATGGTATTCAATCTTATGAGAGTAGAGGAGCTCAGGCCTTATAGGATATGTAAATGCAAAAAGAAGAGAGATGAAATAGTGTATAAAAACCATCAATATTAAAGAATTTGTAGAGAAAGTCAGGTGTCTATAATCCTAGCTATTCAGGAGGCTGAGATCTAGGATCGTGGTTCAAAGCTAGCTGGGCATGAAAGTCTGTGAGATTCTTATCTCCAATTAACCACCAGAAAACTAGACGTGGTGCTTTGTTAGCCTTGAGCTAAAGAGCTCAGGGACAATGCCTAGGCCCAGAGTTCAAGCCCCATGGTTTTTTTTCATATATTTTTTATTGTAATTAATAGAAAGGTTACATGATATTTGCCAGATAGAAGGTGCATTACTTCACATACATTGATACCCTTTCTCATGTCTTGGTCCCCATTTCCCTCCCCCCCCCACTCATCTTGTTTCCCCCCTTCCCTATCTATTTCAAATAACCAAATATAAATATACCCAAATATATCAGATAACAAGGTAGAATACTGTAACCATATGAAATAACAAAGTGAAATACTGTAGCAATATGATATAACCAAGGGACAGCAAAAGAGATGAGAGATAACATAGTACATTCAGGACAGCAGTCACTCATTATATGGTTTTTGTTTCCTTATCCTGGAGTTCCTTACATTTAGTGTCGTACTATTTGGTCTAATGTCTCTAGATTTTGTTCTATTGTAAATCTCTGCTAGGAGAGCCCAAGGTTTCTACTGATTATGACAAATGAGGGAGACTATTGGGCCTATGTTCCTTTGAGACTGTCAAGTCCCATGAGTTAAAAAAAAAAAGATTTTGCAGAGAAAAGGGAACAAAGACTGATTTAAACACACACACATATGTCCAAGATAAAGAGATAGAGTAAACAGTTATATAGTTATCAAATAAGATATCTACTTAGATTAAAAGAAACAAACAAGAACATGAACTTTTTGTGTATGTGTGGGTCATGGGACTTGAACTCTGGGCCTTGGTGCTATCCCTGAGCTCTTCAGCTCAAGGCTACCACCCTACCCCTTGAGCCACAGCCCCACTTCGCATTTTCTAGTGGTTAATTGGAGATAAAAGTCTCCAAGCCTTAGCTGGCTTTGAACCATGATCCTCAGATCTCAGCCTTCTGAGCTAGGATTACAGGCATGAGCCACCATGCTCAGCAAGAATATGAACTTTATATCATGTACCTTTCTAGGGTTTTGGCTTGTCTCTGGGGTATTAAGCTAGCCTCATTCTGACTTTCTAGTCCCTTAATCTTTGCACTTCTATTACAGATATTGCAAACAGGGGACAACAGGGATTTGTTTGTACACAGAAGATGTACAGAGTTTGAGTTTCAGCAAAGATTGCATTTGCAAGATTGTCATCAGGCAAAGTGAAGGTAGGGCTGGATCAAGGGAAATCCTCCATGGATTCCAATGGCAAAGGCAGCTAGTAGTAAAGTCTCTGGGAGACAGATAGACTCCATTGTCCAGTGGTCCTTAAACACTTGATAGTGGGTTACCTTCTGCTGCTGACTTGAGAAAGTCTCACTTTTGGCTCAATTGGCCCTCCTATGCCTGTCGTTTTCTTCTCATGCCACTTGGACATTTTCCCATTTCTTCATTCTATCCTCTCCATCTTCACTTACAGAGTCTGGGATAATGTATTTTCCTTTGGATAATCATGGGAAGAAAGCCTTCCCTTCATTAATGATATTTCCGTAAGGAACGATAGGAATTTTTAAAGCAAAAATGAGAAGCTATTTTGTCTATTCTCTCTTTTCTTTCATTATGCTCATCCCCTGACAAAATGTGTTTGAAGAAAGTAGCTGATGAATTGAAAGCGGGGCAAATGCCAGAGCAGAAGGAAGGAAACAAGTGTTCTATCTATAGGGAAAAGTATTCCCTACTTAGAATATTAGATTGATTCCTAAAACTGGCTAATGTTGAAAAGATGACTTTTGAACACAGTTCACCAAGAACACTACTTGCTAAAAAGATAAACAGCATTTGACCATGTGTAAAGCAAGCCTCTCTTTTTTATCTGAGGTAGTCAAGAGAAATATTAAAATATTAAATAGTTTTTTCTTCTTTTTGAGAGAAGGATTCACTATGTAATACCCCTGCCTCAAGCTCTGTCTTAAGCCCTTATTGTATGAACAAGCCCCTATTTCTCACAAGCCCCTGTTTCAGTATCTATAATAGAAGAGCAAGTCTTGGCAAACTTTGATCAGGTTAAAGGAATGGAAAGCCTGTATGAAGCTAGTTCAATATCCTAAAGATTAGCCAAAACCCCAGAAGGGTATATGCTATAAAGTCCATATCTAAGTGCTGTGATTAGAAGCATGGGCTAAATGGCAATATTATCTTAAATTCCTCCACTGACCCTAACAATAAATTCACTATTTTAGATTGGTCATTGACACTGAGCCTCATAGCACCATTTAGAATGTCAGGAGTCAGGTTACAAATATGCTTTATACCATTCATCCCCCAAAATGTGGCTACTGTTTGGTTCGTTGTGTCTTTTTCTTATTCTCTGATTCAGGGGCCAGCCTATAAATCCACAATTTGAAAGAGTAATAGTGTCACCTGCCAACACTATCACCAGCTCTGAACTCATCCTTCACCAAACCCAAAGTGTTAGCCTCCTTCTGTAGGAAGATATTGAGTGTGATCTAAGTCCCATATCGCTAACTACACATTTTTTTTTTTTTTGCCAGTCCTGGGCTTGAGCTCAGGGCCTGAGCACTGTCCTTGGGTTTTCTCAAGGCTAGAGCTCTACGACTTGAGCCTCAGCACCACTTCCAGCTTTTTTCTATGTATGTGGTACCAAGGAATCGAACCCAGGTCTTCATGCATGCTAGGCAAGCACTTTAACCACTAGGCCAAACTCCCGGCTAACTACACATTTTTTAAACTTACTCTTGAGTCTTAGCATGTTTTGACCATTACTTTTGTCCATAGTATTCCTTTATCACTAATACTACATTGGAAATATTCTCAAGTATGGAATCATATACTTTTAGTCAGAAGCAATTGTGTTACAGTCAAGAACAGTGACTGGAGACCCCATTGTTACATAATTTGAATCATGTTTAATGTCCTCTATGTGCCTCAGTTTCCTCATCTCAAAACTCAGAAATAATCCGAGGCTTACCCTGGAGTTAAAACACTAAAGCTTTTAGGTTACTGCCTACGCTGTATTAAGCACTAGGCAAATGTTATCTGTTGGTGATTTATATCTTGCCAAAGTTTTCAGCATTGTCTCTACTTTAACCTCCTTTATGATCATTTCTACTATCTTTCAGTAGTTGTACAGGGGAGTTGCCATGTAGGAAAGCAGTTTATGAACACAATGTGTCATATTTTCAATATTCTCACCCATCCCTTCCTGGCCCGCCCCTTCCCTCACTCATTGTGATTTTGTAGGATGTACACTGAATTCTTGAAAATGGTCTCTCTCCCTTCTCAACTTCTTTTCATTCATCTTCCCCCACCCCCTGATTTCACCTTACCCCTTTCAAGCACCTGCTTCCTGATATTTTGTTGGAGTTTTAATGCTACTGTTGGCAACTAGTTCTTGATAACTGTACTGCAAATGAGTATAATTCAAATGAAAAAAAAATGTCTTTAGTGGCTGAGACACCATGAGGTTCTGATCTCAACTCTGGTAAACTAGCAGAAAAAAAGAATTCAGTGATTGTGAAGAAATCATCAGTTCTCTATAACAAATGTGAGTCACATTCTAATTAGTACAAACATCCTTATTTTATGATTGAGTTTGCCCCAGGATGTTCATTGCACAGACTACAGGAAGATATCATTTGTCATAATGTAAGACATATTATAATGTTTCTTCATAGCAAGATAGGAAGTCAATTAATCTAACAAATTCATTACAATAAAAATAGGAATTAGCAATAATCTGGCATCATCAAAAGTCTTTTTTTTTTTTTGCCAGTCCTGGGCTTGAGCTCAGGGCTTGAGCATTGTCCTTGGACTTTCTCAAGGCTAGAGCTCTACCACTTGAGCCTCAGCACCACTTTTGGCTTTTTTCTATGTTTGTGGTACCAAGGAATCAAACCTGGGTCTTTGTGCATGCTAGGCAAGCACTCTACCACTAGGCCAAGCTCCTGGCTCCCAAAAGTCTTTTTTAAAGACTTAAAAAATAATGTCAACTGAGAATAAAAGATAAAGGTAGACTGGACAACATACTCTAGGGTCAAAGATTATGCTCAGTGTGTTAATCTAATGGAATTTATTATGATAAGTGAAGAAGAAGATAGAATTTGTAACACAAAGGGATAACCACTCTGACACTTAGGCCCAAAAGGCTAAAGAGAAATATCCTTTATTAACTGAACATAGTGACCTCATTATGACTTTAGTCAGTGTGATCTTTAGCCATTAGCTAAGATATAGATTTTTTTGTATGAGGTTATTGTTCTCCTCGTGAGAGAGATGCCTTTAGAAACATTTCAGATAATTTATTGTAAAAAGCTTTTCAGTATAGCTGTGGGGTAGTGGCAAGAATGTGGAGGTAGAGAGAATGCTATTTTTAAGATTCTAAAATGACTTTTGATGCTGAGTATAAAATAGCCTGGTTTGAACCTGGTATTTCAAGAAAAATGGAGAAGGATGAACTCTCTTGAGTAATTCTGTATTTAATTTGAAAGACAAAAGTAGTTGATGGGTGAGGTCAAGGTTCTACATAAAGAGTAATGAGGGTGGCTGTATGTGTGTAGTATGTGCATATTTGTATGTATGCATGCTAATACTGTGTTTGAACTGGGGGTGCATGCATGCTGTGAGGAGCCATTCAAATTCACCTTTCACGACCCAGGTACAAATACTTTTTGGAGGTACGAAGGTTAGAACTTGGGGCTCTGAATTATTAGGCAAGCAGTTGGTATCAGACCATGATCTTCCCATTACCTGCACCTCCCACAACAAATGTGATCCACTTCTAGCATGGTACTCTGGCTTAGTGTGACCCATGGTCCTTCCAATCCACCTTCTGAGTAAGTAGGATTACAAACCACAATGCCAGTCCCCAACTGCACATCTTGCAAGCTTTGAGGAAGATGTTGTAGATTACTCACAGCTCAAGCCTCATTGGCATTTTCCTTTGGGGAAAGAAAGGTGCATTCCTGGGGCAGCCAACATCAAGGACTATGCAAGATGTGGGTAGAAAGGCCAGATTCCACTCCCTCAATGCAGATCAACGATAAAGGACTGGTCTCGGCCCCAGGGCTCTCTGGAAAAGGAGCCTTTCTCACAACATCATGCTTTCTCCCTTGGGCATTATTCTGGACAACATGCTCCACTCATATTTCTGAACAACAAGCTCCATGTTCAAAGAATCCAAGTGAAAACCTTCACCATTTATGATTTAGTGCCACTGTTACCAAAAATTTAACTTATGGATAAATTAAACAACCTAAGATGATAAAACGGTGGCTTCATATTTTGTTAGCCTATACTCTATGTGTCTTCTCCTAGTGCAGTCTCCTAAGCAATTGCCTAAACAATTTTTAAAAAACCTTTCAGACTAACCATGTCCATCTCCCTCTACCCATCTACACCAACTACCTCCATCATTGCCTTTCAAAGGCAGAGGATGAGAGGTCATTGATCCTTCACATGTGGAAGAGTTTAAGTTTGAGCCAGGAAAAAATACTGCAAGGTGAATCCTAGAGATGAAAAAACTGTATTTCTCTAGCACAGTGATGGATCCCCTGTGATAATACAGTTATGAAAATGTATTTTGGACACACACAAAATTGGCCTATCATACGTACACCAATTACATTAAGAGAATTGAACTTACTACATTTCTTTCAATACATTATAAACTCCACTCTCTTCCTTCCCTCCCTCCCTCCCTCTCTTCTTTGGTACTAGGACTGAACATAAGACTTTGCTCTTGTTAGTCAAATACTCTATCACTGAGCTACCTTTGTAAGTCTACAGATTTTTGAATGTAGTAAGAAACTAATGTGGTAATTTTGCATTAATGTAGGACCATTATTCAGTTAAGAGCTATCCATTTGTCAAGTTTTCAGCTAACTTTTCAGAGAAATTATTTGACCTACAGTTATGTGCAATTCAATCATGAAAAACATAAATTCTGAGTGTAATCAAATAAGAAATGCAGAGAAAGAAATCCTAATATAATTTGATATGTCTTGAAATTTACTGTCAATCTTAAAAAAAAGTCAAGACCACAGGCACTTGCAAAAGCTACATATAACTGCCAAATGACCAACAATGACTTGAAAGGACCTCTATGAATTTCGTATTTATCTAGAAGGTTTAAATACAAACTCTAATTTAGGTATTAAAAACTAATAGTGTAGCATGATAAAGGAATGACATTTTTAGTTAATTTAAAATGCAGTGTGTATATTTAAATTAGTGCTTCTATTTTTTTCCTAAAATGCTGTTATAACAATGGATGATGTGGGGCCAAGAGTTAGGCCTAGTGGTAGAGTGCTTGCCTAATATGCATGAAGACCAGGATTCAATTCCTTGGTACACAGAAAAAGCCAAAAGTGGTGCTGTGGCTCAAGTGGTAGAGAAAGCCTTGAGAAAGCCCAAGGACAGTGCTCAGGCCCTGATTTCAAGCCCCAGGACTGGCGAAAGAAAAAGAAAAAGAAAAAGAGATGGTGTAACTTATAATCAATGGTCTGTTAATTAGGGAAAGTTGTATTGCTCACATCCTTCACAATCTGCTTCTCGAAGAATTCTGCCATTTTCTTTCCTTCTTAGAATACAATCCAGCTCCAGTGAACAATGTCCACCTCTGGAATACACTATCCTTTCTTAATTTTTGGTATGCACATCCTTGCTCATCCTGTTCTTTTGTTTTTCCGCAATCAAATACAACTTCCCTGGCTTACTCTTACTCCTATTTCAAGATTCAGTTCAGACTTCACTTCTCTAGCAAATCTTTCCTAGCTCTCTATCAACTCCATATTGTACTCTGTGGTTATCTCTGGCACCATACTTGCAGTGAAATCTTATATTTTTACTTGTGTCAGTTCTACAACACACAAACAAAAGCAAACATATTTCTCATGCAGCCTGGCCCATACACGGAAGCCAAATTCTTCATCTGGTGCTTAACTAAGGAGACTTAGGATCTGTTTCTGTGCTGTGGGTGTGTGATCTCAGTGCATGTGATAGATTTACTAAGCTATTACACTTCATTGTGCAGAGTTACAGAGCTTAGTGTGCACAAATTAGGACTCATTCTAAGTGTGATGCACTGTGATACAATAAATAAGTCTCATATACCTTTGATAGAATACTAAGGTTTAAGATGCTTTCAGAAGATGCGGCAAAGATGTGGCTTCTCAACGTAATAATTAGGACTCTACTACAGACCTATACAATGAGTTGAGCCTCAGGAATGAAAAGCCACTACTATCCCCACTCTTCTCATCTGTAGACCCCCTTGTAGGGTTTGAGACTAGACACCAGAAACTACTACTGGGAAATGACCAATTTTACAGGAACAACAAACAGTAAAGACTGACTCTTCTCCATTTGTGGAGTCAGTGTCAGGCACCAATGAGACGTCAATGGTGAGGCAACTTGTAGCCCAGCAATCTGGCAGCAAGGGTCTGGGAAAAGTGATTTTTAGCTCTTCAACTGGTACATGTCAGAAGGCTTTTCAGGAAGCTAAACAATGCTGACTATCTACTGTATTAGGTGAAAATTTTGGCTATGCAGTAAATCCTACACTCAATACAACTATAAATCCATGATATATGATATGACAATGATCTTTCTTGTCGTCTTCAGCTCCTAACAGCAACTACACTGTACTAAATTTTGGAGTGTGCTACCTAATGCTGTGTCTCATAAAGTGAATGAATGAATATATGAATTTGTACAAATGATAAAAAAAAGTTTGTCTTTTTATGCTTCTTTTTTTGGTGGGTCATGTGGCTTGAACTCAGCTTGAGCGCTGTCCTTGAGCTCTTCAGTTTAAGGCTACTGCCCTACCCCTTGGGCCCTTAAGCCAAGCCCCATTTTCTGTTTTTTAGAGGTTACTTGGCGATAAGAGTCTCAGGTCCTTTTGTGCCTGGGCTGGCTTTGAACCTTGATCCTCAGATCTCAGCCTCCTGAGTAGCTAGGATTACAGGTGTGATCCACTGCACCCAGCTTGTGCTTTTTTTCCTTTTAAATAGAAAAGATCTCTTCTATTTTCTCTAATTCAGTGGTTCTCAACAAGAAATGTTTTCCCCTCCTGCTGCTAGAGAATATTTGTCAGTCTGAAGACATTTTTGAGTATCACTATTTGAAGGAAAAATTGTGTGTGTGTGTGTGTGTGTGTGTGTGTGTGTGTCTTCTGACATCTGTCAGGTAAAGACCTGGGGTATTCGTAAGTATCCTGCAATGCACATTATCTCCAGCAAAACAAAGAATTACCCAGTATAAATGTCAGGAACGCTGATGTTGAGAAATTGGTTCTAATTACTTTTTCCTCTTGCTCTTTCTGCCAAAATATTCATACGTCAATAAATCAGAGCCCTGGAGAATTTGGTCTTGCTCAGAAATTAAGTCCTCATCAGACTTTTTCCTCTTTGGTAGGGTTTCCCCCATGCCTCTCATTATAAGCTCATCATTCTTTTCCCACACGTATTCATCATGGAGCTCAGGGATACGGGCTGGCCTTTAAGTCTTTGTAGGAGGAGACATTTTGGACCTGTCACTGTTCAACCTCTTTTCTTATTTAATCTCACACTTGTAGATTTAGAATTAAAGTTTCATTCCATTTAGACAACGTCTCAACGAAGGGAAAGATGTTATTTTAGTATATTTTGAAGGGTAATAAGCTAGTTTTACTGAGGTGGTTGGTTTTTGACTTACCTCTTTTTTTATTTTAAAAATATATGACAGCTGCATAGCCAGTAATAAATAATATTTCCTAAAATCTTTTTTGCCAGTCCTGGGGCTTGAATTCAAGGACTGGGTACTGTCCTTGAGCTTTCTCACTCTAGTGCTCTACCACTTGAGCCATAACAATTTCTGGATTTTTTGTGTATGTGGTATCAAGGAATCAAACCCTGTTCTTCATGCATGCTAGGCAAGCACTCTACCACTAGGCCACACTCCCAGTCCCCTAAAATAAATTTCTTAGAAAAATCACGAATTTTCAAAAGATATTAGAAATACGTACAATAATTGTAAAATTATCATGATTAAATGAGTAAATTAAATAATTACCAGGATTAAATATTTACAAAATTAAAGCAAAATACTTAGTATATAGTCAAACAAGTCAGTGATCAGAGCAGTAAGTCAGTATGAGTTTCCTTGCTAAGCCTACATAACATTCCATTTGTGTTGCTGAGGATCATCTGTATGTCCTCTGCTAGCCTGTGAGATAGCACTACTGAATAAACTGTACTCAGTCAACCCTCATGGAACTTACATTTTTTAGTTAGGTTTCTCTAACTAGATAATGACTTAAATGGGATTTTATTAGGATGGTAACAAATCCTATTATTGAAAACCACAGGGTGATAGGAAAGTAAACAAGGAGCCTTGCATTATTTATACTCTAATTAGTGCAGATTTCCATAAGAACTCAGTAATTAAGCTCATACCTGAAAGATGAGTAAGAGTTAACTGCACAGTATGGGAGAAATGGCATTCCTGCCAGAGGCAGATGTAATATTTTAGGGAAGAAAATGCTTGTTTTGCTCAGGAAATGTAAAGGATTTTGGTTTTAGTATTTAGTATTGAGAAGTCATTGAATTAATGAAATATAGAAATTATTTGACGAGATTTATATTTAAAATTATTTCTCTTGCTGGGACATGGGGCTCATATCTATAACCTTAGCTACTGAGGAGCATGAAGTCAGGAGGATCACAATTTGTACCAGCCCAGGCAAGACTTCGCAAGACCCATGTCTTAGTTGAGACATGGTGTTTCATGCCTGTGATCCTAGCTATGCAAAACCTGTGGAAGAACCACAGTTTGAGGCTTGCCTCGGGAGTGAGGGAGATGTTCCAGAGACAATATCTTAACAGAAAAAGCTTGACAAGGTAGGTAAGTATCTGTCATTCCAGCTACTGTGAGAAATGCAAATAGGAAGTCCAGGCCAGTCTGGGTAAAAAAGAAATACCTTATCTCAAATAATGGCCAGAGAAAAAAGGGTTAGAGACAATCATATGTTTTGATGATAAAGAAAAAGGGTCAGTAAAGAAAGACAGGTTGAGTTGTATAAGAGAAGATGGGTATCATCCAGAGGGCAGTTTCTGGAGAAAGTGAGAAGTGATTCACAGAATGAAGCAAGAGCTTTTTCTGTGGTAGAAAACATTTCTGTTGCCAGGTGCTGTAGCTCATACTTGTAATCCTAGCTGTTCAGGAGGCTGAGATTTGAGGATCTCGGTTCAAAGCCAGCCGTGAGACTCCTATCTCCAGTTAACCACTAGAAAATCAGAAGTGGCACTGGGGCTCAAAGGGTAGGGTTGTAGCCTTATGCTGAAGAGCTCAGGGACAATGCCCAGGCCAAGGCATAGGGTGGTAGGTAGCCTTGAGCTGAGAGCCCAGAGCCCAGAGTCCAAGCCCCATGACCGGAGGGTGAAAAATAAAAGAGTTACCTTTGGCTTGCAAGGAACAAAGTATTGACTAAGTCAATACAGACCTATTTCTTCTTAGTTGTTGGCATGTTAGTGGCTCCCTGAATACCTTTGTGGTTCCTTTTTCTTGCCTCTTGTCTGAGATGAAGTGCTAAAGTATCAGCTGTTCTTTCTGTTTTCATGGCATAAAAAAGAAACTTGAAACAAGGACATCTTCTCCCTCCCCCATTTCCTTTTCTTTTTCTTTTTTTTTTATCAAGGGGGCAAAATTCCAAGAATTTCCCAACAGATCAGTGCTTATATCTGGGGCCAGAAGATAAAAGGAGCTTAAAAGAGTATAATATTTGACTACATAGCCAACTGTAGCTGGAGGCATAGTAGAAGAATGTGGGAAATAGCCTTTGGGTAGTAGGGAGAACTGTAACATTTAACAATTGGAGACCAGGGAAGCATGTTAAAGGTAGAGAAGAGTTCAAGGAGAGTAAAACCACTGAACTTTGTAATAAGAGCAATAGAAAGAGTGGTCAAGTCTTGTATCTGTTTTATTTGTCAATACATAATCAATTGCTTCAGTGTCTTATTAAACACATCTTAAAACTTGGTGAGAAGAAAAACAATCAAGAGGGTAAATATCTCTTCCATTCCATATTAAATATCATTTAAACAGTTGTAAGTTTACCAAAAAGAGTTCATATAAAAATAATTAGTGCCCTGGATTGTGGGCTAGTAGTAGAGAGCTCGCCCAGCATGCACAAAGCTCTGGGTTTGATTCCTCTGTACTATATACACAAAAAGAGCCAGAAGTGGTGCTGTAGCTCAAGTGGCAGAGTGCTAGCCTTGAGCAAAAAATGTCTAAGGAAAATGCCAGGCCTTGAGTTTGAGACCCCAGACTGGAAAAAAAAATAGTAAAAACATTCAGAAGACTTTAAACAGGTATTTCTCCAAAGCAGACATGAACACGAACAGTGCTTAATGTTCAATGCTTAATGTCACTGGTCATTAGGGAAGTACAAATGAAATGTCACATTTTAGTGCAATGGGCTATTACCTCAGCCCTGTTGAAAGTGCACCAAAGATCAAGTCTTGGCAAGAGATAAAGGAAAATTTGGGCTCTGTCAGTGGGAAAGTAAGTCACTAATGCCATCATTATGGAGGTTTCTCAAAAACTTGACATGAGAACTACTATTAGAACACAGCTCAAAATAACTTAAGAGAATAAATTTCATATATATCACTATAAAAACATGATGAACAAGTAAAGAGACAGATATGCAAGGAGCTTGACTTAATTGTTCCACATTGGACACATCCGTGCAAACATGACATTATTTATATCCCATAAATGTACATAATTGTGATTTATCAACCAAATGTAATGTTAAATCTTTTTAAGACTATGGTGAGATAAACCTAAGATGACAGAAATAGAAACAGTGCTTCCTTGTTTAATTGGCGATTATTTCATTGGAGTTGTGGCTGTTTGGGCATATCAAAATGGTTAATTTTCTGGCCTGGCAGACTCGATCTCACCAGGTAAGGACTGTGAAATACAGCAGCCAGGGGCAAGCAGCTTCTCCTGGGAATGGAGGCTGTGCAAGGAGGTGGGTTTGGAGTTAGGTTTTTATGGGGTCTGAGCAAGGAGAAAGGTTACTTAGTTCAGTACAGGGGAGGTGCCTACAAGTACAGGCAGAAAATAAGATACCAGTGCACTTCGTGGCTGCAGCTATGAACATGAGATCCAATTTGAATACATAGTGATAATTAACTTCCTTATAGTTAGGGAACAGAAGGGAGAGATCTTATTTCCAAGCATTTAGTGTCCAAATAGCTCTAACTTAAACACACTTAGGGTAGTAACTTATACATCTGTCGTGCCTTGGCTGTTTGACCTTTTCAGGGTCCAGTTCTCAGCCTATTCCAACCTCTTAACCCTTTCCTGGTCTTACAGCTCAGCCTAAGTTCTCTACAGGTTAGGCCACAATGGAATGTTTACTGCCAGGTTTAGGTGGTCAGATTGTCCTCCCTGAGTCAAGCATGGCAGTGCATACCCGGGGTTTTGCTTGAGTCCATATGTACTTGGGATAAAAAGGTGGGGGTCAATCTGTTGGCTGTGGCTCAAGTGGTTGAGTGCTAGCTTTGGGCAAAAGCAGCTCACCCAGGCAGTGAGTACAAGCCCTGGGACTGGCAAAAAAGGCTCCATTTACAGGGCTTAGAGGCATGGTTCAGATGGTAGAGCATCCACCTTTTGAGTGAAAATATCAGACCCAGAATTCAAGTCCTGGTCCCAGAAGCAAAAAAAAGGTTAATTTTCATAGCCTGGGAGAAAGATTTATCTTTATGACCTTTCCAATGTATATTTTGCAAAGAGACCTGTTTAAAAGAAACACAGAACTGAGGCGTTCTGAATGGAGTTCAGTTGCAGGGCTTGGTCATGCTAATCCTTCCTCAGTAATTGTGAAAGACCTCAGCTCACAAGAGCCAGGAGCTGCCAGGCTCTGTCATGACTCTGTGTGTTGGTCTTGCCTTAATGGGTATTTTGCACTTTCAGTTAATGAGGGACCAGAATACTTGGTTGAGGAAATTTCACTCCTGATAAAAAATTCTATTTGTCTCTGAGCTGAGCTTGTTTCACTGAAGTGAAAAGAGAAATGACTCTAAGTCTACATAGTTCTCTGCCTCATCTAGATGACTCACCATGAATTGAATCTTTGATATTTCTTTTCTTCCTTAGGTTGCTGAGTCATGCAGTAATCCCAAAGTTACAAGTACGCTGAAACTAATTTGAAAAACTCAAAATTGTTTTCTTTTTGACAGAGCATAAAGCAGAGCTATGAAAGCTATTTTGTGTCAGGCCAGGTAACCTCTAACAACCTGAAATCGTTGTATGATTATTTGTCAATGTTATTCTGGACTTTTCTACATTTCATTGTTGCAGATAGTTATGATAGTTATGTAATTCATGTTTCTGCAGAATAGGCCTATTCTAATTGTCATTTTCAGTCATTATTTAAAAAATCTAGGGGCCAGGAATTTGGCTAGCATGCATGAAGCCTTGGGTTCAATTCCTCAGTACCACATACATAGAAAAGTGGTGCTGTGGCCAAAAGTGGTGCTCTGACTCAAGTGGTAGAGCTCTGGCCTTGAGAAAGCCCACGGACAGTGCTCAAGCCCCCAGTATAAGCCCCAGAACTGGCTAAAGAATATAAATAACTAAATCTATTTAAATAAAACTAAAAAAGAAAAGAATTCCACCTTTTCTTGAGAATTAAAAAAAATTAACTTATTTGAAAACATCAAGGGACCAGAATATTAGAGCAAGTAAAAGAGAAGAAGACTTTTTTTTTTTTTTGTGGGTCATTGGGCTTGGGCTTGGCCTGGGCACTGTCCCTGAGCTCTTCAGCTTGAGGCTACTGCCCTACCCCTTGAGCCAAGCCACACTTCCTATATTTTTTAGAGGTTACTTAGAGATAAGAGTCTCAGGTCCTTTTGTGCCTGGGCTGGTTTGAACCTTGATCTTCAGATCTCAGTCTCCTGAGTAGCTAAGGTTACAGGCATGAGCCACCACGTCCGGCCAGAAGACAATTTTTATTAAGACCACTTCTCACATATTTTCTCAGGGTAGACAGTTTATTAATTTATGGGCTATGAGAAAAATAACAACTACACAAAAACTATAAGTGAAGTCATTTTGTCACCAAATTATAGCTTGTTCTTTTCATTTGTTTTTGAAATTTAGACCAACAAATATATAATTGTCTCTATTACACCAAATAAATTCTGTAAATTTTGTTTTGTATATGATCAATTCAATGAGAAAAAGTTGGGATTGGAGTAAAAAAAAAAAGTAGTGAAGGAAATAAGAAAAACAGCATAAAGGAATGGTGTTTGAGAAATACCTGAAAGAGCTAGCCAGATCTGATCTGTGTGGACAGGTAGCCTAGCATCTGGTGTGTCTATGGAAGCAATCACATGAAGGGAACATAAAGTATGGCTGCTGGCTTGCATTGGACACAGAAATTGGGAAAAAGTGCTTGTGAATGGATGTGGTAGTGAGCAGGATGTTGAAACCAGCAATCAGGGTTACCCAGAACACAATCAGGATTTTATAAAGGGCAAGTCAACACCGAAGTTCAAAAAGGTAATATAAATGGAGGATAGAACAAACACAATTGCTTGTGACCTTAACAGGTGAATCCTTGTGTGACCATCGTAAGAAAAACTTAACAGGGAAGGAAGAAGTAGAGCTGGGAGAATGAGACAGAGGGCCAGATATAGAGAGAAACAGGCAAAAAGGTATGAGAAACCAATCAGTAATAATAGTAAAACTTTATCAATCTCCCAGACAAAGTGAGAAGAGAACTTTTCTGCTTTAAAGAAGATAGTGAGAAAGAAGTCAGGTAAGGAAGGCTCATCAGGTTTTTTTGTTAAATGTATTAATAATGTTTTTCTTTTGTCTCATTCCATTATTCCAATGAATGACAGTTCTTGCATGAGTTTCAATTAATTTTTAGAAGTAATATAAATGCCTTGCCTTTTTAAAAATACTTTAACACAGCCAGGAGTGTGGCCTAGTGGTACAGTGCTTGGTGAGTATGCATTAAGCTCTGGGTTCGATGCCTTGGTACCACATACTCAGAAAAAGCTGGTAGTGATATTGTGGTAGAGTGCTAGCCTTGAGAAAGCTCAAGAACAGTGCCCAGGCCCTGAGTTCATGCCCCAGGACTGGCAAAAAAAAGGCCACTTCAACATTCAGAGGTATCATCTAAGGCATCTACTGGCAGTGTATGTTTGTGTATATGGGTATTATTATTTTTAACCTATAGCTATATTATCAGGTCAACATTTCTGTCAGTAGGTAAGGAAATCAATAAGACATTATAAATCCAAATATTCCTTATATTTATTCATGATCACTTGATCTACTTTTTGGACCTATGTGTGCATACATGTACATGTAATCACTCAGAGATAACTGTGTGTACACTACCCAGATTGCTAATTGCTACATAATATTAGCACCTAATCTAAAACTCAGATAACAGAAGACTAGTGAGCCAAATTCTGGGGTGATAAAGAGCAGAATTTCATGGGATAGGGACTATATGAGCTAGGAGGGAGCATTTTTGGACTGGTAATAATGACAAATCTCTAATTTCTCCTTTTGGAGTATTGTGAATCAAACCCAGGACCACAAGTATTCGAGGTAAGCTAGGTTTTTTGTTTGTTTGTTTTTTTTGCCAGTCCTGGGCCTTGAACTCAGCTCCTGAGCAATGTCCTTGGGCTTCTTTCAAGGCTAGAGCTCTACCACGTGAGCCACAGCACCACTTCTGGCTTTTTCTTTTTTTTCCATACTTTTTTTTATTGTAATTAATAGAAGGGTTACATTATATTCACCAGATAGAAGGTGCATTACTTTACAAACATTGATACCCTTTCTCATGTCATGGTCCCCATTTCCTCCCCCCTACTCCCCACTCATCTTGATTTCCCCCCTTCCCTATCCAATTTCAAATAACGAATTAAACATTTATAAACTATATCAGATAACAAGGTGAAATACTGTAACAATATGAGATAACCAAGGGACAGCAAAAGAGATGAGAGATAACAGTACATTAAGGACAACAGTAACTCATTATATGGCTTTTGTTTCTATATCCTGGAGGTCCTTTCATTTAGTGTCATACTATATGACCTTAAGTATCTAGATTTTGTTCTCTTGTAAATCTCTGCTAGGAGAGCCCTAGGTTTCTACTGATTATGACAAATGAGGGGAACCATTGAGCCTATGTTCCTTTGAGTCTGGCTTACTTTCACTTAATATGATTTTTTCTAAGTCTTTCCATTTCCTTACAAAATGGGGCGATGTCGTTCTTTCTGACAGCAGCATAGAATTCTGTTGTGTATAAATACCACATCTTGTTGATCCACTCATCAACTGAGGGACATCTAGGTTGGTTCCATATTTTTGCTATGGTGAATAATGTTGCAATGAACATTGTTGTGGTAGTGGATTTAGTATGCCCTAGTTTCTGGATGGTTGGGTAAATGCCAAGGAGTAGAATTGCTGGATCATAGGGGAGCTCTATGTTTAGCCTTTTGAGGCACTGCCATACTGCTTTCCATAGTGGTTGAACGAGTTTGCACTCCCACCAACAGTGTAGCAGTGATCCCTCCTGGCCACATCCCCATCCAGCATCTGTTGCTATTAGTTTTCTTGATCCTGGCCATTCTAACTGGAGTGAGGTGGAATCTTAGAGTTGTTTTGATTTGCATTTCTTTTATGACCAGAGATGTTGAGCATTTCTTCATGTGTCTATAGGCCATTCTTATTTCTTCTTCAGAGAAGACTTTCTTTAAGTCTTTGGCCCATCTTTTAATGGTATGTTTGTTTCTTTGGAGATTAGTTTTGGAGTGATTCAAATTTTTGGAGCTGTTGATATATTTTAGATATGAGGCCTTTGTCCATTGTATGGTTAGTGAAGATCTTCTCCCTCTCTGTAGGCTTTCTAGTTAATTTGCTACCTATGTCCTTTGCCATACAGAAGCTTTGCAGTTTAATGCAGTCCCACTTATCCAGCCTTTCTCTGATTTGTTGTGATTCTTGGTCCTTATTAAGAAAGTTTTGACCTGTGCCAAGGAGACCTACTGTATCTCCTATTCCTTCTTGTAAAGTTTTCAGTGTATCGGCTTTTACCTTGAAGTCTTTGATTCATTTGGAGTTAATCCTAGTGCTGGGTGACAAAGAAGGATCCAACTTTAGTTTTCTGCAGGTGCTTAACCAGTTCTGCCAGCACAACTTGTTGAAGAGGTTATCTTTCTTCCATTCTATTTTTTTGGCTCCCTTATCAAAGATTAGGTGGACAGGTCTGTGGGTTAATATCTGGGTCTTCAATTCTATTCCATTGGTCTTCAGGCCTGTTCTTGTGCCAGTACCAAGTTGTTTTGGTCACTATAGCTCTGTAATAGAGTCTAAAGTTTGGTATTGAAATTCCTCCTGCGTTGTTCTTTCTGCTAAGAAGTATTTTTGCTGTACAGGGTCTTTTCTTATTCCATATGAAGTTTTGGATTGCCTCTTCTGTTTCTTTAAAGAATGACTTTGGAATATTGATGGGTATTGTGTTGAATTTGTAGATAGCCCTTGGCAAGATTGCTTTTTCACAATGTTGATTCTTCCAATCCAGGAGCATGGGAGGTTTTTCCATTTCCTCATTTCTGCTTTAATTTCCTTTTCTAGGATTTAGAGTTTTCATCAAAAAGGTCCTTTACATTCTTAGTTAAGTTAATTCTTAGGTACTTTATTTTCTTTGAGGCTATTACGAAAGGAGTTGCTTCCCTGATTATTGACTCATTCCTCTCACTGTTGGCATATAGGAAGGTGGTTGATTTTTGAGGGTTAATTTTATAGCCTGCTACCCTTCCAAAGTTTTGAATCAGCTCAAGGAGCTTGGGAGTGGAGTCTGTAGGGTTCTTTCAATACAGAATCATTGATTCCACTATTTTGAGGAATAGAGTATCTGTTTGTATATGTTCATACAAATTTGTAATGTACTATTGCCATTCAAATGTATTGTGAACATAGCTTTATTTTTTCTTTCTGAGCTTGAGAACTATCCTTGAGCATTCTCAAGGGTAGCAGTTTTCCACTTGAGTCACAGCACCATTTCTGACTTTTTCTGTGTGCCTGATACTGAGGAATTGAACCCAGGTCTTCATGCATTCTAAACAAGCACTCTCCTCCTAGGCCACACTTCCAGCCCCAGCTTTAGTTTTATGAGTTCATGAATGTAATTTATTGCTTCTCTGTTTTTTTGTGTTATGTTGAATTTCACTGACTTGCATTGCTTTAATAAGATAACAGTCTCCAAAATCTCCCTTTGCTTTTGTAGTACAGTTTCTTAATTCACTTAAAGATTCTGGGTTGGTTTTTTTTTGTTTTAATTTTACATTGGATGTGGTAGCTCATGCCAAAATCTCAGCCAGGGGTTAGAGTTGAGGCTAACCCAAGCAAATGTTGGCAGTATGGCATGTACCTCTCATTTAGCTGTAAAAGAGGCCATGATCAGGAGGATCATATTTCCAAGAATCATGGCTTTTTCTATGTATATGGTACGAAGGAATAGAACTCAGGTCTTTATGCATGCTAGGAAATCACTTTGCCACTACACCAAACTCCCGTCCCCAATGTGCCAGTCCTTTTTAAAACTATTTTTCAGTTTTTCTTTGAGATAAGGTCTTGTTACTGCCTTTGCTCAGTCTGTCCTCTAATTTCCATCCTCCTCCCTCCGTTGTAGAGTAGCTGGGATTATAGATGTGCACTACCATAACTGGCTTAGATTCCTATTTTTGATCAATGCACTTTTGTCCTTTATAGCGTATTATAGATTCTACTCATAGAGTGAGTGGAGCATGAAGATTGCTAACTGTGTCTGTGGTTGCTAGGCCAGTGCTTTCCCCTTCTACTCTGCCTTTTTCTTTATATTTCAGAATTCAGCGATTCAAATTAGCCTATTCAGTGTGGTCGAAAGGTGACAGACACACAATCTGGTGCCCTGGAATTTGGCCTGAGCTTATAACCTGGGTAAATTTGGAACAGTCATTACTGCCTCTAAATCTCAGGTTCCTCCTCAGAGAACTAGACCAATTGTGTGTGTGTGTGTGTGTGTGTGTGTGTGTGTGTGTGTGTGTGAGAGAGAGAGAGAGAGAGAGAGAGAGAGAGAGAGAGAGAGAGAGAGAGAGAGAGAGAGAGAGAGAGAGGAGAGAGTTCTAGGGCTTGAACCTGGCCTGGGCACCGTCCCTGAGCTTTTTTGCTTCAGGCTAGCACTCTTCCTCTTGTCCCACAATTCTACTTCCAGCTTTTTGCTGGTTATAAAGCCAGCCTGGGCAGGCTTTGAGTTCTAATCCTCAGATCTCAGCCTCATGAATTGCTAGGATTGCAGGGATGAGTCATGCGTGCCTGCTACTAGATTTTTTTTTTTTTAAAGCATGGCTTGGATGCTTTTCCCTTGAATATTACAAATTAAGTAATCTGCAAGCTTCTTTTCATAGTTGCTGTTTCATGACTGCCACTTGCATTAGGTGGAACCTGGTAAATCCTGTTGCTTTTGTTATTTTCTGATATTCTGAATAATTTTTCCAGTCATCAGGTTCTCTTTGTCTTCTGCAATAACTCACTCTTTTCAGAGCTGCCTCTGATCAGAAACTTTATAAAATCAACTGTGATTTGTCTTCTGGTCATACCTCTGAGTAACACAGTAGAAATAAATGCCAGCTGGGTCACCCGTGGGTGATCCTCTAATTAGGCTGCCATCGACACGATTTCCTTAACAGCTCGCTAACAACAAACATCCATGTCACTGATGGCTGTAATCTAATTACAGTCTGCAAATCAAGCACTTATTCTCTTTATACTTGGCAAATGTAAGTTGACTGAGGGTCATTGTAAGTGAGAGTGGTGTCCACATTTCAATTTTCTGATATCTGGAAGATGTATTGTCACACCTTTCATTGTTGTATTAGCTTGTGAGAGGGAAAAAAAGCCTTCCAAAAGAACTGGTAGAAAGAATACATCATCAGAATTAGACTGTTACCTGACCACATTTTCATGCATTTCTCTTTTTATCCTAGAGGAAAGGAGAGTGTTTAAAAATAGGGAGAAGGCTTGAAAAAGGGAAGACATTTTGGAAGTGCTATTGAAAGCCATTCTTAGAAGTATGTGTAGATTCCTCAAAGCTAAAACATAACCAGGGGTAAAAAAAGGATAACCATCACACTGATTAGAACACTCATTAAATTGTGAGAAGAGATACTACTTTTTTTTTCTTTTAATTTTTCAGAGAGAATGGTATATTCTCTTCCTGCTACCCACACGATTGCTTTTGCAGCTATTTCCCCAAATGTACTTCCTCCTGCGAGTTGACATGTTCTCATTGATGGAAGCGCTAAACCCAGACCTCAGCACCTACAGTAATTCTCAATCTTTTTATGTGTTTCTTGCCTCTTTCCCTTGTCTTTCATCCATCCTACCTCTGTTCTGGCTGAAATACATCTGTAACCATCCTGCACCCTGACACAAGATTTAGGTGGAAAAAATAAATGAGGTGGCAATGGGATGGAAGAAAGAATAAGCAGAAATATAAAATATTGTTGAGAGAGCTCAGCTATGCAATACTCCTCTTTCTACACCGTTCCTCACACTGCCTGTTCCACCAACACAATCTGCCATTAATATTTCAAAGATCAGAAAAGCTATCATCTAATATCCACATATTAATGATACCATGTGTCTTTTGTTCCTTTGGTTTTGACTTATCTCACTCAACATGCTTTGCTCTAATTTCATCCACTTCCCAGCAAACTGTACAAGAACGACTCAATATTTGGGTACCCAAGGTTATGGACATGGTCTTGGAGATATAAACACAACTACATAGACATAAAAATATACGATGGGGTATATACTCTGTAATGTTATATAGATTGATATGTTTCTATGGCATACAAACCCTCAGCTTAATTTTAATTATGTCTTAAAATCTATGTACCAGTGCTTGTATATAGAGAATCCTTAAATACTTGTTTGTTAAACATGACATTTGAAATATGATGTAATTCAGCCATATAGAATGATGCTAAATGAAAGGACCTCCAGGATCTACAAACAAAAGCCATATAATGAGTGATTGTTGTCCTTAATGTACTATGTTATCTCTCATCTCTTTTGCTGTCCTTGGTTATCTCTTATTGTTACAGTATTTCACCTGGTTATCTGATATAGTGTATGTATGCATATTTGGTTATTTGAAGTCTGATACAGAAGGGAGGAAAACAAGATGATGGGTGGGGGTGGGGGGAGGGAAATGGGGACCAAGACATGAGAAAGAGTATCAATGTATGTGAAGTAATGCACCTTCTATCTGGTGAATATAATGTAGCCCTTTATTAATTACAATAAAAATATATGAAAAAAGATATATGATGTAAAAATCAATGGTAATAATATCTTAAAATAGCTATCATCTAAGTATTTTTTTAAATATTTGAATATCAAATGTCCCCCATAAACTGCTCTGTTGAATGGCACTCTCCTCTGTAAAACTACTTAAAGAGAATAAAAATATTTTTGGAAAAGTCCCCCCAAATATTATGTGTTGAAATCTTCTATTCTGTTTTTGTTTTTTTCTCCAACCACCCAGAGGTGAGCAGCTTTGCTCTACCACATACATGCTTCCTGTCATACTTTACTGTATCATTACAACAACATCCCTGAAATAGGATACAAGAATACAAGGCCACAAATTGAAATCCCTGGAGGTATGAGCCAAAATAAACTTCATTACAGGTTGATTATCTCAGGTAATTTTTATCATAATGCCATGAAATTGGCTGAAAAAAATTTCAAAAGACAAATGAGGGAGCAAAAACCTCTGTTTTGTGCTTTACCCTATCATTTTCAATATCCCCATCCCAATTTACTGGGAACAATTATGTGCTATGGATTTTACAGGTATGTTTCTCTATCTCCCTTTTTTTCTCCTTTAATTCTCCATTACTGTACAGGAGACTGAGCCCCCATCAGCCCTTGTTCTCTGGTCATTCTCAGCACTGAGAGTTCCTCAGTTCAGCTTGTCATGTCTAGGGTGACCCACTTGGTTCCTGTCCATGTACTTTGCTACAAAGTGTCCTCTGCTGGTGTCATTAATCTGTGGAATTCTTACGCTATCATCAGATATAGGCAGAGTGAACATAGTGGGGTCCTGACTCACACTGTCATTGGAATATGCATAGACTTGGTTTTGTTTCATTTATTAATGAACCTATCATATTCGTACCTTCAGTGTATTATAGTTCAATCGGCTTTTACAGGTTGGCAAAACTCCAACTCTAACACTGCTTTATGATATGCATTCTGAGTTGAAAACTAAAGACTGAAGATTCAAACTATATTCCATTGATATTTAGGGGATTGTTTACATATTAGGAGATCAGGGAACAATATGGAAAAGGGAGATTATTTTAGGGTTTTATTTTTAGGAATAGAGATTTGTTTATATATAAAGACTTAACTTGTGTCACACAAGATTTTACATGATATGTGTACATATTTAAAATCTAAGTCTAAGTAAGTAGCCAACAGAATTGGCAACTGGAAGCCCCCATTTGAAAGCATGCTCCTTCCAGGACAAGACAGGTGTCTTTTCATCTCTATTTGTTCACACCTAGCTCAGCTAGTTCCTGGAGCAGAGTCAGATTTCAATAAAATGTTGGTAAATGTTATTTTTAAATAAACAGAATGCTCTTGGTGTCTGTGTCTATTCAAGTAAATATTCCTAGCTAAACTAAATTATTTATATTAAATGCAACCTTCCTTACTCCCTCCAAGTCCTTTTCTTTGTTGCTTATTTATATAGTGTGCAATTAAAGGTTGGCAAATGACTGTTGTAGATGATGGAATATTGGTCGAATGCCCAGACCAGGAGGAGAGATTCACACCCTGTCTTATTCTTATCACACTATCTTTGGATGAAGGAGTCAAGAGTTGGTTTGAAGCTTTTGTATTTAGCCTGTCCTTTTGTTCATTATTTATCTCTAGTCCTTTGTGGCTGATAAAAGGAGTCAGAGTTCCTGAATGCAGGCTCCTCTCCTCTTTATGTTCATGCCTCCTAACAGCACATACTTCCAGAGGGAAGGAAAATAATCACAATTTTTATAAAGCATCTACTACTATTCAGTTAACTACTATTATGGGTAGACTGTATATGTGGTCCCGATAAATTAACATGAAAGTCTGAGGAGATAAATTGTTCTTAATTCATAGTTTAAAAAAATTCCTGAAGAATGCCACAAGAGGATGGATTCTGGCATAATCACATAGCTATGAACTTCATCCTTGTATACTCAACAGCTAGCACAGTGCCCAGTGCATAATATTTATATGTACATATATGATATATGATATATGTTTGGTAAGGAACTATACTGAGATCTATTCTGCTTTCAAAGTCTAGCTCTTTTCTCGACTTCTTCCTCCCCAATAACTTTCACAGCAACAACAATTGTTTGTATTGTTTTGGTAATGAACCATGTATTTTTGTGTCTGTCTTGTGAACATAGAAGGCTTTTGCCTAATTACATCTGTATATAATATTTTTGTAGATATTAAAATAAAGAAGATAAATGGTCACTTGCATCAATACCACACAGGGAATGTGGATGAGAGGCACATCACTTTTCTGTATCAGGAGTGACGGAGGTGAATTATGAAGGAGGTGAATTAAGATAAAGACCTTGGATGCAATTTTGTTCTCACTTATAATTGTAAGCTCTGTTATAATTTTAATTAGTCACATGAGATCTTGTCTAGGTGTTGATGATTGATTCAAAAGCAAAATCCTCCCTATCCTTACATGGAATGTTTGTCATTACTAGAAAAAACAGAAGGATCTCTAGGCAAAGTCAGAGAAAGAGTAGAATCATATTTTCTCTCTAATAGTCTATTTATTTTTTAATTTATTTGTGCATTTGGGCTCTAAGCCTGGACACTATCCCTAAGCTCTTCAGTTCAAGGCTAGTGCTCTACCACTTTGAGCCACAGTAGAATTTCCGGTTTTCTGGTGGCTAATTGGAGATGAGTCTCATGGACTTTCATGCTGGGGCTGGCTTTGAACTTTGATTCTCAGATCTCAGCTTCCTGAGCAGCTAGGACTACAGGTATGAGCCACCAGAACCTGGCTTCTAATATTCTTACATAGGTAAAAAAAAATGGGTCAAAATGACCATGATAGGGTTCTGTGAAGAGAACATGAAATCCACAAAAGGTTTAAAATAAGTCTGTCCGTACTTGATATAGCTACAATGCTTGGTGGCTTTTATTCCCTATCAGCCCCCACTCTCGTGCTCTTGGTTTTGTTTTGTTTCCTCATATATTCACCTTGTCATCTCCTCACTCTACCTTCTTGGCACCAGCCCTATCAACCTTTTCTCCTCAAATACTGGGTGGAGTTTGTACATTGCTGACTGCTGCCTACCTCCATCTGTCACGGATTGGGGCGGGGTAAACATCTATCTCTCTTTGCTGTTACATGGGCACAACAGTCTAGTTATAGGTGACAAAAATATAGTTGTGATTATCTCCTGAAATCAAACAAGATTTAGAATTTTAGGTTTGGAATGTCTAGTTTGTTCTTGATTCTGTCTTCTCTTCCTGTTGTCCTTTGTGAAACCTTTACATGCTGGTTGGCTGAGGGTACATGTGAGGGAAAGCTGACTGACTGTGTGCACGATCATAAAACAAGTGGCTCCATTAACCCAAATCTACAGCAGAGGACTCACTGATTTCTCTTGCTGAAGTCACTTAAATGTTAGCTGGCTATGCTATGGCCCATCTTTTTCTATTACCCTGCTGGTATGAGCATCAGACCTAATATGCTCAACTAGTTATCTATCTCTGAGGGTGACTACAACAAAGATTTTACTAATGCCATTACCAGAACCATAGTTTACTTAGTAAACACAAATATCTCACTCAAAGTAAAGCCATTTAATAATATCTTGGATTTTATTAGCTATCTCATGAGTTGATTGTATACATATCACATCTGCAAATCTGGAGGATCAAATAAAATAATTTTTTTTTTTTGCCAGTCCTGGGCTTGAGCTCAGGGCCTGAGCACTGTCCTTGGACTTTCTCAAGGCTAGAGCTCTACCACTTGAGCCTCAGCACCACTTCCGGCTTTTTTCTATGTATGTGGTACTGAGGAATCGAACCCGGGTCTTCGTGCATGCTAGGCAAGCACTTTAACCACTAGGCCAAACTCCCAGCCCTAAAATAAATTTTTAAGTGAAAAAAATTGTCGAGTATAGATTTGATCTAGTACCAGAAAATATTGTGTCTTATGTTTTTCTCATGAATTTGCTATACTTATATTAGTCCTTTTCTTTGAAACTAAGTTGTCCTTAAACCTTTCTTTCAAAATGTAAACAAAGAGTAATTAAAACTAGCACATTTGCTAAGAATATTTGTATTTTAAGAGTCTAGTCCCAAAGGAATGACTATGGATAGACTTCATTCATTAAGTAGTGAAGGAAACATTATTTAATCATTCTCTATATTTAGAACAATTAAACTACAATGGCAACCATTTCTTATGTCTAAAAATGAACTTTAATATGGATATCATTCACACAAAGGGATCTTGTCATCGAAGCACATATAATATTATGCTATTAAGACTTATTTACACATCTTTCCTTTGATTTTGCCTTTTCTTCTATAATGTATGTATAGGATAGAGTATTTGTTTCCTTTCATGAATCTGTAAACATTATCCAGAGTCATATTAAGCTTTTCCTTTCTTGCCTGATTGTCTGGTAGAGATGAAGCTGAAGTTAAAAGAAAAATCTCATTTTTGTAATTAGTATTTTCTTGGCAATAAATGGCCTTTCAATTGCCGTTATTTCCATACAGCTTAATTTTAGTACTCTTGGTAGTAGAATTTTCTACTGCAGCCTATTAAAAAATTTTCAATATAGCTAGTCGTTGGTGGCTCATGCCTTTAATCCTACTTACTCAGGAGGCTGAGATTGATGACTTTGGTTTGGTCAGCTGGAAAGGAAAGTGTATGAGACTCATTTCTAATAAACTACTCAGAAAAGGCTGGAAGTAGAACTGTGGCTCCAATAGTAGAGTACTAGCTTTGAGCAAAAGAAGCTCAGGGACAGAATCCAGGCCTGAGTCCCAGGACCAGCAAAAAAAAAGTCTGTTCATTACAAATTTTACCTACAAAAGCCATTAGACAGAAATATATAGAGAACTGTGGCTTGTTCCTGTAATTCTAGCTACTTAGGAGGCTACAACTTGGGAAATCATAGTTCAAAGCCAGTCCAAGCAGAAAAATGCTATGACTCCATTTCCAGCAAATTTGGACCAAGAGGCATTGTTCAAATAGTAGAACACCAAGCTGTGAGAGAAAACAACTTAATAAGAGTGTAAGACCTGAAGTTCTGGCCTGGGCATACATGCACACCTACGCTCATACAAACAAACACACACCCCTTCTCACATTACACACACATACTATGCTGTCTTGGGGGATTCCACATGTTTCACATTTCCTCTCACCCTTTCATTATTTGATATCAATTATGTATGAGAATAGATACAAGGTGAGCCTTCATAAATTGACTTTGAGAGAACATGAACATGGACAGAAAATGGCCCATATTAAATTGTTCAAAAGGATGATGTGCCTGGACTTATTGTAAATGCATATGAAGCATTTTGCAGATAGTGGGCCAACAGGAAGAAAACTATGAAGGAGTTCACAAAGATGTACGAATGCTTTGAATTTTGTGACAAGCTAAGTAGAAAATAATTCAGTAGTTGAATTACTTCCACTTTTGAGGAATCAAAATGATAGTCTGAGTATCAAAATGTCAACTGTGGTTGAAAGCAGAAAGATTGGGATTAAGCTTGCAGGAAGTCCAGTGAAGGGACAGAATCCTTGGGGTATGATTTGTGGTTTCTCATGAAGGATTCATGGCCTCAAAAGAAGCCATTGCACAAATTCCTCTAATGGGTTAGTATTGAAGAAAAGTCTTTACTTTCTGCCATGGACAAAAGTTAGCTTGACCCACGCACCAAAGTCCGGGTAAATCTAAATATTTGGCTTTGCCTTTTAAAAGTTTCTTGATGTATGTTTTTGGCTACTTCTCATGAGAGTTTTAATTTTGGTAGAAATTTGTTTTTCCCTCAAGGTAATCAGTGGGCTCTGGATAACTGGGAACTTTCTCCGGGTTTGCTGAAGGGATTTCAGAGGGAAATGAGCCTGATATATCCTTCTGAGTTTCTGGTAGTACAAATTTATGAAGCAGTTCTGTAAGTTCTTCATCTGTGCATCCCTCCAGAACTTCTCAAGAGTGTAACATTAGAGTAGGAATTCTAGCTTTTTCTTCTTTCAAACATCAATGTCTTCCTTCATGGAGGGAGATCTTTGGTGGATGTGGCTTGTCCTTATTAACATTCATTATGATTTTTAGGATCTATATATGCTTCTTATGACTCAGGATTTTTGATATTATTTGAACTCCTCATTTGATTGAGGAGTTCAACTTAGGCTGTTTTACTATCTTGGAATATTAAGAATTGTTTCTTTGTCCAAGTTGGGACCATGTCTATCCCAACCACGAGAAGTAAATGTTGACTACAGATGCTGAACCTTCATTTTTGGCAAACACTTTTAAGCAATTGTCTGATCTATTTCCTGAGGAAGATTTTTCCCTTTTGGAATGAAATTTGTATATTCTTCATTGTGAAACAAAGAACAAGGTGTTAACAAATGAAACATGGGAAGAAGCAATGTTACAATGAACTGACCTTCTTCCTGCTGAATTTCTTCTCTGTGAGCATCATAAAATTCCCTTAGGCAAACATCACAATCAGAAACAGGAACCCTTAGGTGGTTAATTTCCTCTAAGGAAGACCAGGGAGAGAACTTCATACACTACATGGAACTCTGCTGGTGGTAGCTGTCCACTTGACACTCATGTCACAATGGCTCCTGGCTTAGAACACATGCAGGCATCAGACAGTCATTTCCAAATGTTTCCCACAGAACTGTTTAATCCACTCATGCCACAGAACTTTTGTTTTCATGAGTTACATTTTTAATAATCCATATGAAAAATTAAAAGAACCTCTCCAGATATTTATTAAGGTAAGTAAAAATTTATTACATGCTAATACAATGGACACATTTTATTTTAAATGATCCTATTTTCTATAGACCAATAGAAGAATGGCTTATTGGCTTAGGTATCTAGATGAATGGATGTTAGCGAAATTCTCATATCTGTTTCTGCATTATTGGTTAAAATACATGAAAAAAATGTGGCCCTGTTTCCATCTGTAACAGATGGGGAAAGTGAGTGTATTAGTTAGACTCCTCAAAAAATTGAGGATATTATTCTTTCTTCTTCTACCAAAATTTGACAGAGGCTAACTTATTAGAAATCAGTGCACACACAGTGTACTCAGGACAGATCAATGAAGTTGCATACTCCATTGTATTAAAATTCATTGGCCTACCTTTCATTCTGAATAGACAAATGACAATAGGCATAGATCGTTAGAAAAATAATAGTTCACTGAACTATGCAGATCTAAATATTAATTCATTGTATAATTGAGTAGCAAAATGTCAGGTACATTAATATTACCACCAATTTCATCAGAAAATTCTTTGCATATTGAGAAGTACCTTACCAGGAAGTAGTCAATATAAATTTTCCAGAACTCCAATTTTGGCTTTGAAGCTTGAGTTTTATAAAGCTTGTTTTTCTTGAAGTGACAAGTATCCAATACCTGTTTACAAAAAACTGCTTGATGAATGCCCAGGTTTGAATACCAGTCTGTTGCTAGCCAGTTTTTCAAGTATAAATGGTATACCCTGACAAAATGCAGCCAATTCCATTGTAGCTCAAATATACATCTTTTTTTTTTCTGAAGTTAATCATCCTACTTTGGTAAGCAGCAGGAATGTTGTACACATATATCAGTTATAATATTAAGTAAAATATATTATGCCTTCTGTTCTGAAGGGCTGAGATTTAATTAGCCTTTTTTTTTTTTTTTTTGGTGTGTGTGTGGCGGGGGTGGAGGTTGGTCCGGGGCTTGAACTCAGGGGGATTAATTGGGGGTTAGAGTCTCATGGATATTTTTTTTTTTTACCAAAGCCAGCCTTGAAAGGCAATCCTCAGATCTGTCTCTTGAGTAGCTGGGATTACAGACCTGAGCTACCAGTACTCAGTAACATATTTGTATACACGAATATATATATATGTATATATATAGGTATATATACTACACAACTATATATACATGTGTGTATGTGTATATATATATGTACATGTACATAGATGTATCAATAAACAGACATCTATATTTGTTTCATTGAACATTTATGAATAGACTAAACACATTATTTCATAATTTCTTTTGGGGTACAGTTTTAAAAATACAAACTAGAAAGACAAGTCATTGTAATCTTCCTTTGTTTTGAAGTCTTTTTTTTTTTTTTTTTTTTGCCAGTTCTGGGTCTTGAGCTCAGGACCTGCACACTATCTTTGGACTTTCTCAAGACTAGTGTTCTACCACTTGAGCCTCAGCACCACTTTGTCTTTTTTCTACGTATATTGTACCAAGGAATGGAACCTGGGTCTTTGTGCATGTTAGGCAAGCACTCTACCAGTAGGCCAAACTCCCGGCCCCTTGAAGATATTTTTTAAATCTCCATTTTATTGTAAAGGTGATGTACAGAGGGGTCACAGTTACATAAGTGAGGTAGTGAGAACATTTCCTTTAGAACAGTGTTACACCCCTTCCTGTTTATTCCCACTTTCCCTGCCCAATGCCTCCCCTTCCCACGAGTTGTCAAGTTCATTTCCAGCACAGTGTCTAGTGGGTATCACGTTTGCATGGTTCTAGTCTTATTTAAAAATATTTCTGTGGGTTGCTGTGGATCAAGCTTGTGCTCCTACCTACTTACCATAGCAATTCAAGGGGAAAAGACAGAAGAAAAGCTGCTGAGACTTCGTTGAGTCAATAGCTGGGTATGGTGGTACATGCCTATCTTGCTCAGTGATACGGGGAAGTATATGTAGGTAGATTACAGACCAAACCAGACTCAAAAATATTCATGTAAGCTGGCCCTGATGGTTTATGCCTGGAATCTTAGAGATTCAGGAGGCTGTGATCAAGGCTGAAAGTCAGCCAGAGTAGACAAACCTGTTAGACTCCTATTTCCAGTTAACTAGCAAAAATCCATAAGTGGAGATGTAGAACAATAGCTACAATCAAAAAAGCTGAATGAGAGTGTGAAACTCTGAGTTCAAATACACACACAACCACACACACACACACACACACACACACACACACAACACAATGTAGAAGGAGCTGAGGGCATGGATCAAGTGAAAGAGTGCTAATCTAGCAAGCACAAGGCCCTTACTTCAGTCTTTAATACTACAAAAATCTACCCCATGCCACACTTTAAGAACCACCATTTTTAGAATCTAAAAGTAACGTGGTGCTAAGATGAATTCAGAAACACAAACATCACATTTTTACTCACATGTGGAATCTAGACCCCTTAGATAAATATAATAGCAACTACAACAATAATATGACATGATTATAAAAGGGGACAATTAGATAGAGGAACCAGTGGGGTAGAAGCAAAGAGAAGGTGATAGGATATAAATATGGTTAAAGTACATTATATACATTATGGAAATATCATGATAAAATCCACTGAGAACTGTTAAAGGAGAGATCAGAAAAGGTTTAAGAAACAGAAATATAGATGAGGTGAATATGATCAAAGTATATTATATTATATGCATGTATGTAAATATAATGAAACGCCTTTGTTTAATTAATTTATGCTAATAAAATGCAAATAGAAAAATAACATCATACATTTCTCATGTGTCTTCTTATAGGTCTTTCTAAATAACATCCTTGAAATTCTAATACTTTGTTCATTTTATTCTTTGAATTGGTAAGACTGCATTTTGTAATTCAAATGTCATGATAACCATATATCTTCTACAGAGAAATCCCTTTCTATTCAGAGGACTTTTAAAAATAAGTTTTGAGGCTATTACTGGCCATTTCAAACTTCTGTTAAATCAATATTTGTGCCAAACTGAAGGGTCAATCTTAGCTCCCAGGTTTTGGTATAAACGCTATATTGAGCCAAAAGTAATTTAAGAATATTGGCTTTTGAACAACATCTTGGATTTTGTTTTATTTTCATACCTTTGAGTTACCATTTAGCAATTTTCCCCAAATGTCAAGAAGACGTTTGAAATTTTTGCTGTATACTATAGTCAGGGCCAAAAAGATGAGGTTCAAAGCTGGCCAAAGCCATTTCATTCATCCATCAGATTTCTCAGATGTAGTCTTTACAGCCCGTAAAATTTTCAAGGGTCAATAATAAATAAAAATTTCAGACCAGAAAGCAAGGAAGATGGGGGGACTCAGAACATGAAAAGAAACATTGAATAATTGAAACAATAAATGTTTAACTACCTTTTAAATGTACAATATCATCTTCATTAATTATTAAATTTAATATTATTAATATTCTGTTACATTTGGAGGAGTTTTACAGATAAGATATTCTTGCTTTACATAAATTCCTAATTAAATTAGAGCAATTGCTTGTAGTAATTATTCCCTCCAGGTTAATAACAGCCAAGTCTTATTTGGTGTCTGCAAGATAGCAGTTACAAGTATTTAAATTGTAACTTATTTAACTGAGGTACAGAGAAGTCAAGAAACTTACTATGATTATGTAGATAAAATATAGGCAGATATGGACTTATATACTTACCTTCTGGGTTTAGAGTTCCTGCAAAAGGAAAAATGTGATTTTTTACTGCCACATGATAAAAAAGTTTGTCACAACCCAGGAAGACATGAGTATTCTTTAAAAAACTGTACTGTACACTTACAGATTTTTTTTAAATTTAAAATGTATTCATTGAGCAATGTAAGAAAACTAAAGCTTTAGCTGGTTATTTTATTTGCCAAAGCTGTTTAAAGCATACTTTTTTTTTTTTTTTTTTTTTTTCCAATCCTGGGCTTACGCTCAGGGCTTGAGCATGGTCCTTGGATTTTCTCAAGGCTAGAACTCTACCACTTGAGCCTCAGCACTACTTTTGGCTTTTTTTTTTCCTATGTATGTGGTACTGAGGAATCGAACCCGGGTCTTCGTGCATGCTAGGCAAGCACTCTACCACCAGGCCAAACTCCTGGCCCGCATATCTTTTTAAAAAGTATTTTTATTGTAATTACAGTTATATTCACCAGATAGAAGGTGCAATACTTCACACATATTGATATCTCTTTTCATGTTTTTGTCCCTATTGCCTTCCCCCTAAAGCATACATTTGTAAAGGCTTTAGAGCTGCGAACTATCTCTAATGTAACAATGAACAAAGGAAACATACCCACAGATACATACAATAGGAATGTATCAAATTTTTAATTAAAAATTCATGTATGCTGATTCTTTCTATGAAATATTTGTAAGAATAGTAAAAACGCAAATCCATCTGGGTATCTAGCTACAGTGCCTGTGCATTGAAATCACTGAAGAGAGCCCTAGAACCTTATGGGAGTGGTAGACATTGAAAAGCGCTCACAGGAAGATTTATGTCAGCCTAGCTGGAAGGAGAGAAGTCAAAAAGTGAGTGAAAATTGGGAAATGAGCCAACTTGCTCTTTGAGGGCTTCTGCTAGGGGTATACACATTTAGAAATAAAGAAGCACCATAGACAGCCTCATGGGAAATTTCCAGAGGAAAGGTGTTCTCTGGGAGGTCAGCTTTCTCAGGAATAGTATTTGTAGCGTGAAAAGTTGGAGCTGTCCCATGACTATGCTCTTTGTGAGTTACTAAGATGCGATAATAATAGCACCTATTTTATAGAGCAGTTTTGGACATCTCAGTGCTCTATAGAAAGGCAAACCCATTTCCTCTCCTCCTAACCACTTCCTTCTCCCTTCCTTTCATATTAAAAAAGAAATTATCCAGAGCTTATGTGTTCAGCTCACTCTGATTCTATGATTCTACTTTGTATCCTCTCTCTCTCTCTCTCTCTCTCTCTCTCTCTCTCTCTCTCTCTCTCTCTCTCTCTCTCTCTCACTCTCTCTCTCTCTGTCTGGTCAAGATAAAAATTGCATGATGTTCATGGTCCACTCTGCCACAGAGAGAGCATTTAGAATTAGAAGCACTCCAGAAAGTAGCAAACAAGATTGACAAACCAATCCTCTTGTCTCCTAGTATGCTTTCTACATTAGCTATGAACTCAGGTACAATTAGTGAGGAATGTATTACTGTAAGAAGTAATACATTTTTCCTAAATACTGACAAAGTAAAGATTACCTAATGAAAGTCACCCTACCTTGCACTTTGAGACTAAGTTTTCCTTAGTAGGAGACCGTGGAGTAGTTGGTTATCCTACTAGCACTGGGCGGTATCTGGAGCCTCCCCATTATTCCCATGGCAATCCCTTATCATTCATGTGTCTTTTGTGGTTGAAATTATGAATATTTATTTTGTCTTTTACTTTCCCCTCTAAACTAGCGGATAGATTCATAAGAACCTTCTCACCCCAATCAAATATCACGTGTCCAGTGCAGGATAGGATAACAGATGAAAGAAACAAGAAATAAGAAGTTTTTCAAATTTAATTGGAATGTCCCACCCCTCCAAGGAATTAGAATATATTAATCAGAGAGCTTAAATCTGCTGTTACTTGAGGTAGGTTTTTATGAAAGGTGAAACCATTTTCTACTACTTATGGATTCTTTTTATTTAGCCACGAGAAATATAGAGAATGGAGTTGAAATAAGATCTTCTGCATGGGATAAAGACAAAAGGGGAGAGAAAAAAAAGGCAAGGTGTTTGTATGGCAAATACACTCTGAAGTAGCTGTGACATAATCAGTCAAAAGAAATATTGGAGCTCATGATGTTGAGACAACCTAGTTATAAAGACACATGGGGCATGTATGGTATCAATAAATGTCACAGAAAATAATGACACAATCCTACAAAACCAGAAGCCAAAAGAACATGGTGGATGGAGTGATATTTTTCTTTTTACATAATATTTGGTAATGATAGTTTATCTTTTTACTATGGCTAAAATTGTGCAGTTTCTTTCTGGAATTCTTTTCCTCTGTTTATCACTCTGGCAGATATCTCCCTGTCTTTAGGAGTCTTCCAAACATCCATAACACTTACCTTTCCCATCTGTTCTCATTCTTCTGTTTTAGCACTGCTTTGAACTGTTCTGGGTCTCTACTTCTCCTTAACTCAAATATGAGCTCTTAGACAGGAGAGATTTGAATTTTAATGTACATCTAATTTCAAAAAGCCTTAATACTTTTGGTTTAGACATAAATTATTCTTCTATAAAGGCTTACATGTTTAAGTCTTCTTTTGTCAGCCCATAGGTTTTTGGACATGATTGTATTATGAGGGAGGTGACCTAATCTATGAGTTAATCCATCCTTGAATTCACAATTGAATGGGATATTGAAAAGTGATAGAGGGTGGAGCCTGATTTTAAGATAAGTTTGCTTGAAGGAAGGTGCCTTCCTTCAAGGCATAAGGGCATAAGGACATTTTCCTCTTTCTTTCTATATTCTGACTTCCATGAGGTGATTAGTCTCATTCCCATACCACCATGTTATTCTGCCTCACCTCAGACTCAAATCAATGGATCCCAGCTGACTTTGTACTGAAGTCTCTAAAACCAGGGGGTCAAATAAGTCTTCTCTTAAGTTGTTTATGGCAGGTATGCTGTCACAGAGATGCAAACCAGTTCTTAATTAATCTTTATCCAAAAATGAATGAATGCACCAGTGATTGACTGTCAAAGCCATCTTGTGTGTCTATCTCAACCCAGTTCTGTGGGTGGCAGAAAATACCTTGCTCATCTCAGAAAGGAAATGACTTTTCTTAGTTCCTGAGGGATCATTTAGCAATTTCAGAACGGAGATTTAATAATTACTTCCCTAAAGACCTGAAGCAGTTAAGTGGCAGGAGAGGTAAATGGAGAGCAGGGAGAAGAAGGTAATTATGTGCCTAGAAACAGTTATGGCATGTGGTTTAGAGACAGAATGTGGTAACAGGGCTGGTGTTAATGACCTGATCCTAGAGGTCACTGAGGTACATAGCATATATCTCCTGTGCCACATATTAAGTCTTTCAGGCCTTCTGAGAACCACAGGAAATCAATGAATTCTCCCAGCTTTCCCTGCCTTGTAATGCATTTACCACCAGCTTAGTTCTCAGGTACCAGTCTCTATTTATGTCATCTTATACTCTGAACTCCACATTTAAAATCGGCTCTCTCTAGCTTATCTAAACATAGTTCCCAAGCTCTAGGGGCACATTAGTATTGTATGTAACCATTTTTTCCAGTCATCTTCCTCCAGTTTTTTTTCTATGATGCTTAGCTCTCCCTGGTAATATATTGTATGAGATCACCCAGTTTCTGTAATTCTTAGCTTCATCTCTTGGTTTCCCTTCTCAAATATTACCTTCAGACCTGTGCTCCCTTTAGTTTATGATTGACAGTCCGATTACAGTGCTTTATAAATCCTGATGTGCACACAGGATGTAGTCATACAAAGAAATGGCTATTAAAAAAAAAGAAGAGAAAGTGAAAGAGAAGTGTTTTCACATAATCATTCACCTCCAGCCCCCTCTTTGATGGAACTTGTGAATAAATGTAGTGAGTCAGTCTATTTAAATATCTCTATTTCATGAATTTTTTATTATTAGCAGAGTTTTTTTGGGGGAGGGACCATTATATGATGACTACAGCAGAGTATCATCTCTGTCTCATTTCTGAATTGTCCTGTACTTCATACAGGAAGCAACAAAAGTGAAAAGCTATGCAACATATGATTACAGAAGTCATAACACATAAACATTTGAGAAATTAGGGCTGGGAGTTTGGCCTAGTGGTAAGAGTACTTGCTTAGCATGCACGAAGACCTGGGTTTGATTCCATGTACATAAAAAGCTGAAAGTGGTACTTTGGCTCAAGTGGTAGAGCTCTAACCTTGAGAAAGCCTAAGGACAGTGCTCAAGCCCTTAGTTCAAACCCCAAGACTGGCCAAAAGAAAAAGAAAAAGAAAGATGGATAGTTTAACTTATAATCATTGGTCTATTAAGGAAAGTTGTATTACTCTCATCCTTCATAATCTCCTTCTCTAAGAATTCTGCCATCTTCTTTCCTTCTTAGAATACAATCCAGCTCCAATGAACAATTTCCACCTCTGGAAAGCAAAGAGGAAAAAATTTTCATTTTATGGTTGCCTTTGGGTAATACGTCTTTTATGCATAATCATAATGTGGAAGGAGAATAAATACACTTGGAAAGTTAAATAAATTCTTTATAATTCAAACCCATTAAAAGGAGAGAATTATTCTAAGATCAAATCACTGAAGAAAAATAAACCATAGAAACAGTTTGTAAGAATAACTTGTAGTCCTTAAAGACATGGTGTGATATAAACTTAAAAATTAGGTGTCATACACAGTCTTATGTTAATCCTCATAATCTCCTTCAATATCTGTAGATGTACTATTTTCATAAGATGGTGCATGAAAGCTGGTTGGGGCCTAGAAAGGATCTTGGTTAGGGGACAAGGTCACAGGAAGCTCAAGAGCCCTGAAGATTTTTGGCACAGGACTGGCAGTGTGTGTGTGTGTGTGTGTGTGTGTGTGTGTGTGTGCATTTATTTACTTCATAAAGATACTGGTATAAATTTTCATGGAAATGAAACTGTCATAAGAACAGGTGTCTTCAAGGTGAACACAAGAAAAGTCATCACAAATTTTTATACATCTTTTTAATTTTGCAATAAGGAAGAAGATGTCTCCTTGGATTTTATAGTCTAAAATATGATGTATTGTGAAAAGTGACATCCCAAACACAGAATTGTTGTTAAATCAAGGCTCCATTGACATTTTACATACTCAGATAATTTTAATCTTTCTAATTAGAAAGAGTAAAAACTAATTTCCTTTTCTACCTAAACTTTGGTAACTATAATCCAGGTGAAAAATACTCAGCCTTTGTTTTATATATTTATTAAATTCTCCCTCTCTAGAAATGTATATTTAATATACCACTGATGTGGGTTAGTAGAAAAGCTGGTGGGCAATTTCAGCCTACACAGCTTGAAGATGGCAGGATAATGTAACAAACCCAATCCTGTCTGTGAATGAAATGGGGGAAGGGATTGTAAATGAAGAAGTAAAAAGGACAAAAGGACAAGGAAATAAGGACAACACAGTAAATCTTTGATATTACAACCTTACAGGGAACAGAAGCCCACTAGTCCGAAAGCTGTCATAATTAGCATCATAACCTGAGGCTAAGCTCTGTAATGACAAAGTTAGCCCAAATGGGTGAGATGGGCTGAACTACTTTTCATGGCATGTCTATACCACATGCCCTTTTCCTCTGCCATATATTTTTGCTAATTAACTTTCCTATTACCTTTCCTGAATACTTCTATTGCCAGAGCTGCCCTAAACGTTCTGATAATGTATTTGGTGCACTGACCAGGAAGTTAGAAATTAAGTATGTCTTCTGATTGGACTCATCAAATGGTTATGAAATAAGCATACTGGGTCTAAGCTGTGTCATCTTGGTCACATAGTGGATGGTAGGTAATTGGGTTTAACTGGCAGACATCTTGTCCTCTTCTTAGAAGCAAGTAAGTCCCATCCCCAGGTGACGGCCATACCTGAATTCTTAGAGGCAGAGTTACTGGACCTGCCAATCCTGTGCCATGACCTTTTGAGACTCTCCAGCTCCCTGTGATCTTGCTCCCTGACCAGGATCCTACTTGGAACCTGTCCAGCGCAGACACCAATTTGCACTCATGTCTTCTGACTCTCCTTAGGTCACTATACCATCCCACTTTGGCTCTCCACAGGAGTTCATCTGGTTTGTCAGTATTGTTTTTCTGCTTTCTTAGTTTTGCTACTCTCGTGGCTCCGTTTTCTAATAATGCCAAGTGTATTCGAGGCTGCGAGTTTTCTGGGGATATGTGTCCACCTGCAACTGCTTGCTTTCTAATAAAGATTCCCGATTCAGTCTCTCAACATGTGGTTACTGTTTCTTGAAATTGAAATTACCGTATAACACTTACACTATTGCTGTTTCTGGTATGCCAAAAACAACTGGAACATAAAAGTTATTTGGGCAAATTAAAGTATGGTTGATAATGTTATTTATTTATTTTGATCATCTCTTTCTTGAAATGGTCTTAAAGTACTCAAGTATCAAACAACAGAAATGTCAAGCAACAAGGTAGGTCTATGAAATACATATTTCAATAATTATCAGCATTTGTGTTAGGTATTACTGTAATTCTCAGTGTACATGTGAGAATTTATTACTACTCCTATGGAGGTACTCAAGTTTCTCCTTCACAATGATAGCAAGCTGGCTTAAACTCCTGGGCAATTTACATCTTAAAATGGGTAAAACGTTCTATCATAACCTCTGCTGGGACTTGGCATTGAAAAATGTTAAATAACACTTAAAAGCACTGCTGGAAATCACATTCTTTGTTGTTGGAAAGTTGAGTTGAAGTAAAATGAATTCACAAGCTCATTTTTCATGACCCAGACAGTGACAATTACTTAAAGACCTGGTAAGCACTGAGGAATTGAACTTCTCTGGCTCCACTTTTTTTTTCTTTTAAGAATCAGTTAAAAACCTTGCATTCTTCCTCAGGAAATAGCATACACATATAAATTTGTCTATAATTTCAGAGGATTCAGAGGTTTCTCCCAACCTCATCCCCAAACTATCAGTGACTTTATGATTTATTGCTCAGGTTAACATTTGACACTGGGAGGGTGGATCAAGGACTATTCAAGTTCCAGGATTCATTTTATGGGTATTTTGCTTTGAAGGGGCTTAGAACCTTTAGATATTTTGGTTCAGAAATTTAGAAAACATACAGAATAAAGGAAATTGGGTAGGTGGGTGGGGGGAAATTTCAAGCAAGGAAGAGTCTTGTGGAAAACAGAGGCATGAAAATGGTTCCAGTGGGAACGATGGATCTGGGTCTGGTGGTGCATGCCTGTTATTCTGGCTATACTGGAGCACAGGTAGGATGACCACATTCTGAGGCTGTTCCCAGGCATGAAGTTCTTCGTGAAACATAACTAAATACATTTTTAAAAACTGAGGAAGAATGCCTGCCTATCATAACTCATGGCATGAGGCTTTGAGTTCAAAATTTCTATAGTACAAAAAATGAAAATAAAAAAAGAAGGAGAAGGAGGGGAGGAAGATAGGAAAGAAAAAGGGAATGAGAGAAGATGAGAGGCAGGGAGGAGGAGGGATGGCTATCACAAGAAAGTAAGAGTCTTGGGGCCGGGAGTTTGGCCTAGTGGTTAAAGTGCTTGCCTAGCATGCACGAAGACCCGGGTTCGATTCCTCGGTACCACATAGATAGAAAAAGCCGGAAGTGGAGCTGAGGCTCAAGTGGTAGAGCTCTAGCCTTGAGAAAGTCCAAGGACAGTGCTCAGGCCCTGAGCTCAAGCCCAGGACTGGCAAAAAAAAAAAAAAAAAAAAAAAAGAAAGTAAGAGTCTTCTAGGCTTCTCACATCACCAAATCAGGGGACTTCTTTGACTTTGTACAAGCTACCACACACTAGGATTTTGGTAAATAGCTATACAGGGTTCTGTATCTGGTTTCTAGTAAAGAGTCTGAGGCAAGAAAACTGGAATAAACTCAAGGCAGAAATTCTCCCTGAGCATCTGAATTAGAGCAACTGCTCTGCCTGTCTGTGGCTGGTCTAGACATCTGATGACCAGCTGGGAACATGGTAAATGTTTTTATAAGAACTATGCAGGGGGTCAAGCTGCACAATTTTATATCTTGATTTTATTGCTAGGGAGCTAAGAAACAACACAAGTGATATATGCGATATTTTATTATGAAATTTGGATAGCCCGTAGGAATAGAATTTGGTAGAAGTGACTTTAAATCTACTAAATTAACCTTCAGACCTAAATCCCCTGTAGCTGTGGGGAGCTGACATTTTCACAGTGGCTCCTCCAGCTTGTACTTTTCACCCAGCCTTAAGCCTAATTTTCTAACATGGGGAGGGAAATAGAGGCTTTCTGGGGCAACTAAGTTATTTTTAATTTTGACTTTTCTTCTCTGCTCTTTCGGTCACATTTTACACGGGGTGTTGTTATCAAATGCAGAATCTGCTTCCTCCCCTCACCCTTTCCTACTCCTTCCTCTTCCTGCCTAGAAGCATGTGGGTCCCCTACCTGCTGAGTCAGCTCACAGCTTGCTTTCATTCAATTAATTCATTTAATCCTGAGTAATTGTTGGGGATTTGCTTTGTCTTCAGTACATTTTACGTATCTATACATACATTTATTTCACACATAGCCTATAAGTACCCATGAAGCTCTTTTTTCAATCCTGACTGTACTTATATCAAAACTGTGTCATTTCTTATTTCCTACTGATTATAATGAATAAGATGAACATGTACTGAAATGCCTGAGTCCAACATGTATCAAATACAGAAAATGGAGTAAATTGTAGCTTAGTCACGTAGACCCTTTGTGTGTGTGTGTGTGTGTGTGTGTGTGTGTGTGTGTGTGTGTGTAGCAGTGAATGGGATGGGAAGACAATATCTCCTTTCTGAGACTTTGTAGTTCCACTAGGAAGGACAGGGATTAGCATATTACCAGTGCTAGTTCTCCATTCCCTTAAATGAGGGGGCCTTGCCATTGCTTTCACCCCCACCCTGAGTTTGAGATTGGGAGCTAGGAGTACCTACCTGATTTCCTTCCTCCTTTTCTTCACCTTTGGTGCTTTCGAGCCTGGCGAAGCACTCTTCAGTCCTATCCTTCATGCCATCATCTGGACCAGAGCAAGCTGCACCCACAAGTCAAGCAGGGATCTGATGGGGCTGAGGTTTGAAGCTTCAATTCAGTTCTGACATTGGGTATAATGGCGGCCACACATCCAGTCTATATTCATCATAAGGTGATATGTTGCTCAATGCTATGCTATGCTTTTCTGCCTATTTTCATTTTTGTAGAAAGTGGGAAAGAGGAAAACAGTAAAGTGCATTTACTTTCTCATACATTCAACAAATAGGCTCTGGGTTGTCATCATACTTTGGATGACATTACTTGGCTGATGTTTGGAATAAATCCTGTTTAGTTACGGGGTACATCTGGAGTAGCCAATGAGTTTGGAATTTTAATTTTAGGCCTAATGTTCATAATTTAGATGTAGCTATACATCTTTATTTTATTTCTACCATAAAAAGATCAAGGAAAAAAACTCCACTTACTTGCTTTTTAAAAGAGGCTGCTGTATATGAGTAGTTATCTGGAATGACCAGGTGTGGATGCTTCTATTTCTGAAATTTTATATACCCTAGTTTTTACTTTGATACAGGAATGACAGTATTTCACAAAGTTGTTGAGATCAAATTAAATGAGAAATATAAATGGGAAAATAGCTCATTATCTGATTCACTGTAGACATCTATTTAACAAATGACTATCTCATGCTAGGCACAGTATCATAAAAAGAACATATTTTTTGTGTGTGTGTGAGACCTGGTACAGTTAACCTTGCATTTTGCAGTTCAAGATAGAGAAATTATAATAGGGAATTCGAAATCATTCAGCTGTAGATGACTTCATCATTTTTAACTTGCATTCACTCTCTAAATTTCTCCTATTTGTTTGTATAATGTATATTTGTGTGTTTACTTCATATATGTATGCATGAATATATTTTTCGTGCTGGTATCTGGACTTTTACTCAGCACTATACCACCTGGCCCATACCTCAAGCCATGAATCTGGTTTTTGATGGTTAATTGGTGATAGGAGTCTCATGGACTTTCCTGTCCTTTCTGGCTTTTCAAATTTTAGCCCCGTGAGTAGTTGGGATAATAGATGTGAACCACCATCATCTAGCACTCTTATTTTTAATTAAACCAATGGAATACTTTAATACTTGTTATATTTTATTGATATGACTAATTGCTTTTTTGTGCACTTACTATAATTGATTGTGATGACTTTTCACTTGAGACATTTCAAATTTTGTAAGACCTAGATCTAACTCTTCAGTTCTCAATGATAGAAGAGTTCTTTAAAAAAGAAAGAAAGCTAAGTGTTAACCGCTTTTTTTTTTCTGATTACAGTTCAAAGGGAAAGGAGATGAAGATGGTTCAATATTGTCAAACTACCCTAAACTGAGTTTGAGGGGCAAAAGGAGAAATGTCAAAATGTTTGAAGATCATCTCAGATTTTCTTTCCTGCTCATCTTGAAGCTAAAACAAGCCTTCACTCAAGTTCCGTATTTTCTTTGATGTGTATTCTCATGGCATTATGAAAATTTTAAATTTTAAGCGTGCCTGAGCTATAGGTTTGGAGGATAGAAGGTTAGAGACTAGAGTTGGTTCTTTGAGTCATCACCTCTCTGATTTCACAATCTCTTTATTATAATGGATTTTGTTGATTCTTCCTGGGTATGTGTTCAGAAGAAAGGCCATTGTCTAAAACCAATCCTCCTCCTACCACTCCCAACGCCTTCTCTTTCTTTTCTTTATCTTTCCATCATCATTTTCTTCCCTCTTCCTTCTCCTATTCCTCCTTCTTCCTTCTCCACCTCCCCTATTTTGTTTTGAATTACTTGTGGCACTAAAAAGGAGAAAAATCCTTCTCTTTGCAGCCTTAGGAGGTTTTATTCAACCTTTTTCCATATAAGTGAGCATGACAGTCTCAAGTCTGGCACGGTGAGGTAAATCATCCTCAGATGGTTTTGGTTTTGTTCTATAATGAATTTTATGGGAGTAATATCTATGTAATGCAAAAGGCAGGATGACTGTATTGGACAGAGAAGTTGTCTGCTCTGACAAGGTTTCAAATGACATGAGAGAGGTCCCTGGGGCAAAGAGGCTCCATTGATAATAAGTCCCCTATTGAGCAAACATGGCTTTCTTACTGTTCTTCATGGTGACTTCAGAAGTATGGGCAACACTGATTCAACCATACCTTACTGCCATTCCAACTTCAATATTAGAAATGTATACCTTATCAGTCAGAAGGTGTATTTAATTAACTCATAGATTTCTAAATGAAAAAGCTTCTCATTTTATTAGCTGCTAAACTTCTATCATACACCACTTTTCTTAGTGTAAATCCACTTTTAAATGCTTTTTAACCTTGAAGCTTTACTTTTAAAAAGCATTTGATTGTTACTCAATATTCAATTGTGAACAATTTAAATTAGATATTGCCTACTTAATTATGATTTATCACATGAAAAGCAAAATCATTCAGGAGTTAGAGACCCTACTTATTAATATGTGTTTAAATTCTTGGCAATGTACATATTCTTAATCCAGGGAAGTTCCAAACTCCTCTAATACTTCATTCTGTTAAATTCAAGATGCACAGTTTTTACACCTTAATATTTTTGAAATTCAAATATATTTTACCATAGACATTGTTATGTTGTGTCTTTCAGTATATTGAAAATGCTGATGCTTTTCTTTTCTTTTTTTTTTTTTTAAGCTCTGGCACACTGCCTTTTTTTTTTTTTTTGCCAGTCCTGGGCTTGAGCTCAGGGCCTGAGCAATGTCCTTGGAGTTTCTCAAGGCTAGAGCTCTACCACTTGAGCCTCAGCACCACTTCCGGCTTTTTTCTATGTATGTGGTACCAGGGATCGAACCCGGATCTTCATGCATGCTAGACAAGCACTTTAACCACTAGGCCAAACTCCCGGCCCTTCTTTTCTTTTTGTACTGGTCCTGGGACTTGAACTCTGGTGGTGTCCCTGAGCATTTTTGCTCAAAGTTATCCCTCTACTTCTAGCTTTTCAGTGGTTAATTAAAGATAAGAATCTCATATCTTTCCTGTGATCCTCATATCTCAGCCTCCTGAGTAGGTAGGATTACAGATGTGAGTTACCAGCACCTAAAAAGATGCTTTTCTTAATACTTAAAATGAGAGTAGGCTTTCAGTAAATAGCACCTTATGTTTAAAATACATGCATATAATTTTGGATAAATACCTAAATTAAGACTCATTTTCTACCTTTACATTTGTGCCTTGTACATGTTAATCTTTCATTTTAAATGACTATCTCGTGAACCTGTTATATCCTAATTTAATTAGTTTTGTTATACAAAGCTTTATCTTGCATGTTTATGGAATGAAAGCTCCAATTTGGGGCTAAACTAGGATTTAACATGTCTGGATAAGTTAGGGCTGTCCATGGCATGCAAATCTTTATAATATGAAAGAAAGCTGTGTTTTGGTGTCTGTAGGTGGACACAGGTTATCAGCTGGGTTCTAGGTTCTGACAACAAAGTTTTACATAGAAACAGTTTCACATTGTGAAAAATAAAAGGCAGATGATATACACTAGAAAGGGAAATGACAGATCTGATAGTCTCAGCCAACAAGGTTTTCTGGAACAGAAGTAATTCACAAGTCCTCTAGAAGAATGTCTGGTAAGGTGTGCATAATCCCAGTGTGGTTAGGCTTATTGGGGGCTACCAGGGCAAACCAACTCAGGACAGCAATGTCTGTCTTAGTTCTTCTTTTCCAGGGACTTGTGTCTGAATCCTGTAATAAGAATGTCAACAACTTGGAAGGATGGAAGATACTTCTTACAAGCTGACAAGCTAGCCTGGAACAAGTTTGTGGTTGCTTATAAAAAAAACTTGGGAATGCTAGGGCAGAGAGATGAAAAGTTTTACAATATCGTACAATGATTTCTTTGCACCAACTCCCACTGGAAGATGCAAAAAGAACTAGGTCAAGCCTGCACATTCAATGGCTAATGTTCAGAATCCAGAACTTACAATATCTTGACCTTTTATAAAGAACAGTAAGCCTCCTTGACCATTGCCCCCAAAAGGAGCAAACAAATGGATCTTTTGTTCCTAGGGGGATACAGTATTTCACAAGGCTGTTGGCTATATAAAAATCCTTAAAGAGATAATCAAGAAGGAAAATAGATCAAGAAGTAAAATACCCACTACCTGATGAATGTAACTATAACCCCACTATATATCACCCCAATAATAAATTACAATAAAATTTTAAAAATTTAAAGAGAGAGGAAAGGTAGACAGAGCTTCTAACCACAAGGGGTGCAGTAAAGTAAAACTTCAGGGATGATCTTTTTTTTTCCTTTTTTTTGCCAGTCCTGCGCTTGAACTCAGGACCTGAGCACTGTCCTTGGGTTTTCTCATGGCTAGAGCTCTACCACTTGAGCCACAGCACCACTTCTGGCTTTTTTCTAAGTATGTGGTACTGAGATACTGAGGAATTGAACCTGGGTCTACCCCAAGCCAAACTCTACACTGAAAGGATCACTTTCTAAGAAGTTGTTTTAAATAAACAGAAGGACATATTTTCATTCGCGGCTTTGGAAGAGAAGTAACACAAAAGCATAGAGCCAATGCTATGCTTATTCTAAAACAGTAAGTGTGGGTACATAGTAGGGGGATAGGAACCTTCTCTTTATTTCCTGCAATTGTGTAGGATTTCACTCAGAATTCCTGAAGCTAAATCACGTAGGCAACTCAAATATTTGAAATCTGAGGAGCACCAAGACACAGTATCTGCATGAAAATCAGTGTTTTCACTGGCTTTTTCCTTGGTGTTTGACCATAGTAAGTCAGGTCAAGTGCAAAAAATGATGAGGAGGAGGTTTGTGAAAACTTAGAGTTATCTTTTCCGAACCTGTAATTGGGCCGAGATATGGGGGCTAGATCTTGCCTTTTATGGAGTTTAAGGAAGAAATTTTAGATGAGACAATTTAGCTACTAGTAGACAAATGCTTAACATTCCATAATCCTGTTTTAACCAAATTGTAGTTGCTATTGTATCTATTTCTGATTCTCCCTCCTCCCATTAGCTTTCTTTCCTCCTTAATACCTAGCTTAAAGAAAGATTAAGAAAATAATTTTGTCTATGTTCAAAATGCTAGTATTGACAAGAGAAGTTCTTACAAAGCCCAGTTCAACGGTTTCTTCTTCTTTGAAGCTGATTTATTCCAGCTCACAGAAGTTCCTTCCTCCTTCAACTTCTACAACTAATTCTCTGGATCTGGAAATGACAAAATCTTTATTTTCCTACATGTCCTTTATTTACTGAGTTATGTGTTGGGAATTCTGAGTCTGATTCCATGTCCAAACTGCCATGAAAGTGAACAACATAGTTAACCAATTTAGGATATAGAGGTAGTCACATGCATTACAAATATAAAGATAATACTGCAATATAATATATGTACTATATTTATTATAATGTATGTCATATAATATGAAAATATGTTATATATAATATAATTTTATAATATAATATATAGTAAGCATAATATAAAAATATATAACAAAACAATCTTATATAACATATTTTATATAATATGTAATGTGTTATATTATATATTATATTATATGATTATATTAGTATATCTAATATTTAATTTATAATATATTATAATATAATATATGTAAAATATTATATAATGTGTTATATATGCATGTATGTGTATATATGTATGTGTATTAAGTTTTTAAAAATTTCCAGAATAAATAGCTTTCTTTCCAAAGAAGCAATGAAACAAGTGATTCTTTTTAGCTTGATTTGTTTGACATACTGTAACAAAATATCTTCAGCTGAACAGCTTATTAACAACAGAAATTTATTTCTCAATGTTGGAAAGTGCAAAATCAAGTCATTAGCAGAATCAAGGTCTGGCTGAAGCCCAGTTGGTGTCACAGAAAGACACCAATTCCTTGGGTTCTTTCATGCTGGTAGTGGCAAATGAGCTCACTTGAATCTATTTTTTAAAGACATTCATCTGTTAGCAGAAACCCAATGACCTAATCACACTGTAAAAGGCCTTACCTTCTAATAGTATCCATCACCTTGGAGATTAAAGTTACAACAGCTGGATTTGAGGTGAGGGCTAGCAAGGAGTTTGGGTGAGATTATTTAAGCCAGCTCAGTTTTTAAAAGTTTTTGAAAACACTGAAAAAATAAGAAGCTCCCTTTAGAGCTGCACAATGCACATTGCCAAAATATAGATTTTAAGCAATTTTCTTGAGTAAATGTAAGCTAGTAATTTCACATTTAAAAGAACCTCAAAAGCTTTGCTTCCCATAACATCCTAACAGATTGTTGAACACACGAAACCCTGTGATGAGCTTTGTTTTATTCTCTTGTGTAGAATGAGTCTTGAATTATTTACCTTTATGTGTTTGTTTTACATCTCTCTGCAGCTGAACTATAAACTTGTTTGGAACAGTGGCTGTATCCTAAACATCTGTATCCCTCATAGATTCTAAATCAGCACTATGCACACTGGATTCCCTTATGTATGTGACAGACAGACACCCTAACCAAGTGAACCAGAGTAAGAATGGTTGCTCTAGATCTATCACAGACTCACCAGCATATTCTTAGCTCTCAGCATATCCTTAAGAACGGCATTAACATTTATTACACACAGAAAGAGGATGCTACATATGACAGATGAAGATGCTAAGGAATCAGGGAGGCTAGAGGTTTTTGAATCAACTTTATAATACCAGAATGTGCCTATGTTGCAACAAGACAGAATGAAGTAAGAATAACAAGAGCATAGCAGTGTGTTGCCTTTGGTTTTCTGATGAGTTTTTATCTGGACTGAAACAGACTATGCTTGGATGCTTGTGAAATAGGATAGTGCATGGTGAAGTGGTTTTTACTGGATTTGACTGCCTAAGTTTGGGATTTGGCTGGGCCACTTGCTGCATGAGCTCAAGTCAATCTCTTAATCCCTTTTATCTAGAAAATGGCATTTTAAAAGTGCTGATACTATAGGGTTATTGTGGATATTAAGTAAGATATTTAAAGAATTTGACAGTGTCTGCCTCACATACTAGATAGAAATCAATACATATATCTATTATTTTTGCCAAGGTAGATTAGAAAAGCATAGAAAGATCTTTATGCTTTCAGAAATACCAATTTGCTACCAATCTTTTTTATCTTGATGTTTTCATGTCTTTTATTTCTCAGTTCTTACATCTTTGAATTATGCTGTGTCTTCCATGGCAGTGTAAGTAGCCTGTACATCCATTAAAATCATGTTGCTATGCACATCTTTACTTGAGGGCAAAAGCTGTGTACTGTACTTTGTTGGACTTCCTGAGCCAGCAAAATATCAGTTTGTTGCTAAATGCCAGTAGCTACATGCTCAGTAATTTTTTATTAAATGTTACATTAAACTACTATTTTAAAAATTAAAATGTTAAATATTAAAAATCAGCAAACAGCTTCCAAGTGTGATTATAAATTAAGGAATAATTGGCCCTTCTTAGTGAAACAAGGGTATATTTTTAGGTAGATATCTGAGTGTTGCTTTATAAATTGTTTATAACTTTGAATATTTTCTTAAGGCTTCCCTTACTGTATGGATTAACTATTTCAGTACAAATTTATTTAATTGCTATTTTCTTTTTGAGATGTGAATCTCACTATGGTAAACCAAGTTGGTCTTGAACTCAGTATCTTCAGCTGTCAAACCCTCCTGAATTGCTAGAGTTAAATGTGTTAGCTGTGGCATACTTACTTTTTAAACACTTGCATTCTCTCTGTATTTCTCTCAAGTAACAATAAATCTTGAACTTAATACTATTATATGTAGAATTAACTGTTAAAATGATGTCTTAATTGCGTGGCTGGAAATATCACAAATGATTGTGACAAGAACTTAAAAAACATTCTATTTGTTTTCATACAAGCATTGACTGAGTACCAGCTTATCATTTTTGGTTTTCTCACAAGCCATGAGGTCTGTTCTGCAACTTGGCTGTGGTACTTGCCTCTAAGAATACTATTATTATCCCTGGACAAGAAATTTGAATGGAGAAAGAAACAACTTGATTCTCCTGAGTCCTGAATGTATTTGGGAACTTGGGTTATGGTAAAATTTCATAATCTCACAAGGTAAGTACTAGCATCATTTTATTAAAGAAACTGAAGACAATAGAAGTTAAGGACCACATCCAGTTACTAGCAATGAGTTGAACACTGATGTAAGCCTGCAGCTCCATTTTGGTGGGAACTGTAGTGTAAACCTCTATCTCATGCCACCTGCTATCCATAACTTTGAATATAGTAGTAATATTGTCACAGCTAAACTCTGAATGAATATTCAAAAGGAAGCTGTATGGAACTTTGCTGCAAGGATATTGAAATACCTCCTGCTTTTTCTACACATTCCAACTCTCTGGCTGTCTTAATCCTGAAAAGAAAATGTTTTTCTGCAACCTAAAAACATGCATAATTTGCTCCATAGACTTTAGAATAGCCTTTTTTTTTTTTTTTTTTTTGCCAGTCCTGTGCTTGAGCTCAGGGCCTGAGCACTGTCCTTGGACTTTGTCAAGGCTAGAGCTCTACCACTTGAGCCTCAGCACCACTTCCGGCTTTTTTTTTTCTATATATGTGGTACCAAGGAATCGAACCAGGGTCTTTGTGCATGCTAGGCAAGCACTTTAACCACTAGGCCAAACTCCCCGCCCATAGATTAGCCTTTTTAAAAAACGTTTACATTCACTTAATATCTCCTTTAAGCTCCCATTCATGTTAAGTCAGCTGGTCCATTGTGTAGGCAGGTCTAAAGCTTGTGGATAAGAACACTGGGATCTCTATATTTATGCTAATCTTTCCATTACCTAACTGGCTTCTGTGATCACCAATGATCTTCAAGAGAACATCTAATCCTATGTCACTGACTCATCTGAAATTCATGAGTCATCAATAACACAACTAGAACACAATGAAAAAGCAGAGGTTTTGTTTACTCCTAAAGCATTTAAAAAACATGCATTTGGGGCTGGGAGCGTGGCCTAGTGGTAGAGTGCTTGCCTAGCATGCATGAAGACCAGGGTTTGATTCCTCCGTACCACATCCACAGAAAAAAGCCAGAAGTGGTGCTGTGGCTGAAGTGGTAGAGCGCTAGCCTTGAGAAATGTCCAAGGACAGTGCTCAGGCCTTTAGTCCAAGTCACAGGACTGACCAAAAAAAAAAAAAAAGCATTCATTTGTCATTAGCAGAAGTGTTATTCTCTTCAATAATAGTTTGTTTCCCATAATTATTTCAAGTCTAAACTTGACTTCAGCATATTAAACATTTCAAGAACCTTATCATTCTCAAAAAGCTCAGAATAGGATAGCTTGCAAACAAGAAGGTAGGGACCTTTGGGTATTGGTTAATTTTCTTGTATCACTAGGATCACAGCCAAGAAAGGAAAATGTCTAGCAGTCCAACATGCAAAAAAGGAAAATGCTAAATACAATGTGTAAAATAAAACCAAAGCAATGAAGAGTAAGCTCTTGTGAAAAGGAAAGGATACCCTGACTGTGAAGCCAATGCCAGAGCCAACATAAGAAGACCTTAGGTATACCACAGTGTTAGGTTACTGATTCCAGGCCACAGATTTAGTTTTGTTCTTGGAATGGGTTACAAAAATATCAAGTCAATAGTACTAGCTGTTTTGGAAGAAATAAATTTAATCTTTCTAGAGATGGTAATGTATTCAGAGTCTTACTTGTTTCTTCTAAAATATTGGAGCCAAGGATTATGGAAAGTAGTAGAATGTTTTGGGCTTTTACCCAAACAGCTTAATAGGATGAATGGTCAACTAGAAATGAAGTAAATTCTTGTAGAGACGGAAACTAGCTTGAAATCGTCTCCACTTTTAAAGGGTAATAAAAAAAAATATGGCTATCTCAATAAATGTGGAGAAGTATTTGATTAAGTTTAATGATTTCGATGATAAAAATTCTTATCTAGGTTGGGAGTTTGGCCTAGTGGTAGAGTACTTGCCTAGCATGCACGAAGACCCAGGTTCAATTCCTCGGTACCACATACATAGAAAAAAGCCAGAAGTGGTTTTATGGCTCAAGTGGTAGAGCTCTAGGCTCTACCCAAAGACAGTGGTCAGGCCCTGAGTTCAAGCCAGGATTGGCAAAAAAAAATTCTTATCTAAATATGCAATGAAACTTTCTTAATATGATAGAAATTCTAAAACAAATCAAAACAAATTATACTAAATATCAAATTCCATGGTAATTTTTTTGTCAGTTGTGGGGCTTGAACTCTGGGTCTGAGAGAGTACTATTCTTGAGCTCTCCAGCTCAAGGCTAGTGCTCTACCAATTGAGCCACAGCACCACTTTCAGTTTCATGGTGGTTGATTGGAGATAAGTCTCATTGCCTTTTGTGACTGGGTTGGCTTTGAACAATGATCCTCAGATTTCAGCCTCCTGAATAGTTAGGATTACAGGCATGAGCCTCCAGCACCTGGCTCAATGGTAAATATTAAAAGTTTTTCATTTAAGATAGGAAACAGTGTAGAAGCATTAGCTTTCATTACTTTCAATCACCATGCAATAGATCCTAGTTAATGCAATAAATCAAGAAGAAAGAAATAATGATACCATAATTAGAGAAGAATTTTATTCATGCATATATAAGTTTGTATTAGGAAATTTAAAAGGATCACAAATTATTTAAGACAGTAATAAATTTTCCAGTAGGAAAAAATATATATCTAATTCACTATATATAATGAGTTAGGTAATAAAGTAAGATAGTATTTATAGTAGCATTAAAACAGCACAAATACCGAAAACCTGAAAAATGTTAAAGAGAAGCTTGCTCAAATTTCACACAAAACAAAAAGATAGAACAGCTATTGTCAGTTTATGTCTGTGTTTAGAAGTCCTTTGATATGAACTAAATAATTGAAACAGTTGTATGAGGGAGGAGATTTCCGGTATGAATATATATGCAAAATTCTTTGTACTAGTTCACTCAAATCTAGTGAAGAACATATACATATATAAAGTCATGGTCAAATAGGTTTATTTCAGGTATTCAATGACATTTAATATTAGGAACTGTTTTATTGAAATCCAAGACTTTATCTTACATATACAAGTAAAGAATCCTTCAATACATTCATTATATTATTCTTAATGTTGAAATTCATTAGCATTTTATTTAAAATCAAGCAAGTCATTTCTCTTTAACATTTCTAATAGAATTTATACTACGGAACTTTTCAACATGGTGAGATGTGGGGGGAAAAGGAGCTAGACGCTAGTGGTTCATGTCTATAACCTTAGCTACTCAAGATTTTGAGAACTGGAAGACTGAGGTTCAAAGCCAGTCTAGGAAAAAAAGTACTCAAGACATCATTGTCATTCAACCAGCAAAATGTTGAACTGGAGAAATGGCTCAGTTAAACAAGCCAGCCTAGGGAGAGTACTCAGTTCAAGTCTTGGAACTGGACAAAAAATTAAAATAAGCAAAAAGCATGAGAAGATAGAATTATAATAGCAACAAATAAATTTTATATGAAATGATAAAATACCAAATTAGAGAAATATTTTTAAACAAGAAAAATGAGAGGAAAAATAAGGCAGAAGAACTTACCATGGAAGATGATATGGCATATTATAAAGTGAAATAATAGGCATATTGATTAATGATGCTAAGTAGAGTCCCTCAAAATCTGTGGAATATACTACTTTTAAAATATCTATAATAATCAACAAATATTAAATGAGCATAAATATTTTAGTAGCAAGTACAAACTTAATAAGCCATTTATCATTGATGTATAAGTGGTAAATCATGTCACTTAAAAAAATCACTCAGAGAAAAAGAAAAGGGTACCCTATTTTCAGGGTATGCCTGAAAATAACCATTAGTCAAGATGTCTGTAAGTGATCATTGGTCAATGTCTTAGCTTGGTGTCTTGGCATTAGCATTAATGTTTCCAATAAAATATTTCTTATCCAAAAAAAAAATCACTCAGAACATAAGGTACATTCTTTTTTTTTTTGGTTGCTTATAGGACTTGAACTCTAGGCCTGGGCGTTATCCCTGAGCTCTTCAGCTTAAGGCTACTGCTCTAACCCTTGAGCAATAGCACAACTTCCGGTTTTCTGGTGGTTAATTGGAGATAAGAGTCTCATGGACTTTAGTGCCCTGGCTGGCTTTGAACCATGATCCTCAGATCTCAGCTTCCTGAGTAGCTAGGATTACAGACATGAGCCACTGCACCCAGCTAAGATATGATTCTTAAAGAACAGAAAATTTGGGACAAGTAGAATTGTATTTTCAAATAAACTGAACACACAGTCGCATCTTGTCTCTAATGATCTTTCTGTTGTTTGCATTCCTTGACTAGTTTAAAAGAATCATTTAAAACTATCTATTTTACATACTGAGATGTTGTGTGCCTAATTGAATGTCTCAAAAAATATGTATCTGTGTCTTCACTGTAAAAAAGTAGACAGTGGACTATGGACTTCAATCACACAAATACAATGTGTATTTTCCTTATTAGATCAAGGGTGTTTTGTTTGTTTGTTTGTTTGTTTGTTTAGATAGCCATTGCCCTTTGTGTTGACAGCATTTTTTTCTGACTACTAGTATCAGAGATTTAAAACTGAGCATGTGTTTAGAATGCAGTTGGAGTCATAGAGAAAAGGGAAAGAAGGAAAAGGCAATAGCATCTTTTGAATAGTTTCCTATTACAGAATACTTGTCATATTTAGAAGTATAAATTCATAGAATTAGAGTGCAGAAAGGACTTCTTGATTATGTTAGACTTTCTTATTTTCAGAAGTATATGAGCACTAAAGAAATCAGGTATCCAGTCTGGCTAATTTGGTTTTAGAGTTTAGACTTGCAGACTATTAACTTAGCATTATTTCTCCTAAATCTTGCCATCTCTTCTTCCGGACTTTACAGAAAACAACAACAAACAAACAAACAAAAAATAAAGGGGGAGAAATTTGGTATCTTGGACCTAAGTATGTTGTCTTACTATGTCAGTACCAAAATTTCTAATGCTTTCAAAATAACAGATTTTCTTAAAATGTTATTTATATCTTTACCTTCCTATGAGAAATGAATGCCTATGGATTCATGTCAATTAATACTAAATAATATAGCATGAGTTAAGCTTGATGCTATTCATAAGACAGAAATATCATATTATTCTAATTTACATTAGAAATAAAAATATCAGTATGAATCCTGGGCTAGACAAGTAGAATTATTCTTATTAAAAACCTCAAGTTTACATAAATTTTGAGATTATGTGACTGTAATTACATCACTTCAAAGCATGTCTCTAAAATTTGGTTTTAACCTCAATTATACCCAGTTAGTTAAAATACTTTTATTTGATATTTGCTTTTATAGTTTTGTATAAGACTTAATAATACACTTAATTTGATTTACTATTCTAAAGCCTGAAGTGCTTTTGAATAAGCTTTGCCTGCAATTGCTATTAGGATTCTTTCTTGATTTAACTGGGAATCTGTTACAGTACAAGGACTATCCAGAAATTAAGTCTTTTTCCTGGCTTATAATCAGATCTCAATTTGCATCAATGCAATTAAGCCACCTAGTTAACTAAAAATAAAATTAAAATATTAAAAATCACACACATTCTCAAAGTTTTAGATAGTAAAGTTTTGGAAATTTTCTACCAATTGCTAATCATTTGTCAGAGAACTGATATCAGCTATGTTTTTTTTTAACGGAAAACAAAATAACTACTATAAAGTCAGAGTTGGTTCTGATCACTCAGTGAGGATGTATTAAATGGATCTATATCCTATGGAGGAATGTGAGTTAATTTAGAAAGCACAGATTTCAGGGTCAGGCATGGTAGTTCACACCTATAATCCCAGCGACATAGTAGAAAGTGAAGATCTTTGTTCAACATGTCCCTGGACAAAAACTCAGGACCCCATCTGAAAACAATCAGCTTCTCCCTCCTCCAAAAAAAATGATAGAAGTTGAAGAAGAAAAGGTGTGATTTTATGTGGCTCCTGTGGTAGATAGCTGAACTAGAAATTTTGAAGTGTTAAGTTCAAACCTGAGTACCACCTGATGAAATAAGAGGGGAGGAGAACACAGACTTTCTCTTGAAACACAAGCTTAAGGGAAGATATTGTATATAATTTATTTTTTTTAAGATACTCAAACCATCATCTAGGGATGAGATGTAGCAAAGCCTTGGCCTAGCAAGTACAATGTCCTGGGTTCAATCTCTAGTACCAAAAAAAAAGAAAGAAAAGAAAAGACAAAAAGATACAATTAAAACAAACAAACAAACAAAAAAGCATCATCCAATTTCAGATTCCTGAGTCACCATAGATAGTCTGACCAATCTGTCTTCAGACTACTGAGACTATTGAAAATTGTATTGGAAGTTTTTCTTATCTCCTTGGACCTCTCATAAAGCCAGACATTTGTTTCACCAGTTTAAAAGTCTGAAATTCTCAGTCTTTTGTAAAGCCAAATTTTACCAGTATTTGATTATTAGGAGAGGCTTTGACTCCATGTCAGTTTCATGGATACGTACATGTCTTTGGGTTTGTTTATCTGGGTAGAATTCTACAGTCTCATTTATAAATGGGGAAAATAACCGACCACTAGCTGATTATCTGCAAAATGTATTCTGAGGCAAGAGTGTTTGGGTTTTACTGCCAAACCCTGGCACTCTGCTCCTTGTGAGGAAGTGGCCTGTGGTTTTGCTTGGGGGCAATCAGTTCTGAAATCTTGTCCAAAATATGCTGGTCACAAGGTTGATAACCAGTCGAACTGGTCGGGAGGAGTTGCTGTACAAGACCATTCACAGTGTGATGGGCCATGTGTCAGGCCTTAAGTCTCAATAAGCTAAAGTGAGCCATCAGAGATTTTCTGTAACAGTCATGGAATTAAACTAGAAATCAAATATGGAAAAATATGTGAATCACCAAATACTTGGAAATTGAACAGCAGAATTTTTAAACTATCTGTAGAACAAAAAACATGCAAGGAAAAAAACATGCAAAGGAAATAATATAAGCAGAATGGAAATGAAGACATACCATGTCAAAATCCATGGGATGCAGCGTCTCAAGGGAAATTTCTTGTTTAAAAGGTAAGACTGCAATGGCAGGCAAGTGGCTCATTTTCCTCTGCAAAGGGGTCTGGATCAGTCTCATTATGTAGAGAGTTCCAAACAGAAGTTGGGAGAGAAAAAATATTGTTCTTGTGCTTAGGAGCTGTGAAAATATGATACTTCCCCTGACAAATGAAAGAACCATAGCAACTCCAATTACAGTATCACCACTACAAAAACCGCACTGCAGCATCAGCATCACTATCAGCAAGGTCAACACCGGCCTCAGCAACAACCTCAGCACCACCACCACCACCACCAAAAGCATCAGGAACAAGGAAAAACAAAACAGAGTTAAGTGCGGCAAGTAGAACAGGGTAGACATTGAGGAAGCAGATACAGGCTGACAACTGAATCCTGTTCCTGTCTCTCTGTCCCCAGAGGGGCCCCACATTCCTGTTTTTCTTTTGATATTGAAATAAAACCCTATTTTTTTTTTGCCAGTCCTGGGCTTGAACTCAGGGCCTGAGCACTGTCCGTGGTCTTTCTCAAGGCTAGAGCTCTACCACTTGAGCCTCAGCACCACTTCTGGCTTTTTTCTATGTATGTGGTACCAAGGAATTGAACCCAGGTCCTCGTGCATGCTAGACAAGCACTCTAACACTAGGCTAAACTCCAGGCCTAAAACCCTATTTTTAAAAATGAAAATAGAGTTTTAAACTTTGTTTATTTTATAATATAGAAAGAATAGACAAATAATTTTGGCTTTTAATTGCATTCATTTCTTCCACCACCACCCCTCCCCCGTTCTGGGTTTCAAACCTAGGTCCTTGGGCATGCCAGACATGTACTCTATCTTTAATTAATTTCCCCACCTTAATTTTTTTGGAATAGGGCCACAGTATGTATGTTAGACTGGCCTTGCTGTAAGCTATTATTCCAAGCAATATATATATATATATATATATATGCACATTTCTTTTGCTTAATTACTTTTTCTGTAGTTCCTGGTGTTTGGAATCAGGGCCTTCTGCTTGTTATGCAAGTGTTCCTCAACTTGACCCATACCTCTTTTTTCTTTAGTTACTTTAGTTTTTCACATATGCGCTCGTGCTGTTCTCCAAGGCCAAGGCCAGTCTCAGACCACAATCTTGCTACCGACATCTCCTACATAGTTAGGATTCTACAGGCATGGCCTACCACATACAACTTGGTTGAAATGGAATCTTGATAACTTTTTCCCTGAGCTGACTTCAAATTCTAATCTTCACAATTTGCTGCCCTCTGAGGAGCTGGAATTATTATAGACATGGGTTGCTGTGTGCAGATATTATACTCTTACATAAATCTGACTATAAATTTCTCTTTTAATGCTGTATACTATATATTTTGATATGGTACATTTTCATTTTCATTCAATTTAAACTATTTTGTAATTTTTCTTGCTTTTTTTTGTTCCACAGATTGTTTAGAATTGTGTTGTATAATTTCCATGTATCTGGTAATTTCCATGTCTTTTTCTATATTTGATTTCTAATTTAATTCCATGCTTGTCATGGAAAATCTCTGATGGCTCATTTTAATTTTATTGAGACTTATGGCCTAATACATGGCCTATTGTTGTGAATGGTCCTTGTGTAGCAGAATAGAATGCAAATTCTGTGTGCTTTTGGAAAAATGTTCTAAAGCTGCCAATTAGATCCTCTTGATGGATGGGAGGGCATGGGTTAGTTCTACTACATTATTTACTTCTTTCTATTTACCTGTTCTAACATTCATTGATACAGAAATGTTGAAGTTTTGCTCAAAAAATTTGAGTTACTTTCTGGCTAATATAATCAACTATTTTTAATAGAAAAAAATTGGGTGCTGGTGGCTCACACCTGTAATCTTAAATACTCAGGAGGCTAAGATCTAAGCATCATGGTATGAAGCCAGCTTGGGTAAACAAATCTAAGATATTATCTTTAATTAACCAACAAAACCCAGCGATGTGGCACAAGTAGTAGAGTGATAACCTCAAGAAAAAAAATAGCCAAAGAAGAGCCTGAGCCCCAAAGTTCAAGGCCCAGTACATTCCCTCCCCATTCTCTGCCCTCTGCCCCAGAACTTCCATCTCTGCCACATTAATAAGAATGCTAAAAGTAGTCATGGTTCAAGAGATAGTCATGTACTCTGCTTTCCTCTTAGTTGGTTGTGAATAAGCAGCAATATGATAGAATATTTTGTTCTTGCTTAGTTCACTTATAGAGGAGTTAATACAGAAGAAAATTTCCTGGCATCTGTCTCTAAAGGTATTTACAACTATGAGAGGCTCCTGGAAAAAGTCTGCAAGATAGTCTGGTAATCTAGAACTCGGCTGTGCTCTCTAGGTAATAGATCTACACTGCTGATTCAGACCATCAGGAGTGCACCGAAGTGGATGTAGCCAATTTGTCAAAATAAGGTTGTACCATAATACACTCAGAAAATGTACAGCTTTCATATTTTTATTCAAAGCCTCTCTCCTTATTAGCACATGGACAAATAAGATTTTTCAGTAGACTGCTCCTGGTAATATTGGCACCTATAGTCTCACAAATTTTAGCCAGGAGGCAGACATTATTCTACTCAGTAGAACAACAGAGGAATCGATTCTCACCCCAGGTCGTCTTCTGAGCGGTGTAAGGTAACAATCAAAGCAGTAATGTCCATTGATAAACTGGACAGCACTGAAAACATACCAAGCACATTAGACATTTGGGATCCTGTGTATACTCGGAAAAACTTCCTGGGATGAAAGCAAAATGGTCTTAGAGTTTCTTTTGAAAGCTGTTGTATCTCTGAGATGTGTTGCAATAACATCAGTTTTGGGCAGTGAAGCAGACATATTTCAGCCCAGATTACACACATACACACAGATGTTATTCTACAAGCAACAATCCAGCAATTAACCCTAATGTGATCACATTCCTGACTCTGCTGAGTAGCAATGGCTGGGGGGAATGTAGCATTTTCATTGATGATACTAATGTAAATTTTCATAGAATAAAATCAAAGCCTTGGATAGAAGGCAAATGTACCTTTGACAATACTGAATAACAATGTCAAAATGCAGTAATATTCACTTTCCTGTGATGGAATAGTGAATGAGCCAAGTAAAGTTGACTTTGATTTATGCTACGTATGTGTCATTGTACTGGTCTATTCAGAGCTATTGGAAAAACAGACATGGGATTAACAAGCTTTCATTTTCCTTTAGATTAAAAATCTTTTAAAAATTGTTTCAAATTTCAAAAGCATGTTTCTTATTGTAAAAGCAACATGTGCTCACTGTTCAGACACAAGACATCAGCAGAAAAAAAACATATTTTATATTATTTTTGACATTCTCCTGCTTAAAATCTAATCTATCCTAAACCACATTTTTTCTTTTCTTTACTACATTATTTGAACCTTAACATTATTTAAACATTATTATATGCTTAAGAGAAAACATAATGCTTCATTTTCATTATTGGAATTCTTATTCTGTACCTTGCATTCAATGTTTGTTGACATAGAAATACGAAAAGGCATAAAAACAAATGCATACCAGAACTCTATCATTAGGTTTAGTCACTTTTTAAATACTGGATATATATTCTTTCAGAGTTTTCTCAAAAATTGTCAAAAATGATGAGGTTTTAAAAGGAGTTTATTTATAGATAAAAATGCATTTACTATGTATATTCTAAAATATATGCTAATCTTTCTTCTAGTTTTTATTCTACCAAGAACTATATTAAACACTACCTTATAAATGTAGCTGCAACCCCTCTATATATCATCCTGACAATAAAAGAAAAAAAAACTATATTAAAAAAAACCCTTTGTTTTAAATATCAGTGGCATTCGTAATTGGACAAAAAGCAACCTATGATTTTTATGGAGACACAAATATCTTAAATAGACAAAACAATCTTGAGGAAAAAAATCAAAGCTGGAAGCACCATACTACCTGACTTCCAAGCATATTGCAAAGTGAAAGTAGGGTCAAGAGTTTGGCCTACTGGTAGAGTGCTTGCCTAGCATGCACAAAGACCAGGGATTGATTCCTCCGCACCATATATATAGAAAAAAGCTGGAAGTGGTCCTGTGGCTCAAGTGGTAGAGCTGTAGCCTTGAGAAAGCTCAAGGATAGTGCTCAGGCCCTGAGTTCAGTCTCCAGGACTGGCAAAAAAAAGAGAAAAAAAGTGGCCTGAGTGATTCAAAACTATGGACCTATCAGAAGAAAGAAAAGGGAAAAAACACATCAAGACTTGGGTGTAGGCAAAAATTGTTGTTGAATAAGACCCAAATGGTTAGGTAACAAAAGCAAATAATAGACAAATAGAATACTATCAAATTCGAAGTTTTACACCGAAAGGATGCAATCAGCGGAATAAACAAACAGCCTGAAGCATGTTAGGACTCTTCATTCTACAGGGATTAATATCTAGGTTATATAATAAACTTAAAGGAACAAAAAGCCTGATTAAAACTGAAGATGAAAAAATATTTAATGTAACTAATTATTAGAGAATGAAAATCAAAGCCACAAAGAGCACCACACTTAGTGTTTTTTAATTATAGTTATTATTTTGTGTTATCTTTTTATAGTACTTGGGTTTGGACTCAGAGCTTCACATTTACAAGGCAGATATTCTATCACTTAAGTCATGCCTCTAGCCCTTTCCGCTCAAATAACTTTCAAGGCATGATATTGCTTTTTTCCCTGGCTGGCTTGGACAAGATCTATTTATTTTTCTTGAGTGGCTTGAGTAGCAGACACATGCCACCACGTTCAGGTTTTTCTTTAGGATGCCATCTCTCAAACATTTTTGTTCTGGCCTCAAACTATAGTCCTTCTGATGTTTAGTAACCAGTATTACATGTATGCACTATGAATACCCACCAAGATGGCTATTTTTAAAAAGACAAAAAGTAATAAATGCTGGTAAGGATGTAGAGAAGGTGAACTCTCATAAATTTGTCGGTTGGAATATAAATTACCACAGCCATTGTTTTTAAAGGAATCAAGTCATATACGGGGTCTCAAAGAGCTAGAAATGAAGTACCATGGGATCAAACAATCCCATGACTGGATAGATCCAGGGGATACGTCAGCCTGTCATATGCATACTTGCATTTCTATGATTTTTTTTGCATCACTATTCATGAAAGTGAAGATATTAAATCAGCTATAGTGTTGATGAACAAATGACTGGCCCTGGTGTATTAAGTATAGACTTCCAGAAGGGAAGGGAAAAAGTCATTAAGAGCTGTAAGAAACCAGTCCAAGAAGAAATGATGGGTCGGGGAGCACCTGTGGCATGGCAGTGAGGAGTAGGCAGCATATATAGCTTCCTTTAAAGAGAGAACTGATAGAATTTGCTAATGGATTGAAGTTTATTGAGATGGAAAGAGGTTTATGAGGCAAATCAGAAGTGTGTTATTTAGATGTTGGCATGACATTAAAAAGAATATGAAGACATAGAAATAGTTGGATGTATGATTCTGGAGATAAAGAAAGAGGCCTTGGCTGTAGATTCAAGTTTAGGAGTCCAGTCTCCATAGGGAAGGCATATGAAATCTAATAGCAAATGGAGAGGAGACGAGAAGATAGAGAGAACATAGATATTAGAGGTACAGAGACCGAAGACAAAGACCAACATGGTGCTACTGGAGATTAGGATGTTTAGGAAGCACAAAGAACTAGAGCAGTGAAGGGAGATAATAATAACCAGAGGCCACATGAGGAAAATGTATCCAGATGGAAGTAGTATTATCACTGGTTGACCCAAATGAATTGTGGACTAGGAGTAATCCATAGATGGGCTTCTCCAGAGAAGCTGTTTTGGTTGAGTGGTGAATAAAAGATTTTTCCAGAAAGCAATCAAGTTAAAAATCCATAAAGAACTTAAGGATAGTAAGCACAAATAATTCTCAAAGTCATTCAAATTAAAGGAATGTAGAAACAAATGGCAACTGGAAGGGCATATGAAACCTAGTGATTGTTTTTTTTATTCCTTTGCAAGTTGTGAGAAATAACAGTATGCTCTTTTTTTTGAGATCTAGACCAGTATAGAGGGAAAATGTGGAACAAGAAAAGATAATTGCTGCAGTGATGTTCTGGGGGAGAAAAAGATGGGATGAGATCCCAGTTACAAAGGAGGGAGTTAATTTTGATAGAAGGACAAATGGGTCAGTTGTTTTAATAGACATCAGAATAGGGAGGAGAAGGGTAGATGCAGAACTATCTGGATAAACATTCTGGGAAGGCACAGAAACGCTATCCTGATGAATTCTCTTTTCTTTACAACAAAGGAGATAGATTCAACAATGGAGGTTGAAAATGGGGAACATGATGTTCTAGTTGCTTTCAGAATGGTTTTATGATAAATGAAAACCCTAACGATACAACTGACTGCACAGAGATCTGAAGTTTCTGGTAAGAGGTAAAGGTGTAAAGTATCTGCGTAGCAGAGGGCAACAGAAATAGACTAGGCATGATCCAGGAGCTTGTGGCCGACACCTATAATCCTAGCTACTAAGTAGGGTGAGGATAATGGTACAAAGCCAGCCTGGGGAAGGAAAGTTCATGAGATTTTTGTCTCTAATTAACTACTCAAAAAACAAGCAAAAAAACCCCCACAAAACCTGGAAGTGGCTCTGTGACTAGCCCTGAATACAGAGGCTCAGGGACAGCTAATGGGCCTCGAGTTCAAGACTTAGAATTGAGGAGAAGAAAAAGAACAAGAGGGAGGTGGAGGAGGAGGGGGAGGGGAGGGGAGGGGAGGGAGAAGGAGAAGGAGGAAGATGAGGAGGAAGAGGAAGTGGAAGGAGAAGAAGGAGAAGAAGAAGGAGGCGAAGAAGAAGAAGAAGAAGAAGAAGAAGAAGAAGAAGAAGGAGGAGGAGGAGGAGGAGGAGGAGGAGGAGGAGGAGGAGGAGGAGGAGGAGGAGGAGGAGGAGGAGGAGAAGAAGAAGGAGAAGGAGAAGGAGAAGGAGAAGGAGAAGGAGAAGGAGAAGAAGAAGTTGGAGGAGGAGGAGGAGGAGGGGGAGGAGGAGGAGGAGGAGGAAGAGGGGGAAGAGAAATGGGTTAGGGAAAGCAGAATTAGGACCCAGCTGAGATTAGAGTCAGTGGCAGAAAGTCTGCCAGCCTCCCATGCTCTTGCTAGCTTCCTTTCCTTGCCCAGTCAGTAGATAGGTGCCTTTCACTACTTGTTTGGGACAACCAAATACTTGTCACATGTCCATCCATAGAGGAGAAATCATAGACGGAAAACACAGATAGGAAGCAAAAAACCACAACGCCAAACTCAAGAGTAGAGTACCTTCTATAGCTAAATGAAAACCACAAGTATACCTGGTCAGCAGACTTTAAGACAAGGAGTTTCAATGTCAGGGTGCCCTAAGTCCAGAAAAGCCTAGCTAATGGATTGCCTATTCCATCTTACTGTTGGGTGTGCTTTGGACTTAATCGTAAATCTCTCTGGGGCAAAGTCATAAACAGTGTCAGGTAATGTGACTATTTATATGAGGGTAAGCTGTTATACATAGTCAATTCTCATTATTTTTGGATTCTCTGTTTGCACATTTATATTCTTGATAAAATGTATACTTAATCCTAATATCAATATTGAATGGTTTCTCTGTCCTGTACAGATATGTGCAGAAAACAATAAAATCTGTCACTGGGCAGGAACCAGCTGAGCTTAATAAACAAGGTGACATTCTGCTCTTTGGTCTCAGCTGTCAAAAAGTATCCACATGTGGTCTGTTTAATGCTATCTTTTTCAAACCTTTGTTTTCTGTTGGTCATTTTACTATTTATAAAGATGGCCAAAAAATGAAAGAAACTCTTTACTCTCTCCTTCAATGTGTGTTTTATTGGCTTCATCATGGGCCAGTTTTACATTTCCTAAAATTCAAGTGATTAATTATGTCATGAGCTTTCCGGCCCAGGCAGGCCAGCTGAGCAGCCAGCCCTCTTTACACTGGGCTATGCACATCACTCAGGGATTCATACAAGGAGCACGTAAGCCCGGACCAGGTCTTTCTGCCTTGAAGACATATGCAAAGGGCAAGAGCTCCAAAACTGTTGAATATGTTGTCATTCTTTGTAGTGTTTGACCCTACAGAAGTAGTCAAATAAACTGGTCCAGTCTGTGTTATGTTTATCCACAAATCATACACCCAGTGATTGTCTCCTCTCACATCTAAACTTAAATCTTCATCTGTTTACCCAAAAGAAATAAAAGCCTCACACATGTCAGTCCCTGAGGAAATAAATCCAGAGAGAGAGGGAGGAAGGGGAAGGGGGGAAAAGAGAAAACAAACATTTGCTGTTAGGACTAGAGTCAGGCTTCCTAGGATACTGTAAGGAAGGGTGCTGAGGCCAGGATGATGAGGAAGTACAAAATGAATTAAAAAATCCTGGGCAGACAAGTGATGGTTCTTTTGAGCAATGTGATCAAAGTTTTGCAAAGGAGATGAGATTTCAGCTGGGTTTTAAAGAACTCGAACTTCGATGGAGAGGAGAGAGAGAAAAATGTTAGGTAAAGATCTGACGTCAATATCATCACGATTTAATCATTATTATTCTTACTTTGTGTATTTCCTATAACCAAGACCCATGACAGCCATTCACTTGGAAAGGATTCCAGAAAACACAAGGAAGGAAATGAGTGAAAGTGAGAGAGATAATGGAGAAGCCCAGGAAAATAATAAGATAGTTGTGATTCAGAAGGAGCTCAGTCCTACAGGGATTTACTGAGAATGGGTGAGACACCCCAGAATATTTTCATCACAGACCGGGTGGCAGAGTCTCTTACCGAACAATTCTTATGCATCCCTCCCCAAAGTGGAAGGTTTTAGTTCGTGCTTGCTAGGGACTCAGGAATTCTTCAATGTATCAGCAAAAGCCTGCAAAAAGACAGCTTCAGAAATTCTCTTGATTCCTCAGGTTCCCCTAGCTTATTGAATGATACCCAGAGTCAGGTTTTAATGGGCTGTGGTACAATAGCAATCCATTTCCAGCTTGCACACACATTCCAAGCTAACCTCTCCATCAACCCAGCTCAGCTCATTTTCTCCTTTATTGTATAGCATACAATAAAGGAAAAATAAGGTCATCCATTGTTCAGGATGTGGGACAATAATGCACTGAGAAAGAGTGGCCCATGCACTGGAGGTAAATGAGATGAAGGTGTGGGCCACCAAATCATATTTTTTAATGTTCTCTATCTATGGCCATAATCAATGATAACTAGTCTGACTCTCACCTTATGGTGGAGGGTTGCCTGACTATATGATAGAATGCTGTATGTTGGATTCTGCTGGTGATGCACTCACCACACAGTCTCTTGATATCCTATGGTCAGATGTCTTTTCACTAGCAAGACAAGGTAGCCTACCTGTAGTTAGTTGCTTGTTCAATGGAATAAGCTTGGCTGAACATGGCATGACCTTCTCCAGACCTTCTGTGTGACTTCCCTAGAACCCATCTGTTTTATCATAGGTCTTTTTTATATCACAGACCTATTTAGTAGCACAGGGTTTGCTGGATCAATGACCCAACCACAAAGTGGATTGTTGTGCAGTCTGGACTTGTGTGGATGCTTCCTCAAGCAGGCCTCACACCATTGTAGTAGCTTTCCTGCTTGTTATGTGAGTAGCTGAAAGTGTTATACCAGTGTGGAGAGGCATCCTCAGAAGCCTGGGGCACGATTACTTGCAGTGTGATGAAGAGGGGCATGCAGCCATTTGTTCTGGGTTTATGGTGTTCCAGGATATCTCCGACCTTGCTTCTCCAAATCTTGCTCCTCAGACTTGTCCCTTTAAAATCTTTGCTCATATGGTAGAGTGAATACTGTATAGATTTCCTGTGTTCTGAGTTTCTAGTTCATGAACACCCAGCTTGCATCAATGGTGTTCTAGATCTGAGAACTGGCTCATTTCCAGAAACCTGGTAAAAGATTGTGTTTATGTTGAGGTGGCTTACCCCATCATTTTGTTAATTTATTCTTGATCACTTTTGATAATGCATATATTTGGGCAAAGCCTTTTTGGTTTTTCATTAACCCTGCACCCACAAATGTCATGTTTTATACACTTTATCTATAGACACTTTATCTATAGAGGCTTCTTGACTATCCTTTCAACCTTGCAGTTCATGATGGTGATTATTCTCATCTTGGGAATGGTATTCCACGGAATCCCATCTTCACCTCCATTTGTTTGGTCCTGTTCCAGAGCATCTTACTGTTGTTACTCCTGACCCAAAGAGAGCAGTCACAACTGAGTTTTATTTAATGTCAGTGCCAACTCATCCATAAACTGCTTACTTTCAATTTCCCAGATATGGTTCCTCTCAGATAATAATAGAGTTGGCAGGTCAAGTATTAGGCCCATTTGTACATACTTCTTTTCTAAGCCTTCATATTTCTTCCTTGATATCTCCTCCAAAAGATTTGGCATTTATATTTCATGTAGTTTGGGACATACCCTTTCATCTTACAAGTCACATCCTAGCAGAGATGAGCACTGCTTCTTATGGGCTTGTTAGGGTGTTAAATTCTGCATTCTAGGAGGGTGGTTCCCTATCAATAATCTCTCATCCATCTGTTCATCTGAAAGTTTTTCATGTCTACTAACCTCATTGTCCAGTCTGACCTATATGCTCCTAACAGTTCTTGTTTGGGGGGCCTGTACACTTTCAGTAAATAATCCCTGACCTTAGTTAGCAGGTCCAGAAATTCTTCAGGTGGGTTATGCTGAGAGTTAATCTTAACTGGAGGTCGATGTAGCTCCTTTACAAGAGGGGCTGACTCTGACAGCATGTGCTGTCATTCAGAAGGGATTACTTCATCATCCACATGCAAGATGGATAGGTTAACCATAAAAATAGAGTTGTCAGACCCTTCTTCTTGTCCATTAGGGTCAGTTACATTTGGGTTGTAACATTATCAGGTGTATTGACCTAAGATATCCCCAACCTTGGTCCAAGGGGCTCACGTCTTAATTGGTGCCTTTTCCCTGTTGCAGCACAACTATGGAGGTTAGCAGTTCAATCTACTCTGAAGCTCTACTACAGTTATAATTAGTTTCTCAGACTGACCTTAGCTTTTCCCACCATTCAGCAGGAGGTGAGCTGCTTGAAAATTTCATTAGGAATCCATTTTCGAAGCCCATCTCTGGTGCCTATCACCTTAGGTTGAGTTTCCTAGAAGCAGATCTAAAATGGAGATATGTGAGTAGAACATTGGGGACGGTTCTCAAAAACACCTTAAAAGAATTACAGCACTTAGAAACAGAGGCAAACTGCACAGAGACAAAAATTCCACTGTGATAAAATTAAAACTGAAGTGTCAGATAATCCTTTGGGGATGTCTGGAGCTGACATAGTCTCTCAGAATTACCTACAAATTGATGCAAGGGTAACATGCCTTCATGCTTTGCTTCAAGCAGTAATTGGTTGCAAGTTGTCCTAGGGGAGGAGTTGTGACCTCGGACAAGGCAGGTCCCTTTGACAGAGGGCAATACCAGGAGAGAAATGTCGCTATAAGACTCAGCCAACAACACTCCCAGCAGCTTGCAAATGAGTGCCTTTATTCCCAAAGGGTCATCTGAACAGTACATTATAGCAGTCAGTACAATACATGTCACATTCCTATATTTATCTGCAGAAGATAACATTTTGAATATAAGTTCCAAGAGAATAGAAACAGTTTCTAGCTCACATACCCAGGATTTAAAATCAGCCTGGATCAGTATTTACTCAGTAAGTATTTGTTGATTAAATGATTGAATTCAAAGAGTAATTCAAGTATATTTGTGGATGTCACAGTTTGTAAACTGAAATTCACCTGGTACATCACAGAGAATACTAATGAATAAGAACACAAGAAAGAAAGCATCCCAAAGTACTTCTCTACAGTACTTTGGGATTAGAGTACAAATTATAGGACAAATCTCACATGAGACATTTTAGTTTTTGAGATGGAAACCACTTCTGATGCATTAAGTGAATTGACAAATGGTATAAGCAATATATTTAGTTCCACAACCTCCCACGCTCACATAGAGGCTTAATGAACTAGCCTAGCTATTACTGATATTGAAGATTACTAAAAGAGATAATATAATTGGATTATGCCTGTAGAGTTAGATTGATTCAAAGTTTATGTATGATTTTTTAAATCCAGATCACACTAATTTTCATTTTGGACTGCCTCCTAAAAGATGCCTGCTTTTGATTTTAAACAGTTTTTCAAGCTCTTTGTTTGCATTCGTGTGTTAAGGCAGACTGAGCCCAGGGTCTCATGCATGTGCTCTACCACTTGAATTACACCTGCAGACCTCCTGTTCCTACTTTGTTTTAGAGATAAATACTCACTGACTGTGTCTCAGCTTGTCTTGAACTTGTGATTTTATGTATTCTGCCTCCAAATTAGCTATTCTTGCTGGTGTGTGTTACTATACTGTCTTCAAACATTTTATAGTACTGTAAACATAGTAATACTATAAAATATCATACTACACACTACATATTATACAGTATATAAACTATAATATTTTCCTCCTATCATTTCCTATTAACTATTGATACTATCAAATGTCATGAGGAAAAAAATATCTCAAATGTCATCATGTCCACTTTTAAAATATTTTCAATTGCACAATGTCACAAAAAATTCAGCACTGGTAAAACAGTTACTACTTTTCCTTTTCCTTTTTTTTTTTTTGAAAGATGGGCCAAAGACTTAAACAGGGTCTTCTCTGAAGAAGAAACAAAAATGGCCTATAGACACATGAAGAAATGCTCCACATCTCTGGCCATAAAAGAAATGCAAATCAAAACAACTCTAAGATTCCACCTCACTCCAGTTAGAATGGCCAGGATCAAGAAATCTAATAACAATAGATGCTGGTGGCGATGTGGCCAGGAGGGATCACTGCTACACTGTTGGTAAGAGTACAAGCTCTCGTTAAACCACTATGGAAAGTAGTATGGCAATTCCTCAAAAGACTAAACATAGAACTCCCCTATGACCCAGCAATTCCACTACTTGGCATTTACCCAACCATCCAGAAACAAGGGCACAACAATGTTCATTGCAGCACTATTTACCATAGCAAAGATATGGAACCAACCCAGATGCCCCTCAGTTGATGAGTGGATCAACAAGATGTGGTATTTATACACAGTGGAATTCAATGGTGCTGTCAGAAAGAACCACATTATCCCATTTGTAAGGAAATGGAAAGACTTAGAAAAAATCATATTAAGTGAAGTAAGCCAGACTCAAAGGAACATAGGCTCAATGGTTTCCCTCATTTGTCATAATCAGTAGAAACCTTGGGTTCTCCTACCAGATATTTACAATAGAGCAAAACCTAGATACATAAGGCCATATAGTAGACACTAAATGAAAGGACCTCCAGGATATAGAAACAAAAGCCATATAATGAGTGACTGTTGTCCTTAATGTACTATGTTATCTCTCATCTCTTTTGCTGTCCCTTGGTTATCTCATATTGTTACAGTATTTTACCTTGTTATCTGATATATTGTATATATCCTTATTTGGTTATTTGAAATAGGATAGGGAAGGGGGAAAAACAAGATGAGGAGGGGGTGTGGGGAGGGGAATGGGGATCAAGACATGAGAAAAGGTATCAAAGTTTGTGAAATTATGCACCTTCTATCTGATGAATATAATGTGACCCTTTTATTACAATAAAAATATATGGGAAAAAAGAAAAGTATTAAACAAATGGTCACGAGACATAATTTTATATTTTCTTTGTTGTTTATCTTATATTATGCATGATAAATGAGTACAATTTTTTTGCCAGTCCTGGAGCTTGAATTCATGGCCTGAGCACTGTCCTTGGGCTTTCTCAAGTGCTGGACAACTTGAGTCCACAGTACCACTCCTGGCTTTTTCTGTGCATGTGGTACTGAGGAATCAAACTTAGGGCTTCATGCATGCTAGGCAAACACACTACCACTAGGCCATGCTTCTGGCCAGTGATTACAATTTTTAGAGATCTCATCTTAAATTTTCTTTAGGTACAATAATATCTGCTGATCTTGATTTCCTATCTTCTAGTTTCTCTTGTGTCTGGAAAAATGAAAGTTCATTATTAAATATAGTAATTAATCAAATTGACTATAGTGATGAGACAATATGCATACTTTATAATTACATAAATAATATGAAGAACCTGATGCCAATGGCTCACATCTATAATCTTAGCTACCCAAGAGGTTGAGATCTGAGGGTCAGCATTTGATACCAGCCTGGACAGATAAATCCCAGAGACTCTTTTCTCCAATTAAGCAGCAAAATGATAGAATTCAAAGTGTGGCTCAAGTAGTAGGTAGTAGAGCATAGGCCTTGAGTAAAAACAAATTGAGCAAGATCTTGAAGATCTGAGTTTGTCACCAGCACTGGGATCACCGCAAAAGAGTGTGTGTGTGTGTGTGTGTGTGTGTCTTTAGGGAGTTAATATTCTACTACATAACTTCAGGAACCATGTTTGTATTAGAGGTTGCCCCTTGGAAAATACAGTGCTCTTAATCTTGTGGTAATTACTCAACAGGATAGAAGATAGAAGATACCAGTAAAAGCCGCCTAAATATGAACAGAAGAAACTGTACCAGTACAAAGGAAAGGTGTCATCTGTAGGCAGTGCTCCCTAAATTATGATGGTTGCTGCAGTTTTTTTACCCAAATTTAGTGTAATGAGAAAAATGAGCAGAATGGAACAAATTTCCATCATGCTACAGAGTTTGTATGACATTTTTTTCCACTCCTCTGCTATTAAGAAGCCCTGTACTGCAATTTATGAAATGGTGACATTACTAGGTGATAGTTTTTTCCAGTGTTTGTGATTTTAAGTTGACATAGGTGGAAAATGCAAATTGAGTAATCCAATTTCATTTCCTTTCAATTATTTTTCTTCCTCATGAAACCTGAAAGTCTGATTTCATTGATCCAAGGCAGGGCAAAGCAGAATTTTCTAAATATTCAAAACACACCTCTAGCTGGGTGCTGGTGGAGCAGGAGGCCGAAGATCACAGCCCAAAGCCAGCCCAGGCAGAAAGGGCCATGAAACTCTTACTTCCAATTAATCATAGAAAAAGCCAGAAGTAGCACTGTGGCTCAAATAGTAGAGCACTAGCCTTGAGTACAAAGTTGCTCAGGGACATCCAAGCCCAGAGTTAGAGCCCCAGGATCAGCAAAAACCAAACGAACAAAAACTATAACTCTAATACAAATATATAGTGTGCAGATGTCAGAGAGGTTTTGAACACATTCCTGGGTCAATGAACAAAAATACAAACTTATTTTTGGAGAAGGACATGAAACAAAAAAGGATTACCCAAAGAAAGATGAAATAAAATTGCTAATTTAAATGCAAGAACCGAGAATCACTGTATTTCTACCAGAAAAAAAATTGAAATCTGTCAGTTTACTCTAAGTTGACGTCTAACAGTAGAATCTGAACCTCAATCAATAGTAAATAGTAAATCAAACAAAGTTAACTCTCTTTAGTGGCTCATGACTTATGCCAGCTTGCTAAGACAGCTTCTAGTATGAGCTGAAAGGTGACCCAGTAATCTTTCTGCATTTATTGCAAGTCATCAATAATTTCCTAAGGAGAAACCAGCCTCTAATGCTTGGATGAAAATTCCACATATATATGTCTGTGTATAAGTAAATGTAGATCTTTACATCTACTGGTATAAACCTAGAATGAGATAAACTCCTAGAAGGAGATTTTCAAAAAGATAGTTATTATGACTTGTAGTAGGGCTTCAACAATAAAGTATGGACTGAATGGCTTGCACAATAGGAATGTATTATCTCTTACTTCTGGAGGATAAAATATGTACTTACAGAATTTGTTACATTGGGCAGGGAATGTGGTTTAGTGGTAGAGTGCTTGCCGGGCATTCATGAAGCCCTGAGTTCAATTCCTCAGTATCACATAAACAGAAAAAAGCCAGAGGTGGTGCTATGGCTCAAGTGGTAGAGTGCTAGCCTTGATCAAAAAAAGAAGCTCCAGTACAGTGCCCAGGCCCTGAGTTCAAGCTCCAGGACTGGCAAAAAAAAGAAAGAAAAAGAAGAAAGAAAGAAAGAAAGAAAGAAAGAAAGAAAGAAAGAAAGAAAGAAAGAAAGAAAGAGAAGAAAGAAAGAAAGAAAGAAACAAACAAACTTATTACGTTATTTGAGTGTACTATTAAATGTATTAGGGAAAGTTCTGTTCTAGTGTCTATGTGTGGTGCTGGAGTTTGAAATCAGGAGGAACCTGGGCCTGTTAGCACTCTTTTAATTATTTTTTCATGTATAGTCTCAAACTTCTGATCAAGACTGGCAGTCCTCTTACCTATGTCTCTGGGATTACAGGTGTATAGCTGACCATCTTCTTTCTGTGTACTCAGATGGTGAGGAAGGGCCAGGAGCCCTAAAGATTCCCCCTCACACTGCCAGTTAGGAGCTAGGATTTCAGCATAGGAATATGGGGTGGAGTTACAAACAGTCTATATCCAGAGTGGCCCTAGATGAGGGATAAACTATTTCATACATTGAGTTAGGAGAGAGAGGGGGGGGAGAGAGAGAGAGAGAGAGAGAGAGAGAGAGAGAGAGAGAGAGAGAGAGAGAGAGAGAGAGAGAGAGAGAGAGAGGCTAAGCCAGTTAAAATGCTACCTTTTAATCCTTTTACAAAAGCAAAGACAGGGATTTCTTCTGTGTCATACAAATGGCCTCTGATTTAGAATGAGGATAAAGCATAACCTCATCATGATTCCTTCCCCATCCCTTTGAGGGGGATGTGAATAATCTTACCCATGTCAAATTTTTCCAGTGTGGCCACAGGGGATGAGTTTCCTCAGTGGAACTGTGCCAGCTTGAGAGAGAGGCAGGGAGGGAGGGGTACTCTGCTACAGGGGCAAACAGAATGAATGGGAAGATTCTATTAGCAGTACAGTAATTACTACTGCTGTACTTGTGCAAACCTCTGGTCTCCAAAAACTGAGCAAATAGCGTTTGTTATCAGTGGGGTTTAGTGGATGCTCTACTCTGGGCAAACAGAACCAAATGAAGCACATCTCCAGGATACAAAGAGAAGACCTGAAGAAAATTCTAATAAGCTACTGAGAGGTGATACACAGAAGACTTTGCCCAAAGGAAAATGTCTGATGAGTCAGTTGTTTGGATTACCTACAGGACATATTTATCAGACCCAAGTCAGTTTTCTCTTTCTATACCCTGTGCCTTACGGCCTTAAATATTGTAAGTAAGTGCCTACCACGGGCAGAGTTTTCAATTAGGAAAAGTCACAGTTCAAAGCCAACTCAGGAGGAAAGTCTGAGACTTTAACCTCTAATTAACTACCAAAAAATAAAAATAAAAAAAGCTGAAAGTGGAGCTGTAGTCTAGCGGTAGAGCAGTAAACATGAGCAATAAATCTCAAGGAGCATACCTAGGTCCTGAATTCAAGCCCCCAGACACACACACACACACACACACACACACACACACACACACACACACACACACACACACACCTAAGAACTAAAATTAAAGAAATAAATAGGAAACGGATTTTGCATAAGTATGGTTTAGTAAGTACTTCCTCGTAATCTATGTGTTCAGTGTAGTGAGCTTCTTCCCCAGATTGGATGCTATAATAAAGTTTTGAAAATAAAATAGGATATAATATAATGCAGTCACCTAATTCTTCAAATATTTATTGATTAATGAGTTGGTTTCATTTCATTAGTAAATCTATATAATGAGAATTCTATTATTATATATAGATATATATATTGGCCAGTCCTGGGGACTGGGCTTTCCTCAAGGCCAGTGCTCTACCACTTGAGTCTCAACACCACCTCTGTTTTTTTTTCTGTGTATGTGGAACCAAGGAAATGAACTCAGGTCTTCATGCATGCTCAGCAAGCACTGTACCACTAGGCCAAATTCCCAGCCCTTAATATATATTTTAAAAATAAAATTCTTGGCTGGGAGTTTGGCCTAGTGGTTAAAGTGCTTGCCTAGCATGCATGAAGACCCGGGTTCGATTCCTCGGTACCACATACATAGAAAAAAGCTGGAAGTGGTGCTGAGGCTCAAGTGGTAGAGCTCTAGCCTTGAGAAAATCCAAGGACAGTGCTCAGGCCCTGAGCTCAAGCCCAGGACTGGCAAAAAATAAATAAATAAATAAAATAAATAAATAAAAATGAAATTCTTAGCCAATGAGTATGATAAGCATATAAAAGAAAGTAAAATCTGAATATATTTTAATCCATGTATTATAATTATAAAAGCAGAACATTTTTGACTTGATACTTATTAGAGTACTAAACTGGTCACATAATTTAGGCTATCTCAGCACTATTTACCATAGCAAAGATATGGAACCAACCTAGATGTCCCTCAGTTGATGAGTGGATCAACAAGATGTGGTATTTGTACACAATGGAATTCTATGCTGCTGTCAGAAAGAATGACATTGTCCCATTTGTTAGGAAATGGAAAGACCTAGAAAAGATCATATTAAGTGAAGTAAGCCAGACTCAAAGGAACTTAGGCTCAATGGTTTCCCTCATTTGTCATAATCAGTAGAAACCTTGGGCTCTCCTACCAGATATTTGCAATAGAGAAAAACCTTGATACAAAAGGCCATATAGTAGGACGCTAAATGAAAGGATCTCTAGGATATAGAAACATAGCCATATAATGAATGATTGTTGTTCTTAAGGTAGTATGTTATCTCTCATCTCTTTTGCTGTCCCTTGGTTATGTCATATTGTTATACTATCTCACTTTGTTACCTGATATATCGGATATATTTGTATTTGGTTATTTGAAATTGGATAGGGAAGGGGGGAAAACAAGATGAGGGGTGGGGGTGGGGGGAGGGAAATGGGGACCAAGACATGTGAAAGGGTATCAATGTATGGGAATTAATGCACCATCTATCTGGCAAATATCATGTAACCCTTCCATTAATTACAATAAAAATATATGAAAAAATAAATAAAATAAAATAAAAATAATTTAGGCTATCTCTGCCTTCATTGTTTTTTTCTGTGCCTTTCATTTGTGTTAACTTTAGAATTTTCTCAAATTGCATTGATGGATAGACTGACAGCCCCAGATACTCTGCCAGTGTCAACTGTTGCTTTTTCAAGTTGGGTTTGGGGATACACGACTGTAATCCTGGCAGTTGGAAGACTGAGGCAAGAGGGTAGTAAATGAAAGCCAACCTGGGCCACAGGGTAAACCTGGTTTACCAAAAATTTTTGTATCAATTACACTGACCATAATCTAACAGATAGTAGAGCAAACACCAGTACTCTTTTTTTTCATGTCTATGCCTCCTTCTATTATGACATGATATCTATTTGAATCAACTTAGGCTTCCGTAAGAAAAATACTATAAATTGGGTAGCTTTATACATAACAGAAATTTACTGCTTGTATTTCTGGAGGCTGGCAAATGTGAGTTCAGATTCCCTTCCGAAAGGCTTTCAGTCTGGTCACGGCCAAGTTTCTTGCTTGCACTCATGTGGCAAGGTGATGGGCAACTCTCTCATCTTTATTACAAGGGCACTAATCTGCATTCTGGGAAGTCTAATATATGATGCCACATCTCTTCAGTATCCCTTCAGTCTTCTTGCTGTCTCCTTGTCATAGTCTATTTATCTTAAAAAAAAAAACAAAACATTTATAACATCATGGGGACCCCATCTTGCTGATCTCATTTATCTCCTAATTCCCTCTCTAAGTTATCACCTTAAATGCCATTCACACCTGAATTTGGAATTAAATTTCCAACATATGAACTTTTTTTCTTTGCCAGTCCTGGGCCTTGAACTCAGGGCCTGGGCACTTTCCTTGGGCTTTATCAAGGCTAGAGCTCTACCACTTGAGCCACGGCACCACTTCTGGCTTTTTTCTTCATATGTGGTACCAAGGAATGGAACCTGGGTCTTCGTGCATGCTAGGCAAGCACTCTACCACTAGGCTAAACTCCGGGACCTCAACACATGAACTTTTGAGGGACACCTTGGAGCCACACCAGTTACTTTGTGTAAAGAAAGGCCTGGATATCTATTAGATATAGCCATGCATTCAAGTGAGAACTGCTCGGGGTGCCAAAGTTTGATTACTCTTAGCTGAAACCAGATTGAAATAAGGAAAACAAAAGGCCCCCTCCTGAGACATCTATGTTCCATGCAAAAGACCCTAATAATACTAGATTAATACAACATCCCAGTGCAGGAAACTATGTGGAAAAGCCAGTGGTACAAAGAAGCTTACGTAGAACCATCCCAAGCAAGTCAACCCTGAAGATAAGTACCAGAGCCCGACTCTTTTGCTATTTACACAGGACAGATGGAATTTCGAATAAAAAAATCCCATGTGCTGTCTAAGTACATCTAAAGTGGAGATGCACAAAGAGGAGAAGGAAGTAGCCAGCAACTTCCTTTTCTCTCTGTCCCATGCTTAGGCAAGTAGACCAGCTGCATGTGGAGCTCAGTAGCTTGTATTTGACTCTGGTCTCTGTTAACTGTTGGCTATGAGACCAAGGGGAACAAGTCCCTGTTTTTCTAGTGAATTTTTTTTTTTCTGCACTGTAAATTGGAGGTAATGATGGTAACTTTATCAAAAGGTAACTATCTGGGCCGGAAGTTTGTCCTAGTGGTAGAGTGCCTGCCTAGCATGCACGAAGACCCCGATTTGATTCCTGGGTACCACGTACATAGAAAAAGCTAGAAGTGGTGCAGTGGCTCAGGGTAGAACACTAGCCTTGAGAAAGCCCATTGACAGTGCTCAGGCCCTGGGCTCAAGCCCAGGACTGGCAAAAAAAAAAAAAAAAAAAAAGTTAATACCTGAATTAAAGAACTCAAATGAGTATTTGCAAAATACTACCCACTATATGGTTGTTCGCTAAATATAATAGCTTCTGGAACCATCTGGAGAGAGAAGGAAATGGTAGCTACTCTGCTCTGTTCTTAGCAGACTCTTCAAGGGTGGCTTCACACTACAAGGGAAGCATCGCCTTTGTGCTAAAATAAGAATTCTATTTGTTATGGTGAAGATGTGACATGATTGCTACTTTCAAAAGGCCTTTAATGTAAGACCATCTTGTATACGATTAGAAACTTGATTAAGGGATTTTAGGTCTGTGCACTCTTCTTCGAAGATACTCTTAAGATTCTGAAACCTAGAGCTAGCCATGATATTTCTGCCGGGAGTTATCAGCAGCCTCAGGGAAGAAAATTAGAATGACCTGCACATCTCTTCAGATTCCCATTACAGTTACAAAAGAGAACAAAATGTTAGCATCATAAACAGGACTATGACTCATGATAATATGGCCCCTGAAATGATGGTCACAAAAACCAGAGCACTATAAGAAATCATACACAGCTCTGATGTACCATGAGATTATGTCATTATTCTGGTTTTCTGTTAAACTGCTTGTCATTCTGTTTATCTTCACCCCCAAAACACTGTGGGGCATTTGGGTTTTTTTCCATTTAAAATAAAATGTTCTTCAAACAACAAAAAAAAACTGTTCAAATGAATCACAACCTAAGAAGTACATGTGGGCAGCTCATAATAAAATAAAAAGCATTACCTTTGCTAAAGCATCAGAATATTCTTTTAAAGCAGGATACACTTTATATTCAGTGGTAATTACCACTTTTTTTTAAATAAAAACAGTAGTTGAAAAGCTTGTACTGCTTATTCCTAACCTAGTGGCTCACCTGAACTTTAGTGCCCCAAGGTATTGCTCAGATTTGGTTCTGTTTTGTTTTGCAATGTAACATGCCAGATCAAGACACACATCAGGGTAAGTTTTGTGACATGCATACACTTCTCACACTACCTGTTATTAGCCAGCTAGTGAGGACAGTCTCAGCTCCCACTCTTTTCTTTCAGATTCCCTAACGGAAAGATGTTTGAGATGATATGTCAACAGTTCACTATCATTCTCAGTATTGAAGTGTTAAGACCCAAGTATTTATCCATGAGATAGACTGCTCCATGAAGACTTGCTGAAGAGTTGCAGGGGTATGTCATAAGGGAATAGTTGCTAAGGTGCGAGATCCAATGAGCCACATCAAAACATACAACCACCTCTGCCTGCAAGGTCCTGCACACATCTCCATCTATTCAAATTCTTTCTTACTTTGAAGCAGAAATCTGAGAGTAAGAGGAAGGATATCAGTTAACTCTCCCTCTTTAATTTCTGCTTCATTTAATATTCCCAACAACTTTTTGTAATCCAGTTAACAAGGGCAGGGGAAAACTTTTTTTGTACTTTGTAGAAATTATTTTTATGTAATATAGAGAGGGATTACAGTTACATTCTCCAAATTATTAGGAGCATCACTTCTTACACATTGATAGCCCTTCTCATGTTTTTGTTCCATTTCCCTCTCCCCACCCCCTCCCAATCATCTTGTTTTCCCCTCTTCCCTTTCCTATTTCAAATAAACATATATACAATATACTAGGTAACAAAGTCAGATACAGTAACAATATGAGATTAACCAAAGGGCAGCAAAAGAGAAGAGAAATAACATAGTACATCAAGGACAACAATCACAATATAAAAGCTCTTGTTTTCATATCCTGGAGGTCCTTTCATTTAGCCTCATCCTATATAGCCTTATGTATCTAGGTTTTGCACTATTGTAATCCTCTGCTAGGAAGCAGAGGTCCTAGATGTGTACTAATTATTACAAATGAGGGAAACCATTGAGCCTTTGGGTCTGGCTTACTTCATTTAATGTGATTTTTTCCCAAGTCTTTTCATTTCCTTACAAATGGGGTGATGTCATTCTTTCTGATGGCAGCATAGAATTCCACTGTGTATAAATACCACATCTTCTTGATCCAATCATCTACTGAGGCGCATCTGGGTTGGTTCCATATCTTCGCTATGATAAATAGTGCTGCAATAAACATCGTGGTTGGAGCAAACATCTTGTGTTTTAGAAGTTCTTCAGGTTGGGGGTAGGGAAGGGGTTCAAGTGTTTTGAGTGTCTGCATCAAACTATTTGGACCTTTATGAATTTTATTGTTAAGAAGTCAAACATTTCATTGGTGTAATGCTTTTGCTGTTTTGTCCACAAACCACACATTTATGTCTAAGGTTCAGATATATAATTGTATTGATTTGATTAATTCAGGACTTGGCAAACTGTGGGCCTGGAACTCGATGTAACCTTTATCCATTTTGGTGAGTAGGTGTTGGAGCTCAGACATGCCTGTTCATTCACTCAGAGACTATCTGGAATGCAAAGCATGAAATAAGTACTATATGGAGAAAGGTGTGTTGGTACAAGCCTGTAATTTTCATTACTAGGAAAATGGAGATAGAGTTAGTGAGATCCCATATCAAAAATAAGCTGGGAACTGGGTGCTTGTGGTTCAAGCCTGTAACCAAAGCTAGTCAGGGGGCTGAGCTCTGCAGATTTGAGGTTTGAAATCAACTATAGCAGGAAAGTCCATGAAACACTTATTTCCAGTTAAACAAACAAGCAAACAAGCTAGGCATAGTGGCGCCAGCCTGTGGTCCCAGCTACGTGAGAGGGAAAAACAGGAGGCTCTTGATCTGAGATTTCCCAAGAATATGAACAGGAGAGTCTTTCTAAAAGACTTGAAATTTCTCTTTTCCTCTTTTTTCGTGGTCTTTTAAAATTCTATTGCTGGGGTGATGTAAGAGGGTTTACAGTTGCATTCAGCAGGTAGTGCATGCGTCATTTCTTGAGAACATTTTCTTTTCTACCATCCAGCACTCCGTGTCTGTTTACCCACAGACAGCAAGCTATTCTGGTGATGGTAGCTTTAGAATAATTCTTGAATTATCTCTTATTTTAGTCTGTTATTTCCAAATTGTTTAGGCCCTTCTGATTTCTGTGCCTTTCTGTATACATTTTGGAATTAGTTTGCCTTATTTTTGCTGGGCAAGTACTCTGCCACCTGAGTTACAATGTTGATTCTTTTGCTTTTAGTCTATTTATTAGAGTTTCATCTGAACAGCATTTTTATTGGGGCGAAGTTTTTAATCTATGAACACAGTATGTAGCTACTGAGGGGCATCTGGGTTGGTTCCATATCTTTGCTATGGTGCTGCACTGACTCTTTCATCAATATTGTGTAGTTTTCAACCTACAAGTCTGGCAAATATTTTCTTATATTTATATCTGAGCATTCCATTATTGTCGAACAATAATGGGTTTTAAAAATGATTTTGAGTTTTCAATGACTCTTTGTAGGATAAGATTGATTTTATGTGTTAATTCTCTTGCTCAAGCCATTGCTAGATACATTTTTTAAACATTACTTTGGATTTTCTACATAAATAACTGTTTATTACAAAACAGGATGGTTTTATTTATCCCTTTTACCATTTGATGATTTTGAGCAAGACTGATGACAGTAGATAATTTCCTATAGTTCTTGATCTAAAGGGAAAAACATTCTTTCATCAACAAGTGGAATAAGTATGGTGTTAGCTAGAGGTCTTTGGGGTTTTGTTTTTTTGTTTGGTTTTGTTATTTTGGTTTATAATGAAGTGATGGTGACACTTATTAGATACCTTTTCTATATCTGTTGTTATCATAATGTGGTTTCTTTTCTTTATACACTTGTTGTGTAGGCATATATATTTGTCATGGAGTCTAATGTGCATTCTTCTTTTTATATATTATGTATATACTAGTCACTAGATTTGTATTTGACTATATTGTGTGCTGATATTCAGGAGTGAGTGACTGTGACATGCTGATTTATTTTCTTATCTTTTCGTTCTAGTACCAAAGGAATGCTGGGCATGTAGCCTGCTGTTCCCTGCTATACTCTGATGTTATTCAATCTTCTTTAAAAATCTTTTAAAATTTATTTTTAGTGCCAGGAGTTTGGCCTCGTGGTACATGTTTGCCTAGAATGCACGAAGACCCAGGTTCGATTCCTTTGTACTACATACATAGAAAAAGCCGTAGTGGTGCTGTGGCTCAAGTGGTAGAGCTCTAGCCTTGAGAAAGCCCAAGGACAGTACTCAGACCCTGAGTTAAAGCCCCATGGCTGGCAAAAAAATATTTTTAAACAGTTGTACAAGAAAGGTGTCAGTCACAAAGCAGTTTATGAATACAATGCATCTTGTTAGTGTCAGTTCTTTCAATATTCTCATGACCCCACCCTTTAACTTTTCTTTATTACTGACTGTATTCTCTCACCCTTCCCTCTTTCATTTATTTACTCCTCTCACTTTGATCCCATCCTCTTTCTTGTATGTACGCATTTCCTGGTATTGATTTTTGTGATATGCCCATGAAATCATCTGAACAAGATTTAAAGCATTTTAAATTAAAAATGTCATTTTATAGTTAAAATACTACTAAGAATGTTGATTTCATTTGGATAAGGATTTGTGGTTAATACTTTTGAGGTGTTTTGGTCTGTTTTGGGTATTATTAAATTAATATGTAGTTAATTCTGCATAGTATATCTTCCTTTTTTAAAAAAATGCTTCTAGGAACTATAATAATATATCCACATTTTACTCCTTTTGACATTTTCTTCTTTTGTTATATTAGAACTTTGTCGCTGTTATTAACAATCTTAAAGAGTAGTAAGTACTACTTTTCTCTCTCTGCACATTTCCTTTCAAATTTCTTCTTTTTTTTGGTTAGTTTTTCCTGCCGCTTTTAATTTAGTTTTTCAATACAAAAATTCATTGATTTGCTATCTGTTTGGTTTTGTAATAAAAGGTACCAAATTCTCCCAAGTGAAGCTTTAAAAAGATACATCAAATTTTGTCTTATTTAATTTAGTTTTATATTTGGTGCTGGGGATGTAACCCAAGTCCTCATGCTTCACGGCCAAGTCCTCTATCACTAAATTCCATTTCAATCCAAATTTTACATTTTTCCTTTTTTTTTCAAACAACATGTGCTTAGTATATTTTTTAGCTTCTATGTTTCTTTATGCTACTGCTATCTAGTTTAATTTTGTTAGTTTATAACATATTTTGTGTGATGCCAGTTCTTTTTGAAACTTGTGATGTTTCATTTTGTAACTCATATGATTATACCATATACACTTGGGGGAAACAAAAGGGTATTCTGCTCTAGTTGGACAAAATCCACTTGATCAATAGTGTTAGTTCTTCTTATGTTCTCTGATTTTTCTGTTTGTTCTATTGAATACTGACGGAGTTAAGACTTCCAACTATAGCTATGGATTTATTTATTCCTCATTTTCGGCCAGTTTTTGTTTTATGAAGGATTGTTTTGTGTCTCGATAGCTTTCATTTGCTTAGTGTTGCATGGTATAATTGTTTTTCTTTTTTCATCCCCCTCCTTTTTTGTTTTACCATATACTTCCTTTTAAGATCTTTCCTGATCATATTTATCATTCAATTTGTATGTCTAAACTATATATTTAAGGTAATTATTAGTATTCTTACGATCTATAATTTTATTACTTGTTTTCTATTTGATCTGTTCTATTTTCTTTGGTTTTGGTTTGTTTTTGTTGTTGTTGTTGTTTTGGTTGGTTGTGGGACTAGAACTCTGGGCCTGGGCACTGTTCCATTTTCTTCTTTGCTGCTCTTCTGTTAATGACTTCTGTTGGACTATATTTGAACTTTTATTCCCCTGCTATCTGTGTTTCAACTCAGGACTTCCTCCTCCTCTTTCTTCTTCTTCTTCTTCTTCTTCTTCTTCTTCTTCTTCTTCTTCTTCTTCTTCTTCTTCTTCTTCTTCTTCTTCTTCTCCTTCTCCTCCTCCTCCTCCTCCTCCTCCTCCTCCTCCTCCTCCTCCTCCTCCTCCTCCTTCCTCCTCCTCCTCCTCCTCCTCCTCCTCCTCCTCCTCCTCCTCCTCTCTCCTCCTCCTCCTCCTCCTCTTCTACCTCCTTCCTATTCTACCTCCTTCCTATTCTTCCTCTTCCTTTTTTTGTTGCCAGTCCTGGAGTTTGAACACAGGGAGCCCTGTCCTTGGGCTTTCTCAGAGTTGGAGCTCTACCACTTGAGCCACAGCACCACTTCCATGGTTTTCTATGTATGTGGTACCAAGGAATTAAACCTGGGTCTTCATGCAGGCTAGGCAGGAACTCTACCACTAGGCCTTGCTCCTGTCCCAGTACTCTATATCTTAAGTCACATCTCCAGCCCTGAATTTTTGTTGTTGGTTGTGGGGGTGGTTAGTTGGAAACAAAATTTCAAGGACTTTTCTACCTGGGCTAGCTTTGAACTTTGATCCTTTGAAGCTCAGCCTTCTAAGTAACTCATAATTAGAGCATGAGCAACAGGCACCTGTCTTCTATGACTAACACTTTAGCATTCCATTTTAATTTATCTGTCACATGTTTCACTATATGATTTTTACCTCTGAAGAGTGCTTGCTCAATAGTTACAAATAAATATTTAACTTTTAAAAGCATCTAGCCTCAATATTTGACCACTGTAGTGAGAAAGAAAAAGAAAACTTTCAGTTATATCAAGACTTTCCCCCTCAATTTGTATTGTTTCCTGTGCATTTCACCAGTGTGCACTGAAAAAAAATAAGACAATGTGATGATTTTGTTTTCAGCTCTCAAATGGATTTTAAAGAGGTCAAGAGAAGCTATATTTATCCAAGCATCCTATTGATTTTTTTGCTTTTTTATATTCTGTTTTCTTTTGGTATGATTCCCATTTGTTCTGAAAAGCTTTCTTTTGCAATTAGTTTTGCACAGTATTTCTGGTAATAAATTCTCTTGATTTTTCTTCGTGTGAGAAAGCATTTATTTTATTCTTATTCTTGAAGGAAAGTTTTCAGTGGTTCTCACTGACCCCCTGGAAGCAGAGGCTGGTAGGATGACTTGATACATGCTTCATTAGGAGATAATCCTAAGAAACAGTAGTGTAAGAGTGGAGAGAATTTGACAGCAAAGGGGAAGAGGGGAGGAGAAAGCCAGGAAACATTATGTTCTTCTGTTGGTTGTTTTGAGAATAACTGGGACTTAACTTTACTTGAAAATGGAAGAAGCATGTGGAATGTGGCTTAGGATTCTGTCTCTCAAGGCCTGGAGGGTATTTTTACATAAAGACTCCATGGCTCTTATTTCTGCAACTTGTGAGGTCTGCAGTGGACAGGGTGAGGTGACATGCTTGAGGAGAGACATCTACACTGCACATGAAATTGTTTTCCTCGGCTACACTGGATGGAATGGGATATGGCTTTGGCTGCTACAATCCACTTCAATATCTACATTTAAAATAAAAGTTATGTTGAATTTCCATGACCAATTAAGATGCAGTTCATTTTCAGTTTAAATGAACTGATCTTCTGAAGTCTATGAATCCCATTTTCAGAACCCCCAGCTTAGAAATTCTTAATTCTGCATCTTGTTTCTGTCACCAGAGAGTGGCCAACTTCCTAATTTCCCCACAAAAATCACAGATCCTGGAGGTTTATACACGAAAAGCATTTCAGGTTGTCTCTCCACATAATAAAGGAGAGTGTCACAGGTGAAAGTTTTAGCAAGAATATATTAGTGTGACAGGGTTAAAGTAGTGAGAAAAATAGTTCATGCATCCCAATGCAGAAAATGGGAGTTAAAAATTCAAAATGGCAGCTGTATGTGCAGCGTTTATTCTTTCTGAGCTGGAAAATACCCAAGGTTGCCTAGCAACCTCCAACTGTCAGAGTGGCCAAGATGGGTAGTGTTCATAATTCCAAAATATGGAGATGTCTTTGGCCTACTGAAAGGATAAGGGCAATAGCTGAATTTAAAGGCTTACTTTCTCCAGGTAAACTTTTCATCTTGTTGTCTCTATCTATTTACAGATTTGTTAGGGTTTTACCATTTCAAAGGAGACAGTAGCTTACAAAGCCTTGCTAGATCTCTCAGCCACTGTAATTCAGCATTTTCAAGTTTTCAACTCTAGCACTTTCATATTTATTAAAAACAATTTGTCAGAGCCAGGTACTAGTGGCTCATGCCTGTAATCCTAGCTATTCAGGAGGCTGAGATTTGAGGATAGCAATTCAAAGTCAACCCAGAAGAGTTCTTAAGACTCTTACGTTCAATAAGCCATCAAAAAGCTAGAGTGGAGCTGTGGCGCAGATGATAGAGTGCTAATTTTGAGCATAAAAGCTCAGGGACAGCACCCAAACCCTGAGTTCAAGCCCTAGCATAGCATTGGCAAAAAAATACAATAATAATAATGACAATAACAATAATTCCATGTCTGCCACCTATTTTATTTCATTTCCAGAGCCTTCGATAGAATTCTTAATTTCTACCTAGATAAGTCAAATGACTGAGTTATGTTTTGAAAAAAGTAAAGTTTATCACTTCTAGCCCACTTCTGAAGTTATTGTATTCTATTTTTCAGCCAAAGGAGAATTCAGTGGAAAGGTGCTGGGGTAAGGTGATGGAAAATATCTCAATTCCTGAGTAATCCCTTGTAAATGAAATGTGAAAGTTGCCAAAATCAAAACGCAGTCACAGATGTCAACTCTAACAAAATAAAGAAGTGTAAACAAAGCCAGGAGGTGTTGAAAGAAGAATTCTTATGCATAATTGCCCATCTGACTATCCACAAAGGTTGAAAAAATGTTTCAGCCTAAACCTTGCCCAAAAGCTATTACAGTGTTCTACGTAAGTATTTCTAAAAGAAAAACTTCTTTATTTTTTTTTTGCCAGTCCTGTGCCTTGAACTCAGGACTTGAGCACTGTTCTTGGGCTTTCTCAAGGCTAGAGCTCCACCACTTAAGCTACAGCACCACTTCCAGCTTTTTTCTATGTATGTGGTACCAAGGAATCGAAACTGGGTCTTTGTGCATGCTAGGCAAGCACTCTACCACTAGGCCAAACTCCTGGCCCTAAAAGGGTATCTCTTAATCCATCAATCTCAGGCTGAAACTATTGTTTATTATTATTATTATTATTATTATTATTATTATTATTATTTGCCAGTTGTGAAGCTTGAACTCAGGGTCTGAGCACTCACTATCCTTGGACTTTTTCTCAAGGCTAGAGCTCTACCACTTGAGCCAAATCATCACTTCCAGCTTTTTTCTATGTATGTGGTACTCAAGAATTGAACCCAAGTCTTCGTGCACACTAGGCAAGCACTCTACCACTAGGCCAAACTCCCGGCCCCTGAGACTATTATTTTTAATTAATCTTACTGAAAAATAATTTTTCTTTGAAAATATGTGGTCTAGCTGGGTGCTGGTGGCTCACACCTATAATCCTAACTACTCAGGAGGCTGAGATCTGAGGATCATGATTCAAAGCTAATCTGGACGGAAAAGTCCTTGAGACTCTCATCTCCAGTTAACCACCAGAAAACTGGAAGTCGTGTTGTAGCTCAAAGTGATAGAATGCTAGCCTTGAGCCAGAGATCAGGAGCAGTGCGCAGGCCTAGAGTTTATAACCCCTGATGGACCAAAAAAGAAAAAAAAAAGATATCTGATATATAACCATCTTCATTTTTATTTTTAAAAACTTCCCTTTGCCTAAATCTCTTTGAATACAAGTATGGTCTCTTTCCATTGCTCTATTTTTCTAAACATGAATTTTTTGAGGGGGACGATTTCTCTTCAATTGTCTCTACTTAAATCTGATATTTGGAACATATCAGCCCATATTAGCCACCCAACTTCAATCAGGAGTGTGAAATAAGCTTGTGTGTGTGTGTGTGTGTGTGTGTGTGTGTGTGTGTGTGTGTGTGTGTGATCACAGATATTTCAGGGTGCTTTTTTCATTTGGTGTTAATTTATTGGGCTAATAAACGAAATAAGGGGGCCGGGAGTTTGGCCTAGCATGCATGAAGACCCGGGTTGATTCTTTGGTACCACATACATAGGAAAAAGCCGGAAGTGTGCTGTGACTCAAGTGGTGGAACTCTAGCCTTGAGAAAGCCCAAGGACAGGGCTCAGGCCCTGAGTTCAAGCATCAAGACTGGCAAAAAATAAAACAAATATGTATGATGTCTTGTATAAGTTCAATAAGTATAGTAGTTCTCTCTGTACTTGGGTCATTGAAAAAGAACTATGTTTCCCCTCTTATCTTGTGGGCATGTGAAAAGAATCAACAGAAAGACATTTGCGGTTTGCTTTCAAATGCCTTTTAAAGGCTAAGAGGTCCCTTTGAAGCAATAGTATCACTATTTCTAGACAGCTGAGTCCCTTCCTCCTAGAATTAAGAAGAATCATTCATTGCTATGTTGGTACTTGCTGAACACAACTGAGAAATCCTTTTTCACAATCCTCAGATAATAAACAGGAGAGAATAAACAATCATGAAATACTGTCTGTTGTCTCTTTTATCATGACTGGCTAAGAAAATATCCTGTATGTAATACATATGAATCAATGAAAGACAAACAGATAATCACTCAGATTTTTAGATGGATATAAAGAAGCTTGCCGAGTGTTTAATAATATGGCTTATCATTTTTAAACAAGCATGAGGATAATAATATCTATTCAGTGACTGAAACAGACAGTGACAAAGAAGTAAGAATACTCCCTCTTGTGGTTCCTGAGAAAAATCTTCCTTGCTAAGGAAGCATTTTGAGAAAACAGAAATACCGATTCAAAAGTAACACCATAGACAATTAGAGTCGCCTGTTCTGTTTACTTCCTCACCTGGATTTTTGAAGTAAAATCACCATTATTGGCTGTGTTGAAGTGGACTGGAGGCAGGATGGGAAGGGGTGTTTGCATTGTGAACTGCTAATCTCGGGTAGAAACTGAGACTGAGACATGGAGGTTCACACTTTACTGTGAACATGAGAAAGGCTGTTGCCATTTGGATTTATCTTTCTGAAAGGAAAAGATGTACTTGTGTCCAATTTCCTTTTCTTTGAGGAGTCTCTGGTTCCTTGTGAGCTCTTAGAGATGCTTTCCTTTCGGAGGGGTGAATTTAGTGTTAATATATAATTTCTTTGAAAACATATCCCTCGTCATTATTTTGTGTCTCACGTGATACTGAGAGACAACACATAGCCAATGTCAGCAGTGGCTCTACATGAAATTGTGATTTGTTTTCTCATAATTGTTGTCCCTTGCATTTCATTTCTAATGTTTTCCCATTTGAAAGGTAATATCCTTCTATTCTGAGGAGAGTTGACATTGGTATGGGGAGGGGAGAGGGAGAAGGAGAGGGAGCTATGTATTTGTCTACCTGGTTAGGATTTTTACATTGTATGGGTTGCCAAAAAGTCCTGGTGGGTGAAGTTGCCTCAGTGGCATATTTGCATTAAGTGGCATATTTGTTCATTTTCCATTTGTCGCAATGAAAATTTTAATAATCATAATCTCTTTAGTCATTAAGTATAGTTTTAAGAACACTGAAGGCATTTTTGTGGAATTAAATCCTTTATTGAAAATAAATATTGTTTAGAAAAATACTTGTGACATGTAATTGGAAGCAAAAAAAAGAGATTAGGGGGCCAGGAGATTGGCCTAGTGGTTAAAGTGCTTGCCTAGCATGCACAAAGACCCGGGTTCGATTCCTTGGTACCACATATATAGAAAAAGCTGGAAGTGGTGCTGAGGCTCAAGTGGTAGAGCTCTAGCCTTGAGAAAGTCCAAGGACAGTGCTCAGGCCCTGAGCTCAAGCCCAGGACTGGCAAAAAAAAAAAGAGAGAGATTAAAGTGCATAATATGTATCAAGAATAATGTCCCATTAATCAATATGAAGCTCAACATTTTTCATTAACCATATATACTGTTTTATTATTTTTCCATATATTTTTATTATAATTAATAGAAGGGTTACATTATATTCACCAGATAGAAGGTGCATTACTTCACAAACATTAATACCCTTTCTCATGTCTTGGTCCCCATTTCCCTCCCCACACCCCCGCCCCTGGTCTTGTTTTCTTCCCTTCCCTATCCGACTTCAAATAACCAAATACACATATGTACAATATATCAGATAACAAGGTAAAATACTGTAACAATATGAGATAACCAAGGGACAACAAAAGAGATGAGAGATAACATAGTACATTAAGGACAACAATCACTCATTATATGGCTTTTGTTTCTATATTCTGGAGGTCCTTTCATTTAGCATCATTCTATTAAAAATCTCTGCTAGGAGAGCCCAAGGTTTCTACTGATTATGACAAATGAGGGAAGCCATTGAGCCAATGTTCCTTTGAGTCTGGCTTACTTCTATATTATCTTTATTATTCTTATTATTTCTTTATTATTTCTTCTTGTTCTGTGTGTGTGTGTGTGTGTGTGTGTGTGTGTGTGTGTGTGTGTGTGCTGTGTGCCCCTGGAGTTTGAACTCAGGGCTTTGCTAGGCAGGTGCTCTACTGCATGATCTAAGCTTCTGGGCCTTTTTGCCCTGGTTATTTTTGCCTAACCTGGTCTGGACTATGAGCTCTCTGTTTTGTACTGTAGCTAGAGTAAGAGAATTCTGACATTATGCCCAGTTACTGTTGAGATTTTTTTTTAATGAGATGAGTCTCATGAATTATTTTCTTCCCTACGATCCTCTTTATCTCAGCCTCCTGAATAAGTGACATGAGAGGAATGTGTCACCATGCCTGGCATATATATTGCTTTAAGAAAGAATATTACTTTTGCAAAGCTTTATTAGGATTGTTTTGTTTGTGCAGGAAAGCAATTCAGCCAATTCTACTTTCTGGCTAATAAATGCATACTTTCAATATATGGACTATCATTCTTTTATGTATCTTTTTCATTTTCAGCAATATCCAGTCTGGATCATGGGTGATATAATTACCCCAATTTGATCTCTATTTCTTTGATTTAATACAATCTCATTCACCCTCACCATTTGTCTACAGAGGTCCTCATGCAGCTTTCAGCCCCAGAATTCCTTCTGGAATACTGGGCTCCTTCCAGGCACAAGGTCCGTTAGAAAGACAGGCTGGGGACCCCTAGGAAATAATGTAGAGGTGGAGGCTGGGGCTTCTTCACTGGTTCTCTGGGATTTCTCAGTTGGACTTTTCCTGAGTTGAAGAGATTCTTGTGGTCCCCAACAAGGGGACATGAGAAAGACGTGTGAACTACAGACAAGCCATACCTCACAGGCAGCCCGTACGCATAGGAAGCAGTCGAGAGCAGAGGAATGGTCGGAAGGATCCACGGGGCCAACATGATCATGGTACTGCAGGCTGTAACCAAATCTGCCCGCGGACTCTCAAGAGATGAGCTCAGTTGAGTCCATGATTCCAGTGAGAGCACTGCCTCACCGGCACAATCTCTGAATGCCTAAACCTGTGGTATATGTCTGGGACCAGACTTATCCAAGTGCCAATTCACTTGAAAATTATCTAAAGCCAACACCTTCCTGGTGGTGGAAACTATTTCTGTAAAGTGACAGGAAAAGGTAAGACTAGAAGAATGGCCCCAAAAGTGAATGCTGATAGGTATGTATGTGGCCACAAGCCACTGTTAATGTCTCTTAAAAAAAAAAAAAAAAAAAGACGGGCTGGGAGTTTGGCCTAGTGGTAGAGTGCTTGCCTAGCATGTACGAAGACCCAGGTTCGATTCCTCAGTACCACATACATAGAAAAAAGCTGAAAGTGGTGTTGAGGCTCAAGTGGTAGAGCTCTAGCCTTGAGAGAGTCCAAGGACAGTGCTCAGGTCCTGAGCTCAAGCCCAGGACCGGCAAAAAAAAATAAATAAAAATAAATTTAAAAAAGATGCTAAGAATTCAATAGGTGAGAGGAAATGTAATACTTCCCGCTTACATATCCACTCAATTAAAAGCAAGATCAAGTGGCTGTTTGCTGTTTCATCAGCAGCTTTGCTCTCCCTGAACTTACTGGCTTTCCTGACAACTATACAGTTGGGCTTCAGATTGTGCCAGGCTGAATACTGGGTGGCATAATGGAGAGTCTGGTTTGACTCCATATTCCACTGGGTCACTGAAGAATAACAATGGAATTTAATGTAGGTTCATAAAGTTACTTATCCATCTCTTTGTTAGACAAAAGAAGGGAATTTCCAGGGTCTTGAACTACCACTTTTTTGCGGTAGTTTCCTTGGTAGCAGTATCAGCAATTACATGCATGACTGGTTATGGAACTTTTATTAACGAACCCTAAAAGAACCATGGTTACCCCAGTATCCCATTCATTTTCAATGCAATTTTTTTAATTTAACCAGGCTTCAACAGTTAACTTCTAAGCAAAAGTAGCCTACAAGGCTTAAAAAAACTGACATCCCGGGGGTGAGCCTACAGGATAGTTTTTCTAAGACACGTACACGAGTAGCTTCAATTTCTAAGCTTCTCACTGACTTCTCCCACATATCGCCTTGCTTCATAAAAGCATAGACATGTTGAGGATTCAGGGTTTTGTTCAGTGATAGGGCATTTGCTTTATAGCATGAGTGAGGCTCTGGTTTCAGTGCCCAACAGCATAACAACAAGCAAAATAAAGAAATACACAAAAGACATGCAAACTGAGAAAGTACAGAGTCCAATAGGAAGATTAAGGTCATGAATGTTTGTAATAATTATAGGAACAATATGCTCTCTCTGTTTCATATTTCACTTAATAAATTGAGGACAAAATGGAGATTACGCAGGAGGTGAATATTAGGAGATGAAAATTACAGTGGCCATCGATCCAAGAGCACCAAAGCATGAAATTCTCATGTGGACAATGCCCCAAATTACCAGATCAAATGCTAGTAATACTAGTAAATACTAATAAAACTAGTAATTATCATAGTTATTGGAAAGAATATTCCATACTTCACACCTGCTAAATTATTATCTGCATGAGATGATTTCTCTGCCCCTATTAGGATGTAGCCTGGGAGATACCTTAAGAATAAAGAGCCTGGTTAGCCATGCACAGATTCATGACCTGTGATATAATAAACATCTAACTGTTGTTCTAACATGTGTTGCCATCGAGTTTTGGGTAATGTTTGGGTTTTTTTTGCACAGAAATAGATAACTAATAGTAAGTCTACCCTATCTACTGACTCATATTCATTTCAGATTTTATCTCCCTTACAATGAAGATGGAACCCTAAGACAGGCCTAAACAATTTTGAATGACCCAATAGAAAGCGCTCTCTCTCTCTCTCTCTCTCTCTCTCTCTCTCTCTCTCTCTCTCTCTCTCTCTCTCTCTCTCTCTTATTGGTGATGTACAGAGGAGTTACAGTAAAGTTCAAATAAGAGTATTTTGGTGGTGGGGGTTAACTCAAAAAAATTTTTTTTTTGCTTTATGTCACTTGTGACATTTTATTTTATTTTTTATATTTTTATTGTAATTAATAAAAGGGTTACATGATATTTGCCAGATAGAAGGTGCATTAATTCACATATATTGATACCCTTTCACATGTCTTGGTCCCCATTACCCTCCCCTCCCCCCTTAACTCAAAATTTTATATTAAAAAAGTAAAACTTGATTGGGTTTTTATTGGGGTAGTCAGTATAAAAAGAAATTGAATGTGTTTTTAAAAATTCTTCATATATGTCTTATGATTAAATGTGGCTTATCTTTACATGTATAGATAGGGGAACTATTTATTATTTTTTTAAATTATTATTATTATTTTGCCAGTCCTAGGGCTTGAACTCAAGGCCTGAGCACTGTCCTTGGGCTTTCTCAAGGCTAGAGCTCTACCACTTAAGTCACAGCACTACTTCAGGCTTTATGTATGTGTTACCAAGAAATCAAACCTGGGTCTCTGTGCATGCTATGCAAGTACTCTACCATTAGGCCAAATTCCCAGCCCCTAATTATTTTAAATGCGTATGGCCTCTAAAAATCTATTGTTTTACTTTTTTAGTTTTTGTATTTGGTGGCACTGGAGTTTGAACTCAGGGTCTTGTATTTGCTAGGCAGACACTTTCCCACTTGAGCTTTTTTGTGTGTTTAGTATCTCTTTCCCCCTGGGACCAGCTTGTATGGTGATCTTTGTATTTATACTTCTGGAATAGTTGGAATAGCAAGCATATTCCATCACACCCAGCTTTTTATTGGTTAAGATGGCGATCTCATAAACTTTTTATGGGTTGACTTTAAACTATAATCCTCCTGATCTTAGCCTCCAGAGTAGCTAGGATTATAGACATGATCCACCATGCCTTGCTTCTAAATGTTTCAGTTTGACTTTTGGCTCTGGAATGCTAGAAAGCAAGACTTAGAGGTACTTGATATTTATTGGGAGAAGATTCCTATGAAAGTTAAAAAGAGATAGAATGGGCAGGAAAAGCATTCAGATGATGATCCCAATCTATCCAGAAAGAAAAAAAAGGAGGAAAGAAAAAAAGACAAAGAGAGAAAAGGGGAGAGATAGAAAGACAAAGGGAAAAATGAAAACAGAGAAAGAGAAGGCAGGAAGGCAGGAAGGCAGGCAGGCAGGCAGGCAGGCAGGCAGGCAGGCAGGCAGGAAGGAAGGAAGGAAGGAAGGAAGGAAGGAAGGAAGGAAGGAAGAATGGAAGGAAAGAAAGAGGGAAGGAAAGAAGGGAGGGGGTGAAGAGAGGGAGGACAGGCAGAAACTAGAGAGGTCAGAGTCTCAAACTATGGCACAGACCTCACCATCTTGGCTGGTCTAATCTTGGGCTCTAGAACGAAGATTGCTATTGGAGAAATGTCAGGTTCAAGGTGAATGGCCAGCACCTTCCACCCACAGCATGCTCAGTGACCAAGGTACCTAAGGAGAACACAATCCCAGCACACAAGCTAAGCCAGTTCAATTTTTTTTTTCTGAATTGAAATTGTGATTGTCTTTAGTTTCATCCCTTTATAAGATCTTTTCTTTCTCATGCAAAAGTATTTCACAGGATCTCCACAAAACAATTCATGACTTAGTATTTTGATTAAAACAATCACTTAACAGAAACAAAGCTACTATACCAGTAATTTTATACAGTAAATTAGTCTTGTGTAGTCATACTATCACCACAGTTTTAAAATTAACAGAATAATGGATTTCATTATGACATTTTCTTACATGCATAAAATGTATTTTGATAATCTAATTCCCTTTCTTTTTTCCTGTCTCCTATCCATTTTCTACTTTCATAACCTTTGTGTTAAAAAGAAAACATCTAGATTCTGCACGAGAAAAAAAAACTGTGACATTTGTCTGTCTGAATCTGAATTTCTTTGCTTAACATGATAATCTACAGTTTTATTTATCTTTTTCCAATGGACATAATTAGGTTCTTTTTGACTGCTGCTCCGTTGTGTGTATTTACCATTTATCTGTTAGTGAACACTAAGTTGAGTCTATAACTTAGTTATCATGACTAGTGCTGCAATAAATGTAAGTGTATAGCTATCTCTACTGCATGTAGGCAATCAGTCCTTCAAGTATATACCCAAGAGTAGTATAGCAGGATGTTATGGCAATTCCATTTTTATTTTTATTTAAGGAAACATCATACTGATTTCCATAATGGCTGGATTAGCATTTCTACCAAGAAATTCCATAGCCTTACTAGAATTTGTTGTTCCTTTTTTTTTTTTTTTGACGATTGATGTTTTGACTTGGGTGATTCGGAATTTCAATGTCATTTTGATTTGTATTGTTATTCTCTAGGTTGTTTCTCTACTCTGGTTGTTATTTCCTGTGCTATGCCAAACCTTTGTAATTGATACAGTCACATTTGCTATTTTTCCTTTGACCTATGAGTTTTGTAAGTCTCAAGAATCTAATTTTTCTGTTTTGTGTGACTGGTACTTACAATATATTTCTCTAAAATATATCTCCCTATGTCTCCATTTTTAGCATTTCTATGCACCTTCTAATATAAATTGTTTTTCCTTAGTTTAGTTCTTAAGAATGCCTTTTTCCCCCTTTCCAACCTGTCTTTCACTCACTCAGCTTAATGGTGACAATGCTGAAGCTGTTTGGCTTGAATGAGAAAACCATAATCATGATACAATATTTGCTGGAAGTCTGAGTCATTCTACTGAACAGGACATTAAGCTTCATTGCTCTTTCAGAATTGAGTCTACAGTGATTTGGAGTACAAAAAATGATTTACTGTTTTTACCCACTAAGCCCTTAACATTCTGTATTTTCATATTTCTTTTAATTTTCTTTCAAACTGATGATATGTTCCCTGAGCTCCTATTTGCCTTGTAATAGCTTGTCACTAGACGTCAAGAACAATCAATTAAAGCTATTGCTGGATATTGGTGGCTCATGCATGTAATTCTAGCTACTCAAAAGGCTGAGATCTGAATATCATAGTTAAACCCAGGCAGACAAATTCAAGAGACTCTTATTTCCAGTCAACTAGTAAATCAAAAGTGGAAGTGTGGCTCAAATTGTAGAGCAGCAGTCTCAATAAAAAAGCCAAGCAAGGCTCTGAGTTCAAAGCCTTGTACTGGCAAATTATCATCATCATCATCATCATCATCATCATCATCATCATCATCATCATCACCATCATCATCATCATCCTCTCTTTCTCACCTCTTCCCTAAATCCACATGCTAAGTAGGTATGTGGTGTGCTTTTCATTTGATAGCAGAGGACAGTTTTATCAGCTATTAGATTACCATACAACCTGACTCTGCAGATACTTTGCTACTACAGCTATGTTTTTATTCCCACTGTTCATCTGATAAGCTACAGACACATACTGCATGTTTTTCCTATGACTGTGTTCCACTTCAACTTTTCCATTTTTTTGTTGCAAGGCTAATATTCTGGTAATAAACAATCTTTAAATCTTGATGGTTTATTAGTTTTCACCTTTGAGGTGAGACATTTATTTTCTTTTAAAAATATTTTATTTTATTATAAAGGTGATGTACAGAGGGGTTATAGAGTAAGGTAATGAGTACCTTTTTTTTTTTGCTAGACCTGGGCTTGAGCTCAGGGCTGAGCCACTGTCCTTGGACTTTCTCAAGGCTAGAGCTCTACCACTTGAGCCTCAGCACCACTTCCAGCTTTTTTCTATGTATGTGGTACCAAGGAATTGAACCCGGTCTTCGTGCATGCTAGCACTCTACCACTAGGCCAAACTCCCGGTCTGAGTACCTTTCTTGTTGAACATTGTTACCTTCCCTCATTTTCTTCCACTTTCCCTCCTCCCGACCCTCTTCCCCTCCCATTTATAAAGTTCATTTTCAACATATTGTCTTGTGAGTATCTCTGTTGCATCCGCTTAACCTTTGTACCGTTTTGTGATTCCTCTTCCCTTCCCCAAATCAGATAAACATATATACAAAACACAGGATACCAAAGGAGAAAACAGTGTATATTTTCCATCTGGGCATAGTCAGTTACAGATGTTCTTAATTAGACAGCTTTCTATATGGGTCCTCTTCCATCTTCAATATGTGATCTCAAAGACTACTTGGTGACAAGAAGAGAAGCTACCTTGGACAGAATAAGGTATCACTACTTATGCATTCTTGGAAAGGTAGGCACCCAGACACAGGGTTGTTGGAAAAGGTTAGCCCAGAAAGAAGTCTTGGAGACATCTGGCCTATCTATACCATGTTACTTTAAAGAATAATGAATGAAATGTGTGTCCAGTACAAAGTAAAGAAGAATGCTGCTATTTACACCTCCCAGATAAACTGAGCCTCAGAGAAGTGAAACTGCCTATGAAAGTAAAAATGGGCAAACAGACTGTCCATCTGATACAAGTCCCAACTTTACCATAGCTCTCTTTGTAGTTTCCAAAAATCACACTTTTAAGTTCTATTTATATGTTTAGGTATGGTAAACAGAATTGATTTAATTGATTTCAGCTGTTAACTGTCACATTGAATTATAACATTTGTATATATTTTGAGAAGTCACATACAGGAAGTATTTATTTACACTTGTCTATAAAGATTTTAGTTTTGATTTTCTTGCTGCAAAAGTTCTTCTTTTTGCCTTCATTATTTGTAGGCAGAAAGCAGCCTCTCCTTTACCCACTGCATTCCTCTATTTCTTTCTAATATTTTTCTGACTTGAAATTATGGAGTTGGAAACAGAACCATAATTTTTCCTAGAATGAACACCAATGAACATCCTTTTTCTTGCTCAGAATCAGCATTTTGGGGGTGGGAAAGAGGGAGGATAATATAAATCTAGAAAATATCTCTTTTTACATGCATCATTATCTCTCAGTTAAATAATTATGAGATTCATAAAGGAAAAATAATATCTGAAATTAAATTCCTCATTACCTTTGTTGGTTCATTTTATTATTGTCTGATAAATGATTGGTTTAATGGAACAAATGCTCCCAAAGCATATAATAAGCAGAATACTTGGCTATTTTCCACATTTTTTTCAGAAGTTAAGACACAAGACAGAACTTTCTTGTTGCCTTTAAAATATAGTGAACAGGGGCCGGGAGTTTGGCCTAGTGGTAGAGTGTTTGCCTAGCATGCACGAAAACTTGTACCACATACATAGCAAAAAGCCAGAAGTGGTGCTGTGGCTCAAGTGGTAGAGCCCTAGCCTTCAGAAAATCCAGGGACAGTGCTCAGGCCCTGAGTCGAAGCCCAGGACTGGAAAAAAAAAAACCACAAAAAAACAAAAACAACAACAACAACAACAACAAAAAACATAGTGAACAAATCTTGGACTTTGAGGGAAAAAAAAACAGCACATAATATCTAGTTTTGGTACTAGTGTTCTGGCTTTTTACTTTTTTTTTACTAGTGCTATGTTAATAATGCTTTTTTGAGCTGTGCTCTTACAATGGTAATTTTTCTTGATATCTATACGCAATAAAAGCTGAAAGAAATAAAGGATTGGCTGGCTCCACACTTCTATGGACTCCTCAACATACAGCTTACCACTAGCATGTCAGTAAATGAGAGGAAGTAACAGAAGAAAACAAATCTATTCCTTTCTTCTTGTTAGTCAGACTTTCTGTCACTATGACAAATACCTAAGAGAAATCACATAGAGTGGAAGGATTTGTTCTGGCTCATGGTTTCAGAGGCTGCCATCCATCGTCCATCACATTGTGGTGGGAGTGTCAGAGCAGAGAAGCTCTGAGACAGATGGAGAGACGCAGAGATAGGAACACAGAGAGAAGCAGAATGTCTCCTCCAGTGAGCTTCCTTCTTTCTCAACTTCTATTTTTCACAATCTTGTTGGTCCTTCCGAATCCAATCAAACTGACAGGATTAATCTGTCTCACCCTTCCTGCAAATTCCATTTGCGCTTTGATCCTTTATTTTCTATTCTATTCACTAGTTACTTCACTTATCCTGTTTTAAAGTCAGCAAGATCCCATCTGTACAAATAACCCCAGCCATGAAAGGCATAGATGGGAAGATGAAAATCAGTGGCTAGCCCAAAATGCTAGATGCCTAAGTAAAAAATAAATCCCAAAGAGCTAGAGGCATGACTCGAGTGGTAGAGTACTTTCCTAGCAAGTGTGAGGTCCTCAGTACAAAGCTCTGTAATATTTAAAAAAATTAAAGATGGCAAAGACAGCAATAAACATCAAAGGAGTTGTAGTGCTTAATTGTTGGATTCATGTTGAAGAGGCCTTGTGGCAAGGAATGCAGGCAGCCTACTCAGACCCAGTGACTAGCTAAGTGTGACACTTGGCTGATAGCAACGAAACAAGGACCTCAGTCTATATTTTTCCTCCACAATCTAAATGATCACATTCTTGGTTAGAACTTTCAGAGAAAATCCCAGCTCAGAGGACAATTGGATTTTAGCATCAGGAGATCCTGTGTGGAGGACTCAGTTAAGCTATATTGAAGTTTTGACATATAGAAAGAAAAGAGAACTTGTGGTCATTTGGTATACAGCAGAATAATAGGATGACACTGTATCATGTGGGCCCCAGAGGTCCACCCATGGGGGAAGCTCCAGAGACCTTTAATAAACAGGGTTCTCTGTCTTTAATGGCGGATCACAGTAAAAACACACTTGGTGAGAATTTGAGAAATGTAATGCAGCCACTCTAGGTTATCGGAATGAAAACTGATTACCTGCTTTGCTATAAACTTCCAATCTCTTGAGCAGCCACCTCATCCACCAAAATGAATAGTTTTTTCCTCCCATAAAGATGCTTGCCTTATTTATGGATTCTGACCTTTTTTTTAATAAAGTGCCACAAGGAGGTTTAAGTATATTATTGGATGATCAAGACAGTAGAAACATCTCCTTTTTGTAATTGTTAAGTCTTTGCTAACAAAAATAAAACAGCTACTTATTCTTGAGAGGCAGGTGATTTCTTTATAATAAGGTGTCATGATTAAAACCATCCCATTAGAAATAGTGAACCCCAACTTGATCATACTGGGTTTTTAACAAGGGAAACCTAGACTGGGGGGGTTGGGACACAAAGAAGACAGTGATGAAAGAGGTGACACCTATTGTGATGCATAATACTCAGAAACTGACATGTTGAAATAAAATGCCTTTGTAGAACTACTTAAAGAGAATAATTTAATAATTCCAGGATACAGGTGAGTAGAGAGGTGAGTATAGTATAATTCCATTGTAATTTCATTTATTATGTATTTCTTCTTGTGCTGTAAAATTATTTTTTAGTTTTTGGCAGTACTGGGATTTGAACTCTGAGCTTCAAACTTGTTTTACAGCATCTACCTCTTGAGCCTCCAGCTTGTGTACCATATTAAAGGATCATTGGGAGGCAATTCACAGATCTTTTGAATTTCTGCACATTTTTTGGACAAATATATGGATGGCTTTTGTTCTGGATATTTTTACATAATATTGACTTGCTCCCCCCCTCGCCCCCCCCCCCGTGCACAAAGGATGGACAGACATAGGTAATGTCTCCTTCAAAAGGATGCTCCAAACTCAAGGTATTTTAGTAGTATTTCAAAATTGCGTATGCACAGGGTGGCCAAGTTGTTCCAGTTTTGCCGAGATCTTCATAATTATAGGAGAGGAAAGCTGTCAAGATTAGGAAATATTTGAGTCTTGGCAAGTGGGGAAGTGGTCTCCCGAATAAGCTGTACCATGGTGCACCTGAGGAATCAAGGAAAACCTACCATGTTCCATGCTCTTGCTGGGATTTGGGAAGCTGAGGAACCCATGCAAACTTGAGATGTATGAGTTCTAAACTTGGGTCTTGTTCAGAAGTCTTGTGATTCCAAGTAGACTCCTGAAAATTGAAGAGCAAATGAAAAAGATTTTAGACATTTTATATTTCCTTATGAATGTGAGTGTAGTAACTGCTAGAAATATGATTGGAAGAATGTTTTAAGTTGAAGAGGTAGAGCATGCCTATAAGCTTTCTTTAAGGTTTCTTAAAAGGTAGTTTATAAAATGATGATTGAAAAGCAAATCACTATGAAAGAACTTCTGATTTGGGGACTAACACTGCATGTTGCTCCCTGGTAAGTTATTTAGTGTGTGTTTCTTAATTTTCAAGTACTCAGAAATTATCTTGTCTTTATGTTACTTTCATTTGACTCTGGTCAGAAAACATACTAATTTAAATTTCCATAAAATCTGTAAAATTTTTCTTTGATGATTTAATTTGGCAAAGGTGCATATGCTTTTAAAGAATGTTCTTTGGGGTGGGGTGTAGTTCAGTGGCAAAGTGCTTACCTAACAAGTGCATTGGCCTGGGTTCAATTCCCAGTACCAAAAAAGAACATACAAAAAAAGGAAAGAATGCTCTTTGTAGTTATCTGTATATGAATAAGGTTAAGATAATTGACATTCATTAAGGTTTTTATATTTTTTAGTTGCAGTTTTTAATTTTTATTTTTGTTTATTCTGTCACTTATTGTGTCATTTGTAATTATGATTGTGAATTTTTCTCTCATATATATGATAGAAAATGTTATATATATCATTTACATGTTATATCTAATATGTATGAGGTAAAAATTTAGAAATGTTTTACCTTCCTATGTGGCAAATTCTTTCATTGCTTTGGAATATTACTATTGTTCTAGTAATATTCACTAGTAATTTTCTAGTACTATTTACCTTAAAGCCTACTTGCATGAAATTTATTTTCCATTAGTTTCATTATTTTCTGTGTTTTTTTATTTAAAGAGTATCTCTTATAAACAACAAACACTTGGATATTTGTCTTTTAAAATAATTCTAATAAAATTTGATATAATATACAAATATATATTTGCGATATGTATATGTGCAATTTATGTATACACATTATACACATACACAATATGTATGTACATACATATGTATGGTTCATACAATGGAGAATTCCACTGGTGTAACTTTTACAAACAGCTAGCCCATAGTGTAATAATATGATTACCAGAAAGCTGGAACTTAAGGTGTGTGGAGGGGGAGTAAGATCAAGGGTGAGGGGTAGACAAATTTAGAAAAGAAAGCTGGGAGAATACATTCACAATATTATACATATATATGGATATATAGATACAGAAAAACTAAAGGGATTGATGGATGGAGTTAGGAGAGATTGAGGGAATAATAAAGAGGGTGACACCAGTCAAGACATATTGTACTCATAAACTGACATACGGAATTTAAACCACTTTGCAAGTATTTAAAGACAATTATTAAAAATTCAGTCCGATTTTTTAAGTCTTTGATCCATTTACATCTCAAATACTCACGGATATACTTGTATTTCACATGCCATTTGTTTTCTTTTTACCCTATCTGTTCTTGATTTCTTATTTTCTTGAGTTTACACTAGTAAGGTGTTGTTCATTAGTCCATCTCCCCTCTAATTGTTTCTAAATTAACTATTTAAAATTTACATTTTGTGCTTTTCATTACACAATTATACTGCATTTCACGCATGCATATTGTAGTCTTATCTTTAATTAGTAACAGTCACCGCATGACATAGAAGCTCTCAACAGTTTGATTCTGTTCCTCACACACCACCACTGTTTGTGTTCCTTTATATGTTACTACAGTAAGGTATTGAAACTTTTTTTTTCTTTTTTTTTTTTTTTGCCAATCCTGGGGCTTAAACTCAGGGCCTGGGCACTGTGCTGAGCTTCATTTGCTCAAGGCTAGCACTCTACCACTTGAGTGCTATTTCTAGGTTTTTCTGTTCATGTGAAGCTGAAAAATAGGACCCAGGGCTTATGCATGCTGGGCAAGCACTTTACCACTAAGCCATATTTTCCAGCCCTCCGTTAGTTGTTGAGTCATGTAATATGATTCTGATATTTCTGATACCATTTGTTACATATTTTGACATGACAGTCCTGGTTTTCCTTGGATGTTTTTTCTCGGATGTTTTTTTCTCATCACACCTAGGGTCAGCCATTTATTCAAGGGACCCAAGGTAGAATTGTAGAGGTAACTTATATTGTCTGTGCAAGTAAAATTTCAATTACAGCAAGAAAGCAAAGAGACTAATTACAAGAAGTTTTCTAAAAGTACAGGATTTTTAGGTAACAGACAGAAAGATTCAGGGAACAGGGAAAAGGATGAGATGGAGTAACATGAATTAGGGTTAAGAGTGAAAATAGATGACTTCTGAAAGTGTGGTAAATACTGTCAAAAATGATAAGAGACTGTGGGTCTTGGACTAAGCTTCTCCACAAGGTACCAAAAGACCAGATGCAATCAAAATGAAGTCACTTATACTAAGGCTTCTTTTACCAGTCTGAAACTAAACTGGTATATTTTCTTTCCAAGAAATTAAGAGAGGTGGGCACTGATGTCTCATACTTTCTTAGGTTTCTGATTTTAGTCTTCCTAGCCACTTGGAGAGGTAAGATCGGATAAATCACAGTTTGAGGTCAGCCTAGCCACAAAAGCTTGTAACATTCCATCTCAACCAAGAGCTAGACACAGAAGCATATGCCTATTATCCTAAGAGTAACAAAACAGGTGGATTGTAGTCCAGATTCCAGTCCATGCATGAGAATTGCATGCACTAGTAGGAAGGGAGATTGTATCTTAAAAATAACCAGCACAGGCCGGAAGTTTGGCCTAGTGGTTAAAGTGCTTGCCTAGCATGCACGAAGACCCGGGTTCGATTTCTCAGTACCACATACATAGAAAAAAGCCAGAAGTGGTGCTGAGGCTCAAGTGGTAGAGCTCTAGCCTTGAGAAAGTCCAAGGACAGTGCTCAGGCCCTGAGCTCCAGCCCAGGACTGGCAAAAAAAAAATAACCAGCACAAAAAGGGGAAGGGGACTGTGAATGTATAATGGCCCTCTAGCAAGTGTCAAAGCCTGAGTTTGAAATCCAGGACTGCTAAGAAAAGAAAGTTGGGAGAAAATGAATATATAATTTTTCCCAACAGGCTATTTCCCATATTACAATGAAGTAACTTCTGTTTTAATAATTTTTTAACCTGAAGTCAATTAACTAATCACTTACTTTTCTATTGCTGTATCTCTGTGTGCTCCACATTACAAGGAAGGCTTTGAAATGATCGGTCTACTCTTTGCTGTTTGTTTCTTTTTCTTTCTGCAGAATCCCTTCTGTCTATAAAACCAAACCTTCAGGCCGGGAGTTTGGCCTAGTGGTTAAAGTGCTTGCCTAGCATGCATGAAGACCTGGGTTCGATTCCTCGGTACCACATACATAGAAAAAAGCTGGAAGTGGTGTTGAGGCTCAAGTGGTAGAGCTCTAGCCTTGAGAAAGTCCAAGGACAGTGCTCAGGCCCTGAGCTCAAGCCCAGGACTGGCAAAAAAAAAAAAAACAAAAAACAAAAAAAACAAACCTTCTACTCAGCCCTGCAGGACATGACACTTATTTCACTATTTTATAAAATGAAGCGTCTTCTGTTTCTAGTTACAATAAAATCCAATTAGGCTCATTAAAGTGAATTTACTTTTTTTTTTTTTTCTTTTTTTGAGACCAGGTCTCGCTAGGTGGCCCATGATGGCCTTAAACTCTTCAACCTCCTGCATGGTGTTTACCACCATGTCTGCTTGTGAATTTGTTTTGCCAACACAAACACATATTGTATCTGAAATAATTTAGCAAATTGTGATTATTCTTTTTTTTACTTTGGGAAGCAATATATTTTTTAATTTTATTATCAGGGTGAAGTACAGAGGGGCTACAGTTACATTCGTATGGTAATGAGTACATTATATCTTAAACATTGTTACCCCTTCCCATGTTTTTCTCCCACTTTTCCTCCCACCCCCTCCCAAGCTGTAAAGTTTATTTCCAGCATATTGTCTTGTGAATATCTCTGTCTTAAACATATATCAAAAGTCACTACCAAACAGCTCCAGTGTCATTAGTAGTGACACAGACTAAGTATAGGAATTGATTTACCTGGAAAACATTTCTCTACGAGATTCATACAATGGGAAGATTTTTCTCTTTCTATCATTGAAGTCATGCATTTCCCCTTACTTCAGAGTACTAAGTAGTGTCAGACCAGAAAGAATGAGCAGAAAATGTTCTTATTAACTTGTACATTTTCTTTAGTAACAAATCTCCTCTATCCATTATAATACAGCAGTAAGAGCTACACATTTAAATATATTAACTTAATTTGCACTTAGTATTTAGAATCTCACACTACAAACTGTTGGTTACTATTTTCTACAGAAAAGCAAATAGACTTTAGATAAGTTCCTGGGATGAGTAGTATTTGCATGGGCAAGTGATAGACTAATGAGGTCAGTGAAGCAGTAAGGTTAGGTTAATATTGACAATGAACAGTGTGTGTTTGTGTATGTGGTAGTTCTGACTTTCGCTGAAGCAACAGCTCTAATGGTAAGAATTCAGTAAAGTCTAGTGGGGAGACAGGTAATTACATAAATTATATGAAGTAAGGAAATGTGCTTTCATGAAGTATGTGAGGCAGCAGGCTTCCCGAGCTTACCTACAAGAGATTCATTGCAAACAGGAGGAATACCGAGTTGGTGCGCCTAAGGGAGAAGAAGGAAAGCCAGTGGTATGGTCACATGCAGTGGCCTTTCTGCCACATGAGTCTGGACAGGAGAGGGGAAAAAATAGGTGCTATATAATAGCCATAGAAATTAAGAGACTAGAAATAGAAAAGTCTAACTAAAAAGGCCTGGTTGGTAAGAGAAAAGGACAAGGAAAGTGTTCTGATTTTAGTAAATGAATAGCAAAGAGAAGTGGGGGTATGGGGCAGGAATGATCATGTTTGGGGGCAGGTGAGTTATGATGTATTTATATTTATATTGATGATGTATTTGTATTTATGTATCTTTATAGATGTTGTATATGAGTGTATTTCCAGATATTTTTTTGCCTTAGATATCTAGAGTAACTTCTCTTCATTTCATAGATAAGAAAATGTTTTTGTTAGGAAACATTTGTCTTGTCTTGTCCTTTTACTGTTTACTTGTTCTGCAAGTTCTTATGTCTTCTTGAATAATGTTATGTACACAGCAGATATTTCTTTTTATAATGAAAAGGACTATTTCTCACAGAGATTAGCCTCTTCAAGAAAATATCATATAAAATAGGTCTGAAAGTTAGAAGGATAAACCTTGTCCCTTTCAAATGTGTACTTCTCAACCAATTTAAAGTTTAAAGGAGTTAGTGGACAATCCATCAAAAAGACACAGGCAACCTGGCAACAGACAGACAGGGTAAGGTAGGAATAAAAAAGATCTCACAGCATAGGAGACTTATCACATACAGTTTTGGAGACATGATAAACTATTAGACAAACAGTTTTTGAATGTCTTGTCATCTAATTCATGTACAATTTTATTTTATTAATTTTTTGCATGTCCTGGGGGCTTGAACTCTGGGCCTACACACTGTTTCTGAGCTTCTTTTTGCCCAGGGCTAGTGCTCTACCATGAGAGCCACAGTGCCACTTCCAGCTTTTTGGAACAGACTATTGGATATAAGCGTCTCACAAACTTTCCTGCACTGGCTGGATCCTTAGATCTCAACCTCCTGAGTAGCTAGAATTATAGGAATGCACCACCAGTGCCTGGCTTCATGTATAATTTTAACATGGAAATGTTTATACTTTGCTAAGTACATTTTAAATGTGGGGTGGTACTGAGTTTTACATTTGCGGCCTTGTTTGTTCCTTACCCAAGGTACATACCAGTCTTTGTGGCTGTAGATATTTTGGGAGAGAGAATCTTACTTTTTGTCTGAGGCTGACCTAGAACCATTGTTCTATCTATATTTTCCAAATAGTTGAGATTACACATATGCACCTCCGCACCTGGCTTGTTGGTTGAAATGGGATTCTTGTTATCTTTTTCCCTGGGCTGGGTTCAGAACATGAATTTGCAGATCTCTATCTCATAAGTAGCTTGAATTAGAGATTCACCACTATGCCTTGTCTATACTTCTAATTTAGTTAAGTCCTACAAAGTGTAGGTAGTTTTGAAGAGTTATGGAATATCATCACCACAGTCTCTTTTCTTTGTTTCTGCCTTGGTGATGCCCTCATTGCCTCAATCCAAACTCTCTGCAAAAATCTCTCTATACATGCCTATTTCTGGATTTCCTTCCTTCTGCTCCATTTCTAACCCTACCAGAAGAACTTTAGAGGCCATTCATCCAAGTCCCAACAAAACATTTGCTTTCTGAGTCAGTTTGTGGCTATAGTCACACTTCTTGCTTTTGTTTTTAACTTCAGTAATAGTTATTCTTAAATTTTCTCTCTAGAAAAATGAGTAAAATTCAAATATTTTATCTTGCCACTTACAACGTCTTATGATTTAGCTGCAAAATTTATTAGTCTTGAGAATTCCCTTTCGCTGTTTCAGTTTTGTCCCTAACACCATGAAAACTCATCTCCAGGTAAAAAAGCAATGGGAAGATTTTGAAGTGATTAAGTGAAAGAATAATTTATACATCATCCTGGTTTGACTTGTTTCTCTGCACACTCTGCATGTCTAAATTCTGCTCATGTTGATGATCAAAGAAAATATCACCTCTTCCCTGATGCTTTCCCATGTTACCTCACACAAAAATCACCACCGCTGAATACTTAATGTTCCCCTCTTTCATGATGCTTGATCTTGAAATGACTTTTGTATATTTCTTGATATGTAGGGACCCCAACTGGACTTCAGATCATATTTATTTTTAAACCTTATTAGTTATGTTCATCAACTATCACCATCCACATAACTGATGTGGAACTTAGGAAGTTGATTTTGTTGCACACTTGCAGAAGGCTCAATCTCTGCTCCCCTGGACCTGGGGTAGCATAGAACATTATGGTGGGAGTACATGGCAGAGAAGAGCTGTCCACATCATGGCAACTAAGAAGCCATGGAAGAAGGAAGAAGGAAATCACAATACTACCATTCCAGGACATTCATCCCCCCTCACCTCCCCTTTCCTCCCCGATCTAATTTCCTTACAATAGTTCCTACTCCTATAAGTTTACCATCTCCCAATAACACCATAGGCTGGAGACAAAATCCTCAGCTCACAGCCTTGGGAAATATTTAAGAACCCAAACTATACTGCCTGGATTCTAGAGTCATAGCACTTTGCATATGATGCATGCTTAGTAAATTTTTCTTGGGCCAATTTATTAATAATTAAAGTTGAAAAAGAACTGTACCAGTGCTATGGTTTGGATGTTTACGTCTTCAAAACTCATTTTTGAAATTTAATTAGTTTTAACCACATCAAAAAATATGGTGAGTCCCTGAGGGCCCTATCATCATGGTGCTGTTATAAAAGGGCAAGTTCATTTCTGCCTCGGTCTCTCACTCTCTCCTTCTGCAATGTGTTGGTTCTGCAGAAAAGCTTTCTTGATGGAAGGAGGTACTTCTCAGACTCTAGATGTCTGAGAAATACAATTCTGTTCCTTATATATTGTCTAGAGTCAGGTATTCAATTACAGTAGCAAACAAGCAGAATAGGACAAGATGACTTGGGGGCAAAATTCTACATCTCTAGGATAGGTTCTCTCTAAACATTTCTAGATCTAATTTCAGTCAATTTTAGTATCATAATTCCAATGTTTAATAACTTAGAGGGTAATAACAGTTACACACTATTGAAACTCAATTGTGCTGAGCAGTTTAATGTAAGTAGATATCACAGCATCTTTAAAATGATCTAAGATAGAATATATTTAAACAATGAGCATATTAAGGTTGGATCTTTTACTTGCTAAGAATCTGAACTGAGATTTAAATATTGATTTTATTTACTTCAAAGTTCTTCCCCTCTTCTTCTTCTCTCTCCTCTCTCTCTAATTTTTTGTCAATGCTTGGGCACTATCAAGCTTTTTGCTCAAGATGTGTGCTCTACCACTTAAGCAACAGCTGCATTTCTGTCTTTTGGTCATTAACTAGAGATAAGAACCTCACAGACTTTCTTGCACAGGATAGCTTCAAAACATGATCCTCATACCTCAGCCTCCTGAATAGCTAGGATGACAGGCATGAACCATGGATGCTTAGCTATATTATTTTGATTGAAACATTTTTTTAAAAATTTGTTTACTGCAGGTCTTTGTGATTTTAAATATCTCTATCCTCTTTACAGTGGACATAAACCTGATCAAGAAACCTGAGTATCTACAGTGGTGAGACTTATTTTCCCTATCAAAGAAAGGGCATATCCTTAGAAAAAGACTTAAGTGAGGTTTCTCTACACAAATTGATCTTGATCACCATTTTCTAAAATAGTTGAATGTTATAACCAATGAACAAGTCAATGAAGAAAGTGTGATTTGAGAGTATTATTAATTCTGTTCCCAATTCCAGTTTAAAGATCAGAAATTTTGAGAGATAAGTATCTTCCTTTATGTTCCCTTATTCATCTGTTTTTTTTTCTGCCTATTCTCTTCAGTTATCCCTAAGATATGCTAATCAAACTGTCTCTGGGATCAATAAAAGTTAAACCACACACAGTGATGCCATTAACTGCAAAATTGTCAGGTTTCTTTCATAACACCAGCAGGCTTTTGGATTCATTTTTTCTTCTTAAAATATAGCATAACAAACACAACAGACTTTCAATTCTGTAATTGAATACTAACTGTTCATTTATCTTTTACATGAGGACTGTAAGACATTGCCTTTCTCTTTCCATTTCCCCAATGAAGAGAGGTAAGTAAGTAGGGGACATTCGTGATCTTTCCTAAGTGTCTTCTTTTGCATTAAAGGATTCTTGAATTTCTCCCTTTCAGCTCTTCTGTTAGTATGCTCCCAGCTGGAATAATTAATGAATGGAAATCACTCATGTTTTTGGAATAGTAATTAGTATTTGGTATGCCTATTATCTTATTGTAGCCTAAAATAACAATAAAAGATAGAAATACTTGACACAGGGCCTGGGCACGGTCCTTGGTCTTTCTCAAGGCTAGAGCTCTACTGAGCCACAGTACCATTTCTGGCTTTTTTTCTATGTATGTGGTACCAAGGAATCAAACCTGGGTCTTTGTGCATGCTATGCAAACATTCTACCACTAGGCTAAACTTCCAACCCACAAATACTATTTTTGCTTCTATTTTATAGGTGAGAAGACAGGTATTTTTCTTTTTGATGATGAGAAGGTGGCATTTGTAGTTCTGCTATAATCGGAATTGTCATTCTGAGGACTACATTCTGAGGAGGTCCAGGGCATATGCAATCTAAATTAAAGTCACTGTACTCTTTCTATGACACATATCAGGAAGAACAAAGCCAAGTTAAGGCATGGCCTGTGGGAGGACATCAGGAGTATTATCTCTCAGTTCTAATGCTCAATGGCTATATGTTCTCAAACAAGTTTCATAACTTATCTAAGTCTCTATCTCTCATTCTTAAAAGAAAAGGACAATAACATTACTTCAATGAAATACCAGCAGGAACTTTTTGATCTCAAGATGGTTATTAGTACATTTATCTACTCAAACTAGGGATATTGTTCTTCAGCAAATATTTGAGTGTCTTCTATTACCTCATGCAGGGAGCCAGGTACACACATGGACGGTATGTAGCAGGATGTTTACTATCTATCAGATATCAAAGTGTTCACAGTAGATGACATGAGGGCATTCAGTGATCAATTGGTCAGGGTTTTGATGAGGAGCTAATCAGGGAACAATGGACTTCCAGTAAGACTGAGGAGAATCAGTCATGTGCATTGCTGTCCTGGAACGCAAGACAAAGAGGTGTTTGGAGATGTTGATTCAATCCCTCCCAGGCAAGAGCAAATGAGATCCTGAGACTGAGACTTTGAACTTGGGCAAGAGGAACATCAGTGCTACACTTAAGAAGGGTAGTTTATGTGAAAGGTAGAATAGAAAACAACTATTTAATGCAGATAAATTTTTCTAGCATTTTCAGCTAAGGATCTCTGGGATTCTTTTGTTATCATAAAGAGTAATCATCTTCTGGTTGGTGGGATGTATCAGCTGTAATTGAATACTGCTACTAATATTCCTACGTGCCCTCAAGCCTTTACCTTTGTATCAGAATACCTGGAAATAGGATCTTTCCACTAGCCTGCTCACTGGACTTCTTTACTATAATCACTCAGTACAGCCTGATATCCAATGACAAACTCTCATCATCCTTGTTTTTCATCTTAACATATAACATCTCATAATACATGAATAAGACAAACATAGCTATTGTTAGCCTGAAAGATCACTCAATATTTTGTGATTCCAGTTATCCTAAGGAAATCATGCATCATCAATGTCAGACTTCTGAGGGTACATGACACTAACTCTTCCATGAAAAACACTCTAGGCCATCATAACTTCTGACATTGGTTTATTTTTTGGGAACCTAAGTAAACACAAACAATGAATAGATCTCATGTTGACTTGCTTTATGTTTGCTTTGGTTATTTTGGTCTTGAATATTAAAGCGAGTAATGAGTTCTAGCATTTGATTTCTCATTTGGGAAGAGTAATAGGAATGATGATGATGTATGCGCTTGCTTTTGAGTTTTATTATAAGGCTACTGTGTTTTTTTTTCCTTCTAAAGGCTAGTACTCTACCCCTTGAGCCACTGCTCCACTTTTGGCATTTTGGGGGAGCTTAACTGGATATAAGTGTCTTATATCCAGCCTACTTGGGCTGTTTTCAAACCAATTTTCAGATCTCAGCCTCCTCCTGTGTAGCTAGGATTACATATGTCAGTCATCGGCACCTTGCCAGACCTGGGCTTGAGCTCGGGGCCTGAGACTTTCTCAACGCTAGAGCTCTACGACATGAGCCCCAGCACCGCTTCTGGCTTTTTTCTATTTATGTGGTACCAAGGAATCGAACCAGGGTCTTTGTGCATGCTAGGCAAGCACTCTATCACTAGGCTAAACTCCCAGCCCCAAGAACTTTTAAGAACAGAATTTTACCACTCAGAGATTTCTTTTTTTATGCAAAGGTACATATGTAAGAACTGTTTTTGCAAAACTCCTGGTTCTGTTAATCTATTTTCTTAGCCGCTTTGTGATTAGAACAAGCTTTTAAAGGAGATGAGTTACCAGCCTCAGATGCATGGACCAAGAACAATTGAGATCCTCACTTCATTATGTGAGACAATGTGTGTTCAGTTATCAGAGTATTTAGAGTCACTATGGGTGCTTGCCTAGCATTGAATATCTGCTACAAGTCCATACAGTGACTATTTGAAAGCTACTTCCTTCAGGTAAAGGCTATTAACCAAATAGAGAAATCACAGCCATCATGTTTAAAGGCATGTTAAGTATACAGTCAAAAAATGGGCCTTGAGTTCACAACCATCATTTCTTCATGTAGATGGCCTCAAGGATTACTTTTTTCTTTTTCCTTTATCCAGAGTAGAGAGGAAGAGCAGATCATTTTCCTCTTGCTGCTCACATTTGCCTAAGTCTCCTATGAAGATTTTCCCTGAGCACATGAATCAGTTTAATAATGATTGCTGCCAGTTGGTGGCTAGACATCAGACTGCCAGCCTACTCAACAGTGTAGCCATCTGCTATTTGGATTCACAGTGTGTTACTGCTATGCACCACCTCATTAAGAACGGGACCCTTGTGTGCCATAGACAGTAGCTCATTCAAGTGTGCTGAAGCAAACTCCTCCCTAGGCCAAATTGGTGGAGGCTGTATGCATCTCTTCTTGTTTGGAAATGGCTCTGTGTGGATTGCGAGGTGTGATAGCTCATTGTCTCTGATCATTTAGGTGTTAGTTTTGCAAGCCAGCTCCTTCTTTCAAAGCAGGCTTGATATAAAAAAAATCTGGCTATCTCAAGGATTTGTTAAAAAAATTCATTCGAGTTTTTTTTCCTGTTTTTTTTTTTCTTTTTTCTTTTGGTAAGAGAGTCACATCTTGAAATGATATTAGCCATTGGCTTGCCAAACACAAATATTTTAGTAGATTAAATGTACTATAATTCACTGACTGTTTTTGGCTAGCTCTTTCAGTTTTGAGGATTTTTTTTTAAGTTTTGTAGAGTTTCTATTACAGGGTTTTTATTTCTTGGAAACAGTTCGATTTTCAAAAGCTTTCATCATACTTTCTCTTTCCCAATACGGCAGATGTGGATGCCAAATATTTATATTTGTCAGACAGAAATGAGTATACTCACCCAGTTCCCTCATCTGTGTGGAGGACAGCCAGCATCCTTCTTACACTCCATGCCTGGAACTTTATGTAAAAGAAAAAAAAGAAAGGTTTTGAGGGCAAATAGAACCAAAGTATCCAGAGGTTTCAGACTGGGTTTTCTTGGATGCAGAGTCTGAGACTCTATTATAGTTTATTTTTCTGGATGTCTATTTAGAAATGCATATTTCTGAGCACTCAAGGCTTATGCTCCGATGAATTTTAACTATGCAGGAGGCTGAGCTCTGAGGATCACAGTTTGAAACCAGTCTGGGCAGCAAAGTCCATGGCATTCTCATTTCAAAATAACCACCAAAGATCCTAAGTGCAATTGTGACTCACACAACAGAGTGACAATGTCCAGGTCCTAAGTTCAAGGCCTAGTACCAGGATAATTAAAAACACACAGTGCATTTTGGAAAATCACTTGTAGAAAAAGAGAAGAGGCAGGATTGGAGAAAGGTGGAAACTGAGTTGTTAATGCAGGCCCAACGGTTGGTTGCCTGAGCTAGCACCATAGGGAGCTGTGGAGTAGGTGTGGCCTTCAGAGATGTCACTCTGTGTTCCCTGTCATTAGATATGGGTCACCTGGACGCAGTGTGACTGTGGAGAATGAGTCTCTGCAGAGGAACGGTAGTTGCATAACATTGTTAGGTGTTTGCTAACAGTCCGTGCAGCAAGTGGGAGCTAACATTCCTATATCCTCTCTTTTGGAGAGGTGCTCTGAATATTCAGATGTGAATGAACTGGCACTGAAGACAAATTCCAATTTTGTTTCTCTCTTAACACCACTTTCTATCCTACCAACTAGTGTTCCACAGAACATAATTGGGTATATTTCACCTGAGTAGCAGCATCTTTACAGGCTGTGTTAGAACTGCATGTACATGATGGCTTGCTGCAGGCCCACCTGCTCTTCAACATCCATCGAGAGTCCTACCTCAAAGTTACATATTGCTGACTAGTCATACTTAGGTGTATGGAAGATTGACTTCATTCTACCAAAACCAATTTAAGGGCTTATTCTGTCTACACACACACACACACACACACCAAATCCTTTTCTGCCTCTAATACTCAGAGCCTCCTGCATATAAGAAAGAACTCTACCACCTGAACCATACCACCATCCCTCTGTCTTCTTTATCCACTTTTTTTTCCCCAGATAAAGCCACATGCTTTTGCTTAGGTTCAACTGGACTACCATCTTCCTAGCTATGGCTCCCATGAGGCAGGCATGAGCCACCACTCTCAGCTAGTCTGTTTTGATGAGTTCTCATTCACTTTATGCCTGGACTGCTTTTGAAACACAATCCTTCTGAGTAGCTAGGATTATGGATCTGAGTCACTGGGCTCAGTGTTTCATTTCTCTTTCAATCTTTATTTCTGTTTTTGCTCCCTTTCTTACTTTCCTGCCTAGAACATCAAGTACAGTATTGAATACAAGTTATAAGACTAAATTCCACTATTGAGGGGAAAGATTCCATGTTTCACATGTACCTCTTGTGGGTTTATTTATTTTTTGCCAGTCCTGGGGCTTGAACTCAGGACTTGAGCACTGTCCTTAGGTTTTCTCAAGGCTAGTGCTCTACCACTTGAGCCATAGCACCTATTTCTGGCTCTTTTCTATGTATGTGGTACCAAGGAATGAACCCAGGTCTTTGTGCATGCTAGGCAAGCATTCTACCAATAAGCCAAACTCCCAGCCCCATCCTGTGGGTTTTTAATAGTTAAGCTTATTAGATGAGTTCTCTTCTGTGTGCTATTTATATTGCTAATGGGCATTGATTTGTTTGCTTTCTCTGCCTCTACTGACATGAGATTTTTCTTACCATATGATGAACTATAGAAATTCATTTTCAAATATTAAGCTGACTTCATGACCTATTAGTCTTTCTCCATGTCACCAGCAAAAGCAAAAAGCCAAATGAAGAGATTGACCTAAGTGGTAGACCATCAGTCTTGAGCAAGGAAGTTTCACAGATTTTATTTAATAATATTTTGTTTACAATCTGAGCATGCACATTTGTGATTTGATTGGCTTCTGAGCAGAAAAAGTAAAGCAGGTAGCTTTCTATGTGCCTTGGATATATTTTGGGGGAAGTTCCAGGGATAGGAAGAAGACAAGCAGTGCACCTGAAACTCCTTGTATACATATTGGTAATAGGCTCCATATACATACAGTCTTAGGAGGCCAATCTTTAATCCTAAGAGGACAATGAGTTAGTATCGATCACGGTAAATTAAACTACAGTCTACCAACTTACGAAACATGGCTCCCAGAAAAATATTTATGAGTTGTATTATTACTTGATGTTACAAAAGGGAGACATGTTACAAGTCAACATGTTTTTGTTGTACAAGATAACGGGGCTCCAGGCTTTCTAGATAGGCCAAACAGCTCATCCAATTCTAGAATGAAAGACCACAGGGTCCACAAACACTGCTCAAGCTTTCCATCTGCTTTGCTGGATGGACTGTGAATGTAAGATCAATGAAATTTTACTATGGGCAGAATCCCCCCTTTCATCCTTTTTCAGTGTGATCTGACAATTGTTAGTTTTATTTTGACTCAATCTATAATTTTCCTTTTGTTTTGTAATGTTTATTCATACTTTGGCATCAGTTTTACTGATCAGGAGGTATCTGTATTTTCTTTCTTTCTTTTTTTTTTTTTTTGCCAGTCCTGGGCTTGAGCACTGGCCTTGGACTTTCTCAAGGCTAGAGCTCTACCACTTGAGCCTCAGCACCACTTCCGGCTTTTTTCTATGTATGTGGTACCGAGGAATAGAACCCGGGTCTTCATGCATGCTAAGCAAGCTACTTTAACCACTAGGCCAAACTCCTGGCCCCCACTTCCAACATTTTTCTATGTATATGGTACCAAGGAATCAAACCTGGGTCTTTGTGCATGCTAGGCAAGCACTCTACCACTAGGGCAAACTCCTGGCTGTATTATCTTATGTAGCTGAACAAATCATGGAAGCTTTATTTGTTCAACTTACATGACTGGGAGAATTTTCCAGTGCAGTCATATGACCTAGGGTAGTACTTGGTGGAAGGCTAAGTACTCCCGATCTTTGATGAAGCCTCTACGGCCTCAGAGTCTAGGAAGGCGTCTCCCTTCTCACCTGACTGCTAGGAAGATGAACACAGCTATGTGCAGAAGAAGTCAGGGGAAAGATATTAGGCTCTGTAAGAAACAGCATGCTCGGGTAAGAGCCAGGCAAATACACATGTGAGGGAATACTTATCTAAGTGGACAGAATATGAGACTAGAAAAATAACTTATTTAGAGACATTTTATGGAACACAGTATTTATCATCTGCCATGCTCTGACCATCTCTTATGTGTTGAAACGTAGTTGGGAAGATGACAGTGTTAGTGGTGTGCTTGCTGGAGATGATCAAGCCAGGAGGCTCCACGATCTTCACATGGACTCCAGGGAACTCCCTAGGCCCTTCTGTCTTTTCTACCATGTGGAGGACATCTGTTTTCCAACCTTCCAAGGACATAGGTTGGAAACAGAGAATGGGTGCTCACTAGACGCCAGCCCTGCTGCACTCTGATCTCCACCGTCTTATCCTCTACAACTGTGGGAAATGAGTCCCTGTTTTAGGAAGTACTCAGCCTCACCTGTTTTGTGACAGCAGCACAAATGGACAAACCTATCATCCTAGCAAGAGCCCCAGGGGATGGAGCACATTCTTGGTGGAATAACACCTGGAAACAGAAGTGGACAACACTGAGTAAACAGGAAATGCCCACATGGTTCTGTAAATGGCAGGAAAGGGAGTCAGCAGGCAGAGAGAAAACAAAGGGAGAAACTCTACATGGTTTCATGATGGCAAACTACAACTTACTGAGGCAACCAAGAGTGCTCCCATGAGAGGGCACCAACAGTACTAAGAGGAGCGGTGGCTCATGATGATGCAGGCACAGAGCGGGGTGTACTGGACCCTGAAGTAAAGGAGGACTCTAAAGGACCACGGCTCAACTGGTCATGGCCAGGGGCCATGATTCCCATGACAACCGATGAAGTTCCGGCAGTGGTTAAGGAGGCTTGACTTATGGGGTGTTTGAGGGATAAACTGAAAGTTACACCTCTACAGGTAAAGGACATGAGTAAGTGACAGCATGTTGGGTACCACATGTAACCAACTAAGATGAGAAAGGGCAGAGCAAGAGGTTAATAATAATGGCTCCAATGAACTATCACAATTCCTTGCTTATTTAGCAAACCGAGGGAAATTTCAGGAAAGGAATTCACAGTTGGAAGAAGTGGCTGGGATATTAGCAGGAAAGTCTCTGGAATACAATGTCACAGACAGCTATGTCGATGTGTGGGATTTTTCTTTTTCCTTCCTCCTCCCTGCATACTCTATGCTGAAGAACCAAACATCCCAGGCTCTCACTTTCGTTTTTGCTCAGCTTGGATGCTCCGCTCAAGCTCCTCCTCCTGCAGCATGCTCTACGGCGCCACCTGCAGGAAGGAGTTGCCAATGTAGGTCTCGCCACCTCCGTCCCACAAATCACTTCATTGCTGCACATCTAAAATGTTGCTTCAGGCATTTCCTCTGGCTTCTTGAAACATTGACCGAGAGCTTTTCCCTAAAGCACTTGGAATTTCCTCAAAAAACTAAGCGCAGAGCTTCCCTATAACCTAGCCACCATACCAGTCCTGGGTATCTAGCCCAGAACATCACAAGCCAGGGTACCATAAAGACACTTGCACATCCATGTTCATTGCTGCACTATTCACAACAGCCAAGTTATAGCAACAGCCCACTTGCTCAATTAGGATTTTACTCATTCATCAGAAAGAGTAATATTATGTCATTTTTCAGGGAACCTGGAACAAATCATGCCAAAGTCAGAGAGACAAACATTTGCTTTCACAGCACCTTATAAGTTTTGGCAGGCTGTTTTCTCATTAGAATTCATCTCAAGCTATTTTCTAAATTCTAGAGTGATTTTATTGACTCATAGGTCATCAAGAATATGTTCTGAGAATTACAAATTTTTGTTACCTTTATATAATTGATTTGTGGGTTCATTCATGCTAAATGCAATGTCAAGCTTATTTAGTTGAGGCTTGATTTGTGATCCAGCTAATGGCCCATTTGATATTCTGATTGTACCCTCAGGGAACGCATATTCTGAACTTTGGGGGTACAGTGTTTTTTAACTTGTCTTATTCATGTGTATACAATGACGATTAAATGGTAGGCAGCAGGTACTTAATACACACTGACTGAACAACTAGAAAGCTTTGGCCTACTCTCAGCAATTTCAGACCAAATAGCAAGATGACAATGTCATCACCATTGCTAAGAAGCTGATCCTCCTACAGGATCACCAAGTCAAACCATGTAGCTTCCATATTATAACCATTATGGATGCCAACACTTTATGGGAGAAAAAGTGTACTGCTGGTAAGCCTGGTGAAGAGAGATGTTACGGGACATTTAATGACATAAATTTACAAAGGCTCAGGGGAGACACAGAAAATAATTTTGTCTCTTAACTTTCTCTCCCCAACAATTCACATTTTGTTTCTGAGATTACATGAGATTATATAGACGTTTAACATCTCTTCCTAATGGTCAAATTTTTTCAAGTAAAAATCACTTTTAAAAATTTCACAGTACCAGTGATCCTGTTTCTTTTTTCTAAACAAACATGATTCAAGGTTATCACTGTGATAAAAATATAACTTGTAATATATTTAACTTTTTGCATGGCTCATCTTCCAATCTTGGTCCTTGACCTTGAATTTTGACTACAGAAAGAGAATGAATATAAATTTAGACAGAACTAGCAGTATATTATGCGTTTAACATGCTTTTGTTTATGTCCTCAACTTCTTTCAACCTCTGATTCCAATGGGAGTCCTAGTGAGAAGCTCTGAAGAACTGGAAAAATTTTTTGTTTTTGCTCTTGTTTTTTTTCCCTGCTCTTGGCTGGCAGTTGTCTCACATAAGCATGCACCAAGAGCCCAGTATTCAATTCCAAGGCTTCCCTAGCTGACACCAGTGTCTGATATTGTGGAACCAGACAGGCGGCCTTGCAACCCAGAGGGATGGAGAATTAATGCATTGTGGAGTAGTTCTGAACACAAAGGAAATGGCTGCAGATAGATAAATGCCTCTCCTAATTATATGACAGGCAGAGAGCTCTGAGGCAGAATCAAATAATCTCAAGAAGCTTTTGCATCATATAACTACTAACAACCATGGACAACTCCACAACACTCCTTTGTTTTTGCTTGGTTTTCCTTTCCCTTTTCTCCTGTTCACTCTTCTGTCTTTCATTCCAGCTCTCTGGCATCACATTTTCAAACAGAATATGTCTACCTTTGTCTCAAACTCTGCTTTTCAAGAGAAATCTAGATTAAATAGATAGATAAATAAATAGACAAATAGGTTCCTGGTAGATTACATAATATCAGAGTAGACTTTTCCTTGGATCTGTACATGCTACAAAGAAACACTCATTCCATTGGTAGCACAGTTGGTGACCCAGCTTTTGAAAGCTCATAGTCCAGCCTGAGCAAGAGTACCTAAAGGAGGAAAAGAAAGTGGTGCACATTAGCTTAAAAGTGAACAGGAAATCTTTGTGATGATGGTTCTTAGGGTTTTCTTGTGTGAGCAATTAAGAGTGGATATTGCAGGGCAGTAGAGAGGATCCTGCAGCCTGCTTAATCAAGTAACACTTTCTGTTCATTTAGAAACAACCCTGTCAAATGGAAAGACTTGCAGAAAAATCATATTAAGAGAAGTAAGCCAAACTCAAAGGAACATAGGCTCAATGTTTTCCCTCATTTGTCATAATTAGTATAAACCTTGGACACTCCTAGCAGAGGTTTACACTAGGGCAAAGCCTACATACATAAGGCCATATAGGATGAGACTAAATGAAAGGACCTCCAGGATTTGGAAAGAAGAGCCATATAACGTGCGATTGTCGTTCTTAATGTACTACGTTATTTCTCATCACTTTTGGTGTCCCTTGGTTATTCTCATATTGTTACAGTATCTTACTTTGTTATCTGGAATTTTGTATATGTTTATTTGAAATAAGATAGAGAAGTAGGGAAAACAAGATGAGGGGAGAGATTTGGAGGAGCGAAATGGGGACAAAAACATGAGAAGGGGTATGTACCTTTTATCTGGTGAATATAATGTAACCCTTCTATTAATTACAATTAAAAAAGAAAAAAAAACTTTGTCCCATTTCTTACCATCCTTGCTAAAATATTAGATCTTTTGCTCTTAGAATTCTTATTATTTGCTAAGAAACTTGAGCATAACTTAAAAATTACTGGAATACTAACAGGATTTTCTTCATTCATAAAGAAAAGAAGGTATGCTCCCCAAATTAGATGTACTTAGTAGGAATACATTGAACTTGCCCATTTGCTAGCTCTGAATGAAACTGTTAACCAGTTTTTACTCATCTGAGGATCTGAACACATTACAGAGAACAACATGGATTAAAATCTCTTCCTCACAAAACCTACCTGTGGGACAATAAAGAAATTAACTAGAATTCATTGCATTTAAGCTCTGTAAACAAAAAGAAATTAGCATTGGTGTTATGAGCTGGCTTTTGTCCTTTGCATAAAAATTCCCACGTTGATCTTGTGGCTTCCAAGTGTATTTGGAGATGAGGCTTTCCAGGAAGTGATTAAATAAAAATCAGGCCCTTAGTAAGAGCTCTAATTTAATTTAACTAGTGTTCATAATAAGAGGAAATATAAAATCATACAGAGACACTCCAGTTTCTGAAGCACAGAGGAAAAACCTCAGGAGAAACCACACCTACTGACGCTTTGGACTTTAAGCCTCTGAGAAATGCTCACTGAAGCCACTCACGTCTCTATATTGACTATGGCAGCACTAGCAAAAGAGCACAGCTCAGAGTGCATTTGCAAGCCCTTTTGTCTTGTTGGATCTGTACATCTCACTGAGATTATATCTGAACAATAACCTGCAGAAGAAAACAGTCAGTCATAAGGTATTTTAGGGAACAGCACTGTGGATGAAGGAAAAGCAATCCTCAAAGGCATGAGTTGGAGAGAGGCTCCAATGGCTGTGGGCTTGTGAGCATGAGATAGTGTAGAAAGGGGTGGAAGAATGAGGCAGAGAAGCTATGACTGGAGAGGTGAGTTCTTAACGCATACGGGCCAGAGTGACTCAGAGGTGTCCTGGCATTGGTAAGACAGGATAGACACATTCATGTTAAAACCACGGTCATCCTCTGGACAGTTTTACCCAACAAAGTACCTTTCCACATTTGGTGTGATTTTAAAATGCACTGCTACACATTCATGAAGACAACACTGAAATAAATTTAACCAGTGACAGACCTGGCTACTGAAATTAATTCTCCACTGACTGTAAGTAAACATTCTCTATGAATTTAACCAAGTTTAGATAACTTTTTCTAATAGTTTTTTCTTTATTCTTAGATTCTTTCCCTCCTTCATCTTCCCTTCTTTCCATCCCCTCTCTCCCTTCCTTCTTTCTTTTGTCTCATTCTTTCTCCTTGCCTTTTTGTAGTCTAATTTCACATGTGCTGGGTGCTAGATACTATTTCAGAAGTTACTGATGGTCTGTTTTTTAAATGTTTTATTTTTCCTCAGTAGATTTTTACATTTTCGTGATTTCTACTGAACTGCCTTCAAATACAGAGGTGCTCTGTATGTCCAATTCACTGATAATCTTATCAAACAATCTTAATTATTAGGTATTTTAATTATTATATCCTAAGAGTTCCATTTCATTTTTTATATTGTTCTATCTCAAAACTCCTTATGGTTTCTTCTATTACAGTTGCCTTAGAAAACCCTTTAATATTCTTGTCATGGACAGTGTACATTCTATGTAGACTATTTCTAACATCTGTAAGTTGGTTTCTTTTGATTCACAACAAAAGGGACATTGCAGAGCAGAGAGAAAGGGACTTCTTTTCTTTTCAAGAAAGAGCTAGGTCATCTTGAAGAGAAATAAATCCTTATTTTACAACAAGCTCCAAAATAAATTCTAGGTAACAGATCTCAGCATTCCAAAGAAAAGTAATGCTCAAGATCTGGTAATGTAAGAAAATGTCCTGTGACCTTGAGGGGAGCTTGGAAAAGCACTAACTGTGAAAAAAAAAAAAACAAAAACACCTTGTATTTACCTAAATTTAAGGGATAGTTAACATTCAAGCCATAGAATAGGAAACGAGTTCAGCACTCATCTGAATATACAATGAAGTGTAGAGTCAAGTAAAAATGAGAACACAATAAAAATAACTGAAAGGGTCTTTACAAAAACAAAGATGCTATTTACCATTAGTCACCAGAGAAGCATAAATTAAAACTATATAGCCAACAAAAGTTGGTAAGGATTGTAGAGAAGTGAGAATTTTCATCACACAGGCCAGTGGGACTGTAAATCTGGAAAACTGCTGGTACTGTAAATATAGCTAGCCCATAAACATACATTGTGTTCTAGAGTTTCCACTTTTAGATATAAATCTCAATAGAAACATGTAGTTCTTTGGACAAACAAATATATGGAATAATGCTCACATGAGCATATTTATAATAACCACAAGCCAGGGAATAACTTAAATGCTCAGTATGATTCACAAAGAAACCTTATCCTATGGGCTCAGTTTTCATGTGTTCAGAAGAAGCAAATCAACAGACACAGAGATTAGTGGTTGCTTGGACTGTTACGGGAAGACTGATAGCTAAGGGATGGATGTAGAAGTGGTTTTCAGGAGGTCATGAAAACATCTCCTAAAACCTGACTGTAGCAATCGTTACAAATGTCTGAAAATATTAAGAAGTTCTAATCACAATCTGGCACATAACTTAATATCACAATAAAACTGTTGCAAAGAAAACGTTACAATATAAAAGCGTATATTTTAAGAAGTGAACATGGGATAGAATAAAACCTTAAAGACTGTTCTAACAAAATGCATGAACTCAAATGTATAATACGGAATGCATACAATCTTAAAAAAAACTTATAACAGAATGAACTCAAATGTAATATGGAATTTAAGAAATCAAATATTAACTAGATTTACTGAATAATTCATCTTTAGGCAAGAAGAATGTATCAAAGGCTACTTATGCATCAGGCAATGGCTTTATTTGGAGAGGGGCTGTTTCTGACTGAGTAGGGGAAGAAAGATGCTTGACACAGTTTAACTCAAGCCTGATGGTTTACTGAGTGTTTGGGTACTTTTCTCCATGCGATATTCCAACAAAGGCCGAGTCAGAAACATTTTTAAGATTCTAGCTCTGGAGTAAATTGTCCTACCAAGGATGCACTGAAAAGTAGAACTGAAACAATGCATGCACATTAAATATATACATATGTGTGTATCTATATAAAACTGTGGGAAATTTTTACTCTTTTACATACTTTCTAAAGTGGAACAAACGATGGACAAATAATAACTTGAGATTACTTTTACACCAAACGTCCCCCCCCGCCCCCTTTTATTAAAATTAAACCAGGACGGCGGCGGCCGGAGCTCCCCGGGGCCACAGCCGGGCTGCGGGGCGAGCACGGCCGGACAGCCGGGGGCCGGCCTCCGCCTCCGCCCGTCACCTTCCGGGGCCGAGCGGGTTGCTCCGCGCCGGGAAGTGTCAGGGGGAGGCCGGGGCGGCCCAGGGCGTCCCCCCGACCCGGGCCGCCCCGGTCCCCAGCACCCTCGGCGGAAGGGGCGGGGCCTGGGGTGGGGTCTCCCCCGGGTGGGGCCGGGGCGCGGCGGCGGCCTCCCGAGCGCCGGCCGCACGTGGCCGGCGTCCACTCACCGCCGGCCGAGGCCGCCTCCACCCACCCAGGGGGCTGACCGCGCTGGTGGTCCTCCAGGATCAGGATGCGCCCGGCTGCCCTGGGAGGTAGGGGGGAGGAGGAAGTCCGGTCTTCCCGTCGAGAAAGCATCCTAGTCGCTGCTGGAGGAGCCAGCCTGGCCCTCAGGTTTGCCGGGAGCGGCAGTGCGATAGTCAGCACTCAGCCCGGCGGTTAACTTTGGAAGAAGCCGGCGTGGGTGTGGCCGGATGCCCTGGGCATGCGCACTGTGCTCATGAGGGGCGTCCACCCGTCGCTCAGGCCCCTCCCATCTTCCAAGGCCCCTCCCATCTCCCAAGGCCCCGCCCAGCTCCCAAGGCCCCGCCCAGCTCCCGGCCCCTCCCACCACTCCCGCTGGGGCGGTCCTTCATCTGGCTCCCAGAGCTCCCTCCTGTCTGGTACCCAAGGGTGCTAAGATGTGACAGGCTTTTGAGTTAGCTGTGAGCGCGCCGTGTCAAAGGACACTGCGTGGGATTCAGCCTCCTCTCTCTGGATGTCTCTTGGAGGAGAAAGGATTTTTTTTCCAGCTGTTTTTCCAGCTTGTGGGCATGTACCTGGGGGCATGTCCTGTGTGAAACAAGGCTTAGCAGCATCCTCTCCTCTGACATGCTAATAGCAGCCCTTCACCCCCTCCCCACCCTAATTCTGACAGCCAAAATGCTGCCCCTCCCGGCCAGGTACGTGGATGGGGAGGGGGTGGGAGGTAAAGCAAGGACCAAGATACAAGACTCACACTCAGGAAATGTAACGTCGGTACTGGAATCGCATAGGGAGCTCAGATAGGGTCATTTCCTCAATGTTCCCAGCATGTCCTTCTTCAACCAGGAGGTAAACAGGGATCCCATGCTGCATTTAAAATGGTCAAAGGTCTGTAGTTTTCTTAGACATCAAAGAGGCCCCCCCAAGGTCCCCTCTACCCTGCCTTTGGGCATTAACATATGGAGCATTAGTTTGTTGGGCAGTAAGATATTTAGATCAGTGTAGGCTGGCCTGAGTATGCTTCAGTTGGATATTTTGGGTCATTTCTTCCCTACCAGGGGTGTGTGTGTGTGTGTGTGTGTGTGTGTGTGTGTGTGCGCGCGCGCATTGGTGTTGGTGGTGGGTGATGCTATAGTCAATTTTCTTTGTGTTCAAATGTGTTCTAGCAATTAAAAAATTTTAGAAGTTTCTTTCCCTTCTCACCCTCAGTTATTTTGATACACTACTCTTATCATATAGGTAAATTCACACATGTACTTGACTCATCTCTCTCTCTCTCTCTCTATCTCTCTCTCTCTCTCTCTCTCTCTCTCTCTCTCTCTCTCTCTCTCTCTCTCTCTCTCCATATATATATATGTCAGCATGGGGCTTGAACTCTGGGCCTGGGAACTGTCCCTGAGCTGAATCTTCAGCTCAGGGCTACCGCCCTGCCTAAGGAGCTACAGCCCCACTTGCCGTTTTTCTAGTGATTAGTTAGAAGTAAGAATCTCAGGGACTTTTTAATACCCAGGCTGGCTTTGAACCGCGATCCTCAGATCTCAGCCTCCTGATCATCTATGTACTTTCTACTGATGAGTTCATTCACTAAAAATTATAGCATTTTAACTGTAGATGGTATACAATATATTCTTAACTCTTTTTCCCTCCCTCCCTTCTTTCCTTCCTTCCTTCCTTTCTTCTTTTCTTTTTATTTGGTGGTAGTTCTGAGTTTGAACATCATGCCTGACACTTGCCTGGCAATTGCTTTACCACTTGTCCCACATCACTAGCCTTTACATTTTTATGTTCTCGCTTACTTATTATTTTTCTATATTAACTATAGAACTTAGCTTCATTAATATAACTCTTTAGGAAATTGATATTCATTTATGATATATTTTCCTATTAGGAAAGAGAGTTTAGTTTCCTTTCATTCAAGCCCCAATATCTTTCAGGAAATAGTTGTTTCACATCTATCTTGGTTTCATTTATACTGAGATTGTTTCTTATTTGTGTTGGTAGTCTAAGTGTGATCATCTTTTCTATTTTTCCCCTGTAATTGCTTGTTTCCTAAACTAAGTGCATTGATTTGTACACATAACTTTATATTTTGCTACTATATTTAGCCTATTGATTCTAGGAGCTCTCTATTGATTTTACTGTGATTTCTATTCACACATTTAGGTACTTGCAGTAAATAGTTATTGAAGCTCTATTTGCCTATCTTTGGTCACTGCTTACTTGAGACTGCTTCAAGTGTCTTGATTGGCATCTTTGCCTTCTGACAGTTCATTCTTAGTTTCACACCTGTGTTGAATTGTAGGTTTCTGCTCTAGACCTAGAATCTGCTATTTTCCAAGGAGTCCGCAAGGCTTTTAGTGAAAATGGTATTTTACAGGCAATAGTCAGCCCACTAAAGGATGCTTATGGCTAAATGGCTAATTATATTTCAGCCCTTTCAAATCAAATCTAGAAAATACTGTTAAAAAAATAAAAGCACAAATTTGTGATGAAGTCCAAGGTCTAATAAAAAGTTATTGGAATTGTGGCTTGGTATTATCAGTCTTCTCATGCTGAAAAGCCTAGGCCTTAATGATATTAACATAATTATTTATATGCTTTTCCCCATATTACAATTAGCAGTGAAAATGCTAAGTGTACTTTAATGAGGCTTCTTGCATATTGTTTTCAAATCTAATTGCTTAACTAAAAAGGACATGAAATCCAGCATGGGAAGATAGTTAAGTCTTAAATATGAGTGAAATAGCTAAATTATTAATTTATTCTTTAGTTTATTGATATAAATATTTCTATCTTTAAATTTCATTCTGAATACTCCTTACTTGTAGTTTACAAAATCTAATGTCATGTTTTCTTCCCTAGAAATCTTCAATACGTATTGATTTTTATCCTAACTACATTTAATATGAAAATGCTAAATTTTGAGATGAGGTTTTTTTATGTTTTAAACTATCTTTCTATAGTTATCAGAATAAACCTATTTTATAGTAAATTATAGTCAATATTTGTAAATGTTTTGGATAATTTTTTGTTATGATTAAAAGACAGGTGTATAGGGGCTTAACTAGTAAAGCACTTGCCTACCCACTTGAACACTGAATTCAATTTCTAGTACCTGTGAAATAGAGAAAGAGAGATGATTTATACATTTTCATTTTTCTTTACATATCTTCTGGTCATTACTATATGAAAACAACTGCTATTACAGTTCCATAAATATTTTTATTTTCATTCTGAATTGCAGTCTTGGCATTATAAGGTGTTTTTTGTCTTGGTGATGAGTCTTACTCAAAATTCTTCCATCTTGAATTTTAAAAATTTGAGTTATTTTTTAAAAATTAGGATTGTTTTCATACTTCCCTTTGATTTGTTTTTCTCTCTCTCCCTCCCTCTCTCCTTTTCTTTTCTCTCCTTCCCTTGCTACTTTTTTCTTTCTTTCTCTCTTTCTTTCTTTTCTCTTTATTGATTTTAGTCATTGCTGAATGGCTTTGTTTTAGATATGTCTTTGCCTTTTACATATAGCAGAGTTGAGTTTTCCTTTGGGATGAGCCCATTTTTCCCCTTTTTTATAGGGAGATTAAGACCTCTGCTGTCTAATATAATTGGTCTCAATTATTCCATACATAATATTTCATGTGTAATATGTGGCATATTTGATTGTAGTGAGCTCTATTGAGGTCAGTAAAAGAGCATGGAAGATATTGAAGGTCTGGAGAGGGTAGATAGTCTACGTAACAAAGAAGGTAAAGGAATGAATCATTTTAATGAATGAAATAAGATTGTTCCTGACAGAGAGCAACTTACACAAAGTCCCAAGGATTGCTAAACTTTCCTAAGCCCTGACCTTCACAGTGACCTTGGATATATTTCTTTAGGTCTCTGACGAAGGACTTCTAACTCCAAACAAAAATTTGCAACGTAATTAGAACTTTTAATCATCTATCTGGAACTGTGTGTTTACAAGGGAAAGAATATTATTGCAACATATACATCAGTGAATTTTATCTTGATTAATATATACTCAAAATGCACAAAATGGTTAAGTTATGTACTCAGAGATTTGATGAAAGGCCAGAAAAATAACACAATAAATTTTAGTTCTTTAAAAAAAGCAAGTAATTTGAGCTTAAACATCATTTTTAAAAAGGGAGATTCTATTTTAACAGAAAACTGACAGAAAAAGTGAACTGAACTGAAGTGTGTGCGTGTGTGTGTGTGTGTGTGTGTGTGTGTGTGTGTGTGTGATAGGGATGATTTAAATCTATAATCCAGAAAGAGAGTGTTTAGGATGGAAACAGAAAAGGGACAAACTTTATATCTACATGAAGGATTACTTCTTTATCTTTGCAATTTCATTTAGAAACATTTAAAATTTTCTTTCCCCTTTCCTCTTTTTTTTTGTTTGCCTTCCATCTTTCTCTGAAACTAAGCTGTCACAGTGAAATACTGAGTAACACAGCTCACACAGAAATCTGAACGGTGCATTGTAAAGTAGATACAAAAGACTTCATCTAGAGCTGAGATCATCAGGCATACACAGCCCCAGCACCGCCATTCATCAGGGTTTTCAGGGCCGGAATTGCTCTACAATTTTTGATGTGTTATTGCCCCCTGCTGTTCACTGTGAAGGACTGCATTACCAAGATTCGGCTTTTAATAACATGTTTTTCAAAGGTAAGTAGTTCAAAAAAATTTTTTAAGCAGTAATTTAAAGACTTTGCTTTTCAAAAGGCTGGATGTCAAATAAATTATAAGGCAAAATTTCTTGCCTCCCTCTTCAACTCTCCACTAGTTATCTGATTCTGTCCTTGTGGCTAATGAATCTAGATTTCTTTTAAGTTTGTGAGAGAATCAGAGTCCAAGGCAAAGGATGTAGTTAAGGAGAGAAATAAGTAAACAGCAGAGAGTAGATAGACAAAACAGAGAGCAAAGAGTGCCAAAGGAGCGGGTACTGAATAATTTACACAGAACAGAGCAAACACAGTTCAGTCCTGAACAGATGGGTTTGCATTCCTTGGGGGAAAATTCACTCCATGGAAGAGCTTTGCCTGGGTCAGTTTGTGAGCTTGCCTTCATCTGCAGAAGGGTTTGGCTTGGGAATTTCTGAGAATGTATAGGATGTAAGTTGGGGCTCTGCAGCAGAGCAGAGACACCCAAATCTCTGGTCAGATCTCCAATGATTCTATAATGATTTCCTGGTCAGTTCTTGTAAAGTGTAAAGATGCTTTGTCACCGAATAGAAGTCCATTTGCATGTGCAAATGTTCCAGCATGGAATTGTGCATTAGAAGCTCCAGATTTCTGAGCTCCAGCAGCCATGGGCTGTGAGTTTCTGAGCCCCTGCACTTCTGGGGTAACAAACAGTAATGTGGGCAGGCCCCCCTCTCTGTCAGGAAAAGTTTAGAAAAGCATAAGTCCTATGTGCTCAGACAATCTCTGCAATCAACATGGTCAGGAAACACCTTTTAATATTTAGCAAATGAAATTCATTTCCATTTTAATTCCCTCTGAATTTAGCCAAAACTGCTCCCAGAAGATTTTGGGTTTTCTTGCTTCAGATATCACCCAGCTTCTCTTTTGAAGCTCCGGAAGTCTTTACTCAAATAGAACAAGTTCAGGGTTCCTACGTAAGCATTTTGTTTTTGTGAAGAAGAGGGAGACTGGGGGAGAATTTATCTTGACCTAAGAAACAGTTAAGAATCTGTGTTTTAATCATTCTTGGCAGTATAAATAGTTTTGGTAATGAAAAAAGCCAGAACACAAAATCCTACCTTGTAAGTACCTAAGGACATCTCTCTCCTTAATGGTTTTCTTACATTGCTGGTTCATGTTGATCTCTTACCTTCCCACCTACTCAGTTCTTCTGGTCTGTGAACACAGGTCCGTTGGAAATAGAATGGAGACCTGCCTTTTGTTTCTGGCCTAAACAGCAGATAGCTCTGAGACCCATTGTATTGTAAAGGAAGCTTAAGCAGTGATTTTTTAATGGATAACCATTTAATCACTTTCCTTTGTACAAAATCATAGTTTGTTGGGATCTTTTTTTTGCCTTATCTACAACCCCAATTGTTTCCATTGCAGTTTTCCTAAAGTGTATTGATACACCTATCTAACAAAACTGTAAGCATAAGATGGTTCCAGAATTTCATAGTCTTTCTGAGGTGTTCTCTATGACTTCAGAAATATAATATTGAGCTATATTCATATCCTTTTTTCCCTTTTCTGAAGAATCACATGAGAAACTTCTGTTAAGTGGTGGGAATTGCAGTAAAGAATGCTCACAGGGTTAAAAAAAAAAAAAAAAACCTGCTGACAACAGCTAAATAGTTTCAAGACACACCCTGCCTCCCCTTCCTCCTCTCCCCTCCTCCCACATGGTAATACTGGGGTTTGGACTCAGATTTGAGCCAAGTTCCCAGCTCTTTTCTCCTTTAGTTTGTTTTTGGTAGTGTTTTCTTTTTCTTTTCGTAATACTTTTGCCTTGCCCAGCCTTAGACCACAATCTTCCCACCTCCACCTCCTGAGTCACTGAGATTATGGGCATGTGTTGCCATGCCCATCCCAATGCCTCTTTCCATCCTAGCATTTTGTGATTTTCCATCACATCTGGCTTTGCCTAAAAAGTAAGTGCCATAAGGATATCAATGTATGGGAATTAATGCACCATCTATCTGGCAAATATCATGTAACCCTTCTATTAATTTCAATAAAAATATATGGGAAAAAAAGTAAGTGCCAGCTTTGGACATTTGTGTGAGAATTAGGTTTATTGTCTAATGCAATACAAACAAAACATGTAGGGTATTGTGCTGGAGGTGGCTATAGACAGTCTTCCCATTTTTGAATGAGAGCTGAATAATTTTCATTTATTTTGTTTATATTTTTAATTTTTTTAATTGTTGGGGTAATGTATAGAGTGGTTACAGTTACATTCATCCAGTACATTACTTCTCACATATTGATACCTCTTCTAATGTTTTTATCCCCATTTCCTTCTCCTTCACCCCCTCCCAATCATCTTGTTTCTCCCCCTTCCCTTGAGAGTTGAATAATTTTTAAAATGTTCAAAAGAGAACCAGAAGGAAAGGTGAATAAGCGATTTTGTGTTTTACTCTCACGTCAATGCAGAGTCTCTTCAAAGAGTGGTGAAAAACAAGCTTCTGCTTACTTTTTTTTTTTGACAATCATAGGGGCTGAACTCAGGGCCTGAGCACTGTCCTTGGACTTTCTCAAGGCTACAACTCCACCACTTGAGCCACAGCACCACTTACAGCTTTTTTCTATGTATGTGTTACCAAGAAATCCAATCTGGGTCTTCCTGCATACTAGGTAAACACTCTTATGAGTAGGCAAAACTTTGGGCCTTCTGCTTACTCTTACTTCCATCCTCCCCAAGTGAGAAATGGTAAGTCTACAATCCCTTCCCAGTCTACAGTGTAGAGTCAATACACCTTTCTCCCCACCCAGTTCTCTCATGAACACTCAGGTCTTCTCCTTTTACATCTGAAAGACAGGGCAATTGTTAGGGAACCTCACTCCTTGAATATTCTCAGAATAAATAGTCCACATGACTGAAAACAATGTGCTACCAGGATCAGACAAGTTGGAATTGAATAACTTCAATAAGCATCACAGATAATTTGTATTTGCTTTAATTTGTGAGGTTTATTTTCAGAGGCATCTCCTCTCCATTTAAGCAGCCTTTCTTATGCTAAATATCTTTTTCTGGATATTTAAAATTATTTTGAATTCATGAAGACTTCTTTTATTGTAGAGGTATACAGTTTTTATTGTATTTTATTGTCAGGATCATATATAGAGGGGTTAGAGTTGCATTTGTCAGCTAATGGGTACATTACTTCTCGAACCTTCATACTCCTTCTCATGTTTTTGTCCCCATTTCTCTTCCCCCACCCCTCCCAATCATCTTTTTTCCCCTTTCCCTTTCTTATGTCAAATAAATAATCATATATACAATATGCCAGGAAACAAAGTCAGATATAACAATATGAGATTAACCAAAGGGCAACAAGAGAGAAGAGAGATTACCTAGTACATTAAGAACAACAATCACAAAGATAAATCTCTTGTTTTCATAATCTATAGTTCATTTCATTTAATCTCATCCTATATGGCAATATGTACATAGCTTTTACAGTACTGTGGTCCTCTGCTAGGATAATCCTGAGTATGTACTATTTATTGCAAAGGAGGGAGGCCATGGAGCCTAGGCTCCTTTGGATCTGGCTTACTTCACTTAATATGATTTTTTCACCAAGTTTTTCCATTTTCTTACAAATGGGGTAATGTCATTCTTTCTGATGGTGTCACAGAATTCCATTGTGTGTAAATACCACATCTTCTTGATCCATTCATCTACTGAGGTGCATCTGGGTTGATTCCTTTTCTTAGCTATGGTGAATAGCGCTGCAATGAACATTGTTGTGCTAGTGGATTTAGTGTGTCCTTGTTTCTAGACATTTGGGTAAATGCCCAGGAGTGGGATTGTTGGGTCATAGGGGAGCTCTATGTTTAGTCTTTTGAGGAACTGCCATACTGCTTTCCAGAGTGGTTGAATGAGTTTGCACTCTCACCAACAGTGTAGTAGTGATCCCTCCTGGCCACATCCCCTCCAGCATCTGTTATTAGATTTCTTGATCCTGACCATTCTAACTAGAGTGAGGTGAAAACTTAGAGTTGTTTTGATTTGCATTTCTTGTATGACCAGAGTTGTCAAGTATTTCTTCATGTGTCTATAGGTCATTCTTATTTCTCCTTTAACCCACCTTTTAAAAGGGATGGTTGTTTCTTTGAGAATTTGATTTTGAGAGATTCAATGTTTTGAGCTGTAGGGTATATTTTAGATATGAGGCCTTTGTCTGTTGTATGGCTAGTGGACTTTCTGTTTAATTTGCTAGCTATGTCTTTTGCCATATCGAAGCTTGAGGCTGAAATCAGGAAAGCAACTCTTTTTTTTGCCAGTCCTGTGGCTTGAGCTCAGGGCCTGAGCATTGTCTTTGGTCTTTCTCAAGGCTAGCACTCTACCACTTGAGCCACAGCACCACTTCTGGCTTTTTCGATGTATGTGGAGTACTGAGGAATTGAACCCTGGACTTGGTGCATGCTAGGCAAGCACTCTTACCACTAGGCCAAACTCCCAGCCCCTAAACTTGATTCTTTTGTTTGTTTGTTTGTTTGAGTCGGGGGGGGGGGGGGGGGGGAAGGCCTTGAACTCTAGGCCTTGGCACTGTCTCGCTGTCCCTGAGCTCTTCAGCTCAAGGCTAGCACTCTACCACTTTGAGCCACAGAGTCACTGAAAGCAACTCTTTTTACAGTAGCCTCAAGAAATACTTAGGAATTAACTTAGCCAAGCAAGTAAAGGACCTCTGTGATGAAAACTTTAAAAATGTGAAGAAGGAAATTAAAGAAGAACTGAGGAGATGGAAAAACCTTCCATGCTCCTGGATTGGAGGGTTATTATGATGAAAATAGCAATGGTGCCAAAGGCCATCTACAATTTCAGTACAATACCCATCAATATCCTAAACTCATTCTTTAATGAAATAGAGGAAGCAATCAAAAAATTCATATGAAACAATAAAAGACCCTGTATAGCAAAAACAATCCTTAGCAGAAAGAACAGAGCTGAAGGAATATCAATATCAAGTCTCAGACTCTATTACAGAGTTATAGTAATAAAAAAAAAACAGCTTGGTACTGGCACAAGAACAGGCCTAAGGATCAATGGAATAGAACTGAAGACCCAGAAATCAACCTACAGACCTATGGCCACCTAATCTTCAATAAGGGAAAAAAATAGGATGGAAGAAAGACAGCCTCTTCAATAAGTGGGGCTGGCAGAATTGGTGAAGCACCTGCAGAAAACTATAGTTGGATCCTTCTTTGTCAGCCTACACCAAGATTTACTCCAAATGGATCAAAGAGGTAAATGCAGATACCCTGAAAACTTTACAGGAAGGAATAGGAGATACACTGGGGCTCCTTGGCACAGGTGGAAACTTTCTTATTAAAGACCCAGAAACACAACAAATGGGACTGTATTAAACTTCAATGGTTCTTTAAAGCCATTAAGTATTGAAGGAGCCAGGTAGGGGTGACTCTCAGTTGTAATCCTAGCTACTCAGCAGGCTGAGATCTGAGGATCAGTGTGAACCCAGATGGGCAGGAAAATCTGTGAGACTCTTATCTCCAATTAACTACCTGAGAACCAGAAGTGGAGCTATAGCTCAAAGTGGTAGAGGGCTAGCAAAAAATGCTCATGGATTATGAATGCCCAGGCTCTGAATTCAAGTTCTATGACCACCACCAACAACAACCGAAAAGTATTGGAATAGTTTGTTATGCAACAAAACACCTTCAGGTCTTCCCAGTAGTATGCGATACTCATGGTGGTTTGCAAAATACCAGATGTTCCCTATTGAAGAGGTTTGGTGGTACTGAATATTGTTGATGGCTAGTGAAGATGGAAGGATGAAAAAAGGATGGAGAGAGATTGTAATGTGTAGCCATCTAGGCAATGCAATTTAACCCATTACTTCTTCAGGTCTCTGCTGGAGTTATGTAGCCTCCCAACTTTTCATGTTCTACGCTGGCCAGAACAAAAAGATATGTACAACCATAGTTTAGCTTTTTATTTGTACCAGTATTGGGGCTTGAACCCAGGGACTGAATACTGTCATGTAGCTTTTTTGTCAAAGCTTGCACTCTACTTCAGGCTTTTTTTGCTCCCTATTTTCAAATAAGATTCTCTCTCATTTTTCTGCTTGGATTGGTTTCAAACCAGGATCCTCAGATGTCAGTCTCCTGAGAAGCAAGGATCACAGGCTTGAGCCACCAGTGCTGGACCTGAAATTCTCCTTTTTAAGCATACATCATTCTAATGAATGCTAAATAAACAAAGTTCTTTTTTAAAGTCTCCTTAGCCCGGAGGAAGGAGGAAGGGAGTCTCTATAGCTCAATTTGTTTGAACAAATCAAGTGCCAAAAGATTTATTTTTATGAAGGCTTATTCTACTAATTTTCATTGAGTATCATTATTTATGGTAATTTATACTTTAAAGTGATTTGTTGGTACAAGTATTTATTTTCCTTTGAAGTACTTCCTAATTATTTGCAACAAGGCTGAAAAAGAAGTGTATCCAAGAGAAAAGTTAGAAAGGGTATAGATGTTATATTACTCATACAATTAAAATATAATGGTGATTTGAAAAAGCCTTTAGTACACTTTTACAAGGTTTTCTCTTTGCTTCTACAAATGAGTGGCAGGTAAAGACTACATGACCCATCCTTCATTTCTATAGGATGTTAGACAATTTTATGACCTCCAAGAGCACTTAGAATCTGCACCACACAATTTAGCACCTAATTATAGTCTGTTTCATATCGTTCATTATTACATCATGCTATGATTCTATCCCCTCAAGGTGATTATATAATCTTAAAAAGCAAGGACCATGTCTTCTAGTTTTATTCTTACAGTCACAGCCTCCACACAGCCAGCAGAGTGCTAAGTACAGTATGGGCAGGGGAGAATTTCAGTGGATAGAATTATGTTAAGCAATCCCAATTCCTCAAATCTCAGGGAATCTGGAACCTGTGCAGCACTTTCATGGTCGTAGACTTAGGAGCAGAGAAAGAATATATCATTCATTTTTTTCAAAGTGTTTATCATCAAAAGGAAAAAAAAATCCAAGGCAAAGGACTACTTTGACCTGAAAAGTGATATTCTTTCTTCTTTCCTTTTAGTGTCAGGTCAGAGCAGATGTAAACCAGCAAGGCAGGAGTCATTGTTCCTGTTTCGTTTTGATGGAGATCATGGTTGGCATTTCTTCCTCTTCACTCCTCCAGCTGGATATGCCGAGTGATGGGGTGTGACCTGTGAGGGTTCCACGTGGCTGTGCAGTGAAGCTAAATATGTTAGCAAGCTTTTTGTTCTCCTGTTCTTAGTGTACACATTTCTCCAGCCATCAGATCCACATTTTGCTTTGTATTGTGGTTACATACTTATAACAGAACATTTACTATTCTAACCAGTCATAATCTACAGTTTGGTAGCATTGTTATTTATATAGTCCAGCAACTACCACCTCCATCTCTAGTACTCACTTTCATTGTTCTAACCCAGAACCCTGTACTATTCGTTACCAATGGACATTTGGTTGCTTTCTACCTTTTGGCTGTTATGCTGTCCCCAACATGGATGTACAAATACAGAGGAATATTAATATAAGCACCAACCATTTCATACTCATGGTGAGAGCATTAAACTATCCTTTTTCATGATTAAAGTATCAAGAAAACTGAGCACAGTAGCACATGCTTGTAACCCCAATGCTTGAGAAACCATGGCAGGACTAAAACTGTGAGGTCATTTCTTTTGTGATACATAGCAAGGCCTCACCTCAAAAAGAGAGAGAAAGAGAAAAAAAGAATAAAAGCACCGGAAGACACAATGAATCTTCATTCAGCTGCTCTCCATTGAATCTGAATTCAAGAATTTCATAGCTTAAAGTCACTTAGGTACTCATCAGATAAAAATGTGTCCTAGCTACATTTTTTTCTTAAAGATTAAGACCATGACTAATATGTAGATTCAGTTAACATTTCCAGGTCAAAAGGCTCCTGTCTCCAATGACTGTTTTGTCAGGAATTCCAGATATGTCTTCATCGCTGAGCTGCAGGACTATGAAATCACATTTCAGCTCCTTCATCTGACTTCTCTCCCTTTCCATTTTTTCTTATAAGACATTGTTTGTGGTGTGACACTGAACACAGACTTTCACTTGTCACTCTCATATATAAGAGAAAGCCCAATTTTGTTTGCCTGATACTAGAGGATTTTTTTTTCTAACTTGGCACTAACTTACCTTCCAGACGGTACCTTTCTTGTATGAACACTTCCCTGAGTGAATATGGTCTTCTCATTACCCCTGAACAGATCATAATTTTTGTGGCCTGCTTCACTGCTGTTCACTCCACCATGTGCAAACATTTTCAAGCTATCTTCAAATTTTAGCTCAAATATTGGTGTCCTCACTAAATCTCTTATTAAACAACCGTGTTTGGAAATGATTGCTTTCACTTTAGCAATGTCTAACTGTGAGATCATTCATGTTGATAATGTTTTTGTAATAGCTAAACTTTTTCCAGCCCTGGGGCTAATGTTAAATTTCTTAAATTATTTTGTGTCATCTTTATGACAAACCTGTGAAGCATGTGCTATTATTATGTAATATACAGATTCTGAATTGGAGGCTTTGATATGACCACTAGTCTAAAATTTTCAGTAACAAAGCTAGAGTTGTAGCTCAAGTTTCTTATACTTAGTCATGATTTTATAAGTGTTCTTAGTGTCTTAATTAGATTATAGGTATTTGGGTGTTAGGAATTTTTACTGTGAGGGTTGTAATTGATATTGAGCTAATTGGCAATATCATAAAACATACCATGGTCTGGGAATTTGTTACACTTGACAACTCTAAGGAAAGCAGCTAGCAGAACAGATGAAAGTAGTTCTATACACTGACACTAAAAATGTCTGTTGTCTAGGTACAGAAAGTAGACATAAATCTCTACAACTGACCTTCTTCCCTCCCTCTTTCCCTCCCTCCCTTCCTTCCCCTTTTTCCTTCCTTCCTTCCTTTTTTTCTTTTCTTCTCCCTCTGTTTTCTTCCTTTATTTTTGTGACAGTCCTAAGTTTGAACATAAAACCTGATCACCATCCTTAAGCTCAAAGCTAATGTTCAATCTCTACTTTTAGGGAAGAAAAAAACCCTTTGCTTGGCATCACAAACTTAAACCAAGAACATTTTGGAAAATATAGAGGTGCAGTACAAATAAGGGGGAAAACAACCCTTTCTTCTTTGTAGTCTTACATCTCACATACTGCATAAACTTTCAAGCTTATTCCATTGCTTAGTCTGATATAAACATGAACAGGAATTAGGGAGTATCTATAGATATAGAAATGCATGTGTTAGCTTTTTATCACTGTGAACAATTCCTGAGAGGAAAGGAAAAACTTGCTTTGGCTCATGTCTTCAGGAATTGCAGTCCGTGATCAGCTGGCTTAGAGTTTCTGGGCCTGCAGTAGTGGAGACCATCACAGCAGAAGGATGTGATAGAAGAAAGCTTTTCAACTCATGGTGGCCAGGAAACAGAAAGTAAGAGACTAGGAATGACTTTTCAAGGGTATACTTCTTATGACCTACTCCAACTAGGACCTACCCCATAATGATCCATTCAGCTGTGAATCTATCCATGGATTAATTCACGTGATTGAATCACCTCTCAACACTGCTATGCTACAGTCTTCCAAGAGATGAGACTTAGAAGGACTTCTATGATTAGTCTATTTGTAGATTTTCCCTTCTTTTTTTTTTTATAAATAATTACTGGGGACAACAGGTGAGGCACAGATGTTCTTTATTGCTTTATGGGCAGAAACTCTGGCAACAAGCACAGCTGAGATAATAATTTATCCAGTGGCATGCTCCTCACATGCTGAGTCAGCATTCGCTTAGTTAATGAGGGGAATACAAGGTTCTGATAAGCATTGGTTTATTTTTCATAGGAACGTAACTCATGGTCATTACACAAAATTCAGAAAGTAAAGGAAAGCTGGTAACAATATTGCCTTGTGCAGGTACCAGCTTTTCTTGTTCACTATAAGATTGTCCCTCTGATTTAGTATAACTTGCATAAAGAAAGACCTTAACCTACCAAGCATCATGGTCTAGCCTTTCAATAGCCATGTACAACCATTTATCAGATTGCATTTCCCCTGGCAGGAACTGAACCAGAATGCAAATTGAACACAAATTTGGTTCCTGATAGCATCTATTTTTTCATATATTTTTATTGTAATTAATAGAAAGGTTACATTATATTCACCAGATAGAAGGTGCATTACTTCACAAACATTGATACCCTTTCTCATGTCTTGGTCCCCATTTCCCTCCCCCCACCCCCGCCCCTCTTCTTGTTTTCCCCCCTTCCCTATCCTATTTCAAATAACCAAATACGAATATATACAATATATCGATAACAAGGTGAAATACTGTAACAATATGAGATAACCAAGGCACAGCAAAAGAGATGAGAGCTAACATAGTACATTAAGGACAACAATCACTCATTATATGGCCTTTGTTTCTATATCCTGGAGGTCTTTTATTTATTTATTTATTTAGTTTTATTTTTATTTTTTTATTGTAATTAGTAAAAGGGTTACATGGTATTTGCCAGATAGAAGATGCATTAATTCACATACATTGATACCCTTTCACATGTCTTGGTACCCATTTCCCTCCCCCCCACACCCCACACCCGTCTTGGTTTTCCCCCCTTCCCTATCAAATTTCAAATAACCAAATACAAATAAATTCAATATATCAGATAACAAAGTGAGATACTGTAACAATATGAGATAACCAAGGGACAGCAAAGGAGATGAGAGACAACATAGTACATTAAGGACAACAGTCATTCGTTATATGGCTTTTGTTTCAATATCCTGGAGGTCCTTTCAATTAGCTTCATACTATATGGCCTTATGTATCAAGATTTTGCTCTATTGCAGATCTCTGCTAGTAGAGTCCAAGGTTTCTACTGATTATGACGAATGAGGGAAACCATTGAGCCTAAGTTCCTTTGAGTCTGGCTTACTTCACTTAATATGACTTTTTCTAACTGTTTCCATTTCCTTACAATGAAGCAATGTCTATCTTTCTGACAGCAGCATAGAATTCCATTGTGTACAAATACCACAACTTGTTGATCCACTCATCGACTGAGGGACATCTAGGTTGCTTCCATATCTTTGCTATGATGAATAGTGCTGCAATGAACATTGTTGTGCTAGTGGATTTAGTATGCCCTAGTTTCTGGATGGTTGGGTAAATGCCAAGTAGCGGAATTGCTGGGTCATAGGGGAGTTCTATGTTTAGCCTTTTGAGGCACTGCCATACTGCTTTCCATAGTGGTTGAACGAGTTTGCACTCCCACCAACAGTGTAGTAGTGATCCCTCCTGGCCACATCCCCATCCAGCATCTGTTATTATTCGTTTTCCTGATCCTGGTCACTCTAACTGGAGTGAGGTGGAATCTTAGAGTTGTTTTGATTTGCATTTCTTTTATGACCAGAGATGTTGAGCATTTCTTCATGTGTCTATAGGCCATTTTTGTTTCTTCTTCAGAGAAGACTCTCTTTAAGTCTTTGGCCCATTTTTTAATGGGATGGTTGTTACTTTGGAGATTAGTTTTGGAGTGATTCAATTTTTTGAGTTGTTGATGTATTTTAGATATGAGGCCTTTGTCTGTTGTTTGGTTAGTGAAGATCTTCTCCCATTCTGTAGGCTTCCTAATTAATTTACTAGCTATGTCCTTTGCCATACAAAAGCTCCGCAGTTTAATGCAGTCCCACTTATCCAGCCTTTCTCTGATTTGTTGTGATTCTTGGTCCTTATTAAGAAAGTTTCTACCTGTGCCAAGGAGGCCTAGTGTATCTCCTATTCCTTCCTGTAAAGTTTTCAGTGTGTCAGCTTTTACTGGAGGTCTTTTATTTAAAATGCCTTCATTAAAGCTAAGTTATAATCGGCATATTTTATTTTATGTCAGTACTAAGGCTTGAACTCCAGACTTGGGTACTGCTGCTGAGTTTTTTCATTCAAGGCTGGCATTGTACCATTTGAGCCATACCTCAACAACACTAATAAGTTTACATTTATGATAGTTTTAATTTTACTAGAATTATGATATTTTATCTTCATTCAAAAAAGTCATGTACAAACATGATTATTTGTGGAGGTGAGGCAGAGAATTGTATGCAAGCAGTGGCTTTGGTTCCAATTCTCATTTGTGTGTTCTAGAAGTCTCTAGTTATAGGGAGAATACTGCTTTGCAATTCTTTTATTTCCTAGCCAATAGATCTGTAGTAAATAATTTGTGATGTTTTCTTCATTCATTTAATATGAGTAATAATAACTACCCAATAGAGTTGGGGACTGGGAGTACTCTGGATATAAATGCTTGATGGATGTGTGCGGTGTTTCCCAGACAGTATGCTTTTTGATGTTCTTAAATCAAAAAGATCTAGCTCCAATCAAGATTTAGGGGAGAAAGAAAGACATTCATGTTAAGAATGTCTTAATTAAATCTTGGTTATATATGTATTTATATATACACAGATATGTATATACACATACAAATATATTCATATATATGTATATATAGTGCCCCTAAGAATACCAAAGCATATGCCCAAACTTATGACAGACTTATAATTCAACCTGGCCACAAAGTTACCATGAGATAAAAACTGATTGTACTTTTATGTCTACAGAGTGTGATATTCTTAATTTACTATGCATATCTAATGATTTCTTTATACTGTAATAGCAAATACAAAGAAAATTATAATTTTCTTTTGCCAGTCCTGGGCTTGAGCTCAGGGCCTGAGCACTGTCCTTGGACTTTCTCAAGGCTAGAGCTCTACCACTTGAGCCTCAGCACCACTTCCAGCTTTTTTCTATGTATGTGGTACCGAGGAATCGAACCCGGGTCTTCATGCATGCTAGGCAAGCACTTTAACTACTAGGCCAAACTCCTGGCCCGAAAATTATAATTTTGCAAGTAATATCTTACTGAATTCTGATACATCTTACTCTAACAATGATAATTTCAAAATTAAGAAACATGCAATTTCAGAATTCCTTTTTGTTTATTGGACTTTTTTTTTATTTGCTTCAGTACCTGGGTTTGAAGTTAGAGTCACAAACTCTCACTTAGCTTTTTTGTTCATGCTCACGCTCTAGGGCTTGAGGTATTACTCTAGCCCAGATTTTGAAACTGGTTAGTTGAAGGTAGAATCTTAGACTTTTCTGCTCAGGCTAGCTTGGAACCTCAGTCATTAGATCTCAGCTGTTTGAGTAGTTGGAATTCCAGGCATGAGTCACTGGTGCCTGGCCTCAAATTCTGCTCCCTCCCTGCCCCCCTCAATGTGGTCCTCTCTGCTGTCCCCCTTCCTCCACTCCTCCTGTACTGGGTTTTGGGATTTGAGCTCAAGACTTTGTTCTTGCTAGGCAGGCACTCAACTTCTAGAGTCTTGAAATTCTTAAACATGATGATTATTGAGTGGTAGCAGCATATATCACAAACACGACTGTGAGAAGTAATAGCTTAAAATTCAAAAGAAGATACACATAGTTTTGTCATGCATCTGCAAAAAAGAAGGTGGATCGTAATATAATCTTGCACCCTGAGTGGTGGTTTAAAGGGCAAAAAAGGTCAGCTTCTTGACCTGTATAAATATTCAGTGAGAAGTCAGAGTGTAATTATGCTGTGTTCTAGAAAGGGAATAATACAGTCCCTCTTACCAGAGCTACATTTATACATTTCTTAGGAAGACAAGTGTCAGTTTGCATTTCACACACCAAGCTATTCTAATATCTCCATTTCCATTTTCCTTTGTGGATAAAAATGTTGGCATAGTTCAACACTGGCTATCAACACCCTACTGTGTACCTACTGTGCAAAGGGTTTAGGTGGGCACACTGGGCCAATAGAGGATGCTGAGAAGTTACATGAGTGAATAAGCAAACAAATGACATATATATATATATATATATATATATATTTCTTCTCTAAGTGCTTTTGGTTTAGTTGAGGAGGCACAATTTTACAAAATAAAATAAACAACTTAGTCGAGATTATTTAAACATCAGTTTTTGGAACATTTTCCCTCAGAATAAAAAAATAAATGGATTAGTGCCAAATCATCCACTACCAATGTGAGGTTCTAAAACTTTAGAAATTTCCTTGGAACAACAAAATCTTTCCAGGAAGTAAAGCAGTTTATAAATAGTTTCAGATATTGTGGAAATATAGTGAAGGGCTGTCAGGAAAAGAATCAATAGAGCTTTGACAAGATTTACCTAAAACTAGATCTAAAAATGAAAATCAGAAGAAATTGTGTGTGGATTATGGACTATTATTTGAGACATACATGCAAAATAATAGGGTTGGTGGTGACAGGAGTATAATCACGAAAAGAAAAGAAGATATGGTTAGTGGAATTCTAATGAGTTCTCTTAGAAGGCATCAACATTAGGAAAGAACATTCCATATTTACCAGAGATGAAGAAAGGCCACAGAAGAGACATGCATTCTGGTAAGGCTGAGCATTCTTTCACACACTAGTGATGGCATTTCTGATTTCTGGGCAGGGCTTGAATATGGCTAAATAGATATAACAAACAGTAGGACAACAATTTTTAGAGAAAACAGCAGCCATCCCTGGAAAAATTTCCATATTTTAGAGGACTATCCTTTTCATTTGATTTAAGGGATTTCAGGATTTTGCTTTACTATTTAATAATGAATCCATAAGTAGTTGGACAAAGAGGGATGAAGTTAACATGTCCATTTGTGAGTACAATGCAGTTTGATCAGTACTGTTTCTCTCATCATTCTCTCCCATCTCTCCCAGCCCTTCCCACCCTCATTTTTACCAACTTCCATTTTCACAGGTCTTCACTGGCTATCATGACTTCATTCGTCCACCCATCCTCTCTTGCTCCTGTGACTAGCAGTTTCTGTGGGGTGAATGCCATTCTTTCTGTATCATTTTGGAAGGGGAAGAACTGTAAAGAATGTCTGACCTCTCTTCTTTATGCCCCAGGTCAATGCTTGTTAGGTCACATTCCTGTGTGTGGAAATGAGATGGAAAAATGAGAGCAGTGGGCAGGAAGGACGGAAAGGGGTGGAGAAAAGCTCCCTGAAAAAAAAAATGGAGCCTCTATGAGAAAGGGTATCAATGTTTCACCTTCTATCTGGTGAATATAATGTAACCCTTCTATTAATTACAATAAAAATATATGAAAAAATGGAGTCTCAGAGTGTAATTATGAAGGTGCTGGTTTTCCATGTGTTTTCTGGGCAACTTAAAAACATCTGCATTACTGAAAAAAATAGAACATTATGATAACAGCTCTCAAAAGAAACTTAACAGACTTCAACGTAAGTCTGGGTCACACCTCTAATCCTGGTTACTCAGGAGGCTGACATCTAAGGGTAGAGGTTCGAAGCCAGTCGAGACATAAAAGTTGGAGACACTCTCATCTCCAACTGACCACCCAAAAGCTAGATATCCTGCAGCTGTGGTTCAAGTGGCAACTTTGAGCAAAAAAAAAAAAAAAAGCCAAATAACAGCATGGAACCCTGAGCTTAAGCCCCAATACCAATGCAAAATAAAATAAAAAGTTCAGGAAAAAAAAAAAAAAGGATAAGGGGGCCGGGAGTTTGGCCTAGTGGTTAAAGTGCTTGCCTAGCATGCATGAAGACCCGGGTTCAATTCCTCGGTACCACATACATAGAAAAAAGCTGGAAGTGGTGCTGAGGCTCAAGTGGTAGAGCTCTAGCCTTGAGAAAGTCCAAGGACAGTGCTCAGGCCCTGAGCTCAAGCCCAGGACTGGCAAAAAAAAAAAAAAAAAAAAGGATAAGCATAATGTGGAAACAAAATTCCTGAGATTGCCTTTAGCAAGGTCATGGGACAAAATAGTTTTCAGCCCTGAGAACTTTTGATTTCCTTCCTGTTTCTTTTCAACTTTGCCCTTTCTTCATTCTAGCCTCTTTCATCCCTCTCCTCAGCACAGGCCTTTCACAGAAAAGTTATTTTCTATTTCAGATCCAAGGATATCATCCCTGTTTTGGTTATTGCTTTTGCACTTGTATAGCAGCTTTTAAATTCCCATCTTTTTTAGCAGCTGCAGCCAGACAAACTTATGAGTCAGTGGGTGGGGCTTGAAGGCCCTGGCTCAATTCTCCAGGGGGAAGTAACCTTTTGGCAGTCCAACAAATAGAACATATAAAGTCCAGCCACTCCAAAAGCTCTCTCTGTACATGAGATAGCAACTGCAATTTTCCCAAGGTCTACCAAGAGTTTTTGCAGAAGGAGTCAGGTTTCTGCCTATGGAGAGACACATTCTTCAAGGCTTAACTCTGACCTCATAGCTGCAGTGGATAAAGCAAAATCCGGAGACAGCTGGGAAGTAATGGGGGGAGGGGGTCGGGGAGGAGGTCGGGGAGGAAGGAAGACATGGATATGAAACTGAAGGGATCTCATTAAATATTCTCCCTAGCTTTTTGTTGTAGTTGACAGTCTACTCTAATGTTAACCCTTTCTTCCTTCCCTCCCAGTTAGCTCAGGGTTCTAGATCTTTCTCTATTTTGGTCATGAAGTTGATTGATTCTCAAAGTTTTTCTCTATCTGGTGTTCTGAGACTACTTACAGGCATGGGCATTTTCAACTCAATCTTTTTATCTGTTAAGCCTCTGTCCATGACAATAACCCACAGGCTGGGCTCCTGTGTCAGAAACTACTACTTTGAATTCTTAGTTGTTGATATTTGACCTTGACAAGAATGTCAAGTTGATCAGGCTAATACTAAGAAGAAAACAAAGATAGGAATGGATTGTTAACTAGTTCAGGAAGCCATGTCTTCTTTCTCTACTTACTTACTTTGTTTTTTTCCAATACATTGTTTTTTCTTCCTCATTGCTTATCATAAAGCCAGGAAAGAGTAAGAGCCCTCGCTTGTTTATAAGGAATAAATCATGAAATCTTTTTCTTTAAGTGACAAGTGGGAATAATTGATTCTTTTGATAAATGAAGATTCAGACAATACTTTCCTTGACATGTATTTTTATAAAGCTAAACTGTAACAATCAAGAAGTCTGTTTATGCTGAAAAAGGCAACAGTAGAATATCTTCGTTAACAAAGAAAAAAGTGGTCATTAGAGGTCAGTTGGAAAACCAGATACATAGTTCCCTTGAGAATAGAAAGGTTTACTTGATGATCCAAGTTACTAGTTGATGTTCTTAGTTGCAAAGAACAGAACATTCTAAGACAGGCAGATAAATCATTTATCATTTATCTTATTTGACCTGGGCAGCAGTGGGGCATGCATAGTGTAGAATATATAGAGCCTGGAAAAGCTTTTGCTGCTATTACTGTACTGATACATAGCACACCATATTTATTGGTCTATATGTGGCACATATATATACTATAATGCATATCATTGTGCCATATATGATATGATATATATACAGAATATAATACATATATTATACTATATTATGTATAATCATATGTATGTATGTATGTGCATATATGTACATATATGTGTGTGTGGTCTAGAAATATCAAGCTTATTTTTCTCCATTTATTTAGGGATAATTCTCTAAATAAATAGGGAAGGTCTTACCTATAAGGATTTGCTCTCAGAAACGAACTGTTCGTTATATAATGACAAAGTTGCCCAGGGGCTAAAGTTCATGCTGAGTTCAAGAAGCAAGGGAAGAAAAGCTGAGGAGATGTACTGGGACGCAGAGCCCGAGGACACAGCACTGACTGAGCATATAGTACTGAGTACTCAGCACAGTGCTGAGGCCACCATGTCCTCTCCACTCCAGGATCTGCCTGCTCCACCAGCCACTGTTCCTGCTGTATCTCTGGGCTGGTGCTAGCCTCCCTTTGGCTCATCCCTGGTCTCTTTTGAGGGCTAAAAATCCTTTCGGATGCTTCTAGCAGCTTGGTATCCCTGTAGGGTGCCCAAGGCCTAGTGAAGAGCATCGATTGGGCCTAACCCAGCATCTGTGCCTTTGTCTAAACATCTAAGAATGGTGTTCAAGGTTGTGGAGGGAACCGTTAGGACACTGGAAGTTGACCATTTTAATTTCCAATTCAAATTTATCCTTCTATTTATCTTCCATTGACAAAGTGCCTCCCCGCTTCATCTAGTCCTGTTGGGGTTAATGGAATCCTTCCCTTGTACTTTTTCCCTGCTTTATATATTCGCCTTCCTGAATTATTCTACTTATAATTTACATGTCTATTTTCCTCCTTCTGACTGACTTTATATAGAAAAGGGATTATGTTTTATTTTTAGTCTCATTGTGTAAAATGCCTGACATATATAAGGTTCTAAAAATATATAAATTCACTCACTTACAGTTAATGCAAATACGGTATGGAAAGCTGAAACAAAGCTAAGAAAAATAATAATAGCAATGGACATCGACAAAACATAATGTATACTGTTCATTTTTTCCAGATATCAATCTTTTAAAGTTCTATTCTTTTGTTTATTCATGAGAAACTAGGGCTCAGGTTAAATGAATTGTCCTAGTTCATGTAATAGAAGCTGACAGGACCAGGATTCCAGCTAGAATAACCAAAGACCTCATAACCAACAGACATCATTGACACTGTACAGCCCCCTAGTGGTCAATCAGAGAGAGGCACGAAAGTAGAGATAAAATGAGTATATGCTGTTTTTCATCCTTGTATATTCTTCTAGAGTGATGCTGTTTATTTGATAGGAGATAAATCAAGTGAGAGTTTTATGTTTACTAATAATAAAAATTAAATCTTTCAGATGTAATTTTATCCAGAAAGAACTGATATTTCAGAGTAACCTGATGTACAAAGCATAACTTCTTCGTAGCATTTTTCACTATTCATTTGCCTGGTACTACAAACAAATCAATCCCCTTAATTATATTCCTATGAATATCTTTAGACTTGTGTCTAACATTAAAGGCTTTATTTTTCTTATATAGTTAACTAACAAAGCAGAATTTTAAATTTTACCCTAATTGTAGATTAGAGTCTCACAGGGACTTTTCTGCTGACTTTGAACTGTGATCCTTAGATCTTAGCCTCCTAAGTAGCTAGGCATACATGTGAGCTACATGCACCTGGTTTATGTATTTATTTTTAAGATATATTTATTTTAAGTTATATCTGAGAGAGAGTATATACCTTATTTTTTTTTTTTACTACAAATAACAAGAACATGGTTTGGAGGCATGTTACTGAAGAATGGTAAAGGCCTGGCTTTCATTTATTCTAGGTTTAAGTTTGATGAGGCCTTGTGCTGAGTGGGCACAGAAGAGGGCTTGGTGAAGAGGAACAAACGTTCAAAGCATCTTTTCTTCAAGATGTGTAGAAAGATGGAACTGAGACAGAATTTAAATGCCAGCCTGGATTTTAAAATGATTGCTATAGATAGCAATAGACTGTTAAGGTAGAGATACATTCTATGAGGACATATACTCATCACTGAGAATGAAGTCTCATTAAAGAAATACATATTCATTAATTTCTGCCTTATTCTTGAAACATTATTACAGAAGCATACAGTCTCATACCCATAAATATATTTTAATTTATAGAATTATTTATTATCATATACATGTGTATATGCTTTAATATAAATCTACAAAGCTAAATTCATAGACATGGATTTACCCTAATCATAAGACTCAAGTACATGAACAGGAAGTAAATGGAGATGTAAAGGAAGAATTTAAATGTGAGAGGGCTTAAGGGAATGATTATGTATGCAATGAAGTTCTTGAGTATCTTCAGTGGAAGGAAAGAAAGATGACAAGGAAGAGTGAAAGTCTGAGAGAAGAAGGAGTTTGTTATTGAGCTGGGGATTGTTGAAGAAGAGTGGAAATACAAGCATCATGTCCTTAAGGAGAAACCGAGTTAGATGCTAGTGGCTTACACCTGTTATCTTAGCTACTCAGGAGGCTGAGGTCTGAAGATCTGTGGTTCAAAGCCAGCTCAGGCAAGAAAGTCTGTGAGACTTATCACAGAAGGTGGAGCTGCAATTCAAGTGGGAGAGGTCCAACCTTGAACAGAGAAGCCAGTGAACAATGAAAATCTGCAGTGAAAGCAAGATGGAGGTCTTGCTTGGTTTCTTGTCTTAGATCCTACTGATGACTTATATGAAAATTCCAGCACTAGGTTAAAGTGCTGTGAGTTTTCAGGTTAGAAAATTTTGTTGCTAGGGTAAACTATGTTTATAACACATAGATGTGTGGGTACAGACTGGAAGTAAGACTGGCCTGAGGGCTTCAAAGTACAGAGCCTGTGCATTCCATTAGGAACAAAAGTGAGGCTGGCACCTCTACAGAGCAGACTTGAGGGTAAACCACTCTTTTGGGTGCTGAAAAACATCCAGACAAATGATAAAAATAGATAATAATTAATATCCACCCAAGTCCATGGGAGGGGGGTATGTAGTCCTCAAATTTTAGGATGTGAGAAACATGTTAGGAAAATAGAAAAAGGTAAATTTAGCCAATAATGGAAAGCATGCTTGACAAATCTATGTGACTTAGGAATGTAAGAGGTAAAAGCCTCCCCTCTTTACAAAACTCCCATGAGACAACTGGGCATTTGCTTTGGGCAATAGCCTCAAATTGTAAAGCTCAGTCCAGTCTGAACCAAGGAACTGTCTGTTCTTTCTTCCTTTAGTCTTATGGATAGACTCATGGTATTGGACTATAGGAATCTATATTTTAGTTCTATATTTTAGATCACTAGAATGGTTTGAACTCTGTATCCAGACAGAATGGTTACTGTGGCCTACTCATAAGAAAATCCTTATGAAAACTGTTGACTTCCCTCTGTAGCTTGGACTTGATTCTCATCTTGCTGTGTTTGCAGGGAACTTTCTCCTAGTTTTTCAAAACCTCTTGACAAGATTTAAAAAGTGCTCCTCCCTTTGACAAGAAAGAATTTTGGATGACAAATGAATGGGCCAATGACATTGTGGTTGGCACAAAGGCCAGATGGCTAGATTTCCATTAGTTTGTAAAGAAACTAAATTTACTGTTATTTACAAAGTGCTTCAAAGAAGAACTTTTATTATGATGTAGCTTAACAGATTTTTAGATTCTTAAATCTGCCTTTGAAAAGTTGTTCCATTTTATTTTGTAGCAATGTGACACTGGACCCTTTAGTGAGAAATACGAGTCCTGACAATATCATTTGAAGCTATGAATTATTATAAGACATCTATTTTTACTTCAAGTGGCTTAAAAAAGAATATGTGGATAGGGAAGAGAGGAAAACAAGATGAGGGGTGGGGGTGAGAGGAGGGAAATGGGGACCAAGACATGAGAAAGGGTATCAGTGTCTGTGAAGTAATGCACCTTCTGTCTAGTGAATATAATGTAACCCTTCTATTAATTACAATAAAACATATATGGAAAAAAAAGAATGTCTAGCTAGGCACCTGTGGCTCATGCCTGTAATCCTTGTTACTCAGGAGGTTCAAAGCCAGCTCAGGCATGAAAGTCCATGAGAACCTTATCTCCAACTAACCACCAGAAAACCAGAAGTGACAGTGCAGCTCAAGTGGTAGAGCTCTAAACTTGAGCTGAAGAGCTCAGGGACAGCGGCCAGGCCCAGAATTCAAGCTCCCTGACCTGTTCCTCCTCTTTCTCCTCTCCGTCCTCCTTTTCGTCCTCCTCTTCGTCTTCGTCGTCTTCGTCGTCGTCCTCCTTCTCCTCCTCCTCCTCCTCCTCCTCTTTTCCAGTTTGACTAGTACAGAGTTTGAAGTCAAGACTTTCCACTTGCTTGGCTTGCTTGCTCTGCTGGTAATCCGCTGCTTGAGCCATGCTTTCAGCCAAGTTTTTTGCTGTTTATTTGTGAGATGGTATCTCATAAACTTTGTGCTTTGACTGTCTTCAAACTGTGATTTTCTGGATATCAGTCTTGTGAGTAGCCGATTATAGACTGGGATTATAGGCATGAACCAATGAACCATCAGTGCATGGGTAGAATAACCACTTTTTTTTTTAAGCAAAAGTGTTTGAAAAAACGTATTTACTTTGACCATTTAAAAAATTAAAATAGAAATATATTTTTAGCACTGGGAGGTCTAGCTCATTATTGTTTTGTAAAGTATGTTAGCAAATAAAGGGTCAAGTAAGAAATAGGATCCCTCCATCAACCGATCCATGGCCGAGGACGTTCTCACTGTGTCGCTTCAGCAGCATACTTGCTGTTTTGTTAGTAATAAGAATTTAGTTCATTTTTCCTCCTATTATCCAATGTAGAAGTAGCAAACTACTTCAAATGACCAGAAGCCATTGGGATAAACTATGGCCACACACACACACACACACACACACACACACACACACACACACACACACACACACACACACACAAAGTGTGCTCTTTACAGAACTCAAAGCTGAGATGATCCTATTGTTTCTATTGTCTAGGAGTCTTGGCAGGACCATAGAATGGAGCATTTCTTGCTCTGTGGTGATGAGAACAGTTTCCAGCTGCCCCAGGGCTGGGGGTGGGGGCTGGGCTTCAGGCTTAGTCTCTGGAGCTCAGCTCTGTCACCCTCTGGGCCCTCACATGCATTCTTTCAGGCACATTTCATCCTAACACGAGAAGAAACAAACACCCATCTTGGCATGTTAAGGCATGGGGGCGGGGGGGGGGGTTAGAAGTATCATCTCTGACAGCTTCTGCAGGGGTTGCTCAGCTGTCACCTAACCCCTGCTGGGCTAAACATATGCCTCAAACATGTGGAGGAACAGTCAGGATTAGAGGCTCTGGTGCCATTGCTGGGTACTGATCCTGGCTCTGGATTCCACACCCCTTGCCAACATTCTAATTGTGTGGGACCTGCAGCTGCTGCAGTCACACACGGACGGTCTCAGTGTGGTATTTCTCAGCTCCTGAGGATCCTGCCAGAAGTCTTCCAGTTGTTACCTCCCAGAATGCTTCAAAGTTCAGAGGCAAAACTGGGCTCTCTTTCTCTCCCTCCCTTCCTCCCTCCTTTCTTCCTTCCCACCTTCCTTCTCCCTCCCTCCCCCCTCTCTCCTTGGAAGACACTTGTGTGCACTGCTTGATTGTGTGTGTAGTGAGGGGTGCAGCAGTGCTGTGTGCAAAGGAGCTCTTGGGGAATCACTCACCCAGCATTGTCTCTGCTTGCTAAAAGGACATCAGGTTAACTTAATGCTCCTGTTGGGGAGAGCTTTTTCTCCGTGGGAAGCAGGTGTAAGGTGACTGTGAATAGATCAGTTATGAGTCCATGTATTTATCTTGCATGAAAGTGTTTTGCTGGGATAGTTCCATAGATACATGGAATATATTCTGATCACATTCATAGTCTCTATTATTTTTAACCTGCTTTTGTTTTTTGTAAAACAATTTTGAGTGGCTTTCATACATACCTATTCATGACTTCATACATGCATATAACATATTACATTTAAATTTATCCTCCCATCCATTTTTACCCCTACATCTTCTGGATCTTTCCTCACAGGGTTCCCCTTTTACATGCATGTCATATGCACATACATGGCCATGTGTGATGTCACTCAGGAGAAGAAAAGCGGTGGTGTTTTGTCTTTCTGAGTGTGACTTAGTTGGTTTAACATGATATCCAGTTCCATTCATTTTCCCACAAATGGCATGAATTCTTCTTTATAATAGAACGAATACCACATTGCCACATTATGATATACTACATTTTCTTTATCTGTTCAATGATTGATGGGTGTCTAGTATGATTTCATAACTTGTCTGTTTTGAATAGTGTTATTATAAACACGAGTGAGCAAGAATCTTCTTCCGTTTCCCGACCCCTCCAAACCTGGGGCTTCAACTGAGGGCCTGGGCACTGTCCCGAGCTTCTTTTGCTCAAGGGTATTACTCTATCACTGGAACCTCAGTGCCACTTCTGCCCTTTTCTGTTTATGTAGTACTGAGGAATTTAACCCAGAGATTCATGCGTGCTAGTAAAGAACTCTACCACTAAGCTACATCCCCAGTCCCAGTCTCAAATAAGTAGAATTTTATCTTTCTTTTAAGACAGTATTTTTAAAAGATGTGCATATATTTTTTAATTAAAAATTATCTTTTGTTGTTCGTGGGGCTTGAACTCTGGGTCTGGGGCTTTCCTTGAGCTCTTCAGCCTAACACTAGAGCTCTATCACTTTGAGCCACAGTGCCCTTTCCAGTTTTCAGGTGGTTAACTGGAGATAAGAATTAACTTCCATGCCTGGGCTGGCTTTGAATGATGATGCTCAGATCTCAGCCTCCTGAGTAGTTAGTATTACAAGTGTAAGCCTCCAGCGCCCAGCTAGATTTTCTTTGCTTTCATTATAATTTTAAAAATCCAGTTAAATTCTAACAATTCCTTTTGAATGACAAATGCAAATAAAATAAATTTATTATATATATGTGTGTGTGCATATATATTACAAATAAATTGGTAAATTGGAATCAGGAAAAGCCCCTAATCTGAGGCCTTTGAGATTGTTTGACTCCTTAGTTCCAGAATTGAGAATGAAAATTGATTTTCATAATGTAGGGTAGAATATAAAGACATTTAGTTCACAGAAGTTTGATTTATAATATTCTAGTTTATAGTGAGAATATGCAAATAGTCTTGGAGATTAAATGAGCTGTTTGTCTTTAGAAAAATAATTAACTTCATTTACTTTAGAGACAATTTCAAAGCCAAACTAACATGACATTTCATAAATAATATCTATTTTTGAACCCTACATGCAATTGTGAAATCTTTCAGTACAAATTTATAACTTGTATCTTCTGATAAGGTAAAGAAAATTTAAATGTCACCAAATTGTCGTAAACAATATTGTTACAGAAATTATTTTTTACATCAAGGGTGCTTTCCCTCATTTTACTGAATAATTTTTGTATTTTGGAAATATGTGTTATATTTGCAAGAAGAAATAAAACTTTATTTGAAAGTTCCTTTCTTTCTGAGAATAGGTTGGTATTTTTTAATCAGTTGTCTTATCTACAAAACATTGTAGGTGTAAATCAAATTAGAACTTAAGTTAGACACAGATTGATTTTGACAGTGGTGTTCATGGGAAATAGCCTAGACCCCATAAAATTCTCTCTATTGATTTACAGAAATGGCATTTGGGATAGCCTCATTCTACTAATGTAATGGTCATGGCCTGGTATTTGTACTCAGTGATGGGAGTAGGGTGAGCTTAAATTGCTAAGATTGGATAAATAGCACTCTTCAGATGTTCTGGATGACAGCAAAGCTAATGTAATTGCATTTGTCTGCCAGCTTTTGTGTGTTAGAGCAATAGAGATTTTGATCCATGTATAATTTTGATGAAGAAGTTCAATTCATTTCCTTCTCCAATACACTGCAAATTATAAATTTTCATTACAAGGATTCAATCTCTCACACAAAAAAAGAATACATTTTAAATCAGATTCATTTATGGAGCTATGCTGCTGAAAATTGGACAAATTGATTACTTTACTGAATGCTGAAAATTAGTTGGAAACATTAAAACTATCTGTATTCTCTCTAGCATTCAGTAAGATATATACTTGTATGATAAATATTAAGAGCTACTATAGACCAGCTTTTAAGGTGAGAGGATTCCAATTTGATTAATTGAGTAGGTCAGGATATAATTTTTTGAAGGCCCGAGTGCCGAAAATAACTAAAAATATATATAGAAATCTTATTGGCTATTTTAGGTATAAATATCCCCTATGCCCTTTAGCTATGCCTAGGAAATACTACGGAATTATAGCCACATCGTAATAGTGACGTATTTCTATATTGCTACATTTTGTTGTTGCTTGTTTGGTGTGCTCTTGTCGAGACTTAAACTCAGGGACTGCGTACTCTCTTTTAGGTTTTTCACTCAGGTTGGTGCTGTACCACTTAAGCTACAGCTCCCTTTTGGCTTTTGGTTTGTTAATTACAGATGAGAGTCTCAGACTTTGCTGCCTTGGGTTGGCTTTCAACTGTGATCAGATCTATGCCTCTAGAATAGCTAGGAGTACCAGTGTAGGCTGTCAGTACTCAGCTATATGTTACTTTTATCCAAGATTAGCATAACCTTGTTATGAGCTAAATGACCAGCATTTATTTATTTATTTATTTATTTATTTATTGTTCTTTCAGTATCTGGTCACTACTTAAGAAGCTAATATTTGAGCTGATCCTTTTTGGTCCCAGAAACTATATAAGTTGAACAAAGTTTTCTCAGTTAACTATACTTAGAAATTCACTGATATTCCACTTTAAAATAAAATTTAATAATGGTTTAAAATGTCATGGTTTGAATAGATGTGAAGTTTAGCATCATTGAAAATGTAAACATATAAAAAGAAAAGGTCACATATCATGCCGTAATGATATACACAAATTCTGTGGCTCAGTTAGATTAAGTATGATGTTAAAATAAAACATGTTCATTTAATAAAGTATTTTATTCCTAACCCTATGCTATTTTCTCTTAATTTTTAATCTTCAGGTTAGCACTGTGGTGTTGCCACGATTTTCTGAATCTGTCACCACAGAATCCTGATTCGAAGAGACCTTTAAAGTTGCACATTCTGACTCAAAACATGAATCCACTTTTGGCATATCTGAAAGACAGGCAATATGCCAGAATCATAATTGTGCTCTGCTTCTCACAGTGTGTATCAAGAAAGATTTGATTTGTGTCTTTGCCTAATGAGTTTGGAAGAGTTATTGAAGATTTTGCAAGATCAACTTTTCATTCTAGAGGCAGATAGAATGATTATAGTTTTGTTTTATACTCAGGTAAAACTACTCTTGCAATGACCCTAGCATGACCTGAGAAATTAATTAGTACACATATTCTATTGTTTATATGGAGTGATAAGACTAGGAGAAATAGAAACACTTGGGGATAAAAAAGCCAGAATCGGATGAATGATCACAAGAGTACCAAGAGATTAACAGTCCTAGGAGAAAACCAATTTATGCTTTCTTTTCATCACCCTTTTCTTCCTTTAAATGTTAACAATGTTTTAAATAATAAATAATAATGACAGCTTTAGTAATTCTTTGACTAAGAATGAATATTCAGAGGCTTCAAATTAAAACATTCTTTAAAGAAATAGAAGAGGCAATCCAAAATTTCATATGGAATAAGAAAAGACCCCGTATAGCAAAAACACTTCTTAGCAGAAAGAACAGCGCAGGAGGAATTTCAATACCAAACTTTAGACTCTATTACAGAGCTATAATAATCAAAACAGCTTGATACTGGCAAAAGGACAGACCTGAAGACAAATGGAATAGAACTGAGGACCCACCTAATCTTTGATAAGGGAGCCAAAAAAATAGAATGGAAGAAAGAGTCTCTGCTGGCAGAACTGGTTAAGCATCTGCAGAAAACTAAAGTTGGATCCTTCTTTGTCACCCTGCACTAGAATTAACTCCAAATGGATCAAAGACCTAGAGGTAAAAGCTGACACACTGAAAACTTTAGAAGGAATAGGAGATACACTAGGCCTCCTTGGCACAGGTCAAAACTTTCTCAGTAAGGACCAAGAAACACAGCAAATCAGAGAAAGGCTGGATAAGTGGGACTGCATTAAACTGCAGAGCTTCTGTAAGGCAAAGGACATAGCTAGTAAATTAATTAGGAAGCCTACAGAATGGGAGAAGATCTTCACTAACCATACAAAGGACAAAGGCCTCATATCTAAAATATATCAACAGCTCAAAAAATTGAATCACTCCAAAACTAATCTCCAAAGAAACAACCATCCCATTAAAAGATGGGCCAAAGACTTAAGGAGTCTTCTCTGAAGAAGAAATAAGAATGGCCTATAGACACATGAAGAAATGCTCAACATCTCTGGTCATAAAAGAAATGCAAATCAAAGCAACTCTAAGATTCCACCTCACTCCAGTTAGAATGGCCAGGACCAAGAAATCTAATAACAGATGCTGGCAGGGATGTGGCCAGGAGGAATCACTACTACACTGTTGGTGGGAGTGCAAACTCGTCCAACCACTATGGAAAGCAGTATGGCAGTTCCTCAAAAGACTAAACATAGAGCTCCCTATGACCCAGAAATTCCACTACTTGGCATTCACTCAATCATCCAGAAACAAGGACATACTAAATATACCAGCACAATGATGTTCATTGCAGCACTATTTACCATAGAAAAGATATGGGACCAACCCAGGTGCCCCTCCGTTGATGAGTGGATCAACAAGGTGTGGTATTTATTTATTTATTTATTTCATATATTTTTTATTGTAATTAATAGAAGGGTTATATGATATTTTCCAGATAGAAGGTGCATTAATTCACGTACATTGATACCCTTTCACATGTGGTATTTATACACAATGGAATTCTATGCTGCTGTCAGAAAGAACGACATTGCCCCATTTGTAAGGAAATGGAAAAACTTAGAAAAAAATCATATTAAGTAAAGTAAACCAGACTCCAAGGAACATAGGCTCAACAGTTTCCCTCATTTGTTATAATCAGTAGAAACCTTGGGCTCTCCTAGCAGAGATATACAATAGAGTAAAACTTATATACATAAGGCCATATAATATGATGCTAAATGAAAGGACCTGTTGGATATAAAAACAAAAGCCATATAACGAGTGATTGTTGTCCTTAACGTACTATGTTATCTCTCATCTCTTTTGTTGTCCCTTGGTTATCTCATATTGATCCAGTATTTTACCTTGTTATCTGATATATTGTATATATGTGGTTTTGATTGGATAGGGAAGAGAGGAAAACAAGATGAGGGACGGGGTGGGGGGAGGGAAATGGGTACCAAGACATGAGAAAGAGTATCAATGTATGTGAAGTAATGCACCTTCTATCTGTTGAATATAATGTAACACTTCTGTCAATTACAATTGCAATAAAATATATGGAAAAAATTAGAACAGACACTGATTATAAAGTTATCCTAGACTCAGTGTCTCCATGCTTGACTGATAATATTAAAACACTACAGTAACAGGATAATTGAAATGTTGCCAATTAACCTTTCAATTCGCCTCTGATGCTGCTGTTGGTAAAGAGGCTAGATTTTGAAAACGTCTGCATTAGGCTACAAGTATAATTGTTTTGTTTTAGGGATTCTAGGAAATATTGTTCCATAAGGTGATTCTTTTGCATATTTAAGAAGGTAAATTTGGGAGGAGGATCACAGCAAAATCCGAGTTTAGTGTTTGGGATGTAGCTTAGTGCTCATAGGCCTTGGTCTTGATCCTCAGCACTATGGGAAAAAAGAAATAAGTAAATAAACAAACAGATGTTAGGCCCTTGGCTTTAGCCATTCTTTTTAGGCTTATACACACGAAATAATAATGTTCCTTTACAAGTTACTGTTTTGCATGTAACTGATATTCTCAGATTTCAGGTTGTATAATGCTATGTATGCCAAGGAAGATTGTCCTTGTAGCTTTTGGGATTAAGAAACATTCTTGGAGTTTTCTAATTTCCCTTTTTATTCTCTAGAAGCCAGAGGTCACTAAGTTGGCATTATGTTTGTGGCTTTATTCTGGAATGGAAAAGGAGGTTGCTTGATTCTGTTCACATCTTGAAAATGAAAGGTGACTACCAATGTGTGGCAGGGAGGAGAGCTAGGAGTGAAGAGATACAATGTTCCTGACATCTGTACAACTTCTCCTTATGCCTTGTGAAGGCATTTTCCCCCACAAATAGCAGTTCCTTATGAAAAGCAGTGCCATTTTAATTATGCTGTGAGTTTACTAACGCTTTGTGGATGACACTTGCAAACCTGACCATCACTTCAAACACTATCCCCTGGGATAATGCCTTCTGAGCTCCAAAATAGCTGACTAGCAAATCAACTCTGGGAACACAACCTGTCTGCAAATTTGGGTCCTGCTAGAAAAGCGTATTTGTTTTCCTCATTTTCTAAAATGGCCCCTTGGTAGACTGTAGAGCTGCAATATTGCAAATAGGTGTTTCTTCCGTGTAAAGAAATGGATACTGAGAGTTGTTATTTATTTACAGTGTGGGAATAGTGGTGTAAACACCTTGTGGCATGTTGTCACTTGCACATTCTTGTTTTGGACCAACAAAGGCTAATGGCTGTGTTCGTGCACCAGCACTCCAGTATGATGAGCACCCCAAAGCAGTTACGTAGTGGCACTTTTAACTGGCTGCATTTGTCTGGTAAGCAGGTTGAGAAGGACCCTTTAGTAGAAAGGACCAGAATAGGGGAATTACATTGACTATGCTAGTAGAAAGGACCAGAATAGGGGCATTACATTGACTATGCCATGCAGTGATCATCCCAAAACAGTGGCCATTCCAGAGCTGATGTACTTTGACACCATCAATTCACTGTCACAGGCAACAATGGGGCCAAAATTCGGGCTAACCCTTGATCTCTTTACCAGGCCTCTTGTTTTAACAGAAGGCAATAACAGATCAGTGCTTTTGCTTGCCCCACACCCTTTTTTTCCTCTGTCTCTCACAGACTTCTCAGGTTGCAGTACCAAGCTTTCATGTTTCTCATTCCATTGTAGAGGTACTGCCTTCTTCCTCATGGGAATTGCAAACCCTTATCTTTGCCAGAGAAGCAAAAGTGTTTTGCTATGGAGTAGGAGAGGATGAAAAACCTGGTTTAATATTCCTATTCTATCAGCTGTGGCTCAGCATCCTATTTTCTCTATGCAATGCATTTCCACCATTAGTTTTAGTTTTTTTTGATACATGATGCCTCTGAATTAGACAGTCTGCCAAAGTGTTGGGGAAGCCTTTCTTAAACTTGGAAAGGAAGTTGTTGAATTCAAAAATTCAACAGTATCTTGATTTTTTGTTGGTTAATTTTACAAAAGTTTTTTTTTTTACTAAATTTCACAGAAATTAAACTATTCGTACTTAGGATCATTTCTGATACAATTGTCATGGGCTTTTTTGTTTGTTTGCTTTTTCTTTGGTGCATGTGTACAGAGATGCTATCCCTGAGCTTTTAAACTCTACTACTTGAATCACAACTCTACTTCCAGGTGTTAGTGGTTAATTGGAAATAGGAGTCTCAGGGACTTTCATTTCTAGGCTACTTTTGAACCTTGATCCTCAGATCTTAGCCTCCTGATTAGCTAGGATTACAAATACCTGACAGTCGTGGGCGTTTTTAAGCCCATGGTGGATGATCAGGAATCCATATATTTCTCAGAGAGGAATATTAAATTATCAACATCAATTACTTATTTAATGGTTCAATTTCCTTTAAAATCTTGTCAGTGTGCTCTTTTCTTTCATTCCAAATGAATAGACCATTTTTAACATTTAACAGCATTGTTATAACATACATGGTTGTTATATGCAGTATATACTGAGAGTGTTGTGTGGTCCACAGTTTTGCTATTAAATTTACACCTGGCCCAGAAGAACTGGCAAGGCCAGGAGCTTGCTATACAGAAGCCGAGGCTTATCACAAACTTGTGTATCAGAATCTTACCTTTCATCCCATCCCCCTGTGACTGCAGAAAGCCCTCTACAGAAACACCATTAATTCACTCAGTGTGCATCCATAAACTGTTCAGAACAAACAAAATGGAGTGGCATTATAAGGTGAATCCAGTAGTGAGATACAGAGAAAATGGAGAAGCCACATTTTATGAAGTTGAATCTTGGAGTCTTTATTAAAAGGCAGGCAACTGTGTGGTGGACTCCTGTCTCATAGACTGGCAGCCAGTAAATAGACCTAACAGTTTTAGGAAACTGAGCCATGAAGGCTAGAGAAGAAAGAACAAAAACAATGTCAACAAACCAATTCAGCTCTAAGCTGAACTGGGAACGCCATTGTGACTGGAGAAGAGCCAGGAGATTGGAGACAGGACACAAACAGGGAGACACATAGCATGATATAATGGTGCCTGCAATGGTTTGGGTCTAAATAAGGTCAGGTCAAAGGAAAGAGTCACAGGAAACTTCCTGTCCCAGGCACTGGCCTCACAGGTTTGATTCTGGTTGGCTTGATTTGTTCTGACTCAGTTCCGGTTTGTTTTGGGTTGAACTGGCCTGAACTGGTTTGTTCTGGTTCAAACTGGTCTGAATCAGTTTGTTCTGGTCTGAACCTGTTCAATCTGGTCTGAACTGCTCTGAACCACTTTGTTCTGGTTCAAACTGGTCTGAACCAGTTTGTTCCAGCTGGAAAGGTTCTGAACTAGTTTGATCCTGTTTGAACTAGTTTGAACCATTTCGTTCTGGTTTGTTCTGGTTTGAACTGGTCTGTTCAGGTCTGAACCTATCTGAACTGGTTTGTTCCTGTTTGATTTGGTTTGAACCGGTCTGAATCAGTTTGTTCTGGTTGAACTGGTCTGAATCGGTTCATTCTGTTTGAACCAGTCTAAACTCCTTTGTTCTGGTTAGAACCACTCTGAACCAGTTTGAGATGACTTGATCTGATTTAATTCAGTCTGACTCAGTTTGGTCCAGTGTGATGAGTAGAGGGGGAATGGTTAACTTGAAGGTGCGATTCTCATAGATTGAAATAAGGATATTGGCTGTAATCAGCATCATCTTGGCCATATGGTGGGTGATAGAGAGCAAGAGAGAATGGAAGAAGGTAAATAGAAAAAATACTATATGCAAATATCAGCATGAGTGCAGAAATAGAATTTTTTATTTTTCTATTAGTAGTTTTATTCATAATTAACTTTTGGCCTCCTAAGGACTCTGAATTTATTGAAGAAACAATGGATTGTAGCAAGAAGCCTTTGCCTGGGTTTGGAAAGCAACAGGGTTGGGAGAAAAAACAATGAAAGACATCTTTACTATAAGGTCAAGCATAGTATTTCTTCTACAGCTCCACTTCTACTCTGAAGATATCTGGAAAGAAGCCAAGCAATTAAAAATACCAATCAATTAAAAATACAGCTAGAGGAGACTCTTCAGGCTTATAGCAATAGCAGTCCATGAAAGCAATTTTGTAGTTTGTTTTCTTCCCTTCTTTCCAAGTGAAAAATAAGCTGATTATCCCTTTATTAAAGAAGGCCACTCACTTGGTAGCAAAATATGAAATGGTGTCCTGTGAGCAGCACAATATCTAATCATTCTCATGGAAAACAACTATTTTCTACTACATACTTTCAAAAGCTATGTCGACTTACATGACAGTTATTTGTGTATGTATGTGTAAGTACTATCATATAGAATAGCATTTGAAATTCTACCTTGGAAAAAAAACACAGGAAGGAGTATTAATGTTCAAGAAGTAATGTACCCACTACCTGATAAGTGTAACTGTAACCCCTCTATACAGCCCCCTGACAATAATATACATTAAAAAAGAATTATATTTAAAATTCTGTCTTTTTTATACTTAAAGCATCTGGTTTTATATGATATCTAAGTAGATACTTAAAGTAATAATATTAATAGATTAACACAGAAATAATTCTATATTTCTTATTCCTATACTATAGGTACATACATACATATGGTGCATGGCAATATTTAATGTCATATATATCGTTTATACACTATATAAACATATGTGCCCACACTATTGCATATATACACATAACACGCATATGTATAAGTGTATATATATATGTGTATAACCCGTACACCCATCTTGTGGAAATATGTAGATTTTTATCACTATGAGTTTTATGGTAATCATTAACCAAATGCTCTCAATTTATGTCTCTTTATCTTTTTCTTTTTTTCTTTTCCAGTATTGGGACTTGAACTCAGAGCCTGGGTACTGTCCCTGAGCTGTTTTTTGCTCAAGGCTAGCACTCTACTTGAGCCACAGTACTACTTCTGGCTTTTTTCTCTGTATGTGGTACCAAGGAATTGAACCTCCGGCTTCATGCATGCTAGGTTCTCTACCACTAGGCTATGCTTTCAGCCCTGCTTCTTTATCTTTTGAGTTTATGGTAAAGACATATTCTGTAATTACGTGATCCCCTTATGTCTGAATGGGGATCACTGATTAGTTCAATCCAGATATCTAGGAGCAAATGTAATTTGCCATAACTCTCAAATTGTTTGCCAATGTTGGTAGATATTTCTTATTTTGTGATGTTTAAAATGTTTAGTGAATCTGAGGGAGATATACAGAGCTTTGACTAAGCTAACAAGCAAGAATATATATATATAATATGTATATATATATATATATATACATACATATACGTTTTTTCAGTCCTAGTGGTTGAATTCAGGGTCTACGCACTGTCCTTGAGCTTTCCTAAGGATAGTGCTCTATCATTTGAATCACAGTCCCACTTCTGGCTTTTTCTGTGTATGTGGTATCAAAGAATCAAACCTAGGATTTCATGCATCCTAGCAAAGCACTCTACCACTGGGCTACACTCCTGGCCAATAAGAAATAATTTTTTTTCACTGCTTAACTCATTGAGTTTTGGGAGGTGGTTTGTTCTCGCAGAATGTCATAACCTACTTAGATTCCTACTGTATGAAATTAAAAACAGACTTGAGGATAATTTACCAATATCATCATTCTGGTTCTCAGATTTGAAGGAAAACAAATCATTTGACACTAGCAGCTGTTCTAGCTCCAGAAATCAAGGATAATTACTTCAACCTTTGTAAGCTCTTAATTGTTTTTTGATGAAGAATATGTTGTAGTGTACAATTTAAGAGAACCTCAAATGGAGTCAATCTGTGGTAAAATTCAGTTTTGTTTAGAGATGTTCATTGACTATATCTAGTAAGAGAGACCAGTTCTCACCTTATCAACTTTTTCTTGGCAATGCTACTTTTTCTTAGCAAAGCTGAAGCTTCAACCAGCTATAACCTTCTTTTATAATATATATGACTCTGATGAAAACTTGATAGCTTTGTTTTTCTGGGTCTCTCACTGAGCTCGTTTTATTTGTCACAGAATTGGATGGTCAAAGGCAGTGTAGAAATCATTGGAGCAGGCCTAAAAATGCTGAATTTGTTGGCAGAATCTTGGTGACTCTTAATTTCCAAACACTCTCACGTTTTTGAGATGAGTGCCAGATGTTGCACTATTTTATTTTAGCCAAATTTCTAAAAGATTAGGCCATCATTTCTTTTCCCTCTTTCTGACAAGTTTGCTCACTATTCTAGACTTTTACTTACCATTTCTACATTGAACCTCCTCTGGAATAGATTTCTCATTTACTGCAAATCACTAAGATCTTTGAACACATTTTAGTCTTACTATTTCAATTTCTCTGAAGCTATAGAAATGGACTGAGATGGTTTATTTCCTGTGTCTACTTGGCCCTAAGGTGCCCTCCTATTTGGTTAGCCATTATTGCAGAGTGTGTCTGTGAGGTTGTGTCCAAATAAGATTAGCATTTGATTTGGTAGGCTGAATTAAGCAGATGGACTTCCTTCACATGGGCATGCATCATATAATTCATTGAGGGCCTGAAAAGAACAAAAAGGTGGAGAAAGGGAGATTGGATTGGGATTTTGGTCCTCTCTGTTTCCCCTGGACTGAGATTTACATGTTTGGGAATTCAGATTCTTTGGCCACTGACTCACTGACTGCCTGGTGTCTTTAGATTGCAGGTGGTAGATTGGGATTTGTCAGCTTCCACAATCATGAAATTATCATCTTAACATAAGTCTTTTCTATCATTCATTTTTCTTTGTGTTTGTATGTATTTGTGTATACCTGTCTGTTTGTATGTATGTAACCATCTCTGTATCTCGCTATCTATCTTGTTAACTATCTCTCTAGATTATCTATCTATTTATCTATGTATTATCTGTATATCTTTTACTTGTCTATTTTTCTGACTAATATGCTGATCAATCACTTTCTTCCTGAAACTTCCCTGCTATGATTCTATCATGTAAGTCTAGTGCAGTGGTTATATTTCTTGAAAGGTGACTTCTCTGAATACTTGGGTTTCTCTTCCATGTCTTTTTAAAATGTTAATGATGCTATCTCATGTGATTTATTATCTTACTACAAAGTGTAATCCAGTTGCCAATAATTTATCAATGATGTCTCTATCTTTAAAGTTATTATCTTACTACAAAGTGTAATACAGTTGCCAATAATTTATCAATGATGTCTCTATCTTTAAAGTTCACTCATGGCCAGAACTCACTTATGTGTAATGATTGTAATTAGGATATTCTGTGGGATCTCCTGTGACCTTTCCCTTCCCATTTGCTCCTTCAGAAGTCTGGTTTTTCTTTTACTTTTCTATTCTGAGTGAATATAGTCTTCCTCTATTGAGTTACTAACTTTATAAAAGACAGTTACGGGCCCTTCATATTTAAGTGTTTAAATCCTATTATTCTGAAATCCTAAGAATCTCTTGACTGCATTTCTCACTTTCTTGTCCTTATTGAAACTTCCACAGTTCTCATCTCATTTTTCCTCAACAATTAGGAATATACCTCTCTATCTTGGCTTTTAAGTTTGTCTTACACAGGACACTTAGAATGGTTTTTTCAAAGAGAAAGCAGAACTGTTTACTCCATGAATCTTTCCAAAGAGAAAGTAGAACCATTTACTCCCATGAAACAAAAGCTATGTAGCAGTGGTTCTTCGCTGAGTTGGAATGGTACTCCAAATTTTTATGTGGCACATAGAAACTCTCACAATGGTTTCCTGTATTGGCATTTACTGCCTGTCTTTTTCATGCATATGAATACTTCCAGAACATTGTGAACATGTGAACACTTCACAGCACCCTAGTGGACCCCAGAACACTGGAATCCACTAGTCTCCATATATGCATGTTTTCTTTTGTTTGTTAATCAGAGTATTTCTTTTACTGAGAATAGGATAACCAACTATCTTAGCATGTCTAGAATTCTTTTGGATTTGGCCTCATGAGTCACACTTACCTTTGGCAAATCTTCATTCCTCAGAATCTCAGATGATTTATCAATGTGATTAAAAGTACTTTTTTTTTTTGGCTGTAGTACTCTTGATGTGTTTTGTAAAAGATATTCTTAAAATAGCTCCTCCTAGAATTATAATCTATTTTTTTCCTACTGGATTGCTGAAACACACACAGCCACAGCCACAGACATCCACACATGCACTCATATCGACACACAGGTGCGTGTATCCATTTACTCTGGTTCAGTTATATTTTGGACTCTCAGAGGAGAGCTGCTACACTTCATGTACCCCTTTGTTTCTTTATCTCAAACACATCTGGCATAGCATTTAGCACACAGTTGGCCAGGACAAATATTTGCTGTATGGTATTAAAAAAAAAAACCTAGGACATCTATGTTGCTATTCTATTCCGTAAGTACCATAAATATTTTGCTATATAAATTAGCATTTAAAGATTTTTCTAATTTTTTCATATTGGGATAAAAATGTCTTCTTTTTACTTCAGTTTACTGCTATCAGCATAAAATTTTGTTAATTTTATTCTTATAGTAGCTTCCCTATATTTAATGTTCATTTGAAGACCTCCATATTGCTGCTTATGTCTGAAAGGGTTATTTGGAAAATTAAAAGTATATATTTTTCAATTTCTTTTTTTCCAATTTTATTTTATTGTCAAGGTGAAGTAGAGGGGTTACAGTTACATTCCTAAGGTAGTGAGTATATTACTTCTTGAACATTGTTATAGGAGGGGTAACAATTTAAAAATATTTTACAAAAGGATTTCTGTGTTGGTTTTCATTTTCTTTATTGGTGGTGATTCTGGCATTTGAACTCAGGGCTTTCTGCTTCAAAAAATGGTGCTTTACAACCATCAGCAAAGCCCCCAGTGTGTCAGCAGTCATGACATCAACGTATCAAGCAAAGCTCAATTTCTTCTCTTGAGAAGAATTACTACTGAGTATGTCCTTAAGGCATTGTTCTGGGCAAGTGAGCCTGAGAGCACTTTAGTTCTCCTTCAATGTACAGGCTGTGAAGTTAGTAGAGATAAGCAGAAGTGGAGTATTTAATGTGTTAGCTGCCAAACACAACAGCAACAACAAAAGGATGATATTACAAACAGAACAATAGCTCCCTTTCTCTTTCTCTTTTGTTGATTTGTCTTAGCTTTAGCCAGTCTGTTTTTTTTTTTTTTACATTTTAAGGGTTTGTCACCTCCTATCATTCCTTTCCCATAAGCTTCTCTTTGTTGTTGATGTGATCTCATTTCTATGAGAATAGAAATAGGATTTAAAAAATGGTCTTTGATAGCCTGTATTGCATTGATTTCCTCTGTGTTCTTGTTTTCAGTCTGTATTACTATTATTATTTCTCTGATAGAAGATCCTCTCAAACTCTACTGATGCTTGTCTGTGTAGTCAGAGGCAATAGAGAGCCAGTGGAACTCTGGGTGAAAGCAACTTACTTGATTATCATTACTTTGCTATGAAGACTGTCAGATGTTGCCCCTGTGATGGTTTTCAGAGATAGGATCTACAAGAGTCAGTTAGACCATGTACTTTCCTATTTTGTGAACCAAGATGAAGGCTTGCTTGCCCTTTCACCTTTCATCCTGTGAGGACACAGCCTTTGTCCCCTTTGTTTTTTTTTAAACCGTAAGTTATTTAATTACTCAAAGATGTGTAAAAACAGTATGATAAAGTCAAATAGGCACTACCTGTTCAGATCAATTTTTTTTGCTTAAAAAAAGATTTTTTATTGTGATTAATAGAAGGGTTACATTATATTCACCAGATGACAGGTGCATAACTTCACAAACATGGATACTCTTTCTCATGACATGGTCCGCATTTCCCTCCCACCTTCCCCGCTTATCTTGATTTCCCCCTTCCCTATCCAATTTCAAACAACCAACTAAGCACATATAAAAAATATCAGACAACAAGGTGAAATATTGTAACAATATGAGATAACCAAGGGATGGCAAAGGAGACAAGAGATAACAGTACATTAAGAACAACAGTCATTCATTATATGGCTTTTGTTCTCTTATCCTGGAGGTCCTTACATTTAGTGTCATACAATTTGGCCTAATGTCTCTAGATTTTTTTCTATTGTAAGTCTCTGCTGGAGAGCCCAAGGTTTCTATTGATTAAGACAAATGAGGGAGACTATTGGGCCTATGTTCCTTTGAGTCTGGCTTACTTCATTTAATATGATTTTTTCTAAGTCTTTCCATTTCCTTACAAAGGGGGTGATGTTCTTTCTGACTGCAGCATAGATTTCCATTGTGTATAAATACCACATCTTGTTGATCTACTCATCAACTGAGGGACATCTGGATTGGTTCCATATCTTTGCTATGGTAAATAGTGCTGCAATGAACATTGTTGTGCTAGTAGATTTAGTATGCCCTAGTTTCTGGATGGTTGGGTAAATGCCAAGTAGTGGAATTGCTGGGTCATAGGGGAGCTCTATGTTTAGTCTTTTGAGGAACTGCCATACTGCTTTCCATAGTGGTTGAATGAGCTTGCACTCCCACCAACAGTGTAGCAGTGATCCCTCCTGGCCACATCCCTTCCACCATCTGTTGTTATTAGTTTTCTTGATCCTGGCCATTCTAACTGGAGTGAGGTGGAATCTTAGAGTTGTTTTGATTTGCATTTCTTTTATGACCAGAGATGTTGAGCATTTCTTCATGTGTCTATAGGCCATTCTTATTTCTTCTTCAGAGAAGACTCTCTTTAAGTCTTTGGCCCATCTTTTAATGGGATGGTTGATACTTTGGAGATTAGTTTTGGAGTGATTCAATTTTTTGAGCTGTTGATATATTTTAGATATGAGGCCTTTGTCCTTTGTATGGTTAGTGAAGATCTTCTCCCATTCTGTAGGCTTCCTAATTAATTTACTAGCTATGTTCTTTGCCTTACAGAAACTCCAGTTTAATGCAATCCCACTTATCCAGCCTTTCTCTGATTTGCTGTGTTTCTTGGTCCTTACTGAGAAAGTTTTGACCTGTGCCAAGGAGGCCTAGTGTATCTCCTATTCCTTCTTGTAAAGTTTTCAGTGTGTCAGCTTTTACCTCTAGGTCTTTGATCCATTTGGAGTTAATTTTAGTGCAGGATGACAAAGAAGGATCCAGCTTTAGTTTTCTGCAGGTGCTTAACCAGTTCTGCCAGCACCACTTGTTGAAGAGGTTGTCTTTCTTCCATTCTATTTTTTTGGCTCCCTTATCAAAGATTAGGTGGCCATAAGTCTGTGATTCAACATCTGGGTCCTCAGTTCTATTCCATTGGTCTTCAGGTCTGTCCTTTTGCCAGTACCAAGCTGTTTTGATTATTATAGCTCTGTAGTAGAGTCTAAAGTTTGGTATTGAAATTCCTCCTGCGCTGTTCTTTCTGCTAAGAAGTGTTTTTGCTATATGGGGTCTTTTCTTATTCCATATGAAATTTTGGATTGCCTCTTCTATTTCTTTAAAGAATGCCATTGGGATATTGATGGGTATTGTGTTGAATTTGTAGATAGCCCTTGGCAAGATTGTCATTTTCACAATGTTGATTCTTCCAGTCCAGGAGCATGGGAGGCTTTTCCATTTCCTCATTTCTGCTTTAATTTCCTTTTTCAGCATTTTAAAGTTTTCATCAAGAAGGTCCTTTACATTCTTAGTTAAGTTTATTCCTAGGTACTTTATTTTCTTTGAGGCTATTGCAAAAGGAGTTGCTTTCCTGATTGTTGCCTCATTCCTCTCACTGTTGGCATAGAGGAAGGCAGTTGTTATATGAGGTTAATTTTATACCCTGCTACCTTTCCAGTTTTGAATCAGCTCAAGGAGCTTGAGAGTGGAGTCTATAGGGTTCTTTAAATACAGAATAATGTCATCTGCAAAGAGGGAAAGTTTCACTTCCTATTTCCCTATTTGGATCCCCTTTATGCTTGCTTCTTGCCTTATTGCACTGGCTAGGAATTCTAATACTATGTTAAAGAGGAGTGGAGAGAGTGGGCGTCCTTGTCTCGTAAGGATGCAATCTTAAGGCACCTTTGGGAGCAGAGACAGCAGGTTTCATCAGAGAGCCAAACCTGCCAGTGTCTTCCTCTTGGTTTTCTCAACTATCCAAACTGTCATAAGACAATAAATTTCTATGCCTGATAGATTACTCAGCATGCTGTGTACATTTTGCCATAAAGCCACACAAGCAGACCTAGTAGAATGTAATCTGAAGGAAATCAGATTCTTAAAAAACCTCCAGTTTTGGTCCTTATTAAGAAAGTTTCGACCTGTGCCAAGGAGGCCTAGTGTATCTCCTATTCCTTCTTGTAAAGTTTTCAGTGTGTCAGCTTTTACCTCCAGGTCTTTGATCAATTTGGAGTTAATTCTAGTGCAGGGAGACAAAGAAGGATCCAACTTTAGTTTTCTGCAGGTGCTTAACCAGTTCTGCCAGCACCACTGGTTGAAGAGGCTGTCTTTCTTCCATTCTATTTTTTTGGCTCCCTTGTCAAAGATTAGGTGGCTATAGGTCTGTGGTTTAATATCTGGGTCCTCAGTTCTATTCCATTGGTCTTCAGGCCTGTTCTTGTACCAGTACCAAACTGTTTTGATTATTATAGCTCTGTAATAGAGTCTAAAGTTTGGTATTGAAATTCCTCCTGCACTGTTCTTTCTGCTAAGAAGTGTTTTTGCTATACAGGGTCTTTTATTATCATAGCAAATAAGAGAAAGGCTGGATAAGTGGGAGTGCATTAAACTGCAGAGCTTTTGTATGGCAAAGGACATAGCTAGTAAATTAATTAGGAAGCCTACAGAGTGGGAGAAGATCTTCACCAACCAAACAACGGACAAAGGCCTCATATCTAAAATATATCAACAGCTCAAAAAATTGAATCACTCCAAAACTAATCTCCAAAGTAACAACCATCCCATTAAAAAATGGGCCAAAGACTTAGAGTCTTCTCTGAAGAAGAAATAAGAATGGCCTATAGACACATGAAGAAATGCTCGACATCTCTGGTCATAAAAGAAATGCAAATCAAAACAACTCTAAGATTCCACCTCACTCCAGTTAGAATGGCCAGGATCAGGAAAACAAATAATAACAGATGCTGGAGGGGATGTGGCCAGGAGGGATCACTACTACACTTTTGGTGGGAGTGCAAACTCGTTCAACCACTATGGAAAGCAGTATGGCAGTTCCTCAAAAGACTAAACATAGAGCTCCCCTATGACCCAGCAATTCCACTACTTGGCATTTACCCAACCATCCAGAAACTAGGGCATACTAAATCTACTAGCACAACAATGTTCATTGCAGCATTATTCACCATAGCAAAGATATGGAACCAATCTAGATGTCCGTCAGTTGATGAGTGGATCAACAAGTTGTGGTATTTGTACACAATGAAATTCTATGCTGCTGTCAGAAAAAACGACATCACCCCCTTTGTAAGGAAATGGAAAGACTTAGAAAAAATCATATTAAGTGAAGTAAGCCAGAGTCAAAGGAACTTAGGATTAATGGTTTCCCTCATTTGTCATAATCAGTAGAAACCTTGGGCTCTACTAGCAGAGATCTGCAATAGAGCAAAACCTTGATACATAAGGCCATATAGTACGAAGCTAATTGAAAAGACCTCCAGGATATTGAAACAAAAGCCATATAATGAATAATTGTTGTCCTTAATGTACTATGTTATCTCTCATCTCTTTTGCTGTCCCTTGGTTATCTCATATTGTTACAGTATCTCACTTTGTTATCTGATATATTGGATTTATTTGTATTTCTTTATTTGAAATTGGATAGGGAAGGGGGGAAAACCAAGACGGGGCGATGGAGGGGAGGGAAATGGGGACCAAGATATGTGAAAGGGTGTCAATATATGTGAATTAATGTACCTTCTATCTGGCAAATATCATGTAACCCTTTTATAATTACAATAAAAATATAAAAAAACCCTCCAGTTTTGGGAGGTCTGTGGGGGAGATTATTTGTTTCTTCCCCCCTAGGGATTATATACTTTCTCGAGGAAGACTATTGTAATTTGATGTACCAGATGTAAATGTGCAGGAAGTTTAGGATTAGTATTAGTGCATACTCACTGGCTCTAAACAACTGCAGTGAAATGGATGTTAATGATCACACACGAACAGCACATGCACAGTTCAGGTGTTTTTAAAACAATCCTGTCTCCTCTCCCCATACCTCTTCCCCCCCCCCTTTAAAGGTTTACAAAGCCTCTAAAAAGTTCAAGCCACTTCTCCCTCATAGGGAAAAGGAAGAGGATCACTGAAGTCTTCTCTGATGCAGTCTTGCTCAATATGTGTACCTTTCAACCCTGTACTGAAGTCTGGCAATGCAGTCCAGATCTCTTCTCCCTTGTGGTGGGGAATGGTGGGTGGTGAGCATGGTGGATGAAGACTCTTCAAGTGGTCTTCAGTGACTACCGAAGCAGTGTATTTCAGTGAATACTTCTGGTTTGGGCCCCATGCCTTAGCTTCATACTCCACATCTGGGTCTTTCTCTTTTCAGTTAGGTCAGTTAGCTTGTTTGCCAATGTCTTTCTTTGCAGAACACTGAGATTTAGTGTCTGTTATAGTCCTTTATTTGTTTTCTTGGTTTTTTTTTGGAGGGTGGCGAGGGTGGGTGGGAATTGCACTTAATACTTGCTAGGCAATTACCCAGCCCCAACATGTATGTTTTCTTTTAAACAACTATGGGCTATCTCAGCTTCTTATGTTTTCCTCCTGGATCCGTTCTTCCTATGTTTGAATTACCAAACTTTCCTTTGGTAAGAATATGAGCACACAGGAACAAAAATAAACAGGCTATGTGTTGTTATTCAGATCCATTTCTTTTAGGCTCATGCTTTTATTGGTGGATTTTCCTTGCCATATGTGTAGCTGTGCTCCATTTTCTAGTCTGCTGCATCTTCCTCTGAGAGCAGAGGCACTTGTATTCTGTCCTTTCTAGTCAGTATAAGTGGAATACAGTGCACATACCAAAGTACTGCTTCCATAGTCTGTCGCCTATGGTGAAATAAAAAATAGTTTCTTTAGGAACAATAGAAAAAAATAAATTAGAAAAAGAGTAGTGCCCCTTTGTCTGTGGATTTTTGCCTTCCATGGTTTCAGTTACCCATAGCAACTGCAGTTGGAAAATACTAAATACTAAATGGGAAATTGCAGAAATCAAGTATGTATAATTTTTTGGTCAGCCTAAGGCTTGAACTTTGTGGATCTGGACACTGTCCCTGAATTCTTTGTGTTCAGGGCTAGCCCTGTACCCTTGGAGCCACAGCACCACCACTTTTGTGTCTTTTTTTGTGATTTAATTGGAGATTAGAATCTTACAGACTTCCCTGCCTGGGTTGGCTTTGAACCATAATCCTCAGATCTCTGTCCTCAGTCTTTTTTTTTTATGATTTAATTGGAGATTAGAATCTTACAGACTTTCCTGCCTGTGTTGGCTTTGAACCATATTCCTCAGATCTCTATCTCCTGAATAGTTAGGATTACAGGTGTGAACTACCAGTGCCTGCTGAATATCATACACTTTTTTTTTTTTGCCAGTCCTGGGCTTGAGCTCAGGGCCTGAGCACTGTCCTTGGACTTTCTCAAGGCTAGAACTATACCATTTGAGGCACAGCACCACTTCTGGCTTTTTTCTATATATGTGATACTGAGGAATAGAACCCAGGTCTTTGTGCATGCTAGGCAAGCACTCTACCAAGAGGCCAAACCCCTGGGCCTCATATACTTTTTTTAAGTGATGCTATATTCTAGGCAGTGTGCTGACATGGCATACTACCTTGCTGTTCCCAGCTGTGGTGCAAATATATCTTAGGTCTACATGTTTTCTGTTCACACCCGTTAGTCACTGAGCATCCATCTCCATTGTCAGAGAGAACCCCATTGTCTTATGGCATCAGGAGTGTATGTGCTTTCCTCCAGGTGCGCTGGAATGCATATTCTGGATAACAAGTGCTACTCTACACTTGAGCACTGAAAACTCATTCTGCACAAATAATCTTCTTTTTAAAGATTAGTTTCATGTAAAATAAAGAAAATAAAAGTCTGCTGAGTGCCAGTGGCTTATTATCCTAGCTACACAGAAGACTGAGATCAGAAAGTTTTGGCTCGAATCCAACATGGATGGAAGGAACAGAAGACTCCATCTTGATTAACCAGGAAGATGCCAGCCTGGAGATATGGCTCAAGTGGTAGAATACCACATGCAATCTCTGGTGGATTTGGTTGTTCGCATTTCTGATTTTCCAATCTGTTGCCCATTTCTTGGTCAAGCCACCCTTGTCATTCATAGGTTCTAACGAAAATAGCAAAAATAATCTACTGCTTTCTGGAGTTTTTCTCATTTTTTTCTATCTGTCCACACTGCTACCATGGTAAACATGGTTTAAAAGGAGTAAAATCAGAGTACTAGAGTAGAGATTACTAACCTGGCAGCATTCAGCTTGGTAGAGTCTGGTGGTCTCTGAGGTCCTTTAACCACAGGCCAAAAAAAACAAAAACAGTGTTCACTCTATTTCCAGGAAGATGCATAGCCATATTAATTTCATCATTTCTTTGCAAGTGTCTGTGTAACTCTAATTACTAAAAATCATTGCACTGATGAGAATCATGAGAATAGCTAATGCCCTCATCGTAACCCCTGACAATCCCCCGGACTCCACCAAGTCACCCTCATGTTTCTGGAAATATGCCTACTAGAAATCTAAATGATATCTGTGATCCATGACTATTCCCCTTTTCCTACTTCATGATGGAAAATAACTGTTAGTGAAATATGTTTCAAAATAAAGTATGCATAATAATTCATTAGAGAGCAGGCTGTTCAAATGGATTAGGTATAGTTTGCATATCACAGAAAAAAGTGAAAATTAAGGAAAGCTCTGGAAAAGAAGATAGCTGTTTTTTAATTAAATATGGCCAATGTGGTGTTGAAAAAAATATCTTAGTCAATGAAATGCTGTACCTGCCTGTATGATTTGGAGTCACTGCTTTAAAACATAAAAGCAGTGAGTGTAGAAATTCCTACCCCATTTAAGCTATCATGCATTGACATTTTCCCATTTGTTGCAATTACCAAGAATACACTTCATCAAATACTATCATGCTTGTGCACACGAATATTTATTGGGAAATAGAACGGGGTATTTAAACAAATCATTCAGCTTTCTTGACTTCATCAGGTTGTTTGTGGACAGGCCACTTTACAAACCCACAAACAACAAATCAAAGGGATGTAACATCTTTTACGTTATCAGGAAATGTGGCATAGAAACAAAACATGAAATGGAGTCTGTGAACTTTATTACTCAAGGTGACACGTGAATATGTGGATGGCTGTGTGTGGCTCCCAAATGAGATTTGTTGCATCCTCCAAACTTCACAAAATGTGTAAGGCAAGAAGAAAGTTTCCAAACTCAAGACAGACTCCTCAGATTCCTGAGGATGTGAGATAGGAAACTGGTGAAGCCTACAGTCATTTGTAGGAGAGAAAGTGTGTGAGGTGGGTGGAGAGGGCAGGTGTACTGGCATGAAGAATTTCAGGTATCTTCTCTGCTCAATTATTTTAGCACAGGAAATACAGAAGTCAGTAGTCTTACAGGTATCTTTCCCCACCACAGAAGGCAATGAATGTGGATTTGGCAATGATATCATACAGTAGGAGGCCAATGGTTCAAGTGAAAACAATTCATTGCATCATTGCTATTTGTCCTAAAACAATCTCTTCTCCTATAGGTCTACGCACTAGATAGGAGAACACTGTTGGAAATCCTGGTCTTGGCCCAGAGATTGGTCATTTGGGAAGATATAAATGGGACAGACCTGCTTTCCCAGGTATCACTTAGGAGTGATGCTTCTTGTTGATCACGCAGGAGAGAAGGAACTCAGTTATCTGAAGCCACTGATTCATTATTCCTCACCTCCGCCTCAGTATTGACACAATGTCTGAAGATCACTGAAGCAGATAGGACTAAATCACACTTTTCAATCTACCTGTTGGGGGATTGGCTTCTTGTGTTAGACTAGATAATGCTGGTAGAAACTAGTTGAACTCAAACTACTTGTTTGATGAAATGGGCTACCTTTCATTTTTCTGTGCCCAAGTAAATAATTACTTGGGTGCCAGTTCCACCTGTATATTTGGAGGAAAGCAGTACCTCATTCATATTCTTATCTCCTATTTTCCACAGGAGTATTACAAGCATTGGAAAACTATTTTGAAATCTTTGTAAAAACCTCTAAATTGAGGTGCATGTTGGTTTTTTTTTACTTGTTTGTACAGGTGTTATCAGTTGAAATCTTTGCTTTTTCATTTCACAAGTATTATATAATGCTGTACTCTTCAGGAACACCAGAATATGATCTTTGGCTAGAAATTTTAAAATATTCATGTGTCCCAGAATTCCCACCTCCACCCCCCCCACTAAGATGTCATTATCACAATTGGCCTAACCAAAAAATTCCTGCCAGAGAAGATACTCATTTCTTAAAATTACTTGGCTATGAAGATCAGAACTTATATTGCTCATCTATTAAATTTTTAAACAAAATGACCTTAGCAAACACACATAACTGAATTCCAGGAAACATTATCAGAATTCCTGTTAGACTCTATGTCTCCTGTTAGACTCTGGGTCAGACTCTATGACAGGCATTGGGGAGAAAAAGGCAAATGTAACATTCAGAAAAGCAAGGAACAAAGATTTAGCAAACAACTCAAATGCAATAAGAACTGTGATAGTTTGGTTCTGTGATTCCAGTGTCAGTAGATTTCTGACTCAGTTAATCTCATCTGCCAAATAAATGTCATCTCTGCCCCACTGCAAATGACTTTTTATCAAGTTCTCATTTTCTTGGCTCATTTTACTAGGTGCTCCCCAGTGGATAACTTTCAAGGGACAATAAACCAGTCTCTAGTCCATCTGCAAACTGTGATAGTTATAATGTTCAGGAGATATTACTTAGGCTGTCTGCCTACCTGCTCTTGTATCAAAGGACTGAACAACTGATTTCTATAAGATCTATTAGGAATATAATTCCTCAATGTGATTCATTTTCTCCCTCTCTTCCTTTGGCTTCTCTCTTCCTCCCTGCCCAAATGAGAATATTTATTGGGTATGAGTGGAATTATTTCAGAGGCTTTCTGAAAAGGTGTTATGGTTATATCTCTGAGTTGTTCCTCACCCCGAGGCTGCATTTTAATTGATTGGATGCTTTTATCTTCAGGGACTTTTTTTTCCCAGTTTTATTTTTCATCACTTGGAAACAAGAATCTGTTTCCTATTCTAGTTCAGGACCTCCTGTTTTTGAGAACTCTGAAGGAAAGGTAAAGAAAAGAATTAGGATACCTCATGTTCTCCATGGCTTTTACATTTATTTTCTTTGCACACATAGCATTAAGTGCAAGCCCTGACATTGAATGCCCTGCACTACATCTACAGTACCTTTCTTATGACCCACCAGGAAACTCTTTGTCTCTGGCCATCACAGCTTGTGCTAGTTCCAGTCTCTCAATAATCACATTTCTTGTTTAGCCCTGCAGGATGTACCCTGGAAACCTTTGCATCAGTGGTCTCCAACGAAGAGCAAGACAATATTGCCCTCAGAGAAGGGCAGTGTCATGGCAGGGAAAAAACTTCAGTGAACTTGGCCAAGAAACTCACTGTGGGTCATTTTCTGGAATGGAATTCAACTTGTAACTCTTTAGTCAAAAATCCCATGGGACTTAGATTTCATGAGTAAGCGGAAATGACAATGAATTGTGTCACCTTAAAAATTAATGCTGTTTTTCTTGTGTTCTTGATACAGACTTCAACTGCAGGCTGTCTGAATGATTTCTTCTGAATAAACTGCCTGATTTCTGTAAGCAGAACCCAGGCAGGCTAGTTTTCTTCACTGTGAAGAAGCAGATAGAATTCTCTTATCTCCTTGGCGGATGTTTAAAAATACATAAAGCGAAATCGTATCACTTTTAAGCACATTGAGTGTAAAAGCACACAGTCAGCCCTGTCAAATTTTTCTTTTCTTTGGCGACGTGGGATAATTACAGTAAGTGCAGACAAACTAGGTTTTCTATTACAGGCAGATTTTTGTGATTGAATTCTGGACTTTCCTTCAGGACTTTTGTTTCTCAGTGTGGTCAGCAGGGGGCACCAAATCCCCGTAATTCTCAGAGCTCTGGGCTGAGCGTTCACAGGAGGCTCCAGCAGAGGCCTGTGAAGCTTCTGTGTCTGTTGAGACCATTTTGGATGGAAAACATATTGAAGTCTCTCTGTTTACCAAATCATTGTTAACCCAGGAGCTAACACCCCAGTTTCAGTGTCCTCAGATGCGCTCGACTCAGCAGCTGGCAAGATCTGTACTTGTAAGTACGTCAATGGCCTCTGCAAACTCTTCCACTTCTAGTCCCCTCATTGGGTGAAGGTGAAGTGTGGGAGGAATTGGGACACATGCTCGAGTGTCCTTGAAAAGAGGGAGTGTGACAGCGAGGCTTTCTTTATCTCTTGAAGGCAGAGAATTGATTGGTGTTTGGTCCTCAGGCAAGTTCTAGTTATTGAATACTGCTTAATGATCTTTTCAGTTCTTGTGTTTCATAAGAATAATTTGGTTTTCTTTTTCAAAAATCTCAATCCTTTCCCCCCTCCCTCCTTCGCTCCCTCCCTCCCTCCCTCCCTCCCTCCATCCCTGCCTTTCTTCCTTTCTTTCTTCCTTCCTTCCTATTTTTGCCAGTCCTGAGGCTTGAACTCAGGGCTTGGGCACTGTCCTTGAGATTTCTCAAGGCTAGCACTCTACCATTTGAGGCACAGCACTAATTCAGGCTTTTTCTCTGTGTGTGTGGTACTAAGGAATCCAACGCAGTGCTTCGTGTATGCTAGGCAAGCACTCTACCACTAGGCCACACTCCTGGCCCTGATTTGGCTTTCTTTACTGTATTTCTTTCCCTTTCCTTTTTTTTTTTTGGCAGTTATGGGCTTGAACTCAGGGCCTGAGCACTGTCCTTGTACTTTCTCAAGGCTAGAGCTCTACCACTTAGCCTCAACACCACTTCTGGCTTTTTCTGTGTATTAAACCTGGGTCTTGGTGCATGCTAGGCAAACATTCTATCACTAGGGCAAACTCTCAGCCTCCCTTTCCTTTTTTTTTTGTTAAATTTTTTCTTGTCTGTTAGGGCCTGGGCACTGTCCCCTAGCACAGTTTTGCTCAAGGCTGGTTCTCTACTAACTGAGCACACATTCTCTTCTGGCTTTCTGGTAGATAATTCCAATTAAGAGTCTCACAGACATTCCTACCTGGGCTGGTTTTGAACCATTATCCTCAAATCTCATCTTCCTTAATATCTAGAATTATAGATATGAGCCACTGGTGCCTGGCTCTATTTTATAAACTAGAGTTTCTAAATTGGAAACATCTTTCAAAACTGTCCCATTGATGTGGCTGGTTTAGTCTTAAAAATAGTGTTTCAAAATTGGCTATCCACATGCAGAAAATGGAAATGATATCCTTATATAACACCCTGTACCAGAATCAGTTTCAAATGGATCAAAGTAAAGTCAATGTAAGGCCAAGTACCATGGAAATATCACAGGGAGTGAGAGGGGAGACACCCTGACTCATTCACACAGGTCAAAACTTCCCTGGCAAAGATCCAGAATCCCAACACATCAAAGAAAGGCTGGCTAGATGGGATTGCATGAATGGAAGAGTTTCTGCACACCAAAGGACAAAGCTAGTGAGATAAATAGAAAGCCCACAGTATGAGAAATTTTTACCAGATAGTATCAGACAAGGGCCTCATACCTAAAATATACTTAAAGCACACACAAAAAATTAACCCTCCAAAAAATCCCCAACGATAAAACAACCCAATTAGCAAATAAGCTAAAGACTTAAAGAGAGAATTCTCCAAAGAAGAAATAAAAATGGCCAACAGACATATGAAGAGATGTTCAGCATCTCTGGCCTTAAAAGAAATGCAAATCAAAACAATATTGAGATTCCTCCCCATCACAGTTAGAATGGCTATTACTAAGAAAACTAACAATAACAGATGCTGGTGGGGATGCAACCAAAAGGGAACTCCATTATACCGTTGGTGGGAATGCAAACTTGTTCAACCACTCTGAAAAGCAATATGGATGTTCAGCTACAGACTAAATATAGAGCTTTCCTATGACTCAGAACACAAACAAGGCTACACTAAAGCTACCAGCACACCCATGTTCACTGTAACATTGTTTACCATAGCTAAGATACACTGAGGAGCCCCTCAGTGGACAAATGGATTAAGAAAAAGTGCTATATGTATGTGTATGTGTGTATATGTACATATATGTATATATACATATATATATGCACAATGGAATTTTATTCTTCCATTAGAAAGAATATTGTACCATTTTTTATTAAAGAATTTATTAATATTGATTTTTACATTATATTTCAAATGACAAGTTTAACAAACAAGTGTTCAAGAAGGGGATCTCTATATACAGATATTGTACCATTTTTAAGGAAATGGGAAGTCTTGGAAAAATTATAATACGTGAAGTAAGCCAAAGAAACAGGTTCCATATTTTCCATCATTTGTGAAAACTAGAATGTGTCTGTCAATCTACAAGTAAACACACTGGATGGTTAAAAAAAATACCTTGGGACATGATAATTATATAGACCTCTAGGCATTCACTCTGAATGAGACCAAGTGAGGATATTCTTAGAAGAGGAAAACATAGATACAATGCTTATGTGCATCTGGTCATATAAAATAATATTCATCAAAATAAGCAATAGAAACAATAGGAAATAGAATCAATTAGGATTTTTCTTTTTTGATGTTTGATTTTCTTTTCCGTTTGTTTGTTTATGTCTTTGAGATGGTAAGAGGGGGCACAGAAATGGTGTGATAAAGAATGAACAAACGCAGCAGTGGTACCCACTAGATACTATGTTGAAAATGAACTATACAAATTTAAGGTGGGGAAGGGAGGGAAAAACTAGGAGAGAGGGAAGGAGTGACATTGTTCAGAAAGAAATGTACTCTTACCTGACTTACATAACTGTAACTTCTCTGTACATCACCTTAAAAATAACAATAAAACAAATGCATTAAAAATATTGTTTCGGCCAGGTGCTAGTGGTTCATAACTGTAATCCCAGTTACACAGGAGTCTGAGATCTGACGATCCCAGTTTGAAGCCAGCTCGGGCAGGAAAGTCCATGAAATTTAACCAACTGAAAGAATCAGTGCTGTGGCTGAAAGTAGTAGAGCACTAACTAGCCTTGAGCAAAAGAGCTCTAAGTTCAAGTCCCACCACCACCAAACATAAATAAACAAACAAATAAATAATGCTTCATATAGTACTTCTTTTTAGATATTTAGCTTGCTTTACGAGTCATTATTTCCAGTAGATTAATTAGGGTAGAGGGCAAGGGCCAGTCTTAAGAAGTTGGAATATCTTCTGTCTAGTTCAGGAGGATCTAGGTATAGCTTAGTTTGTTCTAATAACACAGGATGTATTTTTAAGTCTCTTTTTAGTAAGTGTGAATAAAAAATGTGATAAATTATGAACATGTGCAACTTAAGAATCATGTAAGTTTCTAGTTAATACAAGTGAGTCAAACCATCTAGCAGAGGACTACAATAGCTCAAAACCTAGGTACATAAAGCCATATAGGATGAGACTAAATGAAAGGATCTCTAGGATATGGAAACAAGATGTTTATCTTGTGTGATTGTTGTTCTTAATGTACTATGTTATTTCTCTTCTCTTTTTTTGCCCCTTGGTTAATCTCATATTGTTACTGTATCTGACTTTGTTACCTAGTATATAGGTTTATTTGTTTATTTGAAATAGTAAAGGGAAGGGGGGAAAACAAGATGATTTGGAGGGGATGGGGGGAGGGAAATAGGGACAAAAACATAAGAAGGGGTATCAATGTGTGAGAAGTAATGCACCTACTATGTGGCGAATGTAACTGTATCCCCTCTATACATTACCCAACAATAAAAAATAAAATAAAAATAAGAATCTTTTAAGTTTCTGAACGCTCATGTCATCTGAGTTTTCAACTTTTGGTAGGATTTGAGGATGGTATTTCAAAGTGTCCATGAACAGTCAATCTTTGAAAGGTGAAATTTGTGCTCTCCCTTTCTTTCTTACCCTCTTTCCTCTCTCCCTCCCTCTCCCCCATCCCACCCCAGTCTTTCCTCCCTTTCCTCTTCCTCTCTTTGCAAGGAGGCCCATAAATGTTGATTCCTTTTCAGAATTTTAAGTGATTAGTAAGTAGGACTCTTCACCTGTTGTTTGAATAGGAATGTAAGCCCTACCCTACTTATAAGCTAAATGACCTTGACAAGTTGCTTAGCTCTTAGTGTTTCCATTTCCTTATCTTTAAAGAAATGACAGTATAATATGGTTAATGTGAGAATCAAGTGAGTTATTACATGCAAAGTAGTTACACCAGAGCCTAGTATGTAGTATTTGAGAAATATATGAGAAATATGCTCTGAAGGGTTATTTAACATCTACTATGCTAGGCCTATGAAATTTTTATGTCTAAGTTTCTACCATGTAATGTTTATATGGACTCAGCTTCCTGGCTTGTATTTTTGGACTCATGTATGCTGATAGAAACCTTTGAGAGAGAAGAATGGGAACAACTAAAATCCTGTAAGAAATCATATCACATCTCTTAAATATAGTTTATTTAAACAACATTTATATTTGTGCTTATTATTTCATAGGCTATTTTAAACACTAAGCAAATATTAACTCATCCAATCCTCATTATACCATGAGAATACTTGTTGAATTTCAATTAAAAAATCCCCTACTCCAGTGTCTGACATGAAAATCCTTCAATAAATATTTGCTGAAGGAATGAACACTTGTGAGTGTCTCAGTCAGCCTATCCTGTTTGGCTATCGGAAAAACAAACAATCTCCAGGATGCTCTAGTAAGAGAGCTGATGCATTTTCAGAAACTAGGAACAATTAAGACTTCCACATGATGAATTCCATCAGTCTTATAGGGACAAGAGTCTTGTAGACTATATTGAATATTCACTCTGTATTGAATATTCACAAATATGAGTCTAAATTTTAATTTTTTTCTTTATTTTGGATTTTGAGCAGAGAGCATCAGATTTTTGTTGAAAACATTAAAATTTGCCAATTTTTCTTCCTTCTTTTGATACTATTTTTTTAACCTTTATTCTAATCTGAGTTTATCTTGATCATTTAGTGTCATTGTCTTGAGATTAGTAAGTACTTAATGTTCTATAATGCCTTATTATGATTAAAATTGTATATGCTGGGAGCTAGTGGCTCACACCTGTAATCCTAGCTACTCAGGAGGCTGAGATCTGAGGATCACAGTTTGAAGCCAGCCCTGGCAGAAAAGTCCCTGAGATTCTTATCTTCAATTAGCCATCAGAAAACTGGAAGTGGAACAGTGGCTCAGGGTGGTAGAGTGCTAGCTTTGAGCAGAAAAGTTCAGGGACAGTGCATTGAATTCAAATCCCATGACTGACAAAAAACAAGAACAAAAACAACTCCCTCTTCCAAAAAAACCTCCATACACATTGATCCTGAATAATAACTTACTTTTAATAAATTGTCAAATTTATTCAAATACTATTTGGGAAGTGTAGATAGCTATATGCTAGATTTTCAGAAGCTACAATGAATTCTCCCTTCCCCTCCCCTCCCTTCTTCTCTCCTTTCCTTCCCTCTCCTCACCCCTCCCCTCCCCTCCCCTCCCCTCCTCTCCCCTCCCCTCCTCCCCTCTCTTCCCTTCCCATCCAGGTTCTTCCTTCCTCTCCTTTATCCCCTCCCTTCCCCTTTTTCTTCCTCTCCTCTACCTTTCCCTCTCCTTTCCTTTTTATCTTCTCTGCTGCCCTTACAAGTTATACATTATTGTAGATAATTTTATCTTGAAAAACAAACAGAATCAGGATCTCCTTTTTGTCTTATTTTATGGTTAGCTTTTTCAGAATTACCTTGAATCTGATCATGGCAAAGGCTGAAATAGTTGGGTACTTTCTCTCAAAAATGTTGCTGCTGAAGGCAGATGTTCAAGACATGACTTATGTCCCCAAGGTCAGCATTTGAACAGGTTTTCTACTGGAAAAATAACAAAGTCATAAAAAAAAACTTAACCTACAATGAAAAGACAGAAATATTTTCTTTGTAAGAAAACTTGGCAGAGCTTTATTGAGTAAGTAAGAAAGCAAGCAGAATATAGACAAACAGGCAAACAGAAAGCAGAGACTCTGAGAGAGTGTTCTGAAGGAGAAACATTCAGTTCTCTAGCCTCACGGTATTTTATATGGTAAAGTCAGAGGATCTTATGTAAAGATAGGTGGTTTGACAATCTTTACAAATGAAAAGAATCAAATTTATGCTTATAGTAATAATGATTTACTTTCACATTATGTTTTAAGTACTCTGAAACCATGTCAAATGTTTAGCTAAGCATATATTCAAGATGTTTCTTATGGAAACATGTGTGTGTATGTGTGTGTGTGTGTGTGTGTGTAGAGTCAAGTGAACAACTTTTATCTTTTGTGTCTATCTGAATTTATATTGAATCCCTCAATTGATTTCATTTTTTTTGTAGGGGGGATGGTGGTGTTAGTGGAATACTGCTGAGTGCAATATACTTGAATATGAAATTCTGTAAGACGTTTATTTTTAACTAATTCTAAAACTTCTGAGGTTATAGAGTTGCTTTTGTCTTCACTGAACTTGGAAAACAATGAGTAGTTTTTACACAGAGATTATATTGAGTGTTTGTAGATTTACAATTGTCTATTATTATAATTGTATCTTATTACAACTGACAAACATCAGCATTATTGTCTTTTCTTTTTCCTGGTTTAATTTTTCTTTCTTCTTCCCAACAGAATTCTTTTTCAGAGCTTTCCCAGATTTTAAATTAAATTAGTATTCTTTAGATTCCATGTGATATGTGTTAACATTCTGTTTAGATAAATGGTTGATGATTGTTTTCATAGTTTTCATTATGGACTTTGACATTATTGAAAGAATACATAATTCAAAAGTTGACAGGCTTTTGAAGTGTTTTTTCTCCTAAGCAATCCCTATAAATGAATCCTTCTTTTCTTTGACTATGGATGTGATGCAGATGTCTGATAAGAGATAAGATCATAACATTTCTGTCATATCTCATTGGATTTACAGGAGGACTTGAGTGACCAGAAGTGCACATGACATTGTAGAATCAGCTTGCTAATACGCATTGATGATTTCATAAGTTTGTGATGGTTTGGTGATATTAGGATTTGAACTTTGAGCTTCATGCTTGCTAGGCAGGCACTCTACCATGTGAGCCATGACTTGTTTTCTTTAGTTGTTTTTCAGGTAAGGCTCTACGCCTTGTATTTTGCTTGGGTCCAGCTTTGGACAGCTCTCCTCTTATTTCCCTCCTACTAGAGGGCTGTAGCGTTGAGCTACCATATTCAGCAGAGGCATTTCTTTAATCTATCAATTTGAAAAATATCTAAAGAGGCCCAAAAAGATAAATAGTTAAGCCTTCTGGGGAAGGCTAGCTTGACCTGAACTTTTCTTGAAACAGATTGACTTATACAACTCATAGGTGGAGAGGAAGGAAGGGGTTGGGAACAGAAGACACTGTACAAAACGAAATGTACTCCTTACCTGACTTGTGTGATTGGAATTTCTCTGTACAGCACCTCTATAATAACAGTGAAGTAAATTTTTAAAAAGATGCAGTTTTGGTACTTTGCCCTGAGAACTTCAGATATACGCACATCCTTCTTGGGGCACAGCTAAGACTCAGCAAGAAGTCCAACGTTCCTGGGATTTACTTTGGTCTTTTCTTTTCAGTCATGGGCCTTTTTCCTGCCAGCCACATTGGTATTGGGGGAGGGGAGAAGGGGTCAAATGGTCTTGTGCCAACAGCTATTTCTTACCAGTGTAGGAATTCTGGTTATTGCCAGCAATAAAAGGTTTCTGTTAGGATGGTAATTTTCTCCTAAACTCCATTTTACATTATGGACGTAGCCATAGAAATGCTTGACAATTTGCTTTTAGTACGGAGAAAAATCACCTTTTGATTCTGTATTTAAGTAAGAATACGATCCACAAATTGGCTGGTGATTTCATTTCGTGTGTGACTTAAAAAATGAGAAATACTGTCATTTCTCTGCTGTCACATCCCCATGGGTAGATAGTTGATGCCAACCCAGGGTGGTTTGGCTTCAGTTCTTAATTATTTCACTAGTGGGATGATTGATCATTTTTCATCCTCCCAAAAATGTTTCTTTAGGATTCTCCTAATTTCCTTTAATGATGTTGCTTTTAGAATCAAACAGATAAAAGTGCTGAAATGTTTTTATGTGATTAGAATATGTAAGAAAAGAAATTTTTTGTGTTCTTATTTCAGCTTGGATTATGATTATGATTGTGTGATTGTGCCTGACTTCTGTTTGTATGTGCATATATACATGCGTGTGCCTGTATCTGCGGGTGTGTGTGTGTGTGTGTGTGTGTGTGTGTGTGTGTGTATGCGTGCTGGTACTGGGGCTTGAATTCAGGGCCTTACATATTCATTCAGCTATTTTGCTAAAGGATGGTATTCTAATACTGAGCTATGCCTCCTGTCAGGTCTTTTGTTTGGTATCTGCAGATACGGGTCTCTTAGATTTGTCTTCTCAGGTTGGATTGGAATCGCCATGCTCAGATCTCAACCTCCTGAGTAGCTAGGATTACAGGTATGAACCACTGGTTCCCAGCGTGTGGCTGCTGCCGTAGATAGAAATGACCTGACCACAAATGGGACAGTGTGTCCTACAAGCCTGAAGAAGTCTCCCTTACTTGGAAGTTTTATTTAAAAACCTCTGCATTGACTTTGAAAATTTTGTAGACATATAAAAACTGAACTAATTACTCATTTTTTAATATAACGTGGGAACTTTCTATCAAATATCTTAAAGCATTCAGCATTTAATTTCCTTTTTTCAATGTTAAGGATAGAACCCAGGGCCTTACACATGCAAGACAAGCACTTTACCACTGAGCCACATCCCAGCCCACTTCTAATCTCCCATAAGGTTTTAAAGTATTTGCTTGCAGAAACTTGAATACCTACAAATTTCCATTAGATAATCCCTATTCCTTTTTGGGCTGTGTGTATCTGCCTCTAGGGAAAGGAAACAAAAGTTTAGGAGATATATTTTATTCATGAAGTTGCTCTCTTTACACTTCAGAGGAAAAAAGCTGCTGGGCAGGTGAGTAGAATATGTATCTTGTGTTCTGATATGTCTGCCCATCAAGGCTAGTGGATATAGTCCACTTCAATGACCTTTCTAGGAGTCAAAACTGACATTGACATTAACAAAAAGGATATGGGACAGAGAGCTGGCTGAGTACAGGTTGCAAACTAGCCTCAAGCTTCACTGTAAGCTGTACCTTTTATGCTACTGTACCCAGCTTAGGCACAATATTTGCATCTACGTGACCTGAATGATCCTTTAACACTTCAGAATTTCATTTGAGCAGAGGAAGGAAGAATTGTGTTCAGCCTATTTGACAAACAGGCTCTTTGGGAATACAAATGATTTGATAATTTAGAAGCTAAAAGTCACCAGATTAGGAATAATGGAACCTCTTCTAGATATGGTGATACACCTATTTGTGACAGAATAGTCCAAAGGCATTTCAAAATTGTGCTCACTACAAAAAATTCCATTTGCATCCAGTATGGTTGGAATGTATGTGTCCTTCTGAAACTTATACATTGGAGGATGAATTCGAAGATGATGATAATAAGATTTGGGGCTGTTGAGAGGTAATTAGTTCATGGGAAGTCTGTCTTCATTAATGGTCTTACTGACTTTAAAAGAGAGTCCTCAGGTTGCTACCTGGCTGACATCTTTTCTACCTAGAGAGGGAGCAGCAGTTTGTTTATTCTTCCTTTTTTGCTACATGAAGAGGCATCAATAAGATGCTATCTTGGAAAAACTCACTGGATACTGTATCTTTTGGCTTCTTGGCCTTGGGTTTCCTAACCTCCACAACTGTGAAAGATAGATTTGTACTATTGGTAAATTACAATATGCTTTACTTTAGTAGCCAAAAGAGACTAAGGAAGATTCTGATAGTCATAGAAAGCTGCAAGTATTTTACAGAAATAATTCTTAAATATTGAATGATTGAAAATGATTAGTACAAGACTTGGAAGTTGTAGAAACAAAAGGTACTACCACATTTAGGCTTTCTGTAGGGTATCACATAACTGCTTGGTGGTCTAGATTTATTGAGGTCTTGCAGTATAGAATTCTCAGCTTTGAAGAGTGCCAGATATTTGAGGATCTACAGTTACTTGTGAATCGTTGCACAGGTCAGTCACTTTCAAAATTATATAAATTCCTGAACTGTTACTTTTTCTGGAGTAAAACCAAAACATCAAGTTTTGGAGTCTCCAACGAATTCTCAGTCAGCCAGATGACAATCTAGGAGCCCTATTAGTAATTTTATATGTGACATGATAACTGTTAGTGTTTTTACAATACAATTTAATTTTCTTTGTGTGTATTTTTCTTTGTATTACATTGAAGCAACTTTGGATACTTAGGGATCATGTACTTTAATTTCTTAAAGAAGATATTAGAATATTTGATATTTCCTCAATATCCTAGAAAACAAAGACTGAAACAGTTAAAAAAGAAACACCATGCAGTTGCTTCAAAAGATTATTTAATGCCAGAAAACAACATACTTCATTAAAATCTTAACTGATCCAGAAGAATTTTCCTTCTGTGAATATAACTGAAAATTCTACAGAAGTTAAAGTGGAACAAAATTCTATGTAAGGCTGTGCACTGCCTGAGATAAACAGACTTACATTGGAGATGACACAGACCTGAGAGAAACTTCTTCAGTTTAATTAACACTCACAGTCAGGATTTCTTATCACACATTTTGAAACAACTGTCCTGGAATCTAATAGGTATAGACAATGTTGAATTTTAGCACAATTATTTGTGGTTCTTTTGGAAACGTTGACATTAAAGAGGTGTTCATTCCATAATCAATCTGAATACAGATAAGATGTGAAAATGAAAATGGGTGATGAATCTCCATGGATGGAGGCCTACTTTGAGTACTGCTGAGTAACTTCCTTGGTTTTCTCCACTCTCTAGAAGGAAGACCACACTGTAAGTAGGTATGTCAAAGTGTAAATGAGTGTAAGTGTGTGTGAACCTTATATTTCTTTATCAGTAACAACACATCTGTTCTTCAATTTTTTTTCATAAAGAAGAAGGTAGGCCCTGAAGGTAAATTAATGAGGTGGCCCTAAGAGGGAACCTTTATTTTTCCCAACTAGATGGATTTAATTTGAGAGAACCATATAAATTGCTCACTTGAAAAATATGGTAAGAGAAGTTGAGATGGTTGTTCCAGGAAGAGAGAAGGTAAAGGACCTAGAGGAGAATTCTAGGCAAGGAATTGTAGGCAAGGAATGCTGAGTGAAAGTTATTTCTGGTGTTTTCATGGGTAGAATGCACTAGAGCTCTCATTTTAATTTTTACGTGGGCCTTTGCTAAAAGAGGCAATAAATTGTCACAACAGGTATTTAGAAGTTCCATTTGCTAAGAAACCACGTATTGCTGATTTGAGCTACAAGTTATCCAAAAAGTTAGCATCCTCACCTACATTTTGGTATCTGTCTCCACTGCTCAGTGATTCTCTTTGCTACAGGCACATTGGGTTCCAGGAAGGACAAGACTGATCAGTCACATCTTTATTTTATAGTTTATTTTTTAAATTTTTATTTTTTATTGTTCTGATAAAGGTGATGTACAAAAGGGTTACTGGTACATAAGTCCCCTTTCCATGCTTGCTCTCTCCAATTTTTCCTTCTTGTCCCCAAGCACAAGTTGTCTGGTTCATTTTCAATGTAGTGTGTAGTGAGTGCCTCTGCTGCAATTGTTCACCTTCCCGAAGACAGATAAATGAATCAAGAAGACAAAAGGAAAAGAGAAGAAAAACAGCAACAAATCTTTCTTGTTTCATTTCCTTGAATTAATTTCCATAAATATTATTTTATATGATCAGAGGCACATAGGCATTGTGCAATTGTGTTCCCTTCTTGAGGGTCTCCTTTAGTTTTTTATCATGTGAGTCCCTAGAGTCTGGTATAATTTATCACGTCCTGATGTATTTTAGATCAAAAATCCTTATCAAAAAATTACTTTGTTGGTACAGGAATTTGAACTCAGGGACTTAGATATACTTTTTAGGTAAGCACTCTATGAGTTGAGCATTAAAAAAATCAAATTCAGCCTAAGTTCATTTGAGTTTGGCTTACTTCACTTAATATGATTTTTTCTAAGTCTTTCCATTTCCTAACAAATGGGGCGATGTCGTTTTTTCTGACAGCAGCATAGAATTCCATTGTGTACAAATACCACAACTTGTTGATCCACTCATCAACTGAGGGACAACTAGGTTGGTTCCATATCTTTGCTATGGTGAATAGTGCTGCAATGAACATTGTTGTGCTAGTGGATTTAGTATGCCCTAGTTTCTGGATGGTTGGGTAAATGCCAAGTGGTGGAATTGCTGGGTCATAGGGGAGCTCTATGTTTAGTCTTTTGAGGAACTGCCATACTGCTTTCCATAGTGGTTGAACGAGTTTGCACTCCCACCAACAGTGTAGTAGTGATCCCTCCTGGCCACATCCCCTCCAGCATCTGTTATTATTTGTTTTCCTGATCCTGGCCATTCTAACTGGAGTGAGGTGGAATCTTAGAGTTGTTTTGATTTGCATTTCTTTTATGACCAGAGATGTTGAGCATTTCTTCATGTGTCTATAGGCCATTTTTGTTTCTTCTTCAGAGAAGACTCTCTTTAAGTCTTTGGCCCATTTTTTAATGGGATGGTTGTTACTTTTAGTTTTGGAGTGATTCAATTTTTTGAGCTATTGATATATTTTAGATATGAGGCCTTTGTCTGTTGTTTGGTTGGTGAAGATCTTCTCCCACTCTGTAGGCTTCCTATTTAATTTACTAGCTATGTCCTTTGCCATACAAAAGCTCTGCAGTTTAATGCAGTCCCACTTATTCAGCCTTTCTCTGATTTGTTGTGATTCTTGATCCCTTCCCTCATTTGTCATAACCAGTAGAAACCTTGGGCTCTACTAGCAGAGATCTGCAATAGAGCAAAACCTTGATATATAAGGCCATATAGCATGAAGCTAATTGAAAGGACCTCCAGGATACTGAAACAAAAGCCATATAATGAATGATTGTTGTCCTTAATCTACTATGTTATCTTTCATCTCCTTTGCTATCTCTTGGGTATCTCATATTGTTACAGTATCTCACTTTGTTATCTGATATATTGAATTTATTTGTATTTGGTTATTTGAAATTTGATAGGGAAGGGGGGAAAACCAAGACGGGGGGTGGGGGGTGGGGGGTGGGTGGGGGGGAAGGTGATGGGTACCAAGACATGTGAAAGGGTATCAATGTATGTGAATTAATGCACCTTCTATCTGGCAAATATCATGTAACCCTTTTATTAATTATAATAAAAAATTATATAAAAGAAAAATATATGGAAAAAATGCACACAGGTGAAATTATTTGCAACTGGATATTAAGCTGTTTAACAGGTTTCCTTATGTTTTCTATTCTATTTTACTCTGTTTCAAGTGAAAATTTATGGTAAATGAAAAAAGGTTTTGTAAACAATAAAACAAAACAAAATATAAAACAAAAAAAATCAAATTCATTTTTCTTTAGTTATTTTTCAGATAGGATCTTTTGCCTGATGATAGCCAGTGACTGAAGTCATTCTATCCTTGCCTTCTGAGTAGCTGGGATTACAGACAGGCACCACTATACACAGTTTGTTGTTGTTTGATAGAGTCTTATTAACACTTTGTTGAGGTTACCCTCAAATCACAGTTCTCTTGATTCCTCCTGAGCATCCAGGATTGCAGGTGGGTATGTGCCATCATGCTGATCACATCTCTATGACAAGGCACTGAAAGTATGCCCGAGGAAGGACAGCAAGGTTTTGTGAAACTGATGATCCCTTAAATTAGGGACAGTAGCCTACAATGATGAGGTAGAAGGATTAACTGTCTCACAGCAATCAGGCTGTCCATTCCAGTCATGACAGCAATAATAACAACGGAAAATCTCTCCCAGAACCAGAGTTGACAATGATCAACCAGGCCATGCTTTGAGCAAGTTTAATTAAGTATCCCTTTTGCCCTGTCTTTATTCTTTCTCTATTACATCTACTGCTCTTGTGTGTACCTTTACAATAGGCTGAAATGCTTACTCTGTCCCTTTCCTCAGCATGCTCATGCCATGTAATGCATCTTTGTTCTCTGCTCTTCAGCACTTGCATGATGGAACCTCTGCAACTGGGCCTCTGGCCTAGAATTCAGGGTATTGGGAGGAATGCAAGAAATGTGGAAATTGTTAACCTCAGGATGGTGTTTGCATGTGTCATTCCCAGCAAGAAACAGTAAGCAGAGACAGAAGGTAAGGAAGGAAGAGCTTTCCTGAATAACTACCCTGAAAGTAACCAGGACTCTCTGCCTTGCACAAAGACTATCACTTCAGAGAAACACTTCTGCAAGGACATCTGTCCAGCCATCCTTTGCTCATCCTTGCCCCTACATCACCCTTGACATGGAATCCTAAACTTGTATATGGCCAAGTTGTCAATCAATATTTGATGCAATCATCCTCACTTGTATTCGGAAAACATTCCTTTGCTTCAGTTAGTGCCTGTTGCCCATAATTTGCATATTCCTGAATGTAGCTTGCATAGTCCTATTGTAATACTTTTTTCTTCCCAAGAAATTTCCATTGGAGAACTTCTAATTTTTTATGTGCATGTGTGTTCTATGTTATAAGCTAGCTAGTCTGTTTTGGAAGGTGGGAAGTTCAATGATGGTCTTGTTTCAAGTATATGTTAATAAATTAAATTCTGAATTATAGCCTATTGTGTATCATATATACATATATATATACACACGTGTGTATATATACGAATATAGTTAACCTATTTGCTTATGTACTTAATCATTCTCCATTTTGTTTGTCCTTATAAAATACTTATTTAATCCCTTCCAGATGTTATTGCATATAATTAACTGAAATGAGGGCATTTCTACTGACAATGGTAGTCAAGAGTCTGTTGCTAGAGGGTAGACTGGGTAATAGACATTTTTATAGGATAATTCCAGAATAAAAAACGTTCATTTCTGTTGACATGAGCTTAATGTAATATATGCCTTCAAGTTACCATTATTTGCAAATTAATAAGATAGTTTATAAGCTTCTCATCCATGTTAGTTAAGAAGTAATTCTTTATCCAGCTAATGAGGGATTGTTAGCACATAAATAGCATTCCACGAATGTGTCTTTCCATTTTGGTAAGTAAAACACTTACTCAATTGGTGATAAAAGCAAAATCTAAATTCCAGAGTACTTTACACCCTTCCTCCGTTGAAGGTATAACACGAAGCAAATTGAGTTTCAATATAATTTATTGGATTTTTTTAAAAGCTTTGTGCACTTCTCTTTAAAAATGCCTTGAGGCATTAACAATAAAATTAACTTAAGCATCTGCATCTACTTAGAGCAATAATGATACCAAACGGAAACCAGGAGCACGTAAATCAAGCAATATGCCCCGTTACCCTTGGAGTATGGAGGGGTGCATTAAAGATATATCGCTCTTTTAATTAGAAAGAAGGAAGCTCTAGTAGTTTTTTTTTTTTTAATTTAATCTCCTGTACTTCTATCCACATAACAGCCAAGAAAACAAATCAATTTGCAAGTTACAGTTTGGTGGCTCCAACTGGAATGTGAATGCTCCTGGCCTTCTTCTCCGCTTCCTGCTGTGGCACCTGCTGCCTACACCCCAACACTGGGCAGGAGATGATTTTGCAGGCTCATTCTCTCTCTGTCTCTCTGTCTCCCTCTGTGTCTCACTCTCTCTCTCTCTCTGTCTCTCTGTCTCTGTCTCTCTGTCTCTGTCTCTCTCTCTGTGTCTCTCTCTGTCTCTGTCTCTGTCTGTCTGTCTCTCTCTCTCTTCCTCTCTCTCTCCCCCTCTCTTTCCCTCTTCCTCCCTCTCCATACACATACACACACACACAAGCACACACACACACACACACACACTCACACACACACACCAGTAATTTCATTACCTAGCTGTGCTGTCACACAGCTCCCACGAGGGCCTGCTGCCAGGGAGGAACTTGCCTCCATTTTTCTTTAAATTGGGCTTTTGTATAGGCTATGAGAGCATCCTTCACAGTTGAAAAACAAATCTGAGAAATGGAGCTGTGGCTCAAGTGGTACAGCTCTCACTAAGGCAGGAGGGTAGATGAATGAAGACAGGAAGGGGGTGGAGAATGCAGGCATAACACCCAATGCAGTTCCCAGGAAACTAACTAGGAGGACTGAGGAGAGGGAGATGGGCTTGAGAGGGGTGGGGAGAATGATGGAAGGGATGACACAGATCAACGTGCATTGTACTAATAAACTGACATGTTGAATCATAACCGTTTTGAACAAACACTTAAAAGTAATAAAAATAAAATTAGGGAAGTGGGGCTGTGGCTCAGGGGTAGGGCAGTAGCCTTGAGCTGAAGAGCTCAGGGACAGCACCCAGGCCCAGACTTCAAGCCCCACCACCAACAAAAAAGCCAAAAATTAAACAAAAACCTTAAATATAAGAAGGGCAATAGCAATATTATACAACACATCGGGGAAAGGAAGAAGGGAAACATTTTTTCTACCTGTTTTAATCTTGAGCTTGTGATCCTTTTTGTGTTACTGGGGTAAAAACATAAGCCTTAGTAATTAAAGAAAATCGTGTCTTCTGGCAAAAATAGCTTCTTCCATAAAAATTCTGTCTGCTCAAGGTCTGTTAGGGTTATTTCTTCTTTTCCTCCTCCCCTCCAGGTCCTCTCCCCCCTCCCTCCTCCTCTCCTCCACTCTCCTTCTCTCCTTTCCCCTCCTTCTCCTCCTCCTTCTCCCCTTCCCCTTCCTCTCCCTCCTCCTGCTCCTCCCCATTCCTTCTCTTCCCCTTCCTCCTTCCCCTCCTCCTCCTCCTCCTCCTTCCAAATGGTACTTCTTTTTTCCCTAGGATGGCAGCTAGGTTCAGGAGTCTTAGCTGTGTCACAGGTGGTTAGAAATTAGAAGCTTCTGTCCACTGAGTCCTCCAGGCCAGTGTGCATTTCCTGCCCTGCCGGTGGTGAGAGACCTCCCTTTGCCTTCTCTGTGTGAAAGCTGACCACTGCATGGTGACTCAGCACCCGTGACAGGGCTCTCAGCTGTGGAGTTGCTCTGGCTAACTTCTTCCTTTTACATCTCTGTCCATGCCCTGAATCCTGGGGGTTTCTCTGTGACTCCCACGTAGCCCTTGTTTCACAGCTGTCTCTACCAGGTAAACTTAGTAGTCAGTGTCTAGGAGGAGATAGGAGAAGAGTGGGGAGGTGAGCACAAAAGGTGAACAGCCAGACTCAGACTCAGACTCAGGAGGCTGAGATCTGAGGATCATGGTTCAAAGCCAGCCTGTGCACTAAAGTCTGAGAGACTCTTATTTCCAATTAACCACTAGAAAACAGCAAATGGTGTTGTGATTCAAGGGGTAGGACGGTAGCCTTGAACTGAAGAGTTCAGGGACAGGGCCTGGGCCCAGAGTACAAGCTGAGAATAAATAAATAAATACATAAATAAATACATACATACGTAAATAATTGATCAGTTCTCTTTAATTGTTAGCCAAATGCATGGAGCATGGGTCTGTGTCGGCTCACAGGGGCTTGGGAAAGGCTGTGACATCCGATTGTTTGAAGGTTGTGGTGCAGATGTAAGGCCATTGGTTGTGTGAGCAGGTAATTGGCAAGGAGAAAGAGATGCCCTGGGTAGCATGCATGCAGGATCTGTCACCGAAATCCTGGTCAATAAGTTCACAGTGTCAGCAACAGGAAGGTAGCACAGTTGTTATCTAAAAGTATGGATTTGTTATCACCTCCTCAGCTGAAAAATGAAACTCAATAACTTTTGCTTGCTTGTATTTAACTCTTTTTTTCCCGTATATTTTTATTGTAATTAATAGAGGGGTTACATTATATAAGGAGCATTATTTCACAAACATTGATACCTTTTTTTTGTATTTAACTCTTGATGGTAAGAATAGAATAGAAATGAACACTTTTTTATAGCTATATTATTTTTCCTCCATTTTTATTAACATATGCATACAATGTTCCCTGATCAGACTTCATTTTCTCCTTCATTTTCCCTCCCCATCTTCCCAAACCAGTTTCAACAAACTTCCATTTATACACAAGTACATAAGCATTTTGAAAAGCCACCCACCATTCCCTCCCTTTCTTGCTGACTCTCACCTCCTCCCCACCTTTCCTATATAATTCAAAAGATTTCAGTGAAATTTGCTTTGCCATCTTCATTCACAAATGCAGTGTTTCTTGGTATTGTTTATTCTCTAACATTCGCTTTTCCTTTCTCATTCCCGGTTTTTACTATTTTCTTAAATAACATTTGTTCTAACTTGGCTGGGTTGTCATAGGAAAATCCCATAGACCGAATTACTTAAATAACAAATTCATTCTCTCATAGCTCTGGAGGCTGGGAGTTACACAGCAAACTGCTGCTTTGTGTTTTTCTGAGGCTTGAGAGTGATCTCTTCTTATTGACTTGTCTTCGTTGACTACTCATTTTTGTATACTGTCCTCTTCTTGGAAGAAAAAAATGCCATATTGAATTAGATTCTGCTCCAACAGCCTGATTTTAACTTAGTTGTCTCGTCTCTTTAAATAACATGGCAGTCAGAAATACTCAGGATCAAGAATGATATATATATATGCATATATATGAATATATATAAATATTGAGGTGTTACAAATTAGCCTATAACAGTAACTGAGTTCTAAGGAATTCAAAGTACTTTTAATTCCTAACCAGACTGCAAAACAGAAGAAAAGGGAATGGCAAAAGCATCAATTTCAAAGCTTAGGAGAAAAAGTAAAAAATATTAATTCAATTTTCTTAGAAGGAAAGAGAGTCAGGTTCTTAAATTTTTAATTTTGTTCTTTTAATTACACAAAGAATGCCTTACTGTGAGCTTGGTAGGAAAATTTCAAACTATACAGGAAGTTTAGTGTTCTTTACTTGATGTCCTTTTTCAGATGTTAAATGTGTTTAACATATTAAATATGAACTATGTTCATATTTAAATCCCTATTTCTATAAACCAACAATATTCATACACAAATACAGTAGAAAAATTTAAGATTATGATTTTACAAAGTTAGACCATACTCTCTGGATAGTTATCTAGTTTATTATTTTTTTCATTTGACATGATAACTTTGACATCTTTTTCTTGTCAATATAAGGCAAAATTTCTCCACATTGGCACTATTGTCATTTGGAAACAGATAATCCTGTGTTAAAAGAGAAATTGTCCTTTGTCATTCAGGATGTTCAGCAGAAATCCTGGCCTTTGTGTACCTGATACCACTGATACTCCACTTGTCCCTCTTGCCTGCATGTCAACAACGAATGTTCCCAGACATTTCATTTCTTGCCAGATGTCTCCTGGTAAGCAAAAATGCTTCCATTTTAAAATCACTGATATACAGATAATTCTTTCTTCCTACAAAAATGCAAATAACATAATAATACTTATCTTTAGGGTATAATGTGATAGCCCAGTACATATTTATAATATGCAATAATCACATCAGGGTAACTGGCATATATACCTCTTTAATGATATATTGTTTCTTGGTATGAGATCATTCAAAATCCCCTGTACTGTTTGTTTTGAAACAATTAAATGTTATCATCCATGGTTAACCAACTGTACTGTATCTTTACAGTATATTGAGTATGGATTTCAGCATAGTTACTTTGCCAATAATTCTATTGATAGAAATTTAAGACATTCCCATTTTTCTTACTCTTAGAACAACAATGTATAGGCCTACTTTACGTATTACACTGTTTCCGTAGATTCAGATAGTCAGAAGTTTAATCTTGGGTCCAGCAAAATGTATGTTTTTTATTTTGGTAGATGTTATCATACTATTCTCCAAAACCTTCATACAGTTTACATTAACAAAACAAAGAATACTATAAAGTCTACTTTTTTCCTTGTTAATGTAGAAAATTTCTAATCTATTATATTCCCCTCTTTATCCAAAGTTGAGCATCAATGCACTTGTATTTTTGATTTCTTCCCTAATCCACTGGAGTGGTGGTTTCATTTGTAGGAGATCTTCATATTTAAACTCCTAATCTTTCTACTGCTACAAGCATTGCAAATATTTTCTCCCAATCTGTTGTTTGTTTTCTAACTTTGTTAGCATAGGCATTTGTGCCCAAATTTGTTGTTGTTTATTTTTAACTCTTTTGAGCATAAGGAACCCTTCTTAACTTTTATGGCATTTTCATTTTTTATTTCATTAAGAATTTTTACCACACTGTTCTTTATATTCTTTTTTTTTTGCCAGTCCTGGGCTTGAGCTCAGGGTCTGAGCACTGTCCTTGGACTTTCTCAAGGCTAGAGCTCTAACACTTGAGCCTCAGCACCACTTCCAGCTTTTTTTCTATGTATGTGGTACTGAGGTCGAACCCAGGTCTTCGTGTATGCTAGGCAAGCACTCTACCACTAGGCCAAACTCCCAGCCTGTTCTTTATATTCTTAATTAATTAAAATACATCTTAATTAATATATCTATAACCCACTGTTTCAGAAACTTATTTTTCTAGGTTCACAGTACAAAAAAGAGGAGGATATGGAGATCTATTTCTTTTCTTTTTGAGCACATATACGGTCTTAATCATTTTCAAAATTTCCCTTTGAAGTAGTAAGTTTGTTATCATTGATGGAGCTACACTGAAACACCATAATCATGTAAAGCTTCTATGTACAGAAGTGTTAGCTATGGACTTGGGCAATTGTACAGTGTCATGTGTCCATTTTTAAAGGACCATACAGAACATTTTCTATGCCTAAAACATACTCTATACTTTGTCAGCTCTGTCAGTTCTATATTTTCTGGATATCCCATAATTGGAATTATAGGGGATGCAGCCTTTACATATTGGCTTCTTGTCCTCAGTAACATGCATTTTGTGTTCTGTGTGTTTTCAGACTTGATGGCTCTTTTTTTGTCATGGATTAATATTTCTTTGTCTAGATAACATCACAATTTACTTATCCCATTCATTTATTGAAAGACATTTTAGTTGCTCTCAATTTCGGGTAATTATTAATAAAAACACTTAAGTATTAAGTTGTAGGTTTTTGAGTACCATGTTGTCAGTTCCTTTGGGTAAATACTAAGGAGCATGTTACTGGATCCTACAGTATGAGTATAGTTTTATAAGAAAGGGAACATTTTGCAATTCTACCAGCAATTCGCGACACATTTCCTCAGCAGTGTTACCAGTGTTTTGGATTCTCGCAATACTATAGGGTTTATAATGGTATATAATTGTTTTAATTTGCAATTCTCTGATAACATGACATAGCAATTTTATTCATTTGCCATCTGTATATCTTCTTTTGTGAGTTAAGTACTAAACTTTTGGTTCACTTTTTGGCTATGTACCTGTGTCCTTATTGTTTAGTGCTGTAAATTCTTCTCCTATCATGGGAAATACCATTTTATTATATGTCTTCCTTCTACAACTATATTTCCTCTATGGTTGTCTTCTCATTTTCTTACCATTGACTTTTATATTAATTTTAATGTCTTTCCTTGTCTTGTTCCTGATCTTGGGCAGGAAAGATTCAGGTTTCTCATCAGTAGATAGTAGCTGTATGATTTTTTTTAGCAGTTATTCTTTATCAAGTAGAGAGAGTTCCTTTCTGTTTTTAATTGCCTTGACATGGTAAGTGGTGCTCAATATGTGTTTGTGCTGAATAAATGAATAGATAGGACTCATTAAGGTGAGTTATGGGGAAGACAAGGCATGCATGCCATGAGTGATTACTGATTTGGTACTCTTAAAGAACCTCAGTGGTTTATGGCTAAAAGAAATGTGAGAAGTTCTGTTCCAAAGCATCTCTGAGGCCGCCAAGTAGAAACCATGAACAAAGCTCACCCTCCCGAGCTAAAAAATGAAACTAAATGGTGGCAGACATGTCTAAGGAATATTGCGTGGATCTGATCCATTTATGAATCTGGTAATAGATGTGGAGATGTGTGGAGAAGGCTACTAATGGGCAACAGAACAACATTGGGATGGTAGTAATGTGAGGAAATAGTATCATCATGTTAGAAACCTTGGAACGAGTTTAATAATGACAGCTCATCAGAAATCTGCATCCTCTCTTCAAAGGGACTACTTCACTGTATAAAATTTGCTCATGTACATTTTTATAGTTAACTTTTTTCAATAAACTTTTGAAAAAGCAAAAAAATGGAAAAGAAATGTGATAGTCTCAGATAAAGTAAATATTCTTTTTTGTGGGTCATGGGGCTTGAGTAAATATACTTTTAGTTGATATTTGTTTGTATTATATATGGTACATCAAGCTTGCAACTGCTTGATTGCATATACAGCATTCTGGAGTAGATGCTGTTATCAGGTACATTGGAGGGCTGTGAGATTGGGGAGCAGAAACCAAGGGAGGCAGTCTTACAATGACAGACTTTGTTCTGCCATAGCTAGCTCACAACTCTCATGAGGCTATCTGTGCAAAGATTTTTCATTTCAGTCAGGTGCATTTTTAGGCAGATCTTTCTCCTTTTGCGAATGATGGATTCGGCAAAACATTTAGTTTGGTGTTCCTTGAAAAGCATCATTAGTTGTATATATTTGGCTAAAGATGAAACTTGTTTTTCACAGTACTGGTTTCCCTGTCATTCTGTATATGTTATCAACTGATCCCTTTTTTGTTTTTTGGTGCTGAGGTCCTCAGCCATGCTTACCATGTTTTTCTATCACTGTTCTGCACTCCCATCCTCTCCTTTTTCCCTTTTGAATAGTAAACATGTTTCATAAGTGCTGTCTATGTGTTAAGGGTCAAATAAACTATGTAAATTCTGCATTCTTGTATTACATATTTGGATAAACTATTTGAATGTTTTTAGAATGCAAAAATTTAAAAAGACATGATTAGGGAGGATTGCTTTGAAACTGTATCTATGTTCAAATTCTATCTCAGATTCTGTGTCCTTTGTGGGACCATCTTGAGTCTTTCTGCATACTTGAAATCCTTTGATATTTTTGGAAAATACTTGCCAATGTTGTATTTTAATGAACCAAAGTTAAGTTCTGTTTATGAGATTCTACTTTTAAAATTTATAACTGGACTTGAAATAGACACTTTAAGATTTTAAGGCAAATGTTACAGATTTGATTTTTTTTTGCCAGTCCTGGGCTTGAGCTCAGGGCTTGAGCACTGTCCTTGGACTTTCTTAAGGCTAGCACTCTACAACTTGAGCCTCAGCACCACTTCCAGCTTTTTGCTATGTATGTGGGGTACCAAGGAATCAAACCCAGGTCTTTGTGCATGCTAGGCAAGCACTCTACCACTAGGCCAAACTCCTGGCCCTTAAAATGAGGTTTTTATTTAATTATGTGTAAGGTAACTGAAGTGTTTATTTAGAACAATCATATGTTTTAACCTTGGTCAAATTATGTTACTCAATGGTAGGAAACAATATTCTCCCTAAATGGATTCTGGTGAAAGAGCATGAAAATAAACACTTGGAATATGTGGAAAAATAAGAAGAGGCATAGTAAACAAGACCAATCTTTACCTTCAATACTTAGGTCATGTGTTAAGAGAGAGTTCTCATTATAGGTCTGTCAGAGAAGGAAGGTAAGATATGCAGATAGAGAAGGAATTTGGGGTGAAAAGTGCCATTACTGCAGTGACCAGTTCGAAGGTGTAAGCTGTGTGCAAGAGCCATATTTTGGAGCACCTATAAATCTTGGCTTGCTCAAGAGATTGAGATATGACAACAGTAATTTGAAACAAGCCAAGGTAGGAAAGTGTGTGAGACTCTTATCTCCAATTAATCATCAAACAGCCAAAAGCAGAACACAAAAGTTCAGGAACAGCACCCAGTGTCTGAGTTCAAGCCTATTACCAGCACACACACACACACACACACACACACACACACACACACACACACATGCAATATGTATTGCATATCTATCTATCTATCTATCTATTTAGCTATCTATTTATCACCAACTTGATTGCTAAAATTTTGGTATTATATAATACCCAGTGTTATTAAATGATCTTAATGGAGAGGAAAGAACTCACTAGGATGACTCAATAAAGAGTCTCTGATATCAAATTATTGGCAATTTTTTCCTCTGCCTATTTTGGGGTCAGTCTGTGTTTGTATTAATATGTGTTATAACAGGAATTACCAGCTTTAGGTATTTTTTCCTGCAAAAATAACCAGAAAAGTTTAGCTTGTTGAGTGCCAGTGGCTCACACCAATAATCTTAACTACTCAGGAGGCTGAGATCTGAGGATTGAGATTCAAAGCCAACTCAGGCAGGGAAGTCCATAAAACTCTTATCTTCAATCTATTACAAAAAAAATCAGGAGGTAGAGCTGTGGCTGAAGTTGTAGAGCACTAGCCTGGAGTAAAAGAATCACAGGAACAGCTCCCAGGCATTTCAAGCTCCAGGATCTGTACAAACAAACAAACAAACTAAATGTTTAAGAAAAGGAATAGATTAATCAGTGCTTTCTTGGAAATGTTATCCCAAGAGCAATTTGTAATGTTGTGGCACTTTGTTTCAATCTAATACTTATAGGCTGATCTAATGAGATACTGATCTAATGAGATGCATCTTGAGATTTACTGAGAGCCGACCAATTCAGTAGCAATCTTACAGATTACAACATTGACGTTATCTAAAACCACACAGCAGCACTGCAGATCCAAAGCCATCACTCACTGAGGGATGACCATGAAATAGAGTAGAATTGGCTTCCAGAGAAGCTAAGATGCAAGTCAGGGGTACAGATGATATATACACAAAACAGTGTTTATACAATGTCAGAAAAGTAAAAACTGCTTCCTTTAAAATACAGAGAAAAACCTTTTGGAAAATCTTCATGGTCAAGCTAAACTTACCTGATTTTTGTGACAGCCATTTTCAAGGGCATGACCTTTCTTCCCTCCCTCCTTCCCTTTTTCTCTCCTTTTCCCTCTTTCCATTCCTCTTCTTGTCTCCTTCCCTCCCTTCCTTCTTTCCTTCCTTCCTTCCTTCCTTCCTTCCTTCCTTCCTTCCTTCCTTCCTTCCTTCCTTCCTTCCTTCCTTCTTTCCTTCCTTCCTCTCTCCCTCTCTCCCTTCCTCTTTTTGTTTCTCTTTCCTTTCTCCCCTCTCTTCTCTTTGTTTTCCTCCACCCTCCTTCCTTCCCTCCACCTCTCTCTTTCTCTCCCACTTCGTCCTCCTCTTCTCTGTAAGCAGTAATTAGGTGTGTGGACAAGGCAGTAGAACATAGGTTTGTTTTGGAAAGAGCTATAGGAAAGAACAGATTAGACACGGGGATGATTTTCTCCTTCCCATTCTTATGAAAATATTTCTGCAGTTTCTCTTCTTGTTTCCAGGCACAGGGTGTTGGACCTCAGCCCACGGTCAAGGATGACTCCAGGACTGCTCACTTCTATCCATCTGTCATGTGTTTGTAGAACATTGACTAACAACTACTCCTGTTACTTACATAGTATGGCAGACACTCTTTACTATTATCCTTCCATGGAATTTTGTTACAGTCCCATTAAAACGTGATTTATTGTCTCAACTATCCCATGCATTATCCAGAATCACCATTCCCGGCTGCTATTATAAACCACTATGTACTTTTTTTTTCGTTTTCCTTTCTTTTTACTCTATGAGACAAGAACTATGGTTATACTGCCTAAATGCTGTGCATGTGTCACAATAAAATAATGCCTATTAGGCCCTTAAAAGAAACTAAACTGTTATGTAAGACTGACTTTAATAGAGGCTCTGGGCCATTCATTTATTTTATTATTGTTGCTATTAACCAGTACATTTTTAAAGGGCTTTTCTGTGGGTGTAAACATGCTGTAGAATGTAAGTTGTGTTAAGACTGAAGTTAAGCCATTTGAATTTATACTACCGTGTATCCATGGTACAAAGAATGAAGTGGCATTCAGTATAGTGAGGATGATTTAGGCTTTAAATGATTGTGAGAATCATAACAGTGCAAGCCATGTGTTCATCTGAAAACTGCCTCATAGATGATTTCATAAGCTGTCTTCACCCCTTTGTCTTAGGTTCACTCATACATGGTGTGCTAGTATCATGACTGGACTCAATTTCTTTAGGTAGGACAGAAGCTAGAAGGGACTAACTTAGTAAAGGACTTCTAATGGGCTGAATTTCCATCTTGTCTTTGGAAGACCAGTACTGCCAGGATGTGTAAATGAGCAGGCCTGAGTGTGTGTGTGTGTGTGTTTGTGTGTGTGTGTGTGTGTGTGTGTGTGTGTGTGTGTGATGTGCTGATTTCCATCCATATTAGTTGCTGATTATTAGTAGATGATGAGTCTGGCCTTTGCCCAGAAACTTGTGTGTGACTTCTCAGGCTTCACCAGGGACCATGAAAAAGATGTCCTCCTCTCACTAACCTTGGTCACCTAACAGTCCATCACAGTCTCCGAAGAGAGAGGAAGTCAGTCGTACCCACTGCTGGACATTTATGTTCCCATATCTGCTTTCATACACTAGGTCCTCGTGTCCAGAAATGTCTTTATCAGGGTATCTTTGATAAAAGTGCCCTTATTGAGATATCTTAGTTTGGAGGAGGAAAAACTTGAATATTGTTTTCCCATCCAGATCCAGTACTCAGTAACTTTCCACTTACAGAACTTCCCACTTTCTCCTGAAGGTCCCCTGAATTCCTAAAATTATATGAACCATTTCTATTACATGTCATGAACTCATCCACCTAACGCTTACCAAGCACTGATCTTTGGGAAGGCACCAATGGGAGGTAGTCAGTGCTTGCTGTGATTTCACCTCTTGTTTATATTATTGCAGTAATTGAAGTTTGACTATGACTTTTCTTTTGGCTTGTTGTAATTGACAACTCCACTATCTGACAGAGCAGTTCAAACTCTCCTCAGCTCATCAGAGCAATATGATTTCCTTTTTTTTCATATATTTTTTATTGTAATTAATAGAAGGGTTACATGATATTTGCCAGATAGATGATGCAAAGCAATATGATTTTCATGTAGAGTAATATTGCCCCCTCCCTTGTATTCACTTCCAAATGTTACAAGGGATGAAGAATATTATCAGTATGATAATAACAAGTAAGGGGGCAAAAGCCAGGGACTAAGCCAACCTGTCTGAGCTTTCTTTAAGACAATAGTTCACAAATGGCAATTTGCCATCTCAAGGGACATTAGGCAATGGTCACAGTTCTGGCATCTAATGGCTAGAGGTCAAGAATGTTCAAATGCTCCTATCAGGCAGGGGATAGACTCCCCCCACTTCATTCCCAAATAAGGAAAGGCCCTACATGTGATAAGCTAAGTTTGAGAAATGGACTGTCTTCCTATTTGTTCATTTGGGCACAATGATTTTCATTCAAAGGAACAACTTGAAATAATCAATACTATCAATAATAAATAAAATGTTATGTAATTTTCCACTGGGTTTTCAATGGAGACACTTGAACCTCCTACAATAATGACAGAGTCTGATATCCTACTGATTTACCCAAAGGAACAATTTTCTGATTGCATTATCTTGAATTTTCCCTTTTTAACCTTTCTGATTACATTGCTTATGGGGAAGAAAAACCCAAACCATTTACAGCAATTCAGTGAAGCTTGGATAATGGAACAATAGTAAACAACTGTTTAATATTTTCTTAAGAAATAACAAAAAATAGAAACTTTATATTCATTTTCCCTTGCTGTATTTTTTTTACCATCTTCTTTTTCTCTGGCTCTGACCTGAATTTCTTCACAACTACCCTCTTTGGTCAAAAGGTGCTGCATAAATCCCTTGCAAGGTGAAGCCTAATAACAGAGTTTTGGTGGGCTAATTGCATTTAATTTGCTCATTTCCAAGTGTCATCACATATTAAAGCATGTGAAAAATTAAATAATGTGAGATTGCATTGACTCTGGGGTAGAAAGATCCTTGACCCATAGTAAATTCTGTCTTTGCCTCATTTCAGTGGAGTTCACTGGCCCAGAAAAAAAGTGAAGAATATCAAACATTGAAAATTGTCTTAGCTGGCAAGGAAGTAAGATCATTAGAAATGGTATAGAGAGTCTGGAAGCCACTTCTTTAAATTTCTTGATAGTAGAGGCTGTACACAGGTAATTGGCTGGCCTTGTGTCACAGGTTAGTGGCAGTCGTGGAACTGTAAGTCCAGACTTATCTGAATTCAGAGGTCTTCTGGCACAATTTCCATGCTACCACTCATAATTATCTCCAGGTGACCAGAGCTGCCCCAAATAAAATGTACTAAGGTCAGATAACTATCTCTTGTGTGAATTAATCACTTTATAATTTCCAAACTACTTTCACATTTTCTTATATCAGAAAACAATCTGATTGCATAAATAGGACACCAATTTTGTCCCCATAGATAAAAGAAAATTGAAATTCAGAGATATGAAGTAATTTATTTGAAGTAAAACAGCTAAGAAATAATAGACCTAGATGTCAGAATCTAGCTGCTGTCCTCTTTGGTTCACTGCAGGTTTATTATAAAGATAAATAACTCTGAACTGGTATCTGTTTATAGTTGCTTGCTTTGTGCTGGCTACCAAGCTAACAGTATGAATTAACATATTTATTTCTTATTATACTTGATGAGATCGATATGCTTATCAAACTTGATACTTAATAAAGAAACTGCTTTAGTGAGGTTCAGTAACCAGCTTACCTCTATGTCACTAATAAATTTAGTTCAAGATCTATTGCATTCCAAAATTCATATTTTGATCATTATACTGTTCTTCCAACATTGATTAATATGGTGTTTCTCTGTCTATTCGGGTAATTAATATAATGTCCTGATTGGCATAGACATAGAACATCCTACTTCATGCATTAATGCTGTAATTTCTTGAAAGTATGCATATTTTTCATTCCTATTTATAGCAGACTTGGGAGAGAATAGAGTGCATAGGCTAAGATCATTTTCTCCTTTTCTCCTCTAAGTTCATCCAATAGCTCCTATCTGATTTCCTTTCCTCAGCATTTCTGTATTATCCATGCAATCTAATCTACCTAATGCAGCAAGAGCAGGCTTTCTAAGAAAAATATCTGATTGCGTCACATCTTAGAAGCCTTTAATAGATCACACATACCTTCGAACACAATAATTTATGATCTGTTCTCTGCTTTATTGCATAAATTTATATCCCTCCAATGTTTCACAGACTCTTCACCATCCTGTATTTGATAGTTCCTCATAGACATCATGAAGCTTGTATACACCCATTTTCACATTGTTTTAATCACCTCTCCACCCTGCTCCCTCTTTCCTAGCCTTGCCTTAGCCTAGTCTGTAATGAATTTTGTTGTTTAGAAGAACTCTCAAGAATATTGCGTTGGAGCTTCTGAAACACACAGAAGACAGTTCTAGAGTAACTATTATCACTGTGGTTGATAATTGTCTTTCCTTTCCAACTAGGCCATTTCTTCTTTGTCTTTATTTCCCTAATGCTTACTGTGTTCCTGGAATATCACAGCAATCTAATAAATTAAGTTGAGTATGAGAAGAGAAAAAAATGCATGGACAGAGAAGAGCGAAAGATGGTTTCAAGGTATTTGTTTTGTACTTGAGGGGACATGTGGAAAAACTTTTATTCATTGAAATACTTACATAAAAGAGTAATATGAATTTACTGGTAAAGGAGATGTTAACAAATTTAATTTGCTCATGTGGTACGTTGAATAGAATAGGACCTTAGACTAGCAGTCTCCTAACAGCTATATCTGAGATTATGTACTGAGTAGAATAAGTAGAAATCTAGCTTCCTGGGTTATCTTTTTACTAATCAAATAAATCTAACTGTAGTTTCTTTGTAACATACTTTTGAATGCAAAAGAAAAGGATGATAGGCAGGTGCAGTGGCTCACGCCTGTAATCCTAGCTACTCAGAAGGCTGAGATCTGAGGATCATGGTTCAAAGCCAGCCCAGGAACTAAAGACAGTGAGACTCTTATCTCCAATTTTCTAGTGCTAGAAAAACTGGAAGTGGTGCTGCAGCTCAAGGGGTAGGGTGGTAGCCTTGAGCTGAAGAACTCAGGGACAATGCCCAGGCCCAGAGTTCAAGCCTCACAACTGACAAAAAAAAAAAAAAAAGAGAATGGAATTTATTTCCTTTTCAGACTCCAGGGTTTTTCTCCATTACCTTTTTGACATGGCTCAGGCAGAAGCAGAAACTGATTCTGAACTTTATGAGCAAGTGAGTAAACTTTCTGAGATTGGTTGAAATGTAATGGTATGTGCATAAGAATTGTTTTTTGTTTGGCTTTTGTTTTTTTGGTAGTTAAGTGGTTCTTGATGATACTGTGTAAATATCATTTATTGAATTAGTAGAATAGGAGTAGTTCGCTTTAAGATACTTCTTTAGCTTCTCTTTTAATATTTAATGATATTACTTAAGTAGAAAATTTGTTTCTGCCTGTGGACCTTTCTCAAAGTCTGGGCTGTGACAAGCCAGTGTAAGTTCGAAACAAAGCACAAAGAACAGAGTCCTGTAAGGAGCATGCACATGGTGAGAATGAATCAGATAAAGTGGGAGTGTGAGGTGACACCCAAATTGCTCATTATTCTTCTCTGTCTACATTGGATTCAGCTGGTTACTCTATTCCTATGTTCTTTTAACTACTATTTTTTTTCCTATGGTCAAAATCTAGTTTCAACAGATTCATAGTGTACAAGATTTTGTACAAATGGAATCCCTCTCTAATTTTCTGTCAGAGAGGCTAGAGTTTAGACTTCTAACAGAAGAAGACTGGGGACACAGAGGATTCAGAAGATGAATTACTCGGATTCTGTGAAGCCAAAGGCTGGACAGCGAAGGAACATGTGCCTTCCCAGGCTCAGTGAACCATCACTGTGTGAAGGTTTGTTCCTACTTATATCGTTCCTTCTATGTTGAAGTTCTAGCTCTCCAGTTTGACTGTATACGGAGAGAAGTTAATTACAAGGTAATTAAGTTAAAATAAAGTCATGAGAATGACCCCTAATCCACCCAGTGTTCATGTCCTATGTGTTTTTAAGAAGAAGAAATATGAACCCAGGCCTAGCATGACAGACAATGGGAAGACACAGGGAAAAGACAGATATTACCAAACTGAGGAAGGAAACCTGTGTCAGATCTCTCCCTGTCACTCTTCAGGAGGGCACAATCCTGCTTAACCTCAAGCTTGGACTTCCAACTTCCAGGACAGAAAGAGCATACCTATGCAGGTGGGGGCATTTTTGTGGCAGCTGCAGCAAATGAATTTAATGATCTTATTTATGTAAGCTCCAACTTCCTTTCATGCAACGCTTGGGATATAGCGAATTCTCAATCTTTGAATGAGGGAGTATAATAAAGATAGTCCAGTGTTTAGAAGCATGCATATTCCACAGTCTAATAAACCTGCTTGAAAATTCACCAATCAACTAACCATTACCACAGATTTATATACGACAGGAATGTGTTCTAGCTTAACTCAGAAGACAAAGGCATCAAAGAGCTCTTCATCTTGTTCATCTCAGAAGAGAGGACTCATTCATTTCAGAAGAGAAAGAGTAAATGGCAGTTCTGGCAGTTCTGAAGTAGGTCTATCTGCATGGGTGTTTCTCTTGCTTCACTGCCCATATTGATATTGGGTACCAATGCCTTTTATTTTGTGAAGGAAAGGCATGGATAATCTGAAGATGCTTCCAAACACACACATACACATTTACTCTCTGATCGGATGATTATTGGGTTCTCTGGGTTTTCAGTATTGTTATGTCATTTTGGTGCTCTTTATTTAGACTCTTGCAAACAGAAGTATTTACCCTGTGGATGAACTTTTAACTGAATTTACTGTAGAGTTGAATGAAGCATTAAATATACAAGGCTGAGTTTAAGTTAGGCCAAAAAATTTTTCTCATATTGAGTGCTGGTAAATATTCTGTAGCCTTCCAACAATACTTCAACATGGTTTTAGTGTTGTTTGCTAGGATTGGGAATTAATCTTCATTGCAATATTCTCAAGGCAGGTTACATTTGCTGACTCTTTATAGCTGTTTCCATTCTTAAAACAGTGCTAAGCAGCAAGTACTACTGCTCTAGAGCTTTTTCAGAGGAGATCCTGAACATTTGGTGGGTCAGTGCCAAAAGCCAGGTTGTGAGAACCTTTGGATGGCTTCTGGCTCCTTTGCTGCATCTTTTTTCCTCCCTGTTTTCCTCCATGGCTCCCTATCTCCCATTAACCATGTGTCTGTGTTGAGGGTAGAAGTTAGTGGGGTGGGATGTGGGGGTGAGGCCATTATTTTTCCAGTCCTGGGCTGGAGCTCAGGGCCTGAGCACTGTCCTTGGACTTTCTCAAGGCTAGAGCTCTACCACTTGAGCCTCAGCACCACTTTTGGCTTTTTTCTATGTGTGTGGTACCAAGGAATTGAACCTGAGTCTTCATGATTGCTAGGCAAGCACTCTACCACTAGGCCAAATTCCTGGCCCTGAGGCCATTTTTTTTGATGACCTTTCAATTGTCCAACTTTCATGCCTCTTTTATTCCTCTGTGACTCAATTTTCTTCATTACCATTCACATTTTTCTTTTTTCTCATTTTACTTCAGGAAAGTAGAACTTATATTTCACACACATCATTCTCCAGACTTGTCTGTCATCTTACATCTGATTTGGTCTAGCAAAGTGAAAACATTGGAAAACTGGTTTCATGTACTCAGCTGGTCCCTGTTTATCTCACCTTTTAACTTTGTAATTGAAATATAGAGTGATCTTCACCTACTCACTTTTTTGTGACACTTGAGATTGAACCATGGGCCTCTACCACCAGAGCTACATTTTCAGCTTTTCTATTTTTTTTAAAAACATGTTTTAGAGACATCAAGGTCTTGCTACCCTTCCCAGATTTACCTCAAAACTTCAGTTCTCCTGCCTCCATCTCCCAAGTAGCTTGCATCACAGGTATGCATCATCACATCCAACAGGAAGCTTTCCTTTTTAAGTAGAAAAAGATCCACCTCTGAGAACAGGCATGAGGAAAATTATTTTCTTAACATATAAAAGAAACTTTTCATGATGATTTCATTTTTCAAAGAAAAATGATCTACAGATAACAGATCACACAAAAGCTTAATCTAAGATTATTTCTGGATCTGAATCTTTCTGCCTAGGTTCAAAGGAACCTTACTTTAAAATTTATTTATAATATTAAGTAAAATCACAGTGGTATCTCCCTTATGCCAATGAGGAGCTACTGAAGGTGGAAGGATTTGGTCATATGAATTGTGTGTTCCTGTGGCATCCCCTCTAGACTCACTCCTGACCACATTCCCCATCTCTTGACCACAAAATGCCCAAGAGACCATTAAATGAGGCTACAATGATACCTAGTAATTTATCTTTATCTCTAGCCTTACTTTCCTCAACCACTGCAAAAAGCCCTAGCTTCCTAGCTTGCCCTTATACTTAAGGCCCTTATTTTCATAGGTTGCTCTTCACATCTGTTGAGTCCTATTCTCCTCTCCCTACTGCACATTCTAATGCATATTTGTCAGGAGAGGCTGGATTGTACAGTTAAGAATTCTTCCCCTTCAGCACGCCATTATCCTAAAACACCTCTGGCCCATTTCAAGACATTGTTACTTGCACTTGATGTTCAACTTTGGTTGCCAAGGAGTCAGCTCTACTTAAGCATTCAGAGATGGTTTTGATAAAGACTCCATAATCATCAGTCAAAACTATCTGGAAGCTTAGTACTGAAGGCTCATGCCTGTAGTAGTAATTATTCAGGGGGCTGAAATGATTGAAGCTAGCCAGGCAGAAAACTCCTAGATACTCCAACTAACTAGAAAAAAATCTAGTAGTAGATGTATGGCTCTATATCTGTGTCTCTGTAGTTGAACAAAATCAGGGAGTTTCGGAAAATGGCAGAGTAAACATCTTAGCTCTCTCTTAACAGATTTAGAGTCCCAGAATGCACTTCACTTTAAGAGAGTCACAGCCTTTGTCTGTTGTATGGTTAGTGAAGATCTTCTCCTACTCTGTAGGCTTTCTGTTTTGCTTGCTAGCTATGTCCTTGGCCATACAGAAGCTCTGCAGTTTAATGCAGTCCCACTTATCCAAACTGGCTTCGATTTGTCCTGTTTCTGTATCTTTATTAAAAAAGTTTCAGCCTGTGCCAAGGAGACCTAGTGTATCTCCTATTCCTTCTTGTAAATTTTTCAGTGTATCTGCTTTTACCTCCAGGTCTTTGATCCATTTGAAGTTAATCCTGGTACAGGGTGAGAAAGAAGGATCCAACTTTAGTTATCTGCAGGTGTTTAACCAGTTCTGCCAGCACCACTTGTTGAAGAGGCTGTCTTTCTTCCATTCGATTTTTTTTTGGCTCCCTTATCAAAGATGAGGTGGCCATACGTCTATGGGTTGATTCCTGGGTCTTCAGTTTTATTCCATTAGTCTTCAGGCCTGTTCTTGTGCCAGTGCCAAACTGTTGTTTTCCCTTAGTTGTCTCATATTGTTACAGTATCTTACATTGTTATATATGTTTATTTGTTTATTTGAAATAGAATAGGGAAGGGGGAAAACAAGATGAGGGGAGGGGATGGTGGAGGGAAATGGGAACAAAAACATGAGAAGGGGTAGCAATGATTGTTAAGTAATGCACCCTCTCTCTGGCAAATATATTGTAACCCTTCTATTAATTACAATTACATATATATATATATATATATATATATATGAGAGTCACAACCAACCAATCAGACAGAGACACAGTGTAGAAAAAATAATTTGTCCCATGGGCACACAAGGACCGAGATTAGTGAAGAGGCACTGTTGTAAGGTGTCCTGGGCTAGGCCCAATCCAACAGGGGCAGAAACATACCTGAAGATCCACAACTGGGTAAAAATAAAGCAGAGAGAACTTGAGACCACCACATCCAGAAGCAGAGGTATTTCACAAGGATGCGTCTGACAGGCTCAGCACCAACTCTGTGAACAAAGGTCCCCGTTGGGGACCTCTCTCTGTGGAGACAAGCTCCTGTGGTGACTCAGAGCTCCTGGAATGGATCTTCCACCCAAGAAGGAGAGACATGTCTGAAGAAGACAAAAGAATCAAGCTCATTTGCCACCTCTTCCCATGCTACCCACAAAAGACCACAGCTCTGCCCCTGCTCCAGGGAACTACAAATCCCAGCATCCCTAAAAAATTCCAGTCCATGGGAAACTATTCCCTTTGATGATGCTAAAAACCAGGGAGGCACCTGGGAAAGAAAACCCAGGTACTTGAGCCTCTCCCATACTGCTGAAATGGTCAGGCCCTCAATCTTGCCTGTGCTTCCGAAAGAGTGGATCACTATGGCAGCTGACAGAGATATCTCCTAATCCCAGACTAATGACCTTCCATGGCACTGGCCCAGGAGGAGGGGGGCTGAAGATCACGGAGTGAAACCACAACAATGAAAAGCAAATCTTGTAGAAACTGCATCACAGAGTGGCAATTATCTCTGATATAATGAGTAGAAAACTCTTTTTGGGGGAAGGGTCAGTTTCTAGAGAACTTGAGTCTCCACTTTGTTCTTTGTTTAATGATGTTTGTCTGAGATACGTATACACATACACACTCATACATCTGTACACATGCAATATCCTCAGTCTTCTACAAAGTTATACCTCTTTCACTCATAGATATCATTGGAAAACACGTCATCTTTACCTTGCCTTACCACATCGATTGTTGTTTATCAGATTGATAGACAGCTCCATTCCACAACTGAACTCAAGAGTCTCTACAAACGCTTAAAGGAGATAATTAAATCTCAATGAAGGCTCAAACCATGGCTAGTCAACCAAGAACCCAGAGAACAGTCAATCAGTGTATTAGCAGGATGGCAGACTCCCTGAAGTTATCACTAAAAGAGTCTTCAAATGGGCATGATCATCCCATGGTAATATGAGATATTTGCTACCTCAAAGAAATACAATACTCACAGAAAACAACTAGACAACAGAGCAGAAAAACAGGGGCTTGCAAGACACTTCAAAGATGCATTAAAAACTTTGCTGATAAATTTAATTAATGAAAACATTGAGAATTCTTCAAGAAAATTTGTGAGCATGACAAGATTAACCAAAGAGCAATGGAAAAATTCTTGGAGAATGCAAGCAAAAAGCTAAATGAAGTCAAAGAGATGGCAACAGAGTCCGAGGGAAAACCAGCCAGCCAATTAAAAGAGATTCAAGAAAGCACCAATGAACCAATCAGTGGTGTCTTTCCAAGTTCTTACAAATCCTAATACAAGACTTCAATAAAGAGGTAGAAGCTCACCTGTCAGATGTGCGTGAAAATGAGTGAGGAGTACCAATTCCTCCCCCTGTGTGGTCAACATCCCCGCAACTGGTTCCTGGTGCCCCCAGGACAAGGGAGAGGCATTGAAGCAATTGGGAGAAGAAAAAACAGTAGATGTGTTATCTGAGAAAAGCTGCCTTACAGATAAACACATATTCAAAATTTTCTAATCTTAACTGTATTATCTATTATGTGAAAGTTTACTTACCACTGGACACTACTTGTCTATAAGCCCAGCATTTGGGAGGCTAAGAAAGATCTTAAGTTCAAGGCCAACCTTTGGTTATACAATGATACTCTCTCATATACATATAATACAAAAAATAAAGATGATGCTGTCTTTCCTTTGTATGATGAGGATATAGTAGTCATGGTGTTTTCTCTTGCATTGTGTGTGTGTGTGTGTGTGTGTGTGTGCACACGTGTGTGTATTTGTGTGTGTGGAGAATGACTCATGGTATATTCATGTTAGCACAAGGGTATTTTCATCCAGGAAGTATGGGTGAAAGTAGGGAAGAATTGTTCATTGCCAAGCTTTTCTTTCTAACTACAGATTCTGGTATAAAATATGAATCTGTGAATGGAATGAAATTCTTTCTTGTCTATTCTTGTCAAAATGAGAGCAAGTGCATTTGTTTCAGCCTGTACATAATTACTTGAGGTTTTCAATAGATATTCATATCACTGCAACATAGCGCTGTGTCTTAAGAACCCATTTTTATATTTTGAAATATATCCCTCAAAACTGACAGAATAAAGAAGAATGTGATCGACAGGTGCTTTGTGTTACAAAACAAACCACACAAAAATTTAGTGATCTGCAGTGCATCCAGTTTATGTAGGCACAGGATTCCATGGGTCTCTAGTTAGCTGCTCATCAGTCAGGCATCTCTGTCCCCAAAGATGAGCTTGATGCAGGGTGAAGATGTCTTTCATCCCTCTTCAGGCCAGCCTAGCTATGTTCACCTGGAAACCGGACACAATCTCAGGAAAGAGAACGCAGAAGAGTGCGAAACACCTGCTTTGCAAATTCCAGGCTTGAAACTGGCACTGTTCAAGTCCTGTCCCCATCTTTTGGCCAGACAAGGTGTAATGCCAGCCATTCATGGTTTAAGGAGCAGGGAGACAGGTTTCAACTCTAGCTGACTGAAGCTGCCAAGTCAAGTGCAAATGAATATAGAAAAAAAGAGGAGTAATTTATAGCCCTCTTGTAAGCTACTGCATAGGATGAACACCTTTGAATATTTTTTTTTCTTCACCTACTACTGGCTAGTGAAATGAGCAAAAGTCAGAAGCAAGCCCTCGTTTTCAAAGACAATATTACCCCTCATCTCCATCCCTGACCTGCTTTGGCCTACCTCTATGTTACTACGAAATTTGGAGCTGCAAGAAGATAATCATTCATTTAATACTAAGAACAATTTTAAGCTCATTTATTTTCCAATAGGTTTATTTATTTCTCAAGGAGGAAGCATGTTGATTGCATTGGGAAGGAACAGCGTCGTGTCCCCATGGTAACAGCTTCTTGAATTCTCCAAGTGTTCACCACCTGGTGTTTTGAGACCCAATAGCCAAATAGTACCAAATTACAGAACATGAGTGAAAGAATCTCCATGCAGAGCATTAAAAGCCAGTCGGCCTCCAGGTGCAGTTTGGTAACAGATAAAAATGATGGCATCGGGGATAGAAATAACTAGGATATAGTTAAACTGCTGAAATAATCACAACCATAATAATAAAAAATAAATTCATACTTTAAGGGATTCTTGGACATGTCTGCTGCCTTAAAAATATGACAATTTAGGGACAAACTATGTTTTAGTGCTTTTGAATGCATTTAAGGTATGAGGTTTATGTTCAGTTGTGCAAACACAAAAAATATATGTATCCATATATGTGATGAGCTTCTGAATTTAAAGACTAGGGATCACAGCTAAAACAGATTGGCTTATTTGTTACCAGCATGTTTGAAATGAGCAACCCAACTCCAAAATACCAGCAGCTTTAAAAGAAGATGTTTAAATACTACATGGTTGCCTTTTTGTGGAAATTGTTCATTCCCACAAACCTTTGTCTCAGTCAGTGGCACCAGGGCTTTCATAAATCCGAGTTTAGATTTCAATCAGGCTACATCTCGATGCAGTGATTGTGGGTATAGAGATGACAGCTTTAATATCTGTCCGTATCTATGACTACTGTTCATCTGCACAGGAACCATGAGAGAACAAATCCTGGCTCACTGTGGTGCTATTGCTGTTGAAACTGTGAAGCAATTTTCTATTGTAAAACCCTAAGTAATAGAATTCGGGAAGGTAGATGCCGAGGGGGATTGGAGAGGGATGTGTGTGGGATGGTTTTGAATGAGTCACCAGCAGAATTGGCCGTGTTCTTCAGATTAGAAACAGGAAACTAGTGGGTTGGGTGGAAAAGCAGACAGATGTGATCTTTGAACTAAGAAGAAAAAGAGGTCTTCTTGAACCCCTGGGCTGGATCTGCCAGGGGCAGAGAAATTTCCAGAATGATGTCATCCTCCTGCTGAAGGGAATACAAAGTAGAAGACCTAAACCCTGACACTGTCTGCAAACAAGCTTTGTCCTTCATTAGCTGGTTTAATGATTTAAGAAGTCATTGTGGGCAAATCTTTTTATAATACTTAGAAATCAGTGAATAAAGTACATTTTTTTCTTTTTAAAACTCAGATGCCATGGAAAGAAAAGTAGACAGAAAAGAAAAGAGAGTAGAGGAAGGGAATTTTTAAAAATACATTTTAATGGACCATTTGAAAATGAATAATAAGAGATGATCTATGAGCTGCAGCCATTGGCAAAAACTCAGATTAATCTATCGCTCAATGCTACAGAAAATGGAAAATATTCTTTGGTTACTGGTGTGCAAAGTCTGCAAGTCTGCTCGTTCCTTATAGCTTGCTCTCCTTGCGTGGCATATTGGCTTCTCTATTCCCAGACTGAATGCTTTCTTTTTTTTTTCATAGTATGATTTTTTTTCTTAAATATTGCCAGATGGGCACTTTGAAAAGTATGGCTGAAGCCAGTGATTAATTTTTTTTATTGTAATTAGTAAAAGGGTTACATGATATTTGCCAGATAGAAGGTGCATTAATTCACATACATTGATACCCTTTCACATGTCTTGGTACCCATTTCCCTCCCCCCTACACCCCCCACCTGTCTTGGTTTTCCCCCCTTCCCTATCAAATTTCAAATATCCAAATACAAATAAATTCAATATATCAGATAACAAAGTGAGATACTATACCAATATGAGATAACCAAGGGACAGCAAAGGAGATGAGAGACAACATAGTACATTAAGGACAACAATCATTCATTATATGGCTCTTGTTTCACTATCCTGGAGGTCCTTTCAATTAGCTTCACATTATATGTCCTTATGTATCAAGATTTTGCTCTATTGCAAATCTCTGCTAGTAGAGCCCAAGGTTTCTACTGATTATGACGAATGAGGGAAACCATTGAGCCTAAGTTCCTTTGAGTCTGGCTTACTTCACTTTTTCTTTTTCCCTTCCTTCCTTCTTTCCTTCCTTCCTTCCTTCCTTCCTTCCTTCCTTCCTTCCTTCCTTCCTTCCTTCCTTCCTTCTTTCCTTCCTTCTTCCTTCCCTCCCCCCTCTCCCTTTCTTTCTTTCTTTTTTTCTATCTTTTTTCTTTGCCTATCCTCAGGCTTGAACTCTAGGCCTCAGAGGCTAGCACTCTACCACTTGAGCCACAATTCCCTGTCTTCTGTGTTTTTTGAAAGTTAATTGGCAATAAGAGTTCTTCATTCTCTTGATCTTATGTATAACATTATCTGATTTGGGGAAGGGAAGGGAAGCCCAGAAACAGTGGAACAAAGGGTGAAGTAATGCAGTGGTGCAACCCCTAGACAAGATCTTGGAAATGAACTGTACAACTACAGAGGGAGGTAAGTCTGGAGGGTAAACTTTGGGAGAGAATGATGGAGGGGGTAACACTGTTTAAAAGGAAATGTACTCATTACCTGACTCATCTAACCATAACCCCTCCTCAGATTACCTTTACAATATAACTAAAAAAATAAAAATTAGGAAATTAAAAAAATAGTTTCCTATTTCTTCAGAAATGTCTACGTGGGGTACCTCCAAACCAGCATTCTCAGATCTCTGGTCTCCTGATTAGCTGAGATTATAGGCATGTGCCACTGACTCCTGGCTAATATATTTAAAATTCTATATAGATGTACACATAACACAAATTTGATCATTAGAAATTATTGGAAAAATTGCTTGCTATTGGAAAAAAGATCAGTTTAATCATTGGAATTCTGTTTCATCGTATGTTAGAGAATGAGGTGATGATAAATAATCTTTAATATTTAGGTTTAAATTATTTTATCAAGAGCTACTCAGAAATAATGTGCTTAGAGTACATTTCAAAGACTTTTCTGTAGCCTTACTTTTCCTTGCTAGTCACTGATTTATCCATCTTTCTGAGATGTTATAACACATTTTTCCTGATTTCAAAGGTTTTAGAGCTCATCTTTTTTTCTTTTTTTACTATTCTTGGTCTATATTTATTTTAAGCTAGTACTTGCCTTAAAAATCACTTTTCATTTTTTCTACTGCATTTTCTTATTGCTCTTTTTCTAGATAGTTATGACTTTGCTATTTTGGGGGCTAAGTGATAGACAGAGAAAGATAAGTTACAACAAGAAATGAGATGGAAATTATATTTTTGTAGAATATAATCTATATATAATTTGTGTTTTCAAAACTATACATCGACAAAGTACCCTTCTTAAAACAAGAACCGCCACAAAATAAACTTAAATACATATATATTTACAAAATAAAAATGATGTTATGATGAATCAATACAAAGTATCACATTCATTCAAGATAAATAAGACTAAAAGAAATATAAATGTGGAGACAGTGAGTTTTAAAGTCTGTTTCTCTCTCTGTCTCTCTGTCTGTTTTTTGTTAGTCCTGGGGCATGAACTCAGGGCCTGAGCACTGTCCTTGGGCTTTTTCCTCTACCACTTGAGCCACAGCACCACTTCCAGCTTTTTTCTGTGTATGTGGTACCGAGGAATCTAACCCTGGTCTTTGTGTATGCTAGGCAAGCACTCTACCATTAGGCCAGACTCCCGGCCTCTTTATTTAGTGGACTCCCTCTTTTGTTTTTTAGTGGACAAAAAGTCATGAAGATAGATGAAAATTCCTTTTCTGAAAGGAAGTTCTGAAGTTGTCCTGAACATATCATTTTGGAATGAATCATGAAACCAATCTGCCACCTACTCAGCCCAGGTTTGATTTTTGTCCTTTGTCTTTTCTGTCATCCTGTCGTCCTTGGCTTTCACGGGGTCAGCTTTGAAGGATGCCACTGTGTAGATTTCGAGGGGGCAGTCAGCGTCCTTCCCCTGGCCTCAGGACATCTGGGGTAGTCGAGAGGCCCAGACTTGAGAACAGTGAAGAGGCTGCTGATGGAAGGTTGGTTGACAAGATGTGCAGAGCTTTTGGGACAGATGAGGCAAGATGTTACTAATAAAAGACAGCTCTGGTGCTGAGGGAGGGGGCGGAAGCAGATGTGAGGGCAGGGCGCAGGTGACAGCCACAGAGCTGTGGAGCTTCAGGATATCACGGAAGGGGTGGGGGTGGGAAGTCAGCTGGCATTTGACAGTGCGTGCAGAGGCGAGACCTGAGAACTCTCAAAGATATCTGACTTTCTGCCTGCTGACTGGGAATTAGATGTCTTGATGGAGGGGGGAGGAAGAGGTCAGGGGTGGAAAAGGCAGCTGCCAAGAGAGATTCCTGACCTGGTGACCAGATAAAGGGACACTGTGACCGGCACTCGAGGCAGAGGGGCAGCACGGTAGGGCTTGGTGGGTCTGAAACAAAGGGTTGAGTACCAGAATTTGAGCTGCTAGAGAATGTCCAAAAGTGGGTGCCCCCCCCCACCTCGCCTGTAATTGTAGAATGTAGTCTCTACAGAAAGACAGGGATGGAAGTGTGAAATTGAATCTACATTGATAGATTTTTGGGATTGGCATAGAGAAGTTGATTCAGATGATTTCCCCCTGCCTGAGAAACATAAACCTTGTAATCAGATGGATGGATATATATTGTTTTAGTTCCAGCAATTTCACACATTCCAGTTCCATTGAGATGTGGGATTGGACTAGAGGCTTTTTCTCATCCCCTAGCAGTGACTACGAAGGGATTTTTCCAGGTTACAAATATTGACCCAGATCAATATCGTTCTCAGTGATAAAGGATTTAGAGGACGATTGTGAGGACACATAAACGGACAATTTTCTATTCAGAAGCATCATTCCGAGGGTTAGTCCTGGACTCTGAACCTGCTTTGCCGTCCTACATCACTCTTGTCCACTAGATGGCACTGTTGCCTGAGGCTTGGCATATCAGATACTGGTGCCCTGTGCCCAGGGAAGCATCATCTTCAGAGGAGGAGGAGAATACTGTTTGTGTGGGTTTATATAAGACCTCTTTACCTGGCATGTCCATCGGGGAAGAAAAAAACATACTCCGTACGTTGTTGTTCTGTTTGGCTGTTATTCCCCTTCTGGTTTTGAATTGGAGAGACTGAATTCAATGCCTTTCTGTCCACTGAGGCAACTCTCTATCCCCACTAATTCTTAATTCTCTCATAAAAAGGTAGCTTTCAGTAGTATAATAGGAGGAATATTTGCTAGACAGCTGAAAAAAATCAGCCTGCTGTGGACATTGAGAATCTATTATGTGGGTTCTGGGTATTTCTCCTTTCGTCTATTTCAAACATTAGAGAACTACTACATAGAGGATCTAATTTCCCTTGAGGAAAAAAAAAAGTGATGTAATGCTAACCTTAACTAGGAAAAGAATTCCAGGAGAGGACAGACTCAGTGATAAGGATCCAGTCTGCATGGCACATCTTGCATTTACGCACAAAACTCACAGACAGAACCTCATACGGGTTTCTGTTTGTTAAAGTGGTAGGGCTGACACATTGCTCGTTTTCCCATTTTTCTTAAAAAAAATTGAAGGTTGTATACAGATTTGTGTTCACAAGGGTTTGAATTCCAGGGTTTTTTCTTGCTAGTAGGTGCTTGAACACTTGATCCATCCTAACAGCCCTTTCTTTCTGTGTTTGCTATTTCTCAGATAGGATTTTCCATTCACACTCAGGCTGCTCTGGATCATGATCTTTATACTTACATTGCCTATATAGCTGGGATGTCAGGTGTGTACTAGAATCCCAGTTTTTTTAATTTTTTTTTTTGCTTGAGATGGGGGAAGTCTCATAAATTTGTTGCCTGGACTGCCCTTCAAGCCATGATTCTCCTGATATTTGCCTACCAAACATGAGCTGCCTTAAATGGCTATACAGGTATGTATCTTAAGATTTGTTCACTAATAAATGCCATACTTAAACTTGAAACTATATAAAGACAGCTGAACAACAATGCACCAAATAAAAGTTGAAAATAGATTAATTGTAACATTTAAGAGAAACGTCTAAACATAATTTTATTGCTCTAGTTTCTCTTAAGATTGTATAAATCTTTTGCCTTTTAAGCAGTTTCACTGTAGGAAGTTATAGCTGATAATAAAAGGATAGCAAGACAATAACATGAGCAGTAAAAAAAATCAAACTTTAAAAACTGTATATTTAAAAAGCAAATTAAGGCTTTACGGGAGTGAGTGGTATAAAGTGAACCAAGTAGTTTGTTTTTCCCTTTGAATCTTATATGTAACCCGTTAATATTTGTCTTTAATTATTGGCTGTTTCCAACAGTTCCTGAGCAAAACTAGGACTACATCAATCTGTTTTCTCTCTGTGATATTTCAGAATTTATAGGATATTCTGCACACTCTACTCACTCCTCTCCAATGCCCCCAGCCCTGCATCCTGCAGACTACCTTTCAGATGTGAGTCTATGCCAACTTTCTTAGGCTCAAGTAGGAATGAAAGTTGTCATGGACCTTAAATTTGTAAGGTCTGCTCCCTTCTCTCCAGCACTTTCTTCTCTTTCCTCCTCCTCCCTCCAGTGCTCTATTCTTCTCTTTTCCTTTCTAATTATTTTGTTTGTTCCCCCTCCTCCAACTGTGGATACTTTGACTTAGAATTATATTAGAGCTAGAGCTACTTTTGTGTTAAGTGTTTCAGTAGCAAATCACCACCAATGTGATGGTTTGAGACAATATGCATTTCTCTTAGTTTTGGAAATTGGATGCCTGAAGGCATCTTAAGCTCAGTGCTATACTTCTCTCTGAGGTAGTTTAGAGAATCTGTTTCTTTTCCCCATTTAGCTTCTACAGCTAGTTTCCTGGCACCCTTTGATTTTCTACCCATCTTCAAAACCATAAATGTGGCATCTTTAAACCTCCTTCTTCCCAATGGCATTGTCCTTTCTCCTGTGTCACATCACCCTAACTCTCTCAGTACACTTTCAGGGTTCACTTGGGTTAGCTAAGTTTATGTCTCAAAATCTTTTACTTAATATTACCTGCAAACTTACTTTTGACACAAAATTTAACATTACAGTGTAGAGAATTTAGGAAGTATATGTACATTTATGGGTCATATTCATTTTTCAGTCTTCCTAACTATAGCTTTGGGCAATCTACTGAGCTTCCTAAATTTTGGTTTTCTTTCCTAATAGTGTTCTGTGGAGCTCTAATGTTTGTAAAGTATTTAGCACAGTGCAGTATCACATTGTTTAAAAAAATTAAGTGCTAATAAATACTGTTCCTAGTACTAAGTATAATTATCTTGAAGATTGTCTAATCATCTCCTGTTAAACATTTATGATACTTAATCCAGCTTCTGTCCTTTACCAAACTCTTAGTTCAGGTCAGCTGTTTCCGACAGCTGGTCAGATTTAAAGCCAGTTCTGAGGCCTCATTTTAGAAGTATTTTCTTTACTTAGCAACACTTTTTTTTTCTTCTGCTGTGTCACATTTCCTGATTTCCTTTTTATCTCATGGGATGTTTCTCCTGTTTCCTTTGGCATCTTTCCTTTCTGAAATTCACCATGGAACATTTAGTGTTTCCTGGAACTCTGTGTTAGGTGTCCTTTGTATTTGTTTTGAGGTGTGGAGTAGCTTGAAATGTTTGATAATCTTCCAAGAGATAGGATGACAGGAAAACAGCAAGGGTAGGAGTCTGTGGCTGCAGTGGAGGTCTGACTATGTGACTAGAGAGCTTAAAAATAAGGTGGTGGGCATTCGTCTTAAACACAGTACTGACCAGCAAAGGTGGAAAAATCACCCCCTGAATATCAGTAAACTGATCTTGTTCTGTTACTTTTAGTGGTATTGGGGTTTGAAGTGGATCTGCTTCTCTTTGAGCCACACCTCTAGCCCATCTTGTTTCTTTTTGCTGTTTTACCAGCGATGTGGAATGGGGTCCTTGGACTTAGTAGTAAATAACATAGTAAGAAAAGGAATGCTGGTTAAACCACCATTTGAATTTTTCTTTGAAGAATTAGAGGCAACAAAAAGAGGAGATGAAGAAGGCAGGAACTAACCACCTTCTTCCTAGCTACTCCAGTGTTACTAGGTAGTTTGGCTTCATAATGTCTTTTGTAACATTGGCACTGGAAGGTGACTATGAGGACACTGATGCGTTACCAATCTTTCTCAAGTGGCTAACCAGGCGCTGACCTATTTCCTACCTTGCCTGGAACTTATAAGACCCATGTATCACTTATTTAGATAAGGTGAGGGGACGTAGTTTGTGTGAAGGCAAGATTTAGACAAGAGGGCTGTGAATATGGCCTAGTGGTAGAGTGCTTGTCTAGCATGTACAAAGACCTGGGTTCGATTCCTTGATACTACATACACAGAAAAAAGCCAGAAGTGTACTGTGGCTCGAGTGGTAGAGCTCTAGCCTTGAGAAAAGCCAAGAACAGTGTTCAGGCTCTGAGCCCAAGCCCAGGACTGGCAAGAAAAATAAATTAGACAAGAGAATAATTTGATGCCAGTTGGCTCCTTAGAAGTTTCTTTGTAGGGGACAAATATTTTTTACTCTATTTAAGCAGTTGTATGAAGGCATTGCCCTTTACCAAAGCAGTTTATCAGCACAGGGTACCTTGATCACTGTCACCCCTTTCAACATTCTCACCCACCCCTCCCAACAGGTTCTTTGTGGGAGAATTCATTGTCAAGGGAGTTTGGCTTTGATCCAGTAATGAAGACTTCCTGTTGACGGCAGCAATCCTCCACTGTTTCTCACATTTCTTCAAGTATGATCGTAAGAACACACATCTGAGCCCTGTGGTAAACAGGGACAGATTGGCAGAGGAGAAGTTCTGAGAGGACAAAAACACAAAGCTGGTAGACTCAAGTCCTTGTATGTTCTCGTGGTCTGATCGGTTCTCACTTCACATCTCTCCTTGGAGGATCCAACCCTAGGGATGACTCCAGGAGTCATCCGTGAAAAATGGAGTGGCAATGGTAGAATTATTCGAGAACTCACGTGAAGCAGGTGGTGAAAGGATGAGTAGGAAAAGGCCAATGAAATGTTCATGCTAGAGTTGCTGCAAAATTTTCCAGTAGGTTTACTTTGTAAACATCAATCCTATATATAGAAATAAAAGTAGGGTTTGAAACTCATCAATCCATGTATTGCTTGAGGTGAAATACATACTGTTATTGTAACAGTTTATGGATTAATGCTGTCACCTTCATGCTTTCTCCATTAGTATATAGATTCAGATTTTTCCCTCTGTTCTTTTCCTCTTCTTAAAGTGGCATTAGTGTTCTGGGAGCAGAGGGAGGGAGAGGGATGATTTAAACCATGCTTCATCCTATGCAGATATCCACAATGCCCTCCATCCTGCTTGGTCTTGTCCTCTAGTTTTGCTCCCACTGTCATCCTCCAAAGTGTTATCACTGTCTCATGGCTGGCTACAAATCTGTCTATTGCTGGGACTGGAGGTTCTTTGTCATGCCCACAGAATACTTCCAGCCTTCCCTCTTGCTACATTCTGTATCCTTGTAGTGGGTTAGGCAAATCAAGCTTTTGTTGACTGCAGCCCTCCCAATTACAGATAAAAACATGACCCTGTTATAGGTACACGTGTGTGTGTGTGTGTGTGTGTGTGTGTGTGTGTGTGTGTGTGTTTGTGTGTGTCAGGGCGAGGGGAGGGGCGAGTTTCCTGTAGTAATGTAGCAATGCTGAGAATTGTAGAAGTCCTGCCCTCTTCAGGGCCCTCTTTGATTTCTGATTCCAACATGTTCCTTTACTGTCTCCCATTCTGAAGCCTGTCAAGTCATACCTTTATTATTTGCAAAAGTGGAAGCTCAAGACTGGGTGTACAGCACACGTTAGAACGTGTTCTGCTTTCTTCTGCTTCTCAGAAAACGCTAACCCCATCCATTATGAGAGTCATCCTTAAGTCAGGCCTTCTACTCACTCACTCACTCTGCCTACTCCAACATCAGTCTCATCAGCTCAGTTCCAGCAGTGCCTCCTGATGGAGAGCCCTGACCCTGTCACTGGATGATCACCTCATCACTAGCATCTGTGGATGGTTCCATCTCAGTGGCCTTTTGTATCTCTTCTTCACTCCATTCTCCACAAAGTAGATGGAGAAGTTTCCTAAGATCTCAAGTCTGATTGTGTCACTATGCAACTCAACACCCTTTTAATGGGTTTCTATCACACTTTGCACAGAATGCAGACTCATTTAGACCATCAGATCCACCATCATCTGATTTAACCCTTTCCTGATCAAATTCTATTTCTCTTCTCATATACCTTGCTCTAACCTTACAAACTTGCATTAAGGCATTTTTCTACCTCAGCAAATTTGCCTATGCCCTTCTCCCTGCAAACCTCATCTTGATGCCCATAGGTTTGACAATTGTCTCCTTATCCCTCCAGGCACCACCGTACATGGTCCTTGTTCTTATTAATTGCATATCCTCTGTAACCACATGAAGAACCACTTGTTCTTTATGTTCAGAACAGTTACTGCATAGTAATGATATACTAGTTCATAGACCACTACTCCCAGTTTGTTGAGACCCGCCTTAACCTGACAAGACCAGGAACAAAGCAATGATGGAGATGGGACCACGGAATTGAGGTTTGGAGAGCCTCCTCCAGCCTTCCTCCTGCTTCAGATCCCAAAGCTCTGTTCACCAAGGTTTTTATTGGTCTTGTACAGGGAGGAGGAAAGTAAGGTACAAACATCAAGATTTTTGCATACAAGTGGTAGATGACCTCATTCTGGGATGGAGAGTTAAATAGTAAATAGCTTACAGTTTGCCTAGACCCAAGTCTATCCTCAGGCTCTCACACATTTTAGGGTGAGGTTAGCCCACACCCAGGATACAAATCTGAATTCCCATTAGCCTAGGAGTGATTGACCTTTCCAGGAAACTCCCAGTGTTCTGAGAGTATTGGAGAAGGCATTCCAAACTCCCAATCCTTGTGGGGCCTCACAGCTTGGATTTTCAGGCTTGCATGGTGGTTGACAGATCCCCAAGAATAAAGTACTATAGCTTCTTCATTCATCGTTATACACACCAGTACCTACCTGAGAATCTGGCACCCATTAATAATGCTCAAAGAAATCTGGTTGAGCCCTTGACTGCTGGGAAAAGAACAGGCGTCATATGCTGGTGTTAGGAGAGTGAAATCTGTCTGGCCTAGACTTTCTTAAATTCAGATCCATCCTCCTGGGTAATCTGACCAAGCCACTCATGGTCTCTCTGTGCGCTGGCTTTTTCACAGGGAAGAAACACAGGTTCTCCTAATACTAAACACACAGGAAAGTTTCAAGCATAAATATATATCAAATATACACTCACATGTGTAAACACGTCTGACACCTAGTAAGCAGCATCATTAGCGGTTCACAGAGGGAGTTGCACCCACACTTTCTGGGGACAAGGAAGGATGGGGAGGAAAGCTGGGAGTGGTATGGACAACCAGAGTATTGCAGGGGTGTGTGGGGGAGGTGAAGCCCCAGGGGCTGCCTCCAAGCCACAAGGTACCGTACTTAAGTCAGAGATAGCCTGGGAAAGGGAGCTATCTGCATTCTGTGTGCCAGAGAAAAACGAATAAGTGCTCAGTGACAGAGCAGTCATTGTGTAATTTCACCCTTGGCTCATAGGAGACTGCCTTTTCATTGGCAGGGACTAAACTACTCTTGGTTTTGGCAGAGAATCATGAAAGTGATATTTCAGAATTTGTTTTTCTTTCTGAAAAAAAAAAACCTTCCCTGATTAACAATTGAAAGAGAGGAGGAAATGTTCACTAGCTTGCAGACCTGTGGTTTTTAAATTGCATATAATTCTCATATTTCTGTCTGCTACCAACATATCTCTGCCTGACAAGATCAGAGCTACTGTCATCCTTTTGCATTTGATTTAAATTTATAAGAAATAATGTTCTTCCTGCTCTATTTCTTTCAGTTCTTTCCTTTTCCTCCCCGGATCATGTTTCTTCATCACCTCATAGCTACTTCCTCTAGCCATGCCATCTTTTCCTTCTGTCATGTGCCTCACCTTTACATGTCTCATATATGTATCATTTTCATTTCAACTTTGTGTCTTTGGAAGGGACACCTCTGAGAGAGAATTGATGGACAATTCAATAGGGACAATTTCCTTTTTGTCAGCCATCATCTTGACTGACATTTCTTGATTTTTAATAACTTTTATTTTTGAATTTAATGTAGAAATTCAGTGATCCTGGAAAACTCAGAAATCCCTCTTGCTCCCCACTTTCTTTTCTTTGTTCCCTTGTTTTATGCCCTTGTAAAACGCTAGTCCTTTAAAAGCGATATAATTTAGCTATTGGACTAGGGGATTTACCAACTATTTTCTTAAAAAAAAAAAAAAAAGCCCAGGGGCTGTTTGTTCACTCCTATAATCCTAAGTTCTCAGGAGGCTGAAATCTGGAATTGCAGTCCAGAGTCATCCCAGGCAAGAAAGTCCTTTAGGTTATTTTCAATTAACCATACAACAGGAAATAGAACTTAACTGGCAGAGTGCCAACTTTGAGCAGCACTCAGGCCGTGCGTTCAAGCCTTAGTAATGCTGCAAAGAAATAAAGAAATAAGAAGAGGGTTACTCTCTTTTTGAGTGGGCATGTCACTTTCAGAAAAGCAACTAATTATTCTCTCTGGAAAAAGGTCTATCTTGTGACAGATGTAGTTGCGTAGTTGAATTCAGGTAAAAATGCCATAGCAATAGTGAAGAGATTCTTTATTTGTTTTTTTTTTTTTTGACCACAAAAATTTAATTTCCTCCGTTGTGATTTAAACAGATTATAAAGAAGCACTCATGAATATGGCCATTTTTTACAGCTAATGTAGCTATCTGACTTGCATCACAGATAATCCTGAGTGCTTTACAGCACTGAGCAGATGCTCTGTAAAATGTTTCTTGATATTAAGAGTTTTCGTGCCTCGGCATTTTGGCTGGTTTTGGAAGAGTTACATAAAGTTTTGGAATGTACGTGAACGTGTAGATACTATTCTGAGATGATATCACAGCTGGAAAGCGTGATAACCATACATAGATGTGGTCCTGCAAGATTATAGCTTTGACCACATTCCTTTCCCTGGTGTATAATGACTCAGATTTGTGTCTTGGCTTGCAATCCTTTCTTCAGTTACAGGACAGAAACAAAGGGAAAGTCTCTGCTTTTTTTCTTTCAAATCTCTGCACACTCTTGGTTGCACTGTTGGATGTTGTGTGACAATTACATATTTACTTTGCAATTTTCTGCATTGCGGATTGTACTGGAGTTCACTAAAACTGGCTGTAGTTCTTTTTTGTTTTATCTTTTTTTAATGTCATGTATTCTTTGCATGCTATATATTTTTTTGTGATTTTGTTTATTCTCCATGTCTGCTTAATTTTTCAAAAAGAGATTTTGAAAATGAATGTTTATTTTGGTTCTTTGTTGGACTTGAACTCGGGGACTGGCTGCTGTCCCTGAGTTCTTTTGCTCAAGGCTACTTACTGTTCTACCACTTTGACCCACAACCTAACTTCTGCTTCTTAGATGGTTAGTTGGGGATAAGTGTATCATGGATTCTCTTGCCTGGGTAGGCTTCAAACTGTGATTCTCAGATTTCAGCTTCCCAAGCAGTTAGGATTACAGACACAAGCCACCAATGCCGCAAAGGGAGATTTAGTTTACAGTTTAAGGAGGTTGTCTGATCGGGGGTGATGCTGATTATATGGTGACCCTAGAATAGATTAAGATAGTGGCTGCTTAAAGTTGGCTGAGATTCCAAGTGAACCTTCTGTCAGCAGGAGTTCAGGGGTTAGAGACACAGGAATGTAAGTGTTTCCCTTTCTAGTTTTCCCTTTCTAGTTTACTGATGTAAATCTAATGTTGATACCAGAGTTTGTTCATTCACAAATGCATGCTGACATGGATTTGTTGCTCTCTCTGGTCATTCATGCTTCCTTGCTCTGTGTTATTTCATTCCCAATCCCACAATCCTACAATGCTGAAAACAGATCTCTAAAACGACTGCTGACTTCTATCTGTGTTAGAAACATTTGAAACCAGATTCAGGCTGCTGACGTTTGTTTTCCTTAGGCAAGTTATTATTTAAGAACAATCTGCATCCTTTAAAATGTATGCTAGGCAGATGTGTAGTATCTTTAAAGTACATTTCAAAAGCAGAGTTATCAGAGTTCACTGCAGCTTCTGAATGTGTGTTACTGGTGTTTACAGATTCACCCGGCTGATTTTCAGGGCTAAGGAAGATGGGGCTCAATACTCTGTACTTCCTTGGTCACAAGGGATTTAGCCAATGTATTTATCTCTAAACAGAAATACTTCTAATACATTGGAGCCCTGGCTATACTCAAACACAGAAGGACTTAGGCAGATGGTGAGAGCAGTCTCTGAAGGTAGAAGGGTGGGGCTTGAGCCCAGTTTTGTCTTTTGGCTCAGAGAGCTTCTACTTGTTTTCTTTCTGTTTGCATGTCCTTAGTTATAAATTAGCAACAATAGTAAAGTTGAACCTTATAGGTTTATTTTGATGTCAAAGGTTGTGAGAAGTATTTAAAAACATTGTGTAGGGGATGGAGTTTGGCCTAGTGGTAGAGTGCTTGCCTAGCATGCATGAAGATCTGGGTTTGATTCCTCCATACTACATACATAGAAAAAGCCAGAAGTGGTGCTGTGGCTCAAGTGGTAGAGGTCTAGCCTTGAGACAGCCCAAGGACAATGCTCAGGCCTTGAGTTGAAGCCCCAGGACTGTCCCCAAAAAACAAAAACAAAAAAACCCCCTCAAAACGTTGTGTAAATGTCAAGTGCAATGCAAATGTTTGTTAAAAGGTCTGTAACTCAGTAATGATGGCTTGCACAACATCAGAATACTGGATCATCAAGGTTTTTATTTATTTAACAGACATTCAGAATGAGTGTATATATATATGTATATATATAAATTTTCCAGGATATCTGTTCATTGTTATTGGTTATAACTGTACAATAAAGGAACATTCTCACCTCCAAAGACTAGCATTATTACTATTATGTTTATTCTACTGTGTTCTGGGGAATTTGGAAGTGCTGGAATGTTGTATGCAGTTTGGTCTATTACTCTTCTCAGAAGACCTCGCTGTGCATGTTGGTATCGGTCAGTGGTATTTCCGTGGAATTGCTTAGTCAACACAGAGACACATTGGATCACAAGAGAACATGCTGTCCCTATTCTTTGGGGAAAAAGTTGGCCTGTAGACAGCTTGCATTTTAATTGATTTCTTGGTGAGCATTGACTGTATTAAATATTCCACAGAATGCCCCATGGCATCTGTTAGTGATAAGTGACAGGAAATACATTAAAAGTTTAGTGAATATTTAGGAATTCTTTATCAGTAGGCATTTATTGAATGCCCCCTGGATGAGAATAATAATGCTTGCATGTATAACTTACAAGTTATTCCTACAAATTCTATTTTTGACACTTTTTCATTCAATCAATTTCTATTTCTGACATAAAATCTTATCTTTGTGGGGCTTTGATTCAGCATTACTTGTACAATAGATCTCATTAAAATTTCCATTTCTGGGAGACATAATATAGGTGGAAGGATGGGGAAGCAGGAAAGAAAGAAGATCGTTACACATCGTGTTGTTATTTTCCAGAACACCCACCCTGTGTTAATGCCTTAGAAGAGATAAAATGATTTTGAACAGCTAAATATGTCCGACACTGTGTCAGGACCTTTGGAGTTAATATTTCTCCTAATTTGCTAAAATGTATATCACTGTAGAAATGAAGAAGCTTTGTGGTTGCTTTTCTTTATCTCTGCTTTTCATTTTAGATCCTTTAGATCCTTTCAGTGTTTGCCATGTCATTGTATGCCTGTCATTTCTCTATGATATTTAGAATACCTTGAGAATTTGTCATTGAAGTTTATGTTGTATTAAACAGCTAAGGTCTTCTGTTTAAGATCGAGTTTGAAACAAAATAGATGACTATTCCACGGAAAAGTGTCTATGCAGTCTTCCCATTAGGGGTGAGGCCATACCATATTTAGCCTATACAGACTTGGTTGAATGTGCTGTCTGGCGGTGGCTATATTCCACTATGAACTGCTTTACAGGTGGTTGCTGTATTTCAGACCCTTCAGTTGGCTGCATTTTTCATGAGACCAGTGCAGAATGTGTAGGGAAAGGCCAGTAAGAATTCTTGAAAGGTTGCATTAAGGGATATTTAGAGAAAACATAAATTAATTTTCCAAGATGCATCAGAAATATTGTATTTGATCTAATGACTAGTAAATCTCCATCTATTCCTAAAGAAGTTTGAGGGAAGTAATGGAATAAAACAATGAAATAAACAATTTACCTGATATATAGACAACTTTAAAAATGTTTGTTGCTTTTATTCAATCATTTATAAGTAATACAATTTATGTTTAATCACACCTAAAACTTTGCCAAGTAGTAGCTGTCCCACAGGAATTATTCTAATGAGTATATAAGCATCTCTTGTATTGAGCCTATTAATTGCTTATATGCAAATGATTTTATGTATTTGAACAGTTTGACTTAAGAAGGATAAATGTTATTTCTATAATCTTGTATATGATATTCACTTGCTTAGCAAGCCTTTTTCTGATGAACTATGCAAATGCAAACTTCATAATCAACTGAATACAAATAATCTTGAGTTGGAAAAAATATGTTCATGAGGCTTTAGGATCTTGAGTTTCAGATTTTTCTAACACTTGATCCAATAAACAGATGGTAATGTACTGTGACTTGTTATGAATGGCTTACATTTTCTCATTGATTCTTAGTTTGAATTTTCCCCACCAAAATGAGGGTGTAGGTAATTTTGAAAAACAGGATTTGCATTAGCATTTTGATTAGAATCAGACAGACAACTCAATTTACCTATACAGTGATGGCATCATCGTTCTCTTGGCATTTATGTGAATAGATCTTCTGGTACCTTTGTTACTCAAAGGCATCCTGGATGAGAGGCTTATTGGATTTTAGGATTTCATCTATTTGATTTAAATATGAAAAAGTAGAATCACAGTATTTCATTGTTGGAAGGTCTTTTGAGATTTGATGCACCAATCATAATTTCCAGGAAACCTTTTGTTTGGTAAGTTGTCTTAGTGAATTAAGGTGAGTGGTCTAAGTGCAGAGCAAGGCCAACATTCACACTGATTCTTAGCCATTGTAGCTACAAATACATTGCAAGAGCAGATTTAAAAAATTAACTATCAGGACCAGGTAAACAAATGATGACTAATTTTTAGCCATGCACATATGGATTTTTGTCCCTGAAAACAGTACTTTGATCCTGACAGGAGTCACCAATTGATAGAGAAACTACAAAAAGAAAGTCCCCTTCTGAAGTTATCCCCCATAATGTCAAGAATCTGTCTTAAACTCCCCTAATCATAATTCTGCTTTCTGCTTGTTCTTTTACATAGATATGTCTTTGTGGATCTTAGATTTGAGAAAGGATTTATTTTTATTTTTTGGCAGGACTATATTATTATCTCAAGGAAGTTGTATATTTCTTCAAGTGTTTACTGTACAATAGTGGTTAAATAACTACTTTTTGAAGTTGGTATTGCAACTTTTAAAGTAACTTAAGAAAATTCAGGATATATTTTCTTATTTCTTTACAAGTATTTCTAGCCTAGTAGCTGGCATACACAATGAAAAGTGCTGTGGATGAAATGATGAGCAAAATAGCTACACTGACTATCTCCCTATCCTTTCTGGCCTAGCAAGGATAATGGATAATAATCAATGAATTATACTACACAAGTAGCTAATATCTAAATGACCAAACTGTAATGTATCAATGTATGTGACATTGACGATAGGTTGTTCTAAGAGTCTCTAATCTAGTTCTAGAGGTTTTGAGGACTGGTGCACTCTTACCAGAAGAAGAGGCAATATATAGCATGCAGGAATGAAAGAGCATGCTCAGAGAACTTGACAAAAGTGCAAGTGATCCTTAGATGTAGTACAAGCATACCCAGTGAGGTTTTGAAGTAACCTGAGGACAGAGGGAGACAAGGATCAGTGGTTTTATTAAATATCAGTTTTGATTCATAATGATAGGATTAAAATTCTCCAAGTAAAAATTCTCTACTTTGTATACAGTCAGAGATTAGCAGGAGGGGACATAGATTGAAATGTGCTTTCCTGTATATTTATGTACTGAAGCCCAAAGTTCTAAAGAGACTACATGTAGGACACAGGACACAAGGCATATACGCTAGTAATAAAAGTTAAGGATAGGTCCGTAGCAGTGGTAGAGTTCCTGCCAAGTCTGTCAAGGCCCAAGCACTGCAAAACCATAATGAGTTAAATAAAGTCAATTCATCTGATAGGACTGCATCGTGATCATAAGGGGAGTAGACACCACCAGAGTCCGTCTTTTCTCTCTTTCTCTCAACTGACACATATGGAGAATAGGCCATGTGAAGGCATGCCATGGGAGGTTATCTGCAAAGTAGGAGCAAAGACTTCATCAGAAACCAAATTTGCCAAAACATTGATCACATACTAGTTTCCAGAAATGTGTGCAAATTAATCTCTACCATTTGCCAGTGCATTCTCTTCTCTTCTCTTTGTTCCTGAGCCATGATTTTCTGCACTTTAAGTTTTCAATTAGCTGGGTTAATAGGCACAGGCCACCATATTTAACCTTTCTCTGTACAGATGGTAGTTTGTGGATTTTTCTGCCTCGGATGGGGTGGAAATATGATCCTCCTGATTTTAGCCTCCCACCTCACTTAAGGATGGTAACATGTACACCGCTGTGTCCAGTGGCTTTTGAAGCAGTCTCTGCAAGTTTTCTACCTTGGATGGCCTCAAACTATTATCTTTTCTATTTCTTCTTCCCAAGTAGCTAGGATAAGAGGAATGAGTCACTATCTCCTGGCTTGCCTTAAAAAAGGAATGCTTCTTGTCCATTTTACTGTCATCACTTTGAATCTTGCCTGTCATTAGTATACTAAGCACAATTGCTCTATCCAGGTACCTTGAACATGGCTTTTTCCATGTTTGTGGCTCAGATGTTGAATTAAACTAAATTACCTTTTTACTTTTGGTTATTCAGTTACCAATAGGTGCTTCAGTTTCAAAGTGTCATTTTACTTTGGAAGGATAATTACTTTTAGTGTCAAATTGGGGATGTAAGAGTTCTTCAAATACTCCCCAGAGTCAATCTACTTGCTATTCATACTCTCTAGTGCCCCTTACCTGCAATCTGCCATTGTGTACATGACATTTAGCAGCAGAATGATTGTGAGAGCGGTGGAGTTGCTGAGCTCAATTTGCCAATTGCTACAAGGTAGAAAAGAGAAATTATGAATCATAGCTTTTCATTATGAAATATTCATAGAAGTAAGGTCCAACCTGTATTACAATAAAATGTTAATAAGACCTTTAAGATTGCAATTAAAGAAATATGTTTACTAGGGAATAAATGAATTCAAATCTATTACTCCTCAATTTAGCAAAAAGGATCTTTCTTTTGGGTTAATTTTAGCATAAAAAGAAACAGATACTTGCTTTTTTTGCAGAAAAACTTTTTACTTCTCTGAAGCTTCCACAGTGATAATTTTAGTTTTTCAGTATTTCTCAATGGCAAACGGAAATAAATTGGAGGTATATTTTATATGGGCTTATGTTTTGCTATAGTAATATATTTAGCAGTATTAAAAATCACCTTTATTTAGGGAGTCTCAAGTATAGTGCAATTATTTGCTTATTTTTTACTTTTAGAAATTGCCACTAGTTAAACAAGAGATTTTTTTCAATTCAACATGTTGGGTTTGGAGCACAGTGCATCTTGACTATTGTCATCCTTTCCATCATTCTCCTCTGTCTATCTCAACACAATTTACTAAAGATAAAATGCAGTTTACATAGGAAGTCTTCTGCCAGTGCAGCCTGCTGGCATGTGAACACTGTTGACCTATGAACTCTGCTCCAGTTTCACTGGTGGCATTGAGGAATCTGACTTTCCTGGGTAGAATGATGTTGAGCTGCTTTTCGAAAATGTCAGGAGATACGATCAGTCACAACCTATGTATCTTCTGACATTCCTAAGTCGCTTGGCAGGATAGCTAAACTCTTACTTGGCTGTTTATAATCTAGGAAATTGTCTATGCTGTGTCTATATATCTTCAGCTTGCTGGATCAGAATTCTGGAAACAACAGGCACTGTTTGTTACCATTCCTGTGGCAGTAGCCTTCCATGTGACTCTGAATGCCTATCATGTTACAGTTAGGTTGGTCTTAAAGGAAAAGGTGAAGGCCTAAACTTGAGGTGAGAAGGTCGTATACTCTCTGAATGTTGGTCTAACATGTTCTGAGTTTCTCATTTGTTATTATATGCTTTTATAAATAACACACAGGTGGAAAGCAAAGTGTCTTCTCAGTCTGTTTCATACCATGACTGGGACTGAATTCTGTGATTCTGGTCACATTGTAGATGTTCATCGTCATTGTCTTGCTGGTGACTGGACCAGCTGGGAAGGTAATTCCCCCATGACCAGCATCTCCATATGACTTTCTCATGATTAAAAAAATAGTGTAGATATGGAATGCTGGGGAGAACTGCCTTTAGATTTTTAATGATACATTTTCAATAAGTAGTTATGTGAATTCAGGACTTCTTCCATATCACTTAATGCTTAAGGCAGCTTGTCACCATGCTTGTCAGTTAGTGAGACATTTTCACTTAGTAGATAGATTGAAAGAGTAGGCATAATTTTATACATGTGGAAATTATGGCATAGGTGATATACTCAATTAATAGATGTTTTTTTTTCAGTAAAACAAGTAGACTTATTTTTCTCTGTTTGAGAAAGGGTATTACCATCTCCCCATTCATTCCTAAAGGCTTATTCAAGAAGAAGAAAACATGCGCTTGGCATAGAAATATGTGTAAAGGGGTTGAAGCTTTTGCCTATCCCCATGATATGAAGCACCAATTTTAAGGGATAAACTGTAAGTTCAGAGAAAATAGAATTTCCTGGTGTGTCAATTGTGGATATCCTTTGAGTGTCCAGCAGAGAAGGCTGTGAATTGCTTCTGTCAATGTGAATGGCATCAGCTCTTGAAAGTGTTGACAAGCTTGTAATTCTTTTTACTGACTTTCAAACAAATAATTGACATTATTATGCATTAACTTCAACAAAATAAATGATTGGATATTTCCAAATAAAGCTTTGTACTTAAAAATTACACCTCAGGAGACCTATATTTATTGTCATTCAATGAGCATTACATTGTATCCAGCTTTGTAGTAGGTTTCAGCTATGTTTTAAAATTGGAAGTGATCTTCTGGAATGCCCAGAAGATCTGGGCTAACTTTGTGGTAACAATTAATCCTGTTGTTAAATTGTTTAGGACTTACGTTTTTGCTCTGTGGTTGGTGAATTGCCAATCATGTTGCAAATTGTACAAACCATGTTGTTTCCATGCTGCAGCTAGTTGTGGTTCTATATGTAACAAAACTGTATATATTCTTATAAAGCTTAAGTTATCATACCTCACAGTCTGAGGTCTCAGATGTTAACACATTTATTATAGTGCTTGATACTGATTTTCAGTTTTTGATTAAAAATTTCATCTACTAAAATAGGTCTGGTTTAAATTCCAATTAACCTTTTGCTTCCTCTGTGTATTTTGAGCACAAAATATTATTATACTTTGACAACAGAATGTAATTTTAATCCCTCTTTCTTCATTGAAATCAGTATTACTTATTAAGCAAGTTTGGGGCTTCTAAATCTGATAATAGTGCTGAGATGACTAATCATTACAAAATAAAATGTGTTTTTATTTGAAAATTCCTAACATTCATTTCCTTGAAACATTTTCTGGAAATGTGAATTAGCTATTTCTTAATAACATGTGTATGATTCACCCTTTTACAAACCGGAATGGGCTTTGTATGAATCAAGCTTCCAACAAACATCAGCTGTTCAGAATGATTTAATGATTGCCCCATGTTCAATATAATGCAAGCACATGAGGACCTCATGCTAGAACGCTGAATAATTCTTCCTGACTTTGAGAAGTTTACTTGTCAATAAGAGAAGACAAGTAATACATATTTAGAACATTAAGTTCTGTGGGAATATTATGTATGTAGTAGAATGTCACTCTAAGCATAGAGCATCTCTTTGGAGATATCACAGGTGGAACTTTCCAGAAGTAGGTATTTAATTAGCTTTAATAGAAAAGATGTGAGGCAAGGAAAGGATAAGGGATGAAATTCTAGGCTTGTATTGTAGTTTAAGCAAGAGCCTGGGCCAATTAAAATGTATTGTGAGTTCGGAGAGTAGTCAACAGTTGAATGGTCTGGGGCAAAGTGGAGAAGAGGGAAGAAAATGAAGATAAAAATGCTACATTGCCATGTAATATTTGGTGGCAGTTCAAATGTTAAAGAAATTCTAAAATATTTTTACCTTATTTTTATGTGTCAAGTTAAGACTCACAAAGTTACTCCTTCTTCAGCTTAGATGCAGCTTCCTCCTATATCTTTCTTAGGCTATACAGGGATTGAGGATCCACTGAAGGTAAGCTTTGTAGGTTGCTCTGAGTGATGGGATGGAAATTTAGACTTGGTATAGTTTAGGGACCAGGTGCTCCATATTTTGGCCTCTCTAGTCATATGGAACTATATGAGCAGTAAAGCTAAGCTAGCACAGGTTCCAAAAATCCCTTTTAGTCCAATAATGTAAGAAGGACTTCATAGTTAGCCTGAGACTGAGATCCCAAATCTAGAGAATTTCTGATTCCAGAGAAGAGTTGAGATAATCCCAGACACCCATTCTTCATTATCATTAAATTCAGCCATCACCAATGCTATATCTTCAATCTACCAGCATAAATTTAAACTTTCTATTCTCGATTCATCAAATACTAAGAGAGTCCAAACTTCCAGGATCCAAGTCCTCAGACATTTTCATTGTGCTTTCTAGAAATCATGGTCTAGCATTAGCTAATAATTCCATAATAATACCAGCACAACTATGGACTCCCTGTCGTATCAGTTTGCTATTTTTACTCTCTCCTTCAATCTACTCATTCTCCTTCAACTTTTCCCCCAACTGCAACCTCTACCAGTATTGTTTCTAGTTTTACTCAGAAATGGAAAGACCTTGAAGAGAACTTCTAGGGATTCCCAACAAATCATTTATTCACCTACCAGATTTTGCACTTCTTTTCTTTGACTTTGTGCTTCTGATATTCTATATAAACCCAATCTTCTACTTGTATATATCACATTTCATTCTTGCTTGTTTGCCTGATTGTTTTCAACATGGTATCACAAATATAACAAATCAACTTCACTGCCAGCTGTTTGATGGTTAATTGGACATCAGAGCCACTTGGACTTTCATGCCCAGGCTGGCTTTGAACTGAAATCCTCAGATCTAAGCTTCTTAAGTAGCTGACAGGTATGAGCAACTAGTGCCTGACTTGATAAAGATTTTTAACAATGAGAGCATCTGGTCCTTGAGTATTCTTTGTTAGGAGATTTTTAACAACAAATCATTTTTTTTTTTTTTTTTGCCAGTCCTGGGCTTGAGCTCAGGACCTGAGCCCTGTCCTTGGACTTTCTCAAGGCTAGAGCTCTACCACTTGAGCCTCAGCACCACTTCTGGCTTTTTTCTATGTATGTGGTACCAAGGAATTGAACCCGGGTCTTCATGCATGCTAGGCAAACACTCTACCACTAGGCCAAACTCCCAACAAATCATTTTTTTTTTTTTTTTGGCCCCTTTCTTTTTCTGGCCCTGCTCGCTCCGGCCCTGCTCGCTCCGGCCCGGCTAGGCCCCCTTTCTAGCTCAGGCCCCGCTCGCTCCGGCCCCGCTCGCTCCGGCCCAACAAATCATTTTTTAAAATGTCTAGTCAGTATATCTACTTCTTATTGAGTGATTTCTAATAATGTGCGTTTAAAGACACTTATTTAATGTAAGCTGTTGAGTTTATTTCCACCATTATTCATATTCTTTTATTATGCTCTTTGTAAAACTTGTTATATCACTTTTATAATTATTCATATTTATAATTTCCCCTTATCATTATTGATCTTAATGTATGAATTTTTAATTTATTGATAATATATTTTTTCTGTCTTCTGCTTATCGATTTACTCTATTGTTTCCTTTCCTTTAGTTGTGTTGGGCTTACTCTTTTGTTGTTGAGTAAAAGCTTGAAGTCACTAATTTGAAATATTCATTTTCTAATTTGAGTTAAGGTTATAATTTTCCCTGTAACTAAGAACTGCAACACTGGCATCATCCACATTTTGATATGTTTTTATTTAGATCAGGATGCTTTAATGTCTTCTGTGAACTTTAAATGGTTTATAATTATGGCATTCACTATCAAGATATTTGGGAAAAATTTTAAATAACTTTTTTAGTGTATTTTATTTTTGGCATAATGTATAGAGGGAGTTACAATTATATTCATCAGGTAGTGGGTATAATACTTCTTGAACCTTGCTACCCCTTCTCATGTTTTGTTCCTCTTTCCCTCCCCCCACTCTCTCCCAATTATCTTGTTATGATTGCTTTCCAATGTAATTCAATTATGATAAGAGAATGAATTTTATATAAATTTTAGTTTCTTAAGTTTATTGAGACTTAACTTTTGGTCTAATCTAGGGCTTATTTTGATAAATAGGTAAATTGTGCTTTAGACAAATAGATATTCTTGTAATTGTGGATTCATCTATTTCCCTTGAAAGTTATGAGTCTGTTCTATACTTCCAATATTTGTTATTAGAGACACAGAAGTTTAGGGCTTTTAAGTCCTCTGGATAACTTGGTCCATTTATGATTAGGAACTAACTCTATTTCACAATGTTCTGTTCTTGGAAATCTACTTTGCATGAGACAACAAACCCATTCTGCTTTCTTTTGAATAATGTAAAAGCATAAAATCACTTTTCCAAACTTTCTATTTAAATTGTTTATTTTTTTATATTGAAGATAGATACCAATTGGCACTCTTTAGCTGGTTTTTTTGTTCTTATCCAAATTTACATAGTATAATTTATTTTGTATTTACAGTGAATAAATTATATTTTAGGCAAGTACTCTACCACTATGCCAAACTCCCAGCTCCTATTTATATTTTAATATGGAATCCACTCTCACAGTTTTCTATATGTATAGTCTTTCATCAAACTTGGAGTCGTAAGTAGTTGTAAACTTGGTGTCTTAAGTGTCTATAAATTGTTGTCTTGAAGTTATGATTTCAGTTTAACAGCTTGTGATGACAATGCACCTTGACCAATGTCATGTCATTCATAATTCTTCTTCATCTCTCCTTAATTGATTCTCATATTTCTCTTATAATCTGTATTTAATTTAAGAGATTCAGATAATCATTTTCTTTTTCTGTGGGTCATGGGGCTTGGACTCGGCCTGGGTGTTATCCCTTAGCTCTTCAGCTCAAGGCTACCACCCTACCCTTGGGCCTGGGTATTGTCCCTGAGTTCTTCAGCTCAAGGATACCATCATACCCTTGAGCCAAGCTCCACTTCCCATTTTCTAGGGTTAACTGGAGATAAGAGTCTTAGGTCCTCTTTCTTGTACTTGGGGTGGCTTTGAACCTTGATCCTCAGATATCAGCCTCCTGAGTAGCTAGGATTACAGGTATGAGCCACCACGCCTGGGAGATTCTGATATTCTTTCTTAAAACTATATTCAGAACTTGTCTTCATCTCACTTATCTCACTGACTCCTTCTGAGCTATGATTTCTAACTTGGATTAATTCAAATTGTACTTGCTAATTAACTTACCTTCTGCCTTTTTCCTTTTCCCTTTCAGCATGTTCTGAAGACAGAGCTCGAGTTGACAACTTGAAACTGTAAATCAGATCCTACCACTCAGTTCAAAGTCATGCAATACTTTCTTATTTCACTCAGAATAAAAGCTAACACCTTTCCAATATGTCCAAGCCTCCAGCTAATCTGTCCTCTCATCTTAAACTCTCTGTCCACATCCTATGCTATTATCCTTTTCCTATTTCATCTCTGCTGGTCTCACTTATTTCTTGGACATTTCATGCCATTTCTCCCACAGAGAGGCTTTACATTGACATTTTATTTTTCTGGCAACATCTTTCTTCTCGGATAGCTTAACAGCAACTTTTATAATGAACTCACAGGACATACACTAATTAATATCATCCCAGTCTCAGAAATGATAAGTAAATCATGCTTTCCTTCACATGAATATGCCTTTTCAGAGAGAACATGCACTAACTTAGATACACAAATTATAATTGTGCTTTTGGTCTTCTTTACTATCATATAGGTAAAGGAAATAATTTCCTAATGAAGAGAATAAAGAATTTATCCTCATTCCTATCCTCACATAGCCTATGCGATTCAGGTTAATGGTGGAGAGCAGAGATTTCTTTCTTTTCTTTTCTTTTCTTTTCTTTTTCTTTCTTTCTTTCTTTTTTTTTTGCCAGTCCTGGGCTTGAGCTCAGGGCCTGAGGACTGTCCTTGGACTTTCTCAAGGCTAGAGCTCTACCACTTGAGCCTTAAAACCACTTCTGGCTTATTTACTATGTATGTGGTACTGAGGAATCAAACCTGGGTCTTTGTTGCATGCTAGGCAAGTACTTTACCATTAGGCCAAATCTGCGGCCCCACAGAATGGAATATTTCTTACAGATTTCTTGAGACAATGTATTTTAAATGCTTAGCATGAGCTCTAACATATAATTGACAAGCAAGAGATTTAGTTGCTATTATTACTTTTGATTTATTAACAAATCTATAATTTGTTCTTGTTTGTGACTCTTGTATGTCTGATTCTGTTAGGAATGCCTTGGAAAGAATGGGTGACCAATAGGACAAGAATTAGGAATTTCCCAGTAGCTGGAAGTGATCTTAGAACTCTATTCATAAAAGAATTAGGCAATTGCTTTACTTAGTAACCAGAAGACTATGTGTATCAACTGTGAGGTGTAGCATGATGTGAGGCATGTACATAGTGTATAACAATGAGAAATGAGTCCTAGAACTCACTCTCTGCTAATGCAAAAGTTGCTAAGACATAAAAGCAAGGGATTAGCCAAAGCCACTTGGCTAGGTTTTGACAGACCAAGATTAGAAACTGCCTATTCCCATGGAATCTCAGTCCATTACTTTTAACATAGTTTCTACTGCTTCTTGAATTGTTCTTGTATTACCTTAAAATCACAACCCTTCTCCAGAGAACTGGGGGAAAAATCCTTTTACTTGCAAATTACTGGAGCTGAGAAATCAAAAGACAGTGCTGAGACACTGAGTGTTGTATGTAATCAAATTCCACATCAGATGGAAGAAATCAGCTCAAGAGACAGCTCTGACTAATAAAGAATGCACTGAAAGAACAGCACACATCCCTGTCACATGATTGTATGTATGTGCATCAGTCCTTATTTAATCCTGATTTTTTGATGATTAAGAGTCATAAGAAATCATGGGAAGGTTTAGGCAAAGTGTAGAAGGAGTTCATTTTGATTACACAGCACTGATAGCCTTGATCTTGTGGCACAATTTTCTCATACAGATACTTTGAGCATTGGTTTAATCTTTAATAACATATCATAGAAAACTATAATAGGGTTACATATAATCAAATATGTATCTGACTCTTATCACAAGTTTTTTTTAATTCAAAAAATGGTTGCAAGTTAGCCTAATCCTTAGTGTTTCAGTGTTTATTTTCCAAATTGGCAGGATTCAAATGATTAGCAAAATCATTTTATCCTTGCCTTATAAAGTGCTATGATAAAACCATTTACATTAGAAATCTGGGGTATGAATTGTTTTTGGCATCAAATACAAATTCCAGCATGGTTTCAGTTGGCCTTGAAGCATTAGTGTGTTAAATTACATTTTAATAGGATTTAATTACAAAATAGAAATGGTTATACAATCTTTTCTTTTTTCCTGTGCTATTTTTATATTTAGGACTATGACATAAACTATTTGAAAGGATGGGCTATTATTTAGTCAGTTAAACAACACTTCATAGTTGCCTGCTCTTGTCAAGTCTATGAATGAAGGAAATACAAAGACAAGTAGATTTCACATTCTTCCCTTTGTCAACATAGTCAAATAATAAAGTTTACAAATTAATGCAAAGTTGTATGATTACACAACAGTATAGGTTGAAGTCTAAGGTTGTTATAGAAGCATAAAGAATATTTCAAAGACAGAAAACCTTGCCTCTAACACTGTGGACATGTTTGATGTACTAAATATTCTTCATTTTCTTTTGGAGTGGTTATCTCAAGTACTTAAACCTGCTACACAGAACACAAAGTCAAGGGCATGGTATTTGGAACTTAGCTTCCTAAGATAGATGCACTCATCTCTACTGACTTTATGATCTCAGAGAAATTAATAGACTTTTGTATCCTTTTTCACTCATGTAATTGTAGGTAAACATAAGTTAATTTTATAGAGTTCAGTGAAAATTCAGGGAATGTCTTCATGGGGAACATGTAAAGCAGTATCTGTGATGAAAAGCCTCAATAAGTGATAACTACTTTTAAAAGTATAGCATAAAGAAATAAGACTTTTGGTTCAATTTTTTTGGGGGGAGCACAGTACTGGGATTAAACTCAGGAGAATCTTCTACTTCCTAGACTTGTACTCTACCATATCTATGTGTCCTGTCTGACATTTTGCTAGTTGTTTTGGAAGTGAACTGAACTGAGCTAGCCTTAAACCACAATCCTTCAGATCTCAGTCTCCTGAGTAAGGCTGAGCCATCAAGACCTGACATTGGCCTAACGTTCTTCATATTCCTGATAAGCAGACACTAAATGCCTTGAAGCCTCCCTACTTCACTTTCATGGCCAATTTTAAGAGTCTAGTGACTAAACAGAATTTGGCTTCTTTAGAACAGGTGAGACTCAATTTAGTACTTGGTATGAAGAGGAATGGGTTGCAGTGTTACAGATTTTTCATGACAATAAATCATAGGATAATGAGTTGGAAAGGAGCAGGTCTGTATCTTAAACACACAAAAAACTGAATATATTTTTGATGACCCTTTGGATTGCAGCCTATATGGGAAAGGATCTGCCTCCTCCTTTGAAGTGAATTTTGATGAAGACCTTAGTGAAAAGTTCAAGTGACATGGTATAGTTTGGTATAGTCATATTATAATCAACAAAGAAAAAGGATTTTGTTTTTGCCAGTCCTGGGGCTTGAACTCAGGGCCTAACTACTGTACTTGTGCCTTCTCAAGGCTGTAGCTCTACCACTTGAGCCACAGCACCACTTATTGCTTTTTCTATGTATACAGCACCAAGGAATCAACCCAGGGTCTTTGTGCATGTTAGGCAAGCACTCTACCACTAGGTCAAACTCCCGGCCCGGAAAAAGGATTTCTAGACCCTCCCCCATTTTTTTCAAACTCATAAAGGAAATACCAAGAATTTGCATGTAGAGTTTAAGCTTATAGAAAAAAATAAGGAGGTTGCTGAGACTGGAAAACCTCTTTGTGAGGTGGTCCAGTCATGCCAGTATTATATGCGTTAGCATTCTGTAGAATTTTAAATAATTAATTATGAACAAGATACTTACCTGTATCTAGTTTCCTCTGCAAAATGGATATGATCCCTTCTTCTCCAAATGTCCTTAGGTTGAATAAATGTGTCATCATGTACTTTACTGGACATTATTAGCTTCTGTGAAGTGTTAGAGCTTTATGTTGTCTTAGGACTTTCAAGGGACTTCCTGTGAGGAATCAGGCTCTGGAAGAGTATGGATGAATTATGATCTCATATTCTTTTCTGCTTCCTTTTTTCCATGTCAGTAATCTGGTCTTCTCGCTAACTTTTATGGGGTACATAGTATATTTACATTCTTTTTCTTTTGGTTGAATGTTTCATTCCAGGAAATACATGAAAAACAGTGATCCAGCACAGTATTTCCCATATTCAAGTTTTAAAGGTAAATTTAAAATTGCTGAGTGAGATTTGCAATGAGGATAAAAAGAAGGAAAAAAGAGAGAAAAACAATTAGGTGCAAGTTGAGAGAGGAAAGGAAACTTGATTGTCTCTGAATTGTAGCCTTTACTGATACAGACAAAGGTATTGACTGATAAAGACTTTGTATAAGAGCCATATAAGGTGTAACTATTGTTCTTAATGTACTATGTTATTCCTCATCTCTTTTGTTGGGCCTTGGTTATCTCATATTGTTACAGTATCTTACCTTGTTATCAGATATATTGTATGTATGTTTATTTGTTTATTTGAAATAGGATAGGGAAGGGGGAAACCAAGATGAGGGGAGGGGGTGAGGGAGGGAAATGGGGACAAAACATGAGAAGGGGTAGCAATATTGTTAAGATATGCACCTTCTATCTGGCGAATACAATGTAACCCTTCTATTAATTACAATAAAAATGAAAAAAAAAGACTTTGTAGAGGTTGGAAGCAAGACAGACAGTAGCTACCTTCATGCTTAATACAGAAGCTCTACTTCAATAAGACAAATGCTAATTCTATAGCATTCAGTTTTTCATTTTGCTTTTCATATATCAACTTGTCCTCCATAAAACAAAAAAGTTGTTGGGTAAGGTTGAAATGTTGATGTTTAAGTCTTTAAATTTTTCTATGAGGTTTTTTTTCTCATAAAAATTAGTAATATATACTTTGTATTTGTACTTGGCCTCATTCCAAAGAGATCAAAGTCTTGATCAGAAACTCTCCAATACTAGAGAAGAGTTCCAAGATCTTCAGAACTCTCCTCAGCCCTTGGAGAAAATCTGGTCCTGGAAGTGGGTGCAGGCTCTGGGGAAACTGTGTCTTTCATGTACTACCAGCTTCTTGAAGTTCTGCCTAGTTATTGCTTGCTATGGTAAATATATTAAATACTGAAGGCTTCTGATCCTGTATATTAATTTTTTTCAGGATAAAACCTGAAAAAATGTATATAAAATACATTTTATTTAAAATCAATTTTAGTATGGGAAAGAGTTATCTAAAAAATGTCTGTATGGAAGTGCCAGGTAAAATGACTTCCAGTAATCTCTTAAGGACTTCTTTACAAAGAGATGAGAAGGGATCCCTGATTGTAAACAGTGAACAAATGTGTTGTAGCGATTTCTTCAATGCAGGGCATTTTCTGACAATTTATAGTCTAGTTGGTTCTTTGTTAATGAAATATACTATTCCCTGTGATTGCTTTTCCTTATCTTTTTGGTAGTAGTAGGATTGGACTCAGAGCCCTGTGCTTACTAGGAAAGGCAAGTACTCTACCACTGAATCAGTCCCTCCCTACGGCCTTTTTGTTTTAGTTTATTTTTCAGATAGAGTCTCATGCCTTTTCCCTGGGTTGGCCTTGGACTGTGATTCTCCTTTATACTAAGATGTCAAGCTTGATCCACCACCATACCTCACTTGTTCTTTGAAACAAGGTCTCATGTACACTTTTTCTTTCTTTTTTTTGTGGGGTGATTTGGCTTCAAACTGCAATTCTCATATATTTGCCTCCTAAGTAGATAAGATTTCTGGCCATTCATTTTCGAAGTTCCCTGTTTTTCTGCCTACTCTGAACTCAGTTTTATTCCTTTTTTTTTTATATTGTTGTTCTTCTCAAAAGGTATCACCTCATGGAAGTTTTTTTTCTTTTCAGATCTAACCAAAAGGCTCCATTTGTCAACATTTCATTCAGTCTAAATGTTTTCTCAAGTCTAGTGGACCAGATTGATAACACTATTACTATTTGTATATAGATTATATCTCTCTCCTCATGCTGTGAACTCTTTGAAGAACGATAATTTATCCAATTGTTTAAAAAAACCTTTATTGTTTAATGGAGTGCTGGACACATGAAAAGTATTTTCAAAGGTTTGCAGAATAATTTGTAAATTATCAAAATTTTCTGCAAGATCTAGTGTACTGTGTGCATGGATGGTGATATCACAATGAAACTCTTTCAGATTACAAATGTGTATGAACTTAAAAAAAGTGTTAAAGTGTTTTTCATAATGGGAAATAAAAAAATGATGAAAGCTTTATAGTCAACTAGGCACCAATGGCTTATGCCTGCAACCCTAGCTCCTGTGGTTCAAAGCCAGCCAAGGTAGGAAAGTATGACTTTTATCTTAGAATTAACCACCACAGAACCAGAAGTGGAGCTGTAGCTCAAAGTGGTAGAGTACTAGCTTTGAGAAAAAAAAAAAACTCAAACACAGCACCCAGTTGAAGCCCCATGACTAACAAAAATGTTTTAGAATAAACTCTATTTCTATTCATCAACCTCATGGCAAGGCCACATAAAAACTCATGACACTGTTATGACATCAATGATCCAAAGCCTCATTGATGATGCTTTGAAAATAATTAAGAGCAATTTCCACATTAATATTAGAGTACTTGAGCAATAAGAAGAAAGGAAATAATCTATAAAATACAAAAAATCAAGTAGGAAATAATTATGAAACATAATTTCCTAAAGTGAATTTGCTTTGATAAAGTAAGAAACATTAAGGGTTTAAATAGGAACAAAGTACATTCTGGAGCCAGGAGCTTAGCCTAGTGGTATAGTGCTTGCCTAACATGCATGAAGCCCTGAGATTGATTCCTCAATACTACATACACAGAAAAAGCTGGAAGTGTTGCTGTGGCTCAAGTGGTAGAGAACTAACCTTGAGGAAAAAGCCCAAGGACAGTGTTCAGGCCCTGAGTTCATGCCACAGGACCAGTAAAATAAAAAAAAAATAAAAAAGAAAGTACATTCCTACAAAAGGCAACAAGGTATTTTAATTTCTGGAAACTTCTACAGATATATTAAATGTAATTCTTTGCTCTACCATCCCTGAAGCAATGCAGTCATTTGTTTGCCCTTGTGGGTTAACTTCAGCTCTTCATTTCATATTTTGTTATGTGTGTTTGAACTTTATAGTGCATAGTCCAATCTTCTAGAGATGTGAACACAATTTTCCTATTCTTTCTCATTCTGTTGCACCTTGAGGCAGTTTCTTAATAAGATAGTTCAGAGAATTGTTATAGACAACAGAGAAAGTAAGTTGTAATAAAGAGAAAGAGTTCAGGCTTCTTACTTCCCTGCAACCCCAGTCTATGAAGATTGAAATGCGCTATTTTGAGCCCATATATTTCATAATGGACTATAAAACAATATAGACTTCCCAAGGTAGCATGACCTTTACAAAGAAATCAACACGTGTAAGTTATAGATTCTTAAAATGGTATGTCTGGGATCAAGATCCTTAATATATTCCCATCTGTTAATTGTATCCCTGAGACTGTCCTTTTTTAAAATTTATTTATTTTTTATTGTAATTAATCAAAGGGTTACATGATATTTGCCAGATAGAAGGTGCATTAATTCACATATATTGATACCCTTTCACATGTCTTGGTCCCCATTACCCTCCCCTCCACCCCCCCCATCTTGGTTTTCCCCCCTTCCCTATCCAATTTCAAATAACCAAATACAAATAAATCAGGTAACAAAGTGAGATACTGTAACAATATGAGATAACCAAGGGACAGCAAAAGAGATGAGAGATAACATAGTACATTAAGGACAACAATCATTCATTGTATGGCTTTTGTTTCAATATCCTGGAGGTCTTTTCAATTAGCTTCATACTATATGGCCTTATGTCAAGGTTTTGCTCTATTTCAGATCTCTGCTAGCAGAGCCCAAGGTTTCTACTGATTATGACAAATGAGGGAAACCATTGAGCCTAAGTTCCTTTGAGTCTGGCTTACTTCACAGACGGAACGCAGAAGCGTGAGTAACACAGAGGGTCCCCAAACCCAGAGGGAAAGCAGAGCTGGTGCCAAGCAATAGAACTTAACTCAGATTCCTCCACCCTGCCCAAGAAAGACTGGCAGGAGCAGGGGGGCAAGGAATTTAGAATCCTGTCCCTCCCCTCAACAGCCCCCTCCCTCAGGCCATTGATTGGACACTGACAGGCGGGCGGTGGTAAGACCCAGCACTCCACCAAGGGAGGCAGAGCTGTCCCAACTCCCACCCGCCCAACAGGCTCAACTCCCAGCCCTCTGACTGGAGACTGACAGGCGGGCTACACTAAGACTCAGCACCCCACCAGGGGAGGCAGAGCTGTCCCAGCTCCCACCCACAAAATAGGTTCCTCTCCCAGGCCACTGGATCTGGGGAGTGGATGGCGCTGACTCCCTGCCTTACAATAGCCGGTGGGGTGTGCAGGAAAATAGGAGCTAGCATCTGTCCCCCTCAAATCTTGAGCGGGGCATCCTCCAGCTGTGAATCTTGAGCAAGACAGCACCGAGGGGCCCCTCACAGTCACAGACTCTGACAAAGCAGTGGAAACACAGCAGGGATCTGAAGGGCCAACCAGCAGCCAAGCTCGCCTTCTGAGAATCAGAAAGGCGGCGGCTCCACCCTTGGAGCCCACATCCCCAGCTGGGCCCCGCCCCTGGGAACAAAGCGGTCTCCTGCTGGTCCTTCTGAGAGCCCCTGGAAACTCTCAAACCCCAGACCCTTGGCCGGTTGCTGCCCCTGGAAGCAGCACAGGAAAACGTCTGCCAACCGTGCTCAGACTGAAGCTCGCAGATCCATCCCATGGCCCACTGTGAGGCCACTAGTTGGGCTAAGAGCTAGTCGTGTAGCAACACATAAGTTTTATCTAATACTTTCCAGACTTTGTACTCAAATACGCTACATACTTACCAACTTAGGTCAGTTATCCTTACGCTATACCTTTTCTTCATTACTATAATAATCTTACACTCCTACGTTAATCCTCTTGTACCTCCCCTGACCTCTCTCATTCTATTTTTCTATCTCTGGACCTCTGTTCATCTTTCAACCCTTATAATGCATGGATCTATACTTGATGGCTGTTGAGCAATACTGTATATCTAGGTGTTCAATTATACTCTAGGTTCAGAGGGACCTTAAATACAATAGAGAGTGGATTGAGAGGCTTATTGTTTTGGTCATAAATTGCTTATCAGTGGTTGTATTAGACTGGTCTGTAAGTGCACAAAAAGAAAGAGTGATAACACCAATCAAAAATTGTGAACATCTAGTGTCTGCCAGCTAAAGAGGTCTAAATTGGTTATATCTGAAAAACTATAGTTGTGTTTAGTATTAATCTTGCTCCCATTTTCAAATGGGCAGAAGAAGAAACTCAAGAAAAATGTCAAATCAAGAAACAACATCCCCCACCCAATGTAAACAGACAATGGAACAGTCACTGGCAATCCTAGAGGAGAGTCTTCCAAGTGCTGTACAAATGCACAAATTGATAGACATCATTAATGAAAAATGTGAAAATATAAAGAAAGAGATAAGGGAGGAAGCCATAGCTAAACAAGAGGAAACCATAAACAAGGTGATAAGTGAAAAAAAAAGAAGCCATAAAGGAGGCCATAATAAAGGTTTTTCAAAGAAAAATGGATGAATTCATAGAATCCTGAGACTGTCTTAAGGAAACCATCCAGGATGGCTGGGAGCTCTCTGCCAATGAATGACACATGATTATTTATTTTAGTAATAATTAACAATTTAATTCACCAATAAAAAAGGATGACACATCACAGTATCTCCATATCATGGAATACAAAATAAAAATTAAGGTATTAGGAAATTTTTGTGAAGTCATGAGAGAATGGATATTCTAGCACTTAATGAAGAAACATAAGAATTGATAGTCTAGCAAGAAATACATCCACAGACAAATATACACACTGGAATTAAAATGGAGAAAATAAAAGTTTAGAACAATATACTTTTATGTATATTCTCATATATTCTAGTGAGCATATATTGCTCAAGAAGATTCTTGAAATAGACCACTTCATAGAGTACACACTCTCTATTGAGATTTTTATGGCCGGAAACTACTTTTCAGGGTAGATTCTGTATGAGATACATCCTCTTTAAAAATAATACCTTGCTGCATCCTGAAAAGACAAGTAGCACTCATTTTTTTATCATGGAATATGCCCTAGAATGACTGAGGAGGAGTCAATTGTTTAAAAACAACTCTGACTAGGGCTCATCTCTATTCTATTTCGTAAGTAAATATGGGAACGTGGATGACTCCTTGCTACCACACATATAGAAAAAAAAAGCTGGCAGTGGTGCTGTGGCTCAAGTGGTAGAGCTCTAGCCTTGAGAAAAGTCCAATGACCGTGCCCAGGCCCTGAGTTTAAGCCCCACAACGTTCTCTTGGTAGGTCAATACTTATCCTACATTCTTTTGGCTTGAAATAAGTTAAAAAGCAGTAGTGGGAATGATTACAGAGGAAACACTTCATATTTAGTAGAAAAAATACTTTGTTTAGAGCCCTCTAAACATGAAGGTAATCATCAAAATTACTTTAAGTAAATTTGTCTGTTACAATATTTAGAGAATAGTAGTTGGTATTTTGTTAATTTCCTAAACTCTGGAACTTAGGATAAACACAAAAGAAATAAACAGACCAAATTTTTGTTAGGATTATAATAGAAATATATCTGAATCATTATAGACATATCTACCTAAATTGCCAATCCAGTTCAATCTACTTATATCCAGAACAATAAAAAGCAGCTCAGAAAGCCTGAATTCTATCACTCCTCCTATTTAATATGGCATAATTTCCAGAATTTTACTCTTGTCTATTTTTTATATACCACAAATTTTTGGAGTGAATGATTGATCCTAGAATTTGACAATTTATTTGCTCACAGTGATTTATTTAAACCCAGTTTTACATGTTTAATTTATTTATTAAGCATTTAGCAGTTCACCCAGTGATATTCTGCGAAATTTTATTGGACATTGAGTATGCTTAATTCTCTTTAGTTTACTTTCACCCTAAAACATGCAAAACAAATAGATTGTTACTAATAAAATAAGTTTTATGTAAGCTGTATGTTAATATTTACCTATGTACCAATATGTGAAAAGTGCATAGACAAAAGCAAGAAAGGATTAAAGCATATTGCTACAGTCATTGAAACATGAAAGGTTATATGCATAGTGAAAAAGAGAGGAAAGAGACAGAGATAAAAAGTAATGAACGAATGCATGAAAATATATCTAGACATATATGTGTGTATATGTACATAGGCATACACACACACACACACACACACACACACACACACACATATATATATATATATATAGGCATTCCTTTAAGGGATGAAGAGAGCAAGAATATGATCACTGTATAAATATTTACACTGAACATCAGAGCATTAGATTTTGTAACAATTAGCACTTGATTTTAGAGGAGTCATAGAGTATTATCTAACAGGGGACACATTTCATTTGAGTCAAAGGACATGTAGTAATAACAGAAAATGAACAGAGGAACATAGACCTAACAGAACTCTACAGAACATTCCATCTAACAAGTGCAGGCTTCACTCTACTCTACTAAGGAAGATTTTCCTGGGCATATCTTATGTTCAGTTCCAAAACAATTTTAAACCACATAAAAAATATCCAGGGGCCAGGAGTTTGGCCTAGTGGTAGAGTGCTTGTGAGCATACAAGAAGATCTTGGTTTGATCCCACGGTACCACATACACAGAAAACAAAAGCTGGCAGTGGTGCTGTGGCTCAAGTAGTAGAGCTCTAGCCTTGAGAAAAGTCCAATGACAGTGCCCAGGCCCTGAGTTTAAGCCCCACAACTAAAGACCTGGGTTCAATTCCAAGTATCACATACATAGCAAGAAGCCAAAAGTAGTGATGTGGCTCAAGTGGTAGAGCACTAGCCTTGAGAAAGCCCAAGGACAGTGCCCACGCCATGAGTTCAAGCCCCAGGACTGGCAAAAAAAATTCCAAATTCCATCATACATCTTTTTTTGAAGAAAGAAATGGAATGAAACTGGAAATCAGTAACAGGAAGGACTCTGGCAACAATAGTAAATAATTGCAAATTAAGCTGCACGGTTATAGGCAACAAATAGGTCATTACTGATGTTGACCATTGTGCCTGGGGATTTTTAGGTTACTCTAGTTCTTCAACTTCTTGAAATAGGTATGTTATGATATTATTACTTTATTTACATGACGAGCAAATGTATTCAAGGCTTAAAATATTGCTACATGTTAGAATTATCTGTGGAGTCTCTAAAAATATAGACACCTTGGTTTTCAAGTAGAAGATTCAAGTTTATTCCAGTTTGGCTAAGTCCTTAAGTATGTATATATATATATATAAGTATGCATTCATATATATATATATATATTTCACTCTTATTTGTTCTTAATATTCAGCATAAGTGCTAGTGAATGTACAGTTTTATTTGTTGAATGGATGAATTCATTCTTTATTGGTGGTTAGTTTCTCTGGCAAGTTGGTTATGAGATGATTTAGGCATTTTAGATGTTATTTCAATTAGCCATGTTAAGTGATTGAATTATTTTGAACTTCTGATTGATAGCAGTATGTTTCTTATCATGCTTGACATCGTTGTAGGATGTGACATTGTATTTCTGACATAAAATTCTTCCCTAACCTTGTGGACACCATTGTTTTCTAGTTTCTGTCGGCCTACTGGCCTCTTTATTAGGATTTAATGTTTTTTGGGTTCTTTTGTTTTAAAATCCGGATCTAATTCTGTTTTAAAACTCACCACTGTTTAAGTTATTTCAGCAGGGATGCAAGAAAATTCTTTTTAAAATATATTTTTATTATTAATAAAGCTTTGTAGAGACAGGTTGCTGTTTCATAAGAGAGGTAATGAGTAAAATGATTCTTTGATGAAGCAATTTACTATGAACGAATGACTAATCACTGCACACTTACTTGTGCACATGCATGTGTATGTATTAATTCTCTTTCAACAGTAAACACTGAGTTTTCCTTACTGTGTTACTTTTTGGGAATACAAAAAGCCTTATAATCCCACCTCTGCCCTTAAGGAGCTTATAAATCAAGTAAATAATACGACCGTTGTAATTCTGAAAGAATTCTGAGAACACCGCCTTAAGCTATGAAACAGTTCTATTTCTCCCTACAGATTTTAAACAAGTTCCTTTTCATTTTCTCTTTTGATTTTCTTGGAAATTTGGTTTAAGGACATCAGTGTCTTCAAGTGTATGCTTGTGAATATGTGATAGGAGTGAAAAGGATAAGTGCAGAACAGTAGAGGTGAGAGGAAAGGAACAAATCTTCCATTCATGCTGCATTCTGCTACTTCATTTACATAGTACAGAGACGTTCCATAATACTTTAGCTTCCTAAAGGCTTCTTGGAGTTTTACTCAATTCTGGTTTTACATTTCATTTTACCAGTAGGCAAACAAGATCAGACTCCATCATCCTTGAATTGTCAGAGCACATTTTCTCCATTTTATTTTATCAGTTTTTTTGAGTCTGCTGCTCATTAAATATGGAGAAATAGGCTGCATCATGTGGGCAAAGAAAGAAATATAATCAGAATATCTGCTGCATATATGAGTTTTGTATAACCTCCACAAACCTATTTTCCTGGTAAATAGGAATAATTGTTATTCCTGGCAGATTTTTTTCTTGCCTGTCCAGGAGCTTGAACTTAGGAACTGGGCACTGTCCCTGAACTTCTTTTACTCTAGGCTAGTGCTTTACCACTTGACACAGTGCCATTTCTGGCCTTTCTCTTTTTGTGTGGTACTGAAGAATCAAACCCAGGGCTTCATGCATGGTAGGCAAATACACTACCACTAAGTCACATTCCCAGCCCTACTCTTGGTAGATGTTTGTATATGGGTTATCTTTCCAAATGTTGGTTCATTTTCTCTCTACTTTAAGCTACTTTGTCCCAGGAGAACATGTCTCTGAAATACAAAAATATGTTCATGACAAGCTGTTCTTTTCTAAAACAAAAACAATAATCTTAGGTCTATAATCTATCTTCACACTGATGTGACCTATCATTTGGGAAGATAAACTAACTGTATCTTGTTTTACACTAGATCCATGTGACTGCATGCTACTAGGGAGCATATTATTGGGAGCAAAATGTAGTTAATAAAATTTCAATGTACCCCAGATTGAATAATATGCTGAAAATAGCAAAAACAAACAAGCAGTGGAACATGAAACACAGTACATGGTATATACACAATTTCTAATATTGTAAGAGTTCAGATGTCAAATTAATGTTACACCTCAGTTCATGTAAATTAGTCTGAAGCTTATCTACCTCAGGCAACAATAATGCGGACTCAAAAGATGTTGGAGATAATGGAGGTAGCACAGTTTCCAATTAAACTATCTTGCTATTGTTGTTAAACTTGTATTCATTCACAATTTATTGGATGGACTATATTTTCCCCATAACTTGTACAACTGGTGTTTTTGTTTAGCACTATTCCATAAATTAGGTTATTTTCTGGAGCTCAGAAGGGGCTTGTCTAAATGAAGAATTGCATCTTTAATAAAATAGTTGCAGAGTAGATGACATTCCTTTTGTAGCTCAAAGAAAAAGAAAGGGGAAAAAGGCACCTTGTATTTACTGAGCATTGAAAATACCTGGTAGGCATGTTTTTGTCTGAGCAAATCTACTTAGGGATATATTGCTACATTTAACCCTCAGAATTGTACTGTGCTGAAGAGGTTTTTCTTACTTTTGTTCACCATTTTTGTTGATGAGAAAACTGAAACTCTGGGAGTTGGAATCAGAAACAAATGTGAAAAGCAGAAAGCTCTTCCTAGCTGCTCATAAAAATCATATTGCCAAGGGAAAAGTAGAGGATATTTTATAAATGAGGATGTGAAAAACGTTATGAATAAGACTGGATTTTATTAAAAAAGAATGTTATGCAACTTATATATCTATGAGTCAAAAGTATCTTAAAAATCCTATAAGGGTCTGTAGTTATTAGCATTTGACGTGTTTATGTGGGTATCTCCCAGCCAGGTACTAGCTAAACACTGATGGTTTAGAGATAGCAGAAAAATGCCTGTTTCAGTTTCCCTACAGAAAATGAATACAAATATTCAGTAGACTGTCATTTATGTTATTTCATTTTTTTACTAAGAAAATGAGAAGCTATTCTGTTGGGTGAGTCTAGAGGTGATCAGTAACTCAGAAAGGATCTTGAAAAGCCAGTGAATTCTGGGAAGAGTCTAGTTAAGTCCTAGACTCTGAAGAGGAGTCTGGAGTAAATGATGAGAGATATATTCAGAATCTTGTAAGAACAGCAGGTCAAGAGCCCAACTACTCTTGCACAGGCCAGGTAGTTCAGCATCCTAGGCCAACATAGGAAAAATGAGCAAGACACTCATCTCAACCAATAATAAGCTTGTCAGGCATATACATAAATGTCACCTGAGCTGCACAGGAAACATGAAGAAGAGAAGCATGATTCAGGCAGCCTGTGCATATGGGTGAGACTTTATTTGAAAAATTACTAAAGCACAAGAGAGTAAAGATGTGGCTCAAGTGTGAATACATGTGCTTGGCAAGATCAACAATATGAATAAAAACTTCAGCAACACACACACACACACACACACACACATACACGCACACACACATGGGGAGGGGAAGGTTTAAAATTATTTAGGACTCATTTGAAGGTAAAAAATAGGATTTCTTTTAATGAATTATATTTACTTCCAAAAATTATTCCAGAAACTGTTGTTATAAAACATTTCCTGAGGCCATACATCTACCCATAATTTACATTTAAATAATCTAGTACTTCTGGTTTCCTTGGTACCAGGAACATTGGTTTGTTTTTTAAAATACTATTATGTCATTCTACACATGAAAATGTAATAACTTTATGTTGTAACATTTTTCCACATAATTCGAAATACCTCGGTAACAACTTTAAAGTCAATACCTCAAGTGTTCCTTTACAATCTTTTATTTCTAGAATTATTAATAGGTTGGTTATGTTTTCAGAATACAATGGAAATGTAACCCAAGAGTATACATGAAGTGAAGCATAAGCTTAAAGTTTATAAATGGCCTAACAAAATTGTAGGAAAGGAGTCATAAAGGAGAATAGAATTGGGATTAGTTGACAAATTGTTAAAATATGAAGAAATATTAGAAATTGGACACTAGGTTCAACTAATAAGTAGGAATGTCATCAGAAATGCTCAAATACCACCAAAATGACCAAAAGAGAAATCAAGGAGAAAGTAAACTAATATTCAGCTTTGGGTACTCTAAGTAGAAGTCTACAGAAGATAGCACTGACTTATAGGTTAAGTTCTGCAAAAACAGAATTTTCTATATTCTTTTATTTTCTTGTCAGGTACAACACGAGTAAGTCTTAAAAAACTTACAGATATTTTTCAAGTAAATATTTAATTCTCAAAAGAAATGGAAATAGTTTAACAGGCAGTCCAATATATTATTTATATAACATATACTTAATATATATATAATATATTTATTAATATTATATATTATACACTTATATAATATATATTTAATTAGAAAAAGAAACTTCAAATTACTACTTCCTTGAAAAATATGAAATATCAGTGGAGTTTTATACATTAAGAAGTTATTTAACTTGTACTGCTGTGTAACTGAAAATGAATGTTGAAATTTTGTTCAAAGTATGAACCCTAGAGTTTAGAAGATGATTAAAATTCAAGTGTTTTCACACTTTTAGGGATAACTCCCAACACTTGCAATTGACACAAATCTTCTGAGGGTTTGAAGAAAATAATTTATTCATTTCATTTCATTTATTTTATTGTTCATTTTCCTTTTTTATTGTTGAGGTGATGTATAGAAGGGTTACAGTTACATTTGTCAGGTAGTGGATACATTACTTCTTGAATATTGTTACCACTTCCCATGTTTTTCTCCTACTTTCCTCCCCTCACTCCCTCCCACTCACTTTGCTTTTCCCCTTCCATTCCCTATTTCAAATAAACAAATAAACATATATGAATATACTACATACCAAAGTCAGTTACAGTATCAACATGAGGTAAACCATAAGGGGAAAAATGAGGAAAAAAATAACTTCACATGGTACATTAAAAAAATCACAAAGATAACCCTCTTGTTTCCATATCCTAGAGTTTATTTAACTTAGACTCATCCTATATGACCACATGTACATAGCTTTTGAGCTATTGTGATCCTCTGCTAAGATAATCCTAGATATATACTAATTATTACAAATGAGAGAAACCATGGAGTCTATGTTTCTTTGGATCTGGCTTCCATTTCCTTACAAATGGGGCAATGTCATTCCTTCTGATGGCACCGTAGAATTCTACTGTGTATAAATACCACATTTTCTTGATCCATTCATCTACTGAGTGGCATCTGGATTGGTTCCATATCTTACCTATGGTAAATAATGCTGCAATGAACATCGTTGTGTTAGTAGCTTTAGCATATCCTTATTTCTGGACACTTGGATAAATGCCCAGGAGTGGAATTGCCTGATCATAGGGGAGCTCTATGTCTTTGAGGAACCTCCATACTGCTTTCCATAGTGGTTGAATGAGTTTACACTCCCACCAACAGTGTAGTAGTGTCCCCTTCTGGCCACATCGCCGCCAGCATCTGTTGTTATTAGATTTCTTGATAATCGCCATTCTAACTGGAGTGCAGTGGGATTTCAGAGTTATTTTGATCTATATTTCTTTTATGGTCAGAGATGTTGAGTATTTCTTCCTGTGTCTATTCTTATTTCCTCTTCTAAGAATTCTCTATTTCAGTCTTTAGTCCACCTTTATTGAGATGGTTGTTTCTTTGAGGACTTGTTTTAGAGATTCAATTTTTTGAGCTGTAGGTATATTTTAGATATGAAGCCCTTGTCTACTTTATGGATAGTGAAGATTTTCTCCCTCTCTGTGGGCTTTCTATTTAACTTGCTAGCTATGTCCTTTGCCATACAGAAGCTGAGCAGTTTAATGCAATCCCTTTTATCTAAACTTTCTTTAATTTGTTGTGTTACTGGGCCTTTATTAAGAAAGTTTTGACCTGTGCTAGGGAGTCCTAATGTATCTCCTATTTCTTCCTGTAGAATTTTCAGAATATCTGCTTTTACCTCAAGGTGTTTGATCCATTTGGAATTAATTCTGGTGCAAAGTGACATATAAGGATCCAGCACCATTGAAGAGGCTGTATTTCTTCCATTCTATTTTTTTGATTCCCTTATCAAAGATTAGGTGGCCACAGGTCTTTTGGTTGGTTTCTGGGTCTTCAGTTCTATTCCATTGGTCCTCAGGCCTGTTTTTGTGCCATGACCAAGCTGTTTGGTTCACTATAGCGCTGTAATAGAGTCTGAAGTTTGGTATTGATATTCCTCCAGTGCTGTTTTTTCTGCCAAGGATTATTTTTGCTATACAGGGTCTTTTGTTACTCTATATGAATCTTCAATTGCTTCCTCTATTTCATTACAAAATGACTTCTGCGGTGCCCACCATCAATGGTGTGGGCTCAAAACTGTCTTCTTAAGCAGGCTGGTGACTTTTTGCTCTTTGGATGAACTCTTTGTATTATTACAACTTACTTGGTGTGACTCTTTAGCCATGAACTTTTCACTAGAATGCTAAAACTGGAATGTTGACTGGAGCTCAGATGGACTCAACCTAAACCTCCACCATCTTCTCAGAATCCAAGAGTCTGTTCTTTTATTCAGTGTTTCCAGGCTTCCCACAGGGCTATATGTGAACGTGAAATGAGATATACAGAGGTACATTGATACTTTTTTCCTTTCTCCTCCCCCCAGGTATACTGCATGTGGGATGATAACTAAGCTGTCACTTATAGCATGGTGTAATTGGGTGTCAGTTAGAGTCTGGAAAAGGAACCCTTTGAAGATTTGGGGAAATGCTGTTACTAATAAATAATAATTTTGTGTTATAATTGAATGAAGACTGATTTTAAAAAGTCATTAATAGGATATAAAGAAATTCAAAAGTGAGAATGAAACATACTCAAGTAAATTCCATCATTTGTCAAGAAGACATTAATCACTGATCACCTACCACTTATTAAAAAAAATAAGAGACTTTAGACTCCTTTTTGGAAATAGAATATTTTTAAAATAAAAATGGTGTGATTTTTGCCAAATGCTGATGAAACTCCAAAGGTAATTATGTTAGGATGAAAAGACTAAACACATGAAAGTAAGATTCACACACACACACACACACACACACACACACACACACACACACACACACACACACGGGAGTTTCTAGCCGCAATCAGAAGACAATTTTAAATTTGGAAGTGACTTTCATAGTGCTTAGGCATAGTTTTAATCTTTTCTTCCCTTCCAACTGTTCCTCTGATTTGCTTGACAATCTTCTAGTTCCATCATCACCTTTTTCCAATATTCCTTTTTATATTATTTATTTATTTTATTAAAGAATTTATTAACCCTGATTTTTACATTCACATTTCAAATGTCGTGTTTAACAAACAAGTATTCAAGAAGGGAATCTCTATATACAATCTCTGGCACTCAGATTTTAGAACATAGTTAAAATTAGGCTGACGGTTTGTTATGTCATAAATACTTACTAATCTATGTAATAAAACATTATGTATATAGAGTCATAAATTTTTATGTCTATGTAGTTGGGTTATTTATTTTTAATTTATTTTTATTATAATGTATAGAGGGGTTAAAGTTACATTCACCAGATAGTAGGTGCATTAATTCTCACACATTTATACCTCTTCTTATGTTTTTCTCCCTCCCTTTCTCCCCTCCCAATCATCTTGTTTTCCCCCTTCCTTTGCTATTTCAAGTAAACAAATAAACGTATATACAATATGCCAAGAAACAAAGTCAGATACTTCCTTTTTATTTTTATTTATGTCTATTTTTACAAAATAGTTTATATAATTTACATTTTTACATATGTATTATAATTTTATAATTAATGTTTATGTTTATTTCTATTGTAAGAGTGATATGCAGAGGGGTTACAGTTACATAAATAATGTAATGACTACATTTCTTGAAAAAATTTTTTTACCCCATCCCTCATTTTCTCTTGCTATCCCTTCCCCTTCATCAACCCCTCCTCCAAATTTTAAAATATTGCCGTTGCATTGGTTCACCCTTTTCCTTTGTCTTGCCATTTTGTTCTTCCCCTTTCCTTCTCTACTAAATCAGATAAACATACAAGACACAGGATACCAAAATTTCCTTCTTGCCTGATTGTCTCTCCATGGCTAACTTCTCCCATAGTCACAGTGCTCTTCACATAAACACCTGAAGGCAGCTGTGTTCTTTCAACAGTGCATTGAAAGCTATGCGTGGGTTTTCTCTGTGTGTCACTATCAGCTGCTTCAAAAACAAAAACACACAAAAATGTGCTGGCACAGTCCCTCTTTAGACTGATTCCAAGAGTGTGTCCCACAGATAGTCTCACAGGATTGCAAAATATTCATGGCAGCATAAAGGTGAGATGGAAAATATAAAGTTGGTCAAATGAGAAAGCAGAAACAACAGTAACAGAGGGGAACAGTGGAAGAAAGTAAGTTGGGTGTGATACTAACACAGACTCCAGACACAGACTGGAGGGAAGAGCTCTCTCCCTCATGGCTCACAAAGAATTATGCAAAATATAAACTATATCCACTTTTTGTTTTAATTTTGTTGCGTAACCATAGAGTGTTCCAGATGATTTTGCTATTGGGACATTAGAGACTTAGAATTTGGTCTGAAGCCTCTTAAGAAAACAGTGTAGTTATAGTTCTTTTACTTAGAGATCTACCTGTAAAAAGACACAAGAGCAAAAGAAAAGCAGGCTTCTAAGGATTTTGATTATTAAGTATAATGAACTTGGTAAGGAGAGTTGGGTGGACCAAGCACTCTTCAATTAGCTGTCATGCAGGGACACAAAAATAAGGTAGGGGAGGAACTTACTCAGCTAGAAAGGTGGTCTCTGAAGAAAGTTACAGAGATCTAATTTAGGGTCCATGTTGATGGAATGCATCCTTAGTCAGAAAACTGTAGCATAAATGTGGTTTTCTGGTTCCATGAAAAGCAGTGCAGGTGGTCAAGCAGGGAAACAGAGGCAACTCAGAATTTTTACACCTGTCATGAAACAGTTATTTCCGATTCTAACACACAATTGTGCAGTGAGGATTTTTTTCCATTTGGCTCAGGCATTCAGAGGGTAGGGTGAGACCCAATAGAGATGATGATACATGGCATTCCTGGTGAAATCATAAGAAGTGTTTTGAATGGTGCTGACAATTCAAAAAATATTGGAAGCATAAGCCAAGAAGAGAATTTTCTGGAGGCCAAGTAAAACAGTTCAAGGATGATTGCTTCTGTCTTTAATTTATTAATTTATTCTTTGGAAAAGTTAGTATTATTCTATTACCCTGAAGAATAGACAGCTCAACATTATTCACTTCAGCTACACAAGAAAAATACAAACGAGCAAAAAGCAAGCTAATCAATTACTTCAGATGGGATGCAAGTTGTGTGTGGATTGTCTCTGCATTAATAATTTTATGCTGTATAGCCTACATCTGGGACAGCTAGACCTGCATAATTTAGATTATGATAATTGTGCATTCTATTGAGTCTTGAACTCAGGGCCCTGTGGTTTAACTTACCTTTTTGGCTCAAGGGTGGCACTTTACCACTTGATTCACACTACCATGTCTGGCTTTTTGCAGGTTAATTAGAGATAAGAATCATGGACTTTCCTGCCTGGGATACCTTTGACTCTGGATAATCAGATACTCGTACTCCTGAGTGACTATGATTACAGGTATAAGCCGCCAGAGCTCAGCTTATTAATATTGTTCCTATGAAGTTCTGGAATGTATCTGCTCTTCATGACTTGCTTTAAGCATCTACACTAACATTTTTAATAATTTTGAAAATAGAGCTAATAAAAATTCTAATTTTTCAAGCCAAATATCAGCTCTTATATTTCCCAATTGTGGAGTTCTGTGTGGTAATTTAATTACAATAACATTCTGGTAGTTGTGCCAGAATTAATTATTTAGCAGATGTAACATATTTTCATTCATAATATATATGTGGGTATGAATATTTATGCCCAATTTTTTCAATGTATGATTATTCTGAGAGGAATGGATTTTCTGTGGATCATGATAATTATCATTAGTGTATGTTTACTATTCATTAGACATGGTGCTAAATGACTTTACAAACATTAACTTGTTTAATGCTCAGAAAAAGTCTATGTAGGAAATATTCTTCTGATTTCTGAGAAGGAATACGAGAAGTTAAGCTCTAAAGTTGGAAAGTAGCATAAGTGCATTAAGGCCTTGGGGTTAGAAGAGAGGGAAACTGGAATTCCACCTGCAGTCTATGCCAACAAGCATCAATGGTCATAGCATCTATGCTACATTACATGCACAAATTAACTTATTTGATTACCCAGTGAAGTCACAGTTGTAGAGGCAATTTATGCATAAGCCAGTTGGCTTTGTATGGAGAACAGAACATTATTCTCTATGCAAAGAGAACTCCTAAGTCTGATATTCTAAATGTTTAATGAATTGACTTAAATTACATTTATTTAAGATAAGGCAAGACAGGGTTGTGGCGGGGGGAGACAGCTATTTTGAGTACTGGGAGAGTGTGAAGATGACACAAATGCACCCACCCAAAATGACCCACAGATTCATTTCTTTTGTTACCTAACATATGTGCAATAGCCCTGCAGCATATTTGAAATTCCATGAATTATGGAAAAATACAAATGACGATTCAGAAATTGCTTTTAACTTTCCAAGAATCTTAATCATACGTTTTGATATGGAGAAACCACCTTTATCAAACTTCAAAGCTAATGCACCTTTTAAATGAGTGATCTTCAACTTATTCAGAAAAGGAACTAAGAATTCAGTATGTACTAGTTAACAAATTAGAATTTGAATCCACAGTGAATTAATAGAGAAAGATGCATTTTTAATGGGATTATTATTATTAATGTTATTATGATTATTATGCCAGTCCTGGAGCCTGAACTTAGGGCATGAGCACTGTCGTTAGGCCACCACTTGAGCCACAGCACCACTTCTGGCTTTTTCTGTATATGGTAACAAGGAATTGAACCCAGGATTTTGTGCATGTCAGGCAAACACTCTATCACTAGGTCACATTCACGGCTCCTTATGTAACTTTTTTTTAAAGACAATATCATGCTACAAATCTTAGCCTAGTCTTAAATTCAAATTCATCCTTTATAGTGGGTGCCACCATACCTATCCATCATGTGAATTTAGGAACAGATATTAATTGACTTCAAGAGAAGAAAGTCAATGGAATATGTATGTGTGTGTATATATATTATATATGTATATACATACACACACATATATATGTACACACATACACATGTATACACATACCTATATTAATAAAATATATACCATATTTATATGTAATATATAAATATAATATTATATATTTTATATAACATATTTCTATAATCTTTAATTATATACTTATAATTTTATTTATATACTGCATTATGTTTTATCAATTCCAATCATATCTCCCTGAAACAGCCTGACCACCAAGCCTTTATCTACTAGCAAAGGCTATTTAAAAATAGGCTCTTTCATTTTTCAGAAGAAGAATGAAATTGAATTTCATGAACCCATTATGCTAGTCTCCTTGTGCTTCATCTCCATGATAATGACTACATAGTTGTATTCTTTATGAAGTAATGTCCAGAAAGCTGGATTGTGATACAGTATCACAAATTTCTTCTTTTTTTATCTTTCTTTGAAAAGGATCTTACTGTAGAGGGCAAGCTAGTCTGGAATTTGCTGTGTATCCCAGAATGGCATTCCCCTCACCTCCTGCTTCACCATCCTGAGTTCTAGGATGATCAGCCTTTACCACCATGACTAGATTGGAAAGCCTTTTTCTTTATGCATGAGTCTACCATAGCTCTTTTATATTTTTCTTCTGTTCCACATTTTGCCTTCACCAGTGTCTCCAGGAGAGTACAGGCACACATATTTTTTGTATGAACGTTGCTGTGTATTTTGTAGTGATGGGGGAGAACCAGTAGGTGAGGCTGCTGGTATTACACCATCAGTAGACATAGACAAATATTTGGAGAAGCAGCATTGGCATTTTGAAATATTGAAACAGTACAAGATTTGTGGTCAACCAACCAACCTATCAATCTCAATTTGTCTATACTAAAAATGAAAGTGATCTTTATCCATAGTAGTTGTTTTGGACGTAAAGCCTGAACTTTCTGATGACATAGAGCGCTCAAATGTTGACAAATTCAGATGGATGATACCCAGAGACCTTTAGAAGAGAAAGCATAGCAGGGGCGCTTCTAGTCTTTGTATATTCTTGACTCAAGTAACCTTTGCTGACTGCCAGGAAGCTCAGGGAGGCAAAGATGCCATTTGAGTGATGTAGCATAACCTAGACCTGTGGTTCACAACCTTTCCAAGCACAAAATTTTCTCTTAAATGTCAGTCTTTTTATAATCCCAAGAGACACCAGTATTTTTCAAATCAGCTTCTGAGCAACTACCAAACAATAAAGGTCTCGTTGAACTCAGAAGTAGTTGTAAATATATCTTTGCTTTGTCAGTCACAATTACGTAGGTTTGAAATACAGTCAGATGTACAATAAACATTTTTAAATCATATTAAATGAAGTAAGCCAGACCCAAACGAACTTAGGTTCAATGGTTTTCCTCATTTGTAATAATTAGGACCTAGGACTCTCCTAGCAGAGGATTACAATGGCTCAAAACCTAGATACATAAGGCCATACAGGATAAGGCTAAATGAAAGAACCTCTAGGATATGGAAACAAGAGCTTTATACTATGTGATTGTTGTTCTTAATGTACTATTTTATTTCTCTTCTCTTTTGTTGCCCTTTGGTGAATCTCATATTGTTACAGTATCTGACTTTGGTACCTGATATATGTTTATTTACTTGAAATAGGAAATGGTGGGGGGGAAACAAGATTATTGGGAAGGGGTGAAGGGGGGGAAATGAGGACAAAAACATGAGAAGGGGTATTAATGTGTGAGGAGTAATGCACATACTATCTGGTGAATATAACTGTAACCTCTCTATACATTACAATAAATAAACAAACATTTTTTTCCAGCAAATTGTATATACTTGATGCAGTATAGATTTGAAGATGTTTTGTAGTCACACTGAGGACCAAAAGTTAGGTAAATTTTAATTTGACAGAAGCATTTGTTCATGGAGTGCAAAGCAATGCTAAGCTTAAAGATTATATGTGTTATGCTATGTGTATGCTTCACATACAGTGGTGCTTCCAGTCATTTTAAAGCAACCATTGTCCTTTGACAAACAAATAGCTTTGTGGGGGCATATGTGCATTTAAATATTTATTCATTAATCCAGTCACTCATTCATTTGCTATTTTTAAGCATTGAAGAAAGTGGCAAATAATAATATTAAAAGTTAATACTTGGTAATTAATATTTACTAGATCTTTGGTATAATAAATTTTAAGATACAATGCTCCTAATAGTAACTGTTTTACAGATGAGGAGACTTAGGGAATTCTAGCATGAGGCCAAGTCAGCATTCCCAGTCAGAGTGTTTAGCCCCATATCTGTTCTGATTATGTTGTGCTGCCTTGGATAAAAGTTTTTGAGGTTAATGTCTTGAGCCTTATATTTCACTGGGTGAATAACAAGTGAATAAATAAGTAAACCTTACAGATTTCTGTGTAGCTAGGCTCCAAGATATATGCTGGATACCTTTTTGCTATACATTAGTGATTGAGAAATTATCATTTAGAAAATGACATTATTAAAATTTTATTATTAGAACTTAATTTTTATCTGTACTAAGAGTTTTTATGTGTGAGAAAAAAGCCACGTTGTTTGGAAAATTTAAATAGGAATGTCTTCAAAGATCCCTCTTTCCAATAGTGTGTCTCAAGAGTCTCTGTCCTCTTTAGACACCCTACATATACAGCACCTGTAAGGTCATAGTTTATAATATTTGTAGATTAGATTGTTAAATGAGTTACATATTTCTAATATAGAGTCTCACTACATGCTTGTCATATTGCATATTTTACTATTTTTTTTGGGCTAACCAGTCCTTCCATAAACAACTGCAATGTTGTTTGATTGATGGCTCACATCCTCAATCCTATTTGGGAGGCTGAAATCTGAGGATGGTGATTCAAAGCCAATCTGGGCAGGAAAGTCCATCTGACTCTTATCTCCAATAACCATGCCTAAAAAAAGTCGAAAGTGGGTCTGAGGCTCATGAGGTGGAGCACTAACACTGAGGAAAAAAAAAAATTTAAAAAAACTCAGAAAACTAAGGGATGGCTCCCAGGCCCGGAGTTAAAGCCCAAGGACCAGTACAAAAAAAGTCAGCCTTTCATTTATTGACAGCAGCAAACTGTCTATTCAGCTTCTGAGTATTCTTTCCATTTGAACTGAATTGTTGTTTTTAATGTACTCTGTACTCTGTGAAGTTATTGCTTTTTGCTTTCATTTTTCCCACTTTGGTTCATCCCCTGTTGTCACTGTATTCGATTTTGGTACCCTGTGTCTTGTATATGCATTTATTTGAATTGGGAAATGGAAGGAGAACAACAAAATGGTAAGACAAAGGACAAAGGGGGAACTGACTCAACCGTGATACTCCAGGACAATATGTAGGAAATGAACTTTACAACTTTCCCAGGGGTGGGGGCAATGGAGAGGAATTGCTGGGGTCGGGGGAAGGAAAGTAGGAAAAAAAACAATGCAGGTGGTGAAAATGTTTGACAAGAAATGTATTCATTTCCTTATATATGTAATTGTAAGTCCTCTGTACACCACCTTGACAATAGAATTAAATTTAAAAAAAGTCAGCTTTTGTACCTAATTTCATGATTTTTTTTCATGTATTTCATTGGAACACATTGTAAACAGTGACTTGCATTTGTCAAGGTTCTGAGGATGCTTGTGTAGAGTTGACAAGGTCTTGTAGACTTTTCCCTGATAGCCTAATAATCCACAGTATAAAGTCATACTCTACAACTTCCCTCCCTCCCTCCCTCCCTCCCTCCTTCCCTTCCTCCCTCCCTTCCTTCCTCCCTCCTTTCCTCTCTTCCTCCCTCCTTTTTCCCTCCTTCCCTTCTTTCCCTATATCTTCCCTTCCTCCTTTTGTGAATTTGGGTTTCAATTCAGGGTCTTAGTCTTTCTAAGAAATAGTTCTAATTATTGACCCCCATCCCCAGACACTCACCTCTCTTGCACTAATGAGTTTTAGATACAATCTTGTTTGTGCCTGGACCCCTGGCAGACACAATCCTCTATTGGACTCTTCTCCCTGTAGCTGGGATAAATGGCATATGCTGCCCTGTCCAGGTTCTTCCTTTGTTATGGATTTTCATAACCTTATTCGCCTGGGCTGATCTAGAACTGTGATCCTTGTGATCTCAGCATCTTGCTTAGCTGAGATGACCTTGTGAATAAACTGTGCATTGTATACTTATATTTTAATTGCAATCCGCCATACAAGGCAGGTTTCTCCTTGTGGCACTTTTCTTTTAGTATGCTCGTATTCAAATTGTTTTGGACTTTTGAACATTTCAGATTTGTACATTGAGGCTATCCTATCTATCTTACTGAGATTCTTTCTATGCTTATATATTGCTTGAACTTACATAGAACAGGAGGAGAAACAAGCCTATGATTCACAGGATATTGTCTGCCCAGATGACTTGTTTATTTTGCCTGGGCTCCTAGGAAGGGATTGCTAGGGCAGGCGGTGGGCAGACTCTTATCACTGGTGAGAATGGGAAGTAGGTAGATAGGATTGCATCCATGTGATGCTCTCGGAATTCTTGTTTTTCTTTATTAGAGGAATCATATGTTTCAACTTCTATTGATTTATTAAGTATGGCTTAAAAATCAGCCAAAGCCTTACACAGTAAATATGTAAGAGGCCTAGGAAAATAGTCATGGTGTATGACATTTGTGAGTCAGGGAGGCTTCTATACTTTGTGATATAAGGGGTAATGAACTATTCAACAGATTAAAACATATAATAATTGTTCAGATTATAAGCAATTCAGTAGTAGTTTTATTTTTTGTCCCTAAACGTTCATACCAATCTTGTTACTCGTATGATTTTTGAACATGCAGTGGCGATCATTGTATTTCACAGGAGTAGCTGCACATCAACTGGATGCCTTATTCTCAATATTGCATTCACATGACGATAGTGAAATGGCATTTCTGTTACAGTGTTTTAGAACATTAATGGGACGATAATAATTGGCCACCAGAAAACATTTGCAATACCAAGTTAGCCTTGAGGCCATGCATAAGCAATTACTACTATGAAATCAAACCACTTTGGAGTATTTATTTTACAAAGCACGGTACACTGAAATGAACCTAGGAAGCAGGCTTCATTTTCCATATGTTTTTAGCTTGGGCTTGCAAGTATATTTCCTCTTAAATGTTGAAGACTCATAACTCACTATTAAAAATAACAGCATACATAAATACCTTTGATGTCCTAAACATATACATTTAAATATAATTATCCTATTTGAATACAGTTCCAATGATTTTGTACAAAGACTGAGAACTTATGCTTTTGTGTAGGAAATTAAAATTATCTTTATATACGTTCTGGTATATAACATACTGGGCAATGTAATATTCAAAATAATTCCAGATGTATAAATAATACATCAGAAATATCCTATCATAAGCCCAAGATTTATTTTATGAGAAAAGAAATAAATTTCATTGACCATTACATACATATATATTTATATGCAAATTGTTTTAAATCACTGCAATTAGTGTTTATTCAAGCACATTGGCTAAAAAGTGTGCTATGCAGTTTGAATTGAAAAGCTGAATAATGGAAAGGTATGCACCGTAATGCTAATGGAATCTCGACCTCCCAGATGTAGATTGCTCCATACAATTGATCTTTCTCTTCTTTGGCCTTTCTCTTTTTTTCTGCTATTTTTGTGAGAAATGCTCAGGTGTGTTTTCTGAATTCTTATTTTCATTCACACATCAGCGTTTGATCTTTCTGGGCCTCTAAGGATCTAAAGTTAAGATATGTTATGAGGGAGCTGAATGGACCTCAGTGAGCAGAGATAAGGGGGAGGCAATTATAGAGTTGGGAATTATAGAATCCCCCACAGAAGTGACTGAGTCTGGATTGAGTTTCGCCTTACTGCCTTGTGAGAGGAAGGTTCTTAATCATGATGGCACATAGTTATCCTACCCAGCATAGACATTTGCTTCACAGTCTGGCCAAATGACATCCGTTTAATTGGTATGGTATATGTGAGAATTTGACTGGTAATAAAGGGTTATACTTCTTTAGAGGGCTCATTACTGGTGATTGGGAATATTCAGGCATCTAAACTGGGGTGGTTTGCAGATCCATGAGTGAGGATGAGTATACATAGATCTACCTGATTATTATACTTGCTATTTGTTACAGAGAGGCTCTTTGAATCTAGGGCTTTTATTTACATATTTTTCTTTATGACATAGTCTGTATTTCAAGGTGATATAAAATTTCAGGCTCTACAGTTTATTTTCTAAATAAGTTACCAGAGGATTTCTAAAATTAAGTACATCAGTGGCTTAATATCAAACTTTTACATTTAAGGTACTTCTTCAGGACTACTTTTATTTAGCATTCTATTTCTATTAGCTATTAAACAAGAAAAGGGTATCAATGTTTGTGAAGTAATGCACCTTCTATCTGGTGAATATAATGTAACTTTTCTATTAATTACAATAAAATATATAAAGAAAAGAAAAGAAATTCCCCAAATACAAGAAATAATGTACCCACTACCTGATGAATATAACTGTAACCCCTCTGTACATCACCCTGCAATAAAATAAAAGAAAAAAGAAAAAAAGCTATTAGTAGTTATACTCTTGACCAATATTTATATACTCTAATACAAACACATAAGGTAATTGGTAGATAAAAGCTATAGATGAGCATAGATTCTGTGAATCATTACTTGGGTAATGTGCCAAGGAAACAATATGATTACATGGATTTTAGAAACATGCTTCATAGGCCCAAATTCCATCTCTGACACATAAATATTATTTGACTTGGAACAATTTACTTAACCCCTCCGTGTTGCTTTCATCGTATATATATATATATATATATATAATAGGAATAATAATATGATGACTTATTGCTTGATGAGGTTATTTTATTGGTTATATTTTGAATATGTTTCTGAAGGTAACAATAATGGTGTCTGGATTATAGTAGATAGTATATAAGCATTAGTTAGAGTTATTAATGGAAATCTTAAAATATCTAGTAAAACATTTCTTTCAAATAATTGATGTGTTCAAACTCTGGTAATGTTAGACATCTTGGTTAACGTTGACATTTGTTTGTGTTGAATACATAACTGGTACCATAAATTAAGGTGAAAATTACTGGATATCTGTGTTTTCTTTCCAGAATTTAAAAATATACTCCCATATGCAAAAATTCAAAATATAGGAGGTTCTCAATTCTGTAGAAAGGTAGTACAGCTGAGTATAACTCAGAAGGAGTGGATTAAATTATACTAAAATGGCATGCAAATGTAAACAAATGTTTGGATTGAAATTTGGTAGATTCAAGGGAGAAGTGAGTGTAATTCTTTAGAAAGCCAAAGTTCAATGAAGTAAACAGAATAAGACCTGTATTTGAAAGAGGTGGGGAATGATGAAGGAGTAAAGAATGAATAGAAGAGTACAATAATATACTCAAAATTCAATAGTTAATTTAATAAAATTAAGAAGACTGAAGAAGAGTGAGTAGGGATGAATTGGGTGAGAACACTGAAAAGGATGACTAAGATGCATTGTTTTCATAAACTGGTTTGTTAAATGCCAATTCCTTTGTTCAACCACTTAAAGATAATTTTAAAATGTAAGATAGGCATATTTTTTAAGTTATTCAAATATACTAATGATACCAGTGTTAGGAGAAAGATAGAAAGGTTGTAGAATTTATTAGAAAATGATAAGAAAGCCTGGAGTTTAGCCTAGTGGTAGAGTGCTTGCCTACCATGCACAAGGACGCGGGTTCAATTCCTTGGTACCACATACATAGGAAAAAGCCAGAAGTGGTGCTGTGGCTCAAGTGGTAGAGCTCTAGCCTTGAGAAAGTCCAAGGACAGTGCTCAGGAAAGAATAGAGAAAAAAATCAGGAAAACTTGATCAAACTTAGGAAGGGCAAAAGAAAAGCAAAGAAAATGCTTAGAAGAAAAATATGGCTGGGCCGGAAATTTGAATTAGCATGCACAAAGACCGAGGTTGGATTCTCGGTACCACATACATAGAAAAAGCCAGAAGTGGTGCGGTTGCTCAAGTGCTATAGCTCTAGCCTTGAGAATGCCCAAGAATAATGAGTGCCCAGGCCCTGATTTCAGTCCCCAGGATCAGCCAAAAATAAAAAATAAAGGAAAAGAAAAATATGGCTGAATGAAAATCTTTTATGTTTGAACTAAGAGGTATCTTGAGAAAATTGCTTGGTTTGATTGCTGAAACATTTATGGAGGTTAATCTCTTGTATAGTAGAATTTCCCAACAGGGCTTAGCTTAAAATTCCAGCAGAAAATGAGAACAACTGAAATGTTCAGCCACTGCTGAGCATCAGTCAAATTAATGAATACAGAAAATGAAGTACTAACTTGTAATGAGAAAGTACTGAATGAAATTAAAACATACACTGTAATATGAGTGAACCTCAAAACCACTCTAAGTTAATGAAGCAATTCACAAAAGATAACAAATTACAGCATTCAATTTATAGAAACCACCAGAACTGGAAAGCAAATAAGGACAGAAAGTAATCTTCTGGTTGTCCACCAGGAGAGTGAGTGGTAAATACAAATAAAGTTTTCTTTGGGCGTAATAAATGTTTTAAATTATATTGTAGTAATAGTTATACAATTCTATAGGCATCAGGACCCTTAGCCTATATACTTCAAATGGATAGATTTTATGAAATTTGTATTATATTTTAATAAGGTATTAAGCGCTGTAGCAAGAAAACTACTAAAATTTACTATACAATAGAAGATAAAAGTTATAATCATCTCAGAAGATTCTCTAAAAAGCATTTGATAAAACAAACCATTTCTTTATAAAGCATATCTTTAAAAATTTGGAGCACCAACTTAATGATGAAAATTCCAAGTTTTTATTTAGAAATGGTGAGAACACAAAGATGCTTGCTCTCGCAGAGGTGAAAATTACCAGTGAAATAAAACAGAAATTAAAAAAATATTAGAAAAGAAGAATTAGACTTCATTTTTCACAGGTTGTGCTATAGAAAATATTAATGACAATTTACTAGAATTCAGAAAGGTATATAATAAAATGGCTAGCTATAAAAGAAAATAGAGAAAACGGGGACCAAGACATGAGAAAGGATATCAATGTTTGTGAAGTAGTGCACCTTCTATCTGGTGAATATAATGTAACCCTTCTATTAATAACAGTAAAATATGTCAAAAAAGAAAACAGAGAAACAAAACCGTGTTTGTTTGTGTATCAAACATGTATTTAGAAGATCAGATAATAAAGTTACTATATATGCTAGCAACTGGGCAATATTAAATATGTAGGAATAATCTTAAAACTGGGAGAAATTATTAAACAGACTATCAGAACTTTAAAATAAAACCTTTAGAAAAATTAAAGACAGATAATCACAGTAATATGCCACATTCATGTGATTTCATTATAAGTATTTCAAAGATGTCTATTCTATAGTCCTGGTTTGAATTAGAGTAATTCCAATAAAAATATCAACAGTCTTTGAATTGAAATGGTGATTTTACAACTTATGTAGAAATAAAAATCTAGGAATAACCAAAATACTCTTGGTGAAGATCAATAGCAAGACCTATTTTAACAGGTTTTACAGTGCATTACTAATGCATAATAAGAAAGTGTAGAATTGACACAAAGCTAGACACACTGACATGTAGAAGAAAACTGGAAGCCCAGACTATTCATATATTTGGAATGATACTTGATTTATTTTATTTCATTTTTTATTTTTCTCATCATTTGTATATGATGTTTTTACTATAATAAACATCTGTCTATCTATATTTGAGGATATTTGATTTATGAGAAAGGATCATTATAAAAATAAAATAATAAGCTGGGTTTTTGGTGACTCATACCTATAATCTTAGCTTCTCAGGAGGCTGAGATCTGAGGATCAGAATTTGAAGCCAGCCAGGTCAGGAATGTCTATGGGATTCTTATCTCCAATAAACTACTTGGGAAAAGCTGGATAGAGCACTGTGGTAGAGCACTAGCAATGAGCAAAAGAAGCTCAGGGACAGTGTCTAGGCCCTGAATTCAAGTCTCTGGAATGGCAAAAAAAAAATCTGTTTTCTTTCCTTTTTAAAAGCTTTTTGAGCTGTACTAGATCTTGAACTCAGAGAAGGTGGGGATGTGACTTCTTGGCTTATGGCTGAAGCTTCACTACTTGAGCCATGCCTTTATTTCTGGCTTTTCATTAGTTAATTGGAAATAAGAGTCAGACTTGTCTGCTTGAATTGGCTTCAAACTTCTGTCCTCAGATCTCATCTTCTGAGTAGCTAGGAATATAGGCTCAAGTCTATACAGGCTCATCCCTAGCATGTGGCTAGGAATTTTTCTTTTCGAAAAGTATCCATTGATATCAAGTTTTACGAAGAGTCAAAACTAGAAGGCAGTTCTAGAAGGCAGGAGAGTGGCTTTCTTTGAGGACACGGGCAAGGGAATTGTTTGGAGGCTCCTGGGAAGACCAGACAGTTGTTCCTGTTCACCTGAGGATCATAACACAGGAATGTGATTCATGAGAAGTTATCACACCCAGATATGTTTCTCACTTTCCCTGTGCTATACACATGTAATTATATAATTGTTTAAAAATCGAATGAGTTATGATGGCCACAATCGCTGATCTTTCAATGTGGGTAGGGTCAATTTCTGTATCTGATTGTATCAAGTATTTCCAATGAGCATAGACAATAAATATATAATAACTAAAATTACACAATGAAATTTTAGATATGCATATTCATAACTATATTTAATCCCATTGTGGCCTACCATTTCATGATTTTAATGGGAATATTGAGATTTTTTTCCTTCTTTTCATCTACAATTTGCAGATGTCTAGACCAGCTTGTTGACGCTATGCTATTAAAGAGATTGCTACTGAGTGAGGCTCTGAATGCAACTGCCAGGCTTTTCAGCAGACAAGAACACTATCAAGATAGTGCTTTTTTTATTTGCCAGCAAGACTGGCACCATATCAGTGGCTCAAGCCCTCTAAATAGGGCCTTGGGAGCAAATGCAGTCAAGGTTGTTTGTTACTAGCCTATCTGAAATCCATTCAGCCCTAAAAATATATTGCATATTTATCAGTGATCATTGCTACAGACAAGACCTTCAGGCAGTCATGCAGACAGATGATTGTGTACCTTCCACTGATGTTCTTTGGCAAAGTACACTGTCCATGATATTGTAAATAAAAACAACTCAGAAGCAGCTACATAAATTTTCTACATCCTTTTGGCTACTCTGTTTTACTAAAAATCTGAGCATGATGCACTCATGCTAATTATGTGTCTCTTGGAAAAGATAGCCTTCCAACCTGCACGTGTATATACTTGACAGCACATTTTGTAGAAATGTTTGGGAGAGGCAGGGTTTCATGTGTGGTTATTTTCTTCTCTTTGAACTTTTTGGCCCTTTTTAATAAGAAATAAGCTTCTGGTGGGCTTGGAGTCTGACCTAGTAGTAGAGTGCTTGCCTAGCATGTGTGAAGCCCTGGATTTGATTCTTTAGTTACCACATACCCAGGAAAAGCCAGAAGTGGTGCGGCGATCCTAGTGGTAGAACACTAGTCTTGAGAAAGCTCAAGGACAATGACCAGGCCCTGAGTTCAAGCCCCAGGACTGGCAAAAATGAAAGAAAGAAAAAGCAATAAGCTTCTGAGTGGTAGAGGGTAGTTTTTATGTGGCTATGGATATTCTTTTTATCCTGTTTTTATGGAATGGCATGAAAAAGCTTGGGATAGCCTAGAAATCACAAACTTTTCAAATAAGTACAAAATGTCCAGTCTAAAGCTAAAAGTCATAACGATGCATTTTCCTCTAACTGTAGATTTTACTGAACTGTCATTTTTTATACTAGAATTGAGTGTTGATAATATTCTGTTCAGCCTTCCAAGCCATTCCTTGTTTTGTCTTTCAGGCAGAGAGAAGAGTCTTTTCTATGGCGTAGTGATAATTTGTTTCCAAGACCAAATGCTCACCAAAATCCTGTAAAGAGCTAAAGTTGGCAACAAGAGAATCATGTCTTTCTGTTAGCTGTTCTGCCAATAAGCATTAAACTCCATTGCTATGGCAAAAGAAAGATGACAATACAGAACAAAAAGAAATACTACAGCATTCATTCCAACCCAGGAGGGAGTAATTAAAACTGCACCCAATATTCAGGAAAATTTATGAATACAAATAAATAAAAAGCCTATTGTGTAAACCTGATGAAATAGTTATTAGAACAAGCAGAAACTGATTTCTTGTTAGTACCAAAAAATTCACTGACTATGTCACATGGAAAATTAATGATATAACAGCAAAATCAATGAGCTAAGGTCAGCAGATAGCCCCTGAACATGAACTGTGGATTCATATACTAGAAAGGTAAATCAAATTCTTAAGAATGAACAAAAAAAGGAAATAAAAATACAGAAAGTATAATAAGATATGGATGGTGGGCATCGAATTTCAAATTGCATATAAAAGAAGATTCCAAAGTGATGAAATAATAAGTTACAGTAAATAAACATGGAAAATTTAAGCACATCAGATGAAAAGCTGTCAGCAGTAAAGCATCACGTTGTATAGAAAACATCAGATATACAACACAGCCTGGCAGCAAGAGGCTCATCTTGTTCTTTATTTCAATGATTTTTCATGTAGTTGATTGAAGGCCAAAGAAAGAGTTTTTTTTCAAGGATTAAGGACTTGAAGGACTATAAGTTCATTTCTTATAAAACACAGATCAAGATGCACTGTACAAGCTAGCATTAAACTTAATGGCGAAAAGCTAAAGCCATTTCTTCTAAAATCAGGAATGAGACAAGGATGTCCACTCTCTCCACTCCTCTTCAACTGACTATTAGAATTCCTAGCCAGAGCACTAACACAAGAAGCAAGCACAAAGAGGATCCAAGTATGGAAAGAGGAAATGAGACTTTCCCTCTTTGCATTTGACATGATACTGTATTTATAGACTCCACTTCCAAGTTGACTGATCTGATTCAAAACTTTGGCAAGGTAGCAGGGCATAAAATTAACCCTCAAAAATCAATGGCTTTCCTGTATGTCAACAACAAGAAGAGCGAAGCAGAAATCAGGAAAGCAACTCTTTTTGCAATAGCCTCAAATAATTAAAGTACTTAGGAATTAACTAAGAATGTAAAGGACCTCTATGAAGAAAACTTTAAAAACCTGAGAAAGGAAATTAAAGCAAAACTGAGGAAGTGGAAAAATCTCCCATGCTCCTTGATCAGAGAATTAACATTGTGAAAATGGCAATCTTGCCAATTTTAGTTTTATAAAAATCACAAAACATGTGGCCAGGAGCTTGGCCTAGTGATAGAATGCTTGCCTAACATGCATGAAGGTCCGTGTTTGATTCCTCAGTACCACATACATAGAAAAAGCCAGAAATGGTGCTGTGGCTCAAATGGCAGAGTGCTAGCCTTGAGGAAAAAGCCCAAGGACAGTGCTCATGCCCCAAATTCAAGTCCCAGGACTGGCAAAAAAAAATCACAAAACACTTGAGTGTTTTCTAAACAACAATTATTGAATAGGCTGTCTTTAATCTACTGTATATCTCTGGGTCCCTTATTAAATATCAGATAACTGTAAGTATATGGTTTTATTACTGGATCTTTTAGTTTTCTTTGATATGTGAGAGTTAGATCTAGAACACAGGATTCTAGACACACACCCATAATACGATCAAAAGAGTATAATCTTTTTTTTTTTTGCCAGTCATGGGCTTGAGCTCAGGGCCTGAGCACTGTCCTTGGACTTTCTCAAGGTTAGAACTCTACCACTTGAGCCTCAGCACCATTTCTGGCTTTTTTCTATGTATGTGGTACCAAGGAATTGAACCCGGGTCTTCGTGCATGCTAGGCAAGCACTCTACCACCAGGCCAAACTCCCAGCCCCATGTTTTGTGATTCAAAACTTTGGAAGGGTAGCAGGCTATAAAATTAACCCTCAAAAATCAACTGCCTTCCTTTATGCCAACAGTGAGAGGAACGAGGCACCAATCAGGAAAGCAACTCCTTTCACAATAGCCTCAAAGAAAATAAAGTACCTAGGAATTAGCTTAACTAAGAATGTAAAGGACCTTTTTGATGAAAACTTTAAAACCCTGAAAAAGGAAATTAAAGTAGAACTAAGGGAATGGAAAAACCTCCCATGCTCCTGGATTGGAAGTATCAAAATTGTGAAAATGACAATCTTGCCAAGGACTATCTACAAATTCAACGCAATACCCATCAATATCCCAATGGCATTCTTTAAAGAAATAGAAGAGGCAATCCAAAATTTCGTATGGAATAATAAAAGACCCCGTATAGCAAAAACACTTCTTAGCAGAAAGAACAGCGCAGGAGGAATTTCAATACCAAACTGTAGACTTTATTACAGAGCTATAATTATCAAAACAGCTTGGTACTGGCACAAGAACAGGCCTGAAGACCAATGGAATACAACTGAGGACTCAGATATTAAACCACAGACCTATGGCCACCTAATCTTTGGCAAGGGAGCCAGAAAAATAGAATGGAAGAAAGACAGCCTCTTCAACAAGTTGTGCTGGCAGAACTGGTTAAGCACCTGCAGAAAACTAAAGTTGGATCCTTCTTTGTCACCTTGCACTAGAATTAACTCCAAATGGATCAAAGACCTGGAGGTAAAAGCTGACACACTGAAAACTTTACAAGAAGGAATAGGAGATACACTAGGCCTCCTTGGCACAGGTAGAAACTTTCTTAATAAGGACCACAAATCACAACAAATCAGAGAAAGGCTGGATAAGTGGGACTGCATTAAACTGCAGAGCTTTTGTTTGGCAAAGGACATAGCTAGTAAACTAATCAGGAAGCCTACAGAGTGGGAGAAGATCTTTACCAACCACACAACAAACAAAGGCCTCATATCTAAAACATATCAACAGCTCAAAAAATTGAATCACTCCAAAACTAATCTCCAAAGTAACAACCATCCCATTAAAAAATGGGCCAAAGACTTGAAGAGAGTCTTCTCTGAAGAAGAAAGAAAAATGGCCTATAGACACATGAAGAAATGCTCAACATCTCTGGTCATAAAAGAAATGCAAATCAAAACAACTCTAAGATTCCACCTCACTCCAGTTAGAATGACCAGGATCAGGAAAACGAATAACAACAGATACTGGAGGGGATGTGGCCAGGAGGGATCACTACTACACTGTTGGTGGAACTGCAAACTCGTTCAACCACTATGGAAAGCAGTATGGCAGTGCCTCAAAAGACTAAACATAGAGCTCCCCTATGACCCAGCAATTCCACTACTTGGCATTTACCCAACCATCCAGAAACTAGGGCATACTAAATCCACTAGCACAACAATGTTCATTGCAGCATTATTCACCATAGCAAAGATATGGAACCAAACTACATGTCCCTCAGTTAATGAGTGGATCAACAAGATGTGGTATTTACACACAATGGAATTCTATGCTGCTGTCAGAAAGAATGACTTCACCCCATTTGTAAGGAAATGGAAAGACTTAGAAAAGATCATATTAAGTGAAGTAAGCCAGACTCAAAGGATCTTAGGCTCAATGGTTTCCCTCATTTGTCATAATCAGTAGAAACCTTGGGCTCTACTAGCAGAGATTTGCAATAGAGCAAAACCTTGATACATAAGGCCATATAGTATGAAGGTAATTGAAAGGACCTTCAGGATATTGAAGCAAAAGCCATATAATGAATGATTGTTGTCCTTAATATACTATGTTATCTCTCATCTCTTTTGCTGTCAGTTGGTTATTTCATATTGTTACAGTATCTCACTTTGTTATCTGATATATTGGATATATTTGTATTTGGTTATTTGAAATTGGATAGGGAAGGGGGGAAAACCAAGATGGGGGGGTCAGGGAGGGAAATGGAGACCAAGACATGTGAAAGGGTATCAATGTATATGAATTAATGCACCTTCTATCTGGCAAATATCTTGCAACCCTTTTATTAATTACAATAAAAATATTAAAAAAAGAGTATAATCTTAGGGGAGAAACGCAAAGGCACAATGCCTACATGCCTCTTTTAAATAAAATTATATATACACATATTGATGTATATGTAAATGAATTGCAAGATATAGAAACTAGAGGCCTCTTCTTTTTTTTAACCAACCGTTGTTGGTTCTGTTTTCTCTTTTATGATTTATTCATGTGTATATTTTGGGGAGTATGAATGGCATGCAAAGAACTCAAGGGACAAAAGGTGAAGGTGAGCAGCAGGGAACTTACTGGACTCTGATGAAAGCTAACCATACAAGTTGTGTGTGGATATTGGAGGGAGGGACTGGGAGAGAGTGAGGGAAGGGAAGGCACTGTATGAAAGGAAACCTACTCCATTACTTGACTCACATGATTTTAATACTTCTGTATATCACATTTATAATAACAATAAAGTAAGTAAAAAATAAGTATGTGTAGTCACTATGTTATCAGAATAACCCCATGGAGCATCTCAGATGGCAGCAACAACCTCACAACATTTGAGTGACTAAGATGGTTTCAGGCTCTGTTCTTTTCATAACCTTTAATCCTCAGGGCTTCTCAGCTGAGACTGTAGACATTGGGGTGCAGGGGAAAACCATCCCTCTGTTTTCTTTTCAAGCTCCAGATGTATAGAATCTGTGAGATAAAATAAAACCGACTCAGCCACTGAAAAGCAGAATAAATGAGAGAGCTAAAGAATTTTCACATGGATAGCTTTGGAGCTCTATGGCAGGTGGAAGCTGACAGGACATTGAGGTGATAGATTGCTGGCGAATGCCTGATCGGTCTTGATGAAAATTTAGCAAAAATCTAAAGCATTTTAGACAAGGAGCCAGTGTCTAAATGTCTACATGGTCAAATTGGTGAAAGATCAAAAGGAAAATAAGAATGTTGAAGAGTAGAGATGAAGGAACCATTTTCCTGAAGAAAGAATGAATCTATTGACACTGTCATCTGAAATACACAAGAAACAGCAAAGGTATCCAAAACTCACTAATGTAGTTATAGCCTTTCTAGAATGTGTACTGAAAATGTCAGTGAATTCTTCTTGGAGATCCAATAAAATGTGACAGGAGGGAGATATACTAAGAAAATAACTTCAGTGCAAAGGAGCCACGATTTGTTATAGTTAACAATAGAAACTTCTTATCCTCACCTCTCCAAATAGAAAATTATTATATTCTACTGTTTGCTTTGCTTTTTTTCTGTGCCACCACATTGAGTAAATGATTCAAAAGTATAGAAAAGACTTTCTGTGGGAGGGAGGGTAAGTGAAGAAGGTTAAGGTAGATTAACATAGATGGGGAATTTAATCAAAGTACCTTATTGTGTATACATTGAATTCAAAGAGGGTAAGATTGACTCAGCTGATTATCAATGGGAATTTGGCAACCTATAAAGTAGGAATTTGATTAATGTATTTTGAATGACCAAGTCAAAACATGAATAGATTATGCTATCTTAATTGAAATATATACAGAAGACAGAAGAGCTGTATTTATGAATCCTTACATGTTGGGCAATTAAAGAAAACTCTTCTCAAAACATGCATGTGAGAACAGATAATACATGAGTCCTATAATAATAGGATAATCTATTTGAAGAAATATAAAGGAACACATGAATCTAGCTTAAAAGGTAGATTTTTTTTTGTTTGCTAGTGGTTGACAGATTCAGGACAAATCTCCTAATCTTCATGGAATAAACTCCCGAGAATCACACAATGCTCTCTCCTGGTTCCTGTGTCAGTTATTTCACCTGGGCATAGCAAGAATAATTTGTCTTTGCTCTACAATGCTGGAGATTCCTGACAAGTCTTAAAAATGGATATGACTGACTTGTTAGAGGCTAAAATCTTCTGAAAGCTCATTCATTCACAAGTCTAGAGCCCACTGATCAACATTAACATGGTTCATTTGGAGCTATTTATCAAAAATAGTTACCAGTACTTTCTCCTGGTAATTACGAGTTCTTCATGACATATCCAGTTGATTCTCAGATCAAGTATCCTGAAAGACCAGGCAGAAACTACTATCTTTTAAAATCTGGTTCCAGAAATGCTGCTACAATTCCTCCCAGATTCTAAGGAAGACTGTCAACATCACATTCATAGAAAAGCTATTAGATGAGAAAGAATATTGCAGACAACATGAGAAATACAATTACTAGAATCAATCCTGGCTCTAGTAGCTCATGTCCCTCAGTCAGGAAAGTCATTCATTCTTGTTATCACGACTTGCAAAAATTATTTCATTGTAGCAATAGTTCGCATAAGAATCATCTAGATACAGTAAGATGGAGTTTCTCAGGCAAGTTTCTCAAGTGCCAGCTCAGAAGCTTGAGACCTATAGTCTATGGTAATAGACCACACAATTTTGGATGCTGGAGCATACCACTATTCCAAGCTATGAACTGAGAAGGAGTCTTGGCAACTTTTCTGCCTGGAATCATTTTGAACAATGATCTTTCTGATCATGGCCTCCCAAGTGGCTTGATTTACACACAGGAGCCATGGTCATCCAGCTCTGGTTTTCTCATTCTAAATTATAAAATAATTGTAGGTATTTCCTTACACTGTACAGGCAAATGTAACCTAAACTTTATTACTTTTAATTTTGTGACATTCCAGGGAAGGTATAAATGGAAGGTTATTTGTCTATATCTTTTAAAAGTTGTAAGTCAAGACAAGAAAGTTTTATACACACACACACACACACACACACACACACACACACACACACACACACACACATAATCTTCCTGCTCTGAATAATACACTTTTATAATAACCTAGAAAATCTAATTCAATTTGAATTATTCGATGCCTCCACTGGTAACTTCTGTCCACAACCACAAATGACTGCGTCATGCTTCCAGAGTTGCTCACATCAGTTGATAGTATGCTCAGAAGTAAGCTCTGGGAACTGTTTATCTAGCCCATCAGGATGGTTGGGCCATTTTTGGAGAAATGGACAAAAGTGGGAGTTATTAAGTTTGTTTAGAGTTAATTCTAGAACCACACAGACTCCTTATCTTGTATAGAGGGGAGTAGGTAAAAGAGCATAAAAACATTCATTCCTTACTGGCAAAGATGATAACTATTATCTGAAAGAATAAACCCATATCACATTTTCTGGAGGGGATTTGACTGATCTGTATATTCATTTGTTTTTTTTAGGGTAAAATTCAGGTAATTGCACATGAAGTATGTCTAGATGGCAAGTGAATTCTAGGAAAAAAAGAAGAATTGATGGTAAATATTCCCCTCAAACACTTCTGTGTGGTAAAGATAGCCTACTACTCGACTTAGTTTTCACAGGGACTCAATCTGCTAAGAAGTGAGCAGACTTCCTGAGGTAGATTAAATCTCCCTAACTTATCAACAAAGTTTTGAGGGGGAGTTCTTTTCAAGTTAAGTTTTATTTGAGAATGTGAGGGAGAGCTCCCGCTCCTAGTTCCCACAGCTGTCCAGAAAACAAAAGCCCCAGAAAGTCATCTCAGGAAAGTTGCAAAGACAGAGTAGATAGTACTTACCGATATGAAAAATAAGGTTAGATGTTTTCACCCAAACTGCATAAAATTACATCCAGAGGCACAGTGTACTAGCAATAAATTGTCTCGACAAACAGTTGTTTATTATAAAAATTTTAAAATTTTTATTCAACTGCCTTCAGTTTTGTTAAATTAAACATAAAAATGGGGAACTACAGGCTGAAGATGAATATTCTTGTATGAATCTTATGGATGTAAAATAAATTTAGTGCTTTTACATTTCCTATTTGCATATTTGAAGTCCTGCCTCAGGAAAGTGCTTGCTTGGCAGTGAGCTGAGCTCACTGTAACTTTAGATTTTAGCATCATTTTTTTCAGAGCATGTAAGAATTCATCATGCAACTATGCAAAGGACTGTGGGTGGAGAAAGAAATTTCTTCCTTGAACTTTGAAAAGCATCTCAGTGGTTCAGGTGTTTCTAATGTGATCCTTATGGAGTCCTTAAAACATGAAACACTGACTTTTGTGTTTGTAACTCTTAGTTCTGACCACTTTTACTCTGTTGTTTGTCCTCTGCAACACTTGACAGGCTGTTAGAGCATCCTCTCTTCTCTCCCTATATCCAATGGTCATATAGCTCAAAACATTATATAGTTATAGGCTGATAGTTCCCATATTTATACCTCCAGTACCCTTCTTTCCCTCCTGAACTGTATGTACTTGCTTAATAGGTAACACTGTCTTTATTGGTATCTGCAACCTAATATATGTAAAAGAGACTCCTGATTCTCTATTTTTCTCTGTCTTCTGTAAGTCAATATCATAACCAATGTACCACATCACAGAAATATTTCTACACATTCTTCTTAAGGTACTACAAAACTCTTCTGGTTTCACCTTCAAAACACATCAGGCAATTTATCAAGTAATTTAACCAACTAATATATCCAATGATGAGTAAATTGGCCAAAATTTTAACTGAGTAGCATGGCATCTCTTGGCCAATATGCGTTGTGCTCTAAAGCCTGTGTTTTTCAGTTCTAATTACAGAGTTATTATCCTCCCAAATGCAAACCAGAGTTAGTTTTGAAATGGGAACCTGTAATATTTGATGTTTTTTATTTGTTTGTGTGTTTTCTACAGTGATATCTGCATTTTCACTTTTCTAATACCCTTTGCAACTTTCATAGCAGTATTCAAATTTATGATTCTTAAAATTGAACATTAAAATGAATGAACATCCTGAAAGACACAACCTGTGTCTTTTGTACCTTTAATATCTACATCTGTGCCCTCTTCCTAGTAAGGTACCTTTCACCTTCAATCATATTCATGTACAAAGATATAAACATACACACACAATTCACAGTATTTCCAAGTTGCCCCTATTTTTCATTTGGGTTCATATAAAGACAAACATATTTCACAGAATTTCTAAGTCATTATTATTTTTAAAATGAGCTTATTTTATATGGATATATTTTAACAACCAGTCTTAATTTAGACTTTCTAATACATAGTTCTAGATGCTGCAAACAGAGCATGGGCAAAAGGTACAAGGAATATAGTCTTGCAGTTTTAATTGCATCAATAAAAACAAAGGTTATGATTTTAATTAAAGGCTAGTCAAAATTTTCTATCAAATCATAGAGGTGCACCTTCTGAATTTGGGTTTATTGGTATGCATTTATTTTAATTAACCTTTGATATTCATTTTCTTTTTAATTTGCTATTGCAAGGGATTTCAGGGAATATCCAGGAGATTTCTTGCCTCTGAGAAATAAATGATTCATTAAAAAATAATAAATCCATTCTCCATGTGTGTCCACATTGCAGAGCAAGTGATCTACCAAAAATGTGATTATATCAGGACACAACTCAGTACTGTGGTCTTAGTTTATTTTCATTGCTATAATTTAATATCATTAAATGAGATAATTTATAAAGGAATTTTATTTCTTATAGCTCTGGAAGTGAGGGAGTACAACAGTGAGCTGAATCTTTGGACAGCCGTTTTGCTGGTGAGAAGAGGTAATGGTGAGACAGAGAGGCTAGCCAGAGGGCACTTGAACATATAACAAAGCCACTCCCTGCACAAACAATTGATTCATCAATCCATAAATGTATTCATTGTTTCATGAGGACAGAACATTCATAACAATAATTGCTTAAAGATCTCACCTGGTGCCACCTCTTAGTACCTCAAAATGTGATAAAACTTCACTATAAGTTTTGATGGGACATTCAAATAATAAAAAGCATTCAATTATTAGTTATGTTTAGAATGAAAGTGAATTAAACACACTAGAATTTCTTATGAGTCTCTTTTGCTTCAGCATATTTATTTAAAATGAGTAATCAGTAGTTCATTATTTGTTTCTACAAGTAGACAACAAAATGCATAAGAGCAAGGTGTATACCTTGTATTAATGACAACCTTACTCTCAGAATTAATGTAGATCATCATACAAAATAGATACAAAATCAAGTTTGGATCAGCCAGTTAACTCCATTTTAAACACATCTCATATAAGCAAAACATCTTCACAATGGAATTCTATGCTTCCACCAGAAGGAATGATACTGCCCATTTGTAAGAAAATGGAAACACTTAGGAAAAATTATACTAAGCAAAGTAAGAAAAGAAAGAACAGTTGCATTGCTTCCCTCAATTGTAATAATTAGAATGTGCTTGTAAATCTACAAGCTAACCCAATGAATAGTCAAAGGTAAATTAAACAGGACTCTAACATTCACACAGTGAAACTAAAGGAGAGGATCACAAAGGCTCAATAGTTATGTGCATTTAATCATATAAAATATTTATTAAAATGAATGCTGAGAAATGGAAACAAGCTTCCTTTTGATATTTTGCTTTTCTTTTCTTTGTCATAGCTTTTGATTTCTGCATCTTTTGTCTTATATGTAAGTGTATCTGATTTGAAAGGGGGAAGAGGAAGCAGAAATGGTGGAATAAAGGGTGTACTATTTTAATAATGATACTCATTAGACACTATATTGAAAATGAACTATGCAACTTGTGGGAAAAGGAGGTCAGAGGGAAAAACACTGGGAGAAAACAAAGGAAAAGGTGATACTGTTCAAAAAACAGGTACTCAATACCTGACTTATGTAACTATAACACCTCTATACATCACCTTTAAAATAAACTTGAAAAAAAACCCTATAAACTGGGACCTATTGATGTCAGGTTTGCTCTTGAATGCGAACATTAATGAAATTTTTAACTTCAGAATATTAGGAGATAAGCATATCAGAATTATGCTTTTGGATGAGAGATGAAATGAATTTGGGAGGAAGAGAAATTCTTTAATATTTCTTGAACTTTCTGATATTGACTTGCCAACATTGAACTACAGTAAAACCCTGGATCTCCTGATGAAATCATCTCTGCTTTTGTTCCTTTCATTTTGTTTTACTATTAAAAGGTCCTCTGAACATCTATGAAAACTACAAAGTAGAAATTGGTTAGTACCATATTCTGCTTCAAAGGTCTTCCATCAAGGTACTTGCCATTTTACATTCTTGTTATTTTAATACTTTTCTTAGCTTCAAAAACTTAGAGGTTGACATACAGTGGTTATAAGCTCTCACTATGAATCTCCTAAAAGACTTATTTCTTCAACAATATTAAAACCTCTGTATTGTAGAAGCCATATGTATATAATTTTTCTATTCTTCATCCCAAGATGATAAAATCACATTGATTCTATCAGGAATTCCTTTGACAGCATAAACGGACTCTCTGGTCCTTTAACACAAGAGAATCCCTATAGCTTGGCAGGCACTGTCTTATATACTTCTTATATATTTAAATTTGAAAGGGAATATGTTTTCTGATTTTCACTTAGCTTTAAGAAGCCTAAAACAGGAAACCATAAAATAATTTCTTTGAGGAAATGATGTTATAAAAGGGCAAATGATTATTGTTTGCATGTGGTTTCTGTTTCTTTGTGAATATTTATGTCTCTGCAATGAAGTATACCCTTTTCATGTCTAGTAAAAAGAAACCATAAACCTCACGGGTGAGATTTATTGAAGATTTTGGAACAAAATATATACAGTTTGATGTGTGCCACAGGTACAATTTCAAGAAAGTTATGCCTCTGGTTTTATTAATGAAATCCAAGTTCTGTGATGTTTAATAGGTTTTTCTACTACAAACCAGGTTTTTTTTTGTTGCTGTTGTTGAATTTTTTTTTGTTCAGAAATGCAACATTGGATGTTTTGATGACAGAAAGAATAGTATTACCAATCAATGATTGTAAATGCTGTTTGATTCAATAATACTCTAGGAAGTCTTATTTTAGGTATAAGAACAACTTTATTACTTGCTCAATATAGCACTCAAATTTTCAAAATTACATGTGTATTTTGTTTAGTAGTTGTACAAAGGAGTTGCTGTTTAACTAATCAGTTTTGTATACTGTGGAATTTGATAGATGTCAACCTTTCATCATTCTCTCTCATCATTTCCCATCTAACTCCTCCTCTCAATTTTCTTAATTTCAGTGAATATTATGACTGTATTCTCCCCTTTATCTCTTCATATGTCTATCTCCTTCTCCTTGACTACCACTCTCATCTTTCAAAAATCAGTTTCCTGGTATTAATTTGTTGGACTGCAAACTCACTTTTCTAAGAAAAAATATGTAAATTCTCCACGTGAACATATTGTATTTCAGTGACAATATTTGTGTACACTTGCAAACAACCTGTATGTTTTTGTGTACATTTCTAAATTACTTCTAACTTCCTTGTATGTGCGAAAACATGTGTCCTTTGTCTCTCTGGGCTTGACTTGAGTTAACGTAACTTTTTTTTTCTAGGTCCATCTGTGTATTTGCAAATGGTACAATATCATTCTAATGGATGAGTAAAATTCCATTGTGAATGTATACCACAGTTCCTTGATCTATTTGCCCATTAGGCGACATCAGAACTGATTACATACCTTGGCTGTGTTGAACAATGTAGCAATGAGTATGATTATGTAAATGGTTTTATTGTATCTGGATTTACAATCTTTTGGATAAATTCCCAAAAGTAGTATTGCTAGATATGAAGGCAGTTCTATGAGTACATTTTGAGGAATCTCCCTGCTGCTTTTCAGATTGTCTGAACTAGTTTACATTCCCATCAGCAGAGTATTAGAGTTCCTTTCCTCCTACATATTTGCCTAGTATCTATTGTTGTTTGTATTCTTGATGATGGCTATTTTATCTGGGGCGAGGAAGAATCTCAGTGGTGTTTTGATTCACATTTCCTTTATGGCCAGAGATGCTGGGCATCCTGTTCCAATTATCCATTTATTGTTCTTCTGAGAATTCTCCATTTGGCTCATTATCCCATTTCTTAATTAGATTTCCATTATTTTAGGTTTGTTTTTTCTTTGTCCATTCTGGGTAAAATTCTGTTGGAGAGTTGGTTAAGATTTCCCACTCTGTAGGCTATCTTTTTAGCTTGTCAACTATGGCTTTTGCCAGGAAGAAGCTTCTTAGTATTAAACAATCCTATTTGCCAAGTCTTTCTCTGATTTGCTGAGCCCCTGGAATTTTAGTCAAGCACTTGATTAAGTGTATACACATACATATATAGATGTATATGTTGTATTCTATCTTAATTGTATTTGAAATAATTTGTATATAACCAGATAGGTGAAAAATCTTGTCATTTGTTCTCTTTTGGGGTGGCAGCATCAGAAATTATTCAGTACCATGAAGGAATTAGAAAAAGATTCATATAACAAGACCTACATGTTTCATTATCTATTAAATTGACCTCTAACTTAAGTCAGAAATTTAGTTACATCCTATATAGCTTATAGACATTAAATCTTGGTTTTAGTGTTTCTTTAGCTGAATTAGCATTCAAATATTATGTATTTTCCATTTTGTAATTATGACATTCAGAGCATTTTATGCAATTTAATTGTCAATACTTGACTAGTCTTAAAATTTCTTATTGGACAGTTCAATGGGCAATTTGCAAATATTATTATGAAGGGAGTTCTAGCAAGACAGAAACCTAAGCTAAATTATATTCAGGAATATAAACATTTTACAGTATAACCACATCATAGAAAATAAATTTCTGTAGGCAGAGATAGAACTGTTTGATGTCTTGACTGGATAAAGCACACCACACATGTCTGAGAGGGGACAGACTGGTATATTGTCTCCATCAGGACAGAGAGCAGCAGCAATTGTTAAGCTAGAGAAGGGTATTTATGTTGGGAACCTGCAAGAAGATGGGGGACTGCTTTGGGAGTGGGAGGTAGGGTTAACATTAGTGGCCATGGTGACCTTAAGATTTGGACAACTAGGCAAAACCTTAGCCGCTGGAATGTCAGCCCTCACCAAATGACTTCACTCCAGCTATATGGTTGTAGTTGTATTCTATATCTACTTGTTGGTAATAGGCTTGAACTTGGGCCTGGGCACAGTCCAGGGGCTTTGGTTGCCAAGGTTAGCTCTACTTTGAGTCACAGCTCCACTTCAGTTTTCTGGTGGTTAATTGGGAATAAGATCTCAGAGACTTTCCTGCCCAAGTTGGCTTTGAACCATAATCCTCAGATTTCAGTCTCCCAAGTATCTAGGATTAGAGGTGTGAGTCACCAAATCACAGCTGTTTGTTCATTTATTTACATAGTATTATTTAATTTAAGGCCTAGGCTTGCTAGACAATTCCTTTGTCATTTGAGCTATGGCTTCAACGTGGCCTTAAATGTTATGATATTTATTTTTACTGTGTTAGAGTTTACTTCTCCCCTCATCAAAATATTCTTTGATCTATTATATTATGTAGCTCATACATAAACTATTTCTTATAATGCCAAGTTGAATTTTTTTCCTTGGAAACATCAAAGACCCTGTTAACTGGTAATAAAAAGGTTTTATTTTGCATTATTTTCATATAAAAAGGCATTTACATCTTTCGGTTATAAACATTTTAACAGTCTTTTCTTTCAGTTTAGAGTATGGGAGTTATAGACAAATACCTTTGTTGTAGGCTTAATAAAAATGTCCATATCCTGATCCCTAGTACTTGTGAATATGTTCAGTTATGAGACTTTGCAAAACCTGTGAAATGAAGTATGCATGGATAAGACTACTGCTATGGCTTATCTGAGCCAAATGTTGTTCTCATGGTCCTTAAAAGAAAATAACTAACAAAAGTGGGGGGGGGGGAGAGAGAGGGAGAGAGAGAGAGAGACAGAGAGAGACAGAGACAGAGACAGAGACAGAGAAAGAAATACTTCACTGTTTTGAAAATAGATGAAAGAAGGATCCAGAAACCAAGGAATGCAGGTAGCATCTCAAAACTCATTGTTCTCTAGAGCTTCCAGTGAAACGCAGTCCTACCAAACTCATGAATTGTTTGATATCACTAAGTCCATTTTCAGACTCTGATATGTAGTTGGAGGGAAAATAATATGCATATGATGTAATATGATGTAATGTTAATTTCAGACATGGAATCAGCCCTATGTGGAAGCTTAAATGAATAACTTGGTAATTCCAGTAAAGCACTTAGTACATACTACACTTCCTATCGGATTATCAGATTGATGGTGAGTATATGAAGAGGTAATCAATGGACTCAGTGAACTCTGAAGTACTTGTTCATCGCTTGATTACATTGGTAGTAAGTTGGATGTAAGATGTTATAACATACATATATAGAGAAAATAGTACCTATACTAGAGGTCAAAATATTACTTTATCTATTTGCTGTTTCTTACCAACGTGCCCTTTATTTGCTAAGCCACTCTCACTTTGCACTTTTTCTGAGGCCCTGGGGAAAATCAGAAGGCAGTGTTTTATTCAGCCAAGTTTCCCCCACAGGAACCTCATTCCTACCATCAAAAAGTGACTCTCAGGATACGGGTTTCTCATCATAGCTGCTCAAGAAGCTGAGATCTGAGAAACAAACTTTGAAGCCAGATCAGCAGATAAATCTGTAGAACACTTATCTATCATAGACCAATAAAAATCCAGGGAAAGGGATGTGACTCAAGTTCTAGAGTGATAGCTATGAGCAGGAAATCCTGACAAGAAACCAGCCAGATTATTATTCACTAGAATCTCAATTGTCTTATCTTTATGCACAATACTAGCAATGGAATCTGGTAAGACCAAAAATTGCAACAGAACTTCCTTATTGACCTTTTCTTCAAGCTTAGGTAGATTGTCTTCTTCTTGTATTTTTAACTTTTTTTTTTGCCTGAGACTAGAACTCACTCTTGATATTTGATGTTTTTGCTCATTGTCTGGTACTCTAATAACTTATCCATGCCTCCAGCCCCAAACTTTTTGAAGCTTCATATTCTAATCCATAAAATGTAATTAACAATATTTACATTGCAGTGTTCAGGCCCTAAAGCTTAAGTTCCGGAACTAGAAAACAAAGAATTTTTTTTTACCTCTTCAATTTTATTAATTGAAGATGAAAAATAACCTAGAACTAGAAATACATATTTTCAGTCAGAGGCTTCTTTGAATTAGTGGTAAAATAGACTCATAGAAGGAAGATTTCTGTAGATACAGAAGTTCATATGTTTTGTCTAAATTTATAGAAAGGCTGAGATTCCTTTATCATGCATATCTAAATTGCCAATGACTAAAATATTTCAGTTTGCATCGTTCACATAATGGTTGTCTCCTAAGAGATTAACTTTAATCAAAGCCTTTTATAGCTGTATTCATTCTTAGACTTTCCTCTGTAGTTGTTTCTTATGCATTTCTTTTACATTAGCACTAATTTTTGTGTACCTGTGATTGCAATTTGAACTAATCTACTTTTGAATTTCAGCTATGAGTAGCTGAAATCATGTTACTCAGCTAGTGAAATGAAAATCTTGCAAAAATTCCTATAATGATTTATTGACATAATTCCTCATCTAGATCTGATAGGATTAGAGAAACTCAACATCTAAGATATTGATTAAATAAGATTTTCCCTCACTTTCTTACTTTCATAGGAATGACAGCTTCTTAAGCAAGTGTATTATACTATAACATTGTACTAACCTCTTACATTGACTATGATTAAGAATTCCGAATCCTTCACTACATAGATTTAGTCTTACATACAATGAATGCTAACAATCTGTGTCAGAAGATACAAGGGAGTAAGTAGGTCACTGAAAACTATTAAAACTTTCCTTTAGTGAACTCAGTTATCATGTCTTACAAAGAAGAACAGGTAAATTCCTCCAGGAATACTGAAAGGATTTTAAGCAGATGATTAACAAGTGTTGGGGAATGATTTGGCAGTAATGTAGAAGGTACATTCTATAGGTAATGCCAGAGTCTAGAGATCAAATAGAAGCTATGAGTACTAATAGGAAGGGAAATAATTAAAGGAAGCCTATAATCTAAGTGGCAAAATTTGTAGGACCAAGTGATGGATTGCATGTACAAAATAAAGAATAGTTTAGTATGAGTTTTGCTTTAGGTACACATAGGTACGTCGAATTAAAGATAAGACCAGAATATGAAGCTTAAAGGAAGGTATAGAAGTAGGATCATACTTAATATCAATTGTTTGGAAACTCCACATTGTCAATTTTTGTCAACCTTGCAGGTCATTAACAGTATGAAAATTAAAACAAAGAAGAACCTCTATCTAAAGTGATAGGCTGAAATTCAGAACACTGACAACACTAAACATATGCTGGCAAGAAACTGGAGCAATGAGAACACTTATTCACTGCTGATGAGAGTATGAAAGATTTCAGCTACTTTGGGAAAGAGTTAAGTATTTTTTGAAACTAAAATATTTTCATGTTGCTGATAAGGATGGACATGGTGTAATTTTTGGGTGAGGAATTTGTTGTTCATTAAATCTGAGATTTTTTTGCTGTGTTTTTTTATTAAAGAATTTATTAACATTATTTTTTGCCCAGATGATGTATTCATTGGTGAGAGAATATTTAGATCTACATGTGTTTATCTGCCCATTCTTGTTTGTTTGACGTTGGACGTGTATAGATGTTAAGAACTGAATGGCAAATACAGGGAGGATTCCAATGACACAAATCTTTTGTACAATTTACTTACAGTATAACAAAATAAATATCTAGAATTTGGAATATTTGTTGCTTGGGATGAGATCAAGGAGAGAGAGATAGACAAAGGAAACGATGGGTAAATGAAGTCATAATATTCAATGTAAAATGTGAAAATGGACCTAGATAAACTGAGGAGGTGGGTGGGTTTGGAAGAAATGAAGAGAAATGATCAATAATGGTACTCAAACTGACATATGGAATTGAAACCATTTTGTACAATCACGTCAGAATAATTTTAAAAAGTTTATGCCATAAAGAAAGTTTATGCCATGAACATTTGAAGAGCTATTTTTTTTTTTGCCAGTATCGGGCTTGAGCTCAGGGCCTGAGCACTGTCCTTGGGCTTTCCTCAAGGCTAGAATTCTACCCTGAGCCACAGCACCACTCTGGCCTTTTCTGTGTATGTTGTACTGAGGAATTGAACCTGGGTCTTCGTGCATGCTAGGCAGGCACTTTACCACTAGGGCAAACCCCCGGCCAGAGCTAAATTTTTTTTAACCATTAATTAAACGTTGTACTATTTATTCATCTGTATATGCACGTGTGTACATTTCAACATCATTTGTTATTCCAGAAATAGATGAAAATTTTGCTTTTTTATATCTTAGTTGAAGGGATAATTATATACAAAAACCTAAACATAGCACATATTCCAGCAATTGGGTATATTTGTGTTTGTCTAAAAGAATTGAAAACTTGTGTATACATAAACCTGCACAAATAGTTTATTGTAATTCCTTCATAATTATCCCAAACTGGAAGTAAGTAATGAGTGTTAGCTTTTTTTTCACTTACAAAGTATTGAGAAAACAAACTCAAATGAAGAATGGCTTCCGTTGAGCCATGGTTTTAGAGCTTTCAGCATATGGTTGTTTGGCTTCATCATTGGACCATCTTTGATCCTAGCATCTGGTACATCATCATGATAGGGTATGGAAGAAGAAAATTGCTCACTCCACCATGGCCAGGTAGTAGAGAGAGCAAGGAAGAGGCTAGAGACAGAATTTTAACTGCTAAGGGAATTATCATATATGTCACTTCTCAGAAATGCTTACATCCACAAAAAGCTGGAAGTGGAACTCTGACTCAAATGGTAGAATGCTAACCTTGAGCACAAAAGCTCAGGAACAATGCCCAGGCCCAGAGTTCAAGCCCTAGGACCAGAAAAAAAAGAAGAAAAGTTTGCTGAGATCTCATCTGTGCTTTCTTTTATGTCATCTTGCCCTTTTCCATTTATAACTTTTTCCACCCTATATCATTTTTAGAAGATGTATAATAAAAGTAGCAGAGAGAAGCCATTATAAATATCTCAACAATGTTATCAAGAAAGTTTTATTTCCTCCCATTTTGTAGTTAAGAGACAGGTCAGGGATGTGACTATTGTTCAAGGTCACACAGCTACTAAGTTGTAGACACTGTTGGCTTTTGTGTCTGTCCTCACAAACACCACCCATGACTGCTTGTCATGTTGCTTTGCATACTATCATTGTCCTGAGATACATTGTGGGTGAAACTCTCCAATGCCCAGTCCAGTGTGAAGAGGAAGTGGTCATTTTTACATGACATAACCTGAATCTTCTGTGTGTAAAAGGGTTCAATCAGGTTAAGTGTACATCACAAAGGCATACCCTAAAAGTTTGGAATTAGAACTCTAAAAAGTGAGCCTCTTAGCTGAAAATGATTAGAAAGAGATTTTAGAGGGCTGAGTCTATTTTCAAAGTCATTTGCAAAACGTTATCTTGTAAAAGCAGAAACTAGGGTAACTCATTCAGTGCTATACATTTTTTGTTTTGCTCCAGCATGTCTTTTCTCCTCCCCTCCCTTCCCTTCTCCTCCTTTAATCACCCCTTTATTTTTATTCTTCCCATAATGGAATTGAATCTCTAGGATTTTCCTCTTCCTAAGCAAGTGTTCTGCCACTTGATCCATAGTCCCCAGCCTCTGAATTCAATATTTTTTCTTATCCATTAGAAATACTGAAGACATTTACAGTTTCTACAACTATATGAGAGTGCTTCCTTTCTTTTCTTCATAAATGTCAAGTTGTTCACTATTGTTTATGCCAGCTGTTAAGCAAAACACTCCTTTTATTTTCTTGTTTAGGATTAATAGCAAATTGACTGTATTTTTATATTTTCTTGGCCACTTTTCTTTATTATATTATAAAATACCTGTTAGCATATATTACCAATGTTTCTATTGGTTTGCTCTTTTAGTTCTCTTGAGCTGTTTATGTTTCTCTTATTAACATTTCCTTTACAATGGTTAGTATTTTTCACTCTATTAACACTGAATACATAATTTATTACCTCGCCTTTTATTTTGTCCCTTCATATAGAGCTGCCTTAATGTGCTTTGGAAACTCCAAATGTAAGCCAAAGTTTCTTCTATTTAGAAATATCTAATAACTCTTCTATACTTCCTTGTAGGTATTGGTGTACAGATTTCCTCACGCTTGATCATTTCTTCTTTGTTGTATGACTCCAATAGTACTTGTTTTATATCACTTTATTGAGGTATGATTGACAAATAATAAAGATCAATTGCTCTTAGCATTATAGAGACCTGAGATTCTGACCTTATTGTGAGTTAATCAAAATCTAACAATCCTAAACTCTCACAATGAGAGCCTCCTAAGTCATTCATTCAGTCCGGACTTGAAAGATCTCAGATTCCTATCCTAGGTGTAGGATGATTCCATACAACCTTTGCTAATTGTACCTACCTTTTAAGATAAGTTGTTTGTCACTTGAATATATCACATGGTTGTTTCTGTAGCTTCAAGGTTACTGTGACTTCAACTCTTTCTGCATATCCTTCTCAATATATACCTTGCATTATGGACCCACAATGCCTGAAGCTGGAGGATAATGTCAGGCCCCTGGTGCCCCAAACCTTACTTCTATGGTCTGGTGTCCATTATTGTCTGCTCTCCAGTGGCTCTGGTTTACAACACTTTCTTTTACACTTACCATATAAAACTTAGTCGATTTTAAGCTTGTAACAACTTTGACTGCATATAAAACTTGGCATGTTCACTTCTTGTCTTTCTATTAAAGAAGTTATGATTTATAGCTTGTAATGTACATTCATTAAAATTATATGCATAGTTTTGTTAATACTTTTGCCTTACAATTTTTATAGTATAGGTGAAAGGGAGTTACCTACTGCTATTAAAGTGTTAATATTTTGGGACTGGGAGTTTTGCCTAGTGGTAGAGTGCTTGCATGAAGACCCGGGTTCGATTCCTTGGTACCACATACATAGAAAAAAGCCGGAAATGGTGCTGAGGCTCAAGTGGTAGAGCTCTACCCTTGAAAAAGTCCAAGGACAGTGCTCGGGCCCTGAGCTCAAGCCCAGGACTGGCAAATAAAATAAAATAAAATAAAGTTTTAGTATTTTTAATTTCACTGCTTTTCCTAAATTGAAAATGACTGTTTTACTTTGACATGTCTGCATGCCATTTGTGTCATTTTATTCTAAACTTGAAGCATTCACTTTCGTATTTCTTGTGAGTTAGGTCTAGCTGAAGCTTTTACAAGGCAGACTTATAAGGCATGGCTTATAAGGTAGGTTAGCTTTTGTTTATCTTAGAAAGTCTCCAATTTTTCTTCCTTTCTGAAAAACATCTACCTAGCATTTTAAATATAACATCCCATTCTCTATGATCTGTGTAGTTTTTATAAGGGTTCCCTTGAATGTCACACACTGATTTTCTCTTGCTGTTTTTGAAATTGTTTTCTGGTTTTTGAAGATATTATTGTAAGGTGCCTGAGTGAGTAAAGCTCTTTTCACACTTAATACAGGTGTGGATCTGTAAACTTTAGACACTTGATATTCATTTCCCAATAAAGATATAAGAGGATTTCTCTCTAGACTGTTACTTTAGTTTCTGGAAGTGGTCACACACAAAGGTTTTGGTATTATTTATTTATTTGTCTGTTCTGGCAGTGTTCAAATCCAGTGCTTAAAACAAGATACAAGCACTTTACTAGTGGACAACTCCTAGAACAGATTCTAGACTAGGAAGTTGTTTTGGGATACATAACAGCCAACTACCTATTTGAATAAAAACTAATCTTTACCAACTTGTCTCAGGGAGTGTGTATGTGTGTACATGTGTACTAGTGCTCCTTTAAATGATGAAACTTGTAAAAATCTAAATAAGAGACTGTCACACTCTCTTGTTTTGGGTATCAATGTTAGTTAGTATTAATGCAAAGAAATAAACCTAGCATTGGGTACTCAGGAATCAAACAATTGAGAAAATTCTGAAAAATAGAAAATACTAAAAAACAAAACTGCCCCTGAACTGAATGTGTACCAACCTCTCGTCATTATTCCCTAAGAAGTTCAGTAGAAAATTTTGTCAATGCATTTATATACTAGTGGATATTAGAAGTCACCTAGAAATGCTTTAAAGAATACAGGAGAATGTTTGCAGATTATTTCCAAATGGAGGGTCTTCTTATATAAAGGACTTGAACATGCATGAGTTTTGTCAACTGCGGGGATCCTGGAACCAATCTGAAGGATGCTAGAAGAATGCTGTATTTCTGTTTAGAACTTCATAAGTATAATTACATATAAACTAAATTATTCCTTTAATTTTCTTCAAGCTTAATAGGGTATGGCACATTGCTACAATTCAGATATAAGATCAGTGACGTATTTTCTTCAATAGATAGTTGGTGAAGTGTTGATGTGTCCGTGTTTCCATTTGCTTCTATAGCCTGACTTTCTTCCTACCCATGGTGAGTTGGTTTGTTATTCCTGTAGACAATGATGAAAGAGCATTATATAAAAAGAAGTTATTGTGCTATACAGCTTCAAGTCCTTAACTTTCTTGGAAGACTATGACTTGTTTGTCAACGTGCAAAAGATACAAGATTGTTATGAAAATTCATTTCTGCACTGAAAAAGAGTGGCCCACTCTTTTTCATGTCTCTCCTTGCTGAAGGACACTGCTATGTGTACATATCATGTACATATCACAGTGGAAAGATAGTATAAATAGATGGCACTTGTAACCCTATTACTTTGTATGAATTAATTCTATAACCTTGGACAAGCCACTCCATCTTTGAGTACCTCCCTGAGTTTCTTTTTAAAGTATAAAATGAGAGCAATACTAATATCTGCATGAATTGCAGAGGAAACTATGTCAAAACATGTGGAAGTCATAATAGTTCTTGGCACAGAAATTCAATGAATGCAGTTATTACTATTAATGCTTATCTTTAAGACAATTATGTAACCTTTCACCAACATCAGAATACCTTTAGGATTTGGAAAAGAAGATGGATTTTGTGTGGCATATAGAAATGTAAACCATCCTTCCATGAGTGATGATTTGTAAACTATTTCTAGATAGGAGGATGTATGTGGTTGTTTTTGCTTTTGTCTGGGCACCTAAAGGAAGCTGCCATCTGAAATAGATTCGGGAGTTCTTTCAGTTTACTCACTTCTAGAAAGTTGGTCTTTATTCCTGCTTATGGTCTTTTCTTCCACTGTGGTTCTAGTAATAAGCTGCCAAGCTGTTAGGAGAGTCGGATCCTTCTGTATGTATGCTATATTTCTTTATAAGAAACAAATAAAATGAAATTTGAAAAGGATTCAAAGATGCATCCTAAATCAGGTTAGCTTTGGATAACAACTTTTAAGGCAAAAGAAAGGAAGTTGCAAAGAATATGATATGCATTTAGATTGCTTTCTTCCATTTTTAAGGCTAAGAGCAGAGTGTTTCTAGCTTCCTTGGTGGAAGGAGGTAGAAAAATAGGGAGAAGATAGAACAGAATTCATGCAGTATGCATGCAAATCACATGGTAAGCCATCTCTGAAGGAGGCAGTAAGGGAGTAAACAAGTCTTACATATTGGGGGAAGGGCTAGAGTTAATTTGACAGTGCATTTAGAGATTCATTTTATCATCTCCTTTCCATTTCACAAGGTATATTTAGTTAACCTTGAGGCAGTTCCTCCCGAACCAGTTTTAAATACACATGTATGTAACTGCAAAAAAAGACAAACAGGTCAGCAAAGGTTACAGACAAACTTTTGTGAACTGATAATATCAATTTAGAGTTTATCTTAAACAATTTGGAAAGTTATTCTTAAGCCTGCCAATACTGACAAAAGGACACCACTCTGAAAGTGTGCCTCTGTTTTCCCATTTTGCTGTGGGAATCTTTTGATCATAGAGTTAAAATAGAGGTTTCCCTCTCAGTGTTCTTCATGACATGGAGGTCTTTGACTCAGTACCCCGAACCACTGTGGCTTTATCTTATTCCTCTCTTTGTGTTCTGATTCAGGAGGTTAAAGTTGCCATTCATCTTATGAGTCTTGCTCAGGACTTACCTGTTCTGTGAAATGTTTTCTCTCCAAAGGTGACATTAGATATGTCTCAACTGATCTTTTACTTTGCTGCACTGATAACATCTTTTTATGACGGATTTCAAACTCTGGGTTACAAGTGTATCTTCTTAGTCTTTGAAATTCTTGGAAAAGATGCTGGATTCTTAGAGCCGAATTAATTACAGATTCTTAGCACAGATCTCTCCAAACTCCTTCTAAGGTGAGACTCAAGATTTAACTTTTGATAGTTTGAAGCCAAGGTTTGTATTACATTCATTCATATTTTCTTAGATAGGTCTGCCTCATAATGTGATAGATTTGTATACGTTGGATTTGGCTTGCATGCTTTAGATTAGTAAGTGTAGCAAGTTACATATAATTGTGCTGTGTACTGGTTGTCTTGTGCATTGCTTCTTCTAAATAATGTTTGTCAAATTATTGACTAAGGATCATCTACATTAGAATTGTCTGGTTAAGTTTTGACAAGATATATGTTTTTAACATTATTTCAGAATAAAAATAACCTGAAATGAGTCCTGGAATTATGAAATGTAATAATGCAGTCAAGTAATTATTATGCTAAATAATATCAGGGAGCCAATACTCAAGTGTTATTGTAGGATTCTAATGTTCTGTTAATATTAATAATAATGATAATAATAAAGTTTTATAGAGTATATATTAGATGCATAGTAATAGTGTTAAAATATATTACTCTATTTCAATTTTACAGATACATAATGAAAATTATGAATTAATATACATGCTTGAGGTACACTGTGTAGCCATGAAATGAAATTATCCCTTTATTTCCATGAGTGTGATTTGATAACAAAATTGGAAATTGAATCCAGAAAATTCATTTTTTTTCTACCAATGATTCCTAGAGTGACTTGAATGAATAAAGAGAAAATTTAATATGTAGTATCCAGCTCCAATATTATTTCATTATTGAATTCTTCTTTCTTGATTATATGGGTCCTCCTTTTAGAAAAAAAATAAGATCAAACACTTATGGCTTATGATCTTTCTATATTTACCACATAGTCTCATGGCTTTGATGAGATTCAGGCATGCTACTCACAATACTGAAGGAATTTTGGGAAATTCCTACAGAAATGATAATAAGTCCCTTTGAACTTTACTTTCACTTTCTGCCTGAAGCAGATCATAAAATCTTGGGTCAATTTACTGACCTTTTCCTGAAGCAGGTTATAAGATGCTCATATAAGAGCTGACTTCTAAAAAAATTCAGAAAAGGGTATTTTTATTTTTGATGATTTTTGGTGTCCCCAGAGGTAGAAGAATCCTCACTGTCATTTTGCGAAGTTTTCCACTTTTTGTCTGTTTGTTTATTTATTTGTCGGTCATGGAGCTTGGACTCTGGGTCTGGGTGTTGTCCCTGAGCTCTTCAGCTCAAGGCTACCTCTCTACCCCTTGAGCCACAGCACCACTTCTGATTTTCTAGTGGTTAATTGAAGATGAGAGTCTCATGGTCTTTAGTGCCCAGGCTGACTTTGAACCATGTCAGCCTCTTGAATAGCTAGGATTACAAGGCATTAGGCCCAGTGCCTCCAGCTATAATTTATTTATTTAATTGTTTTAATGAAGAATTGATAGTTATTGAAACTATAAGAGTATGTGCCTATAGTAATAAAAAGGGCAACTGAGCACAGTGGCTCACACCTGTAATCCAGCTACTCAGGAGACTGAGATCTGAGGATCATGGTTCTAAGCCTGCCCAGGCAGGAAAGTCTCATGAGACTCTTATCTCAAATTAACCACTAAAAAAAAACTGCAAGTGGTTCTATGGCTCAAGGGGCAGAGCAGTAGCCTTGAGCTGAAGAGCTCAGGAACAGTGCCCCAGGCCGAGTTCAAGCCCCATGACTAAAAATAAAATAAAATAAATATATATGTATATATACATATATACACACACATATATGTTTAACCAGGCCCTGTTGTGCTTATGCCTGTAATACTATCTACTCAAGAAGTTCAGAACTGGAGGATGAAAATTCAAAGCCAGCTGGGCAGGAAAGTCTAACAGAATGCATATGCAAAAAGCAGAACTGGAGCTGTGGTTAGAACAAGTGGTAGACTGCAAGTCTAGCAAGAAAATCATGAAAGAGCATTAGACACTGAGTTCAAACTTCAGAACTGGCAAATAAGTACGTAAATATTTTACATGCATATGGATACATGTGCATATATGTGTATCTACACATGTATATTTTCATATAACAATTATGTATACATATGTATATGTACACATATATAATATATTTTTCCTCCTCTATAGTTTCAAGTAAACATTATTCTTGGTTAGTAAAACAAATTCATCTTTGGCAGACACAGTGCAATTGACTTGGCTCTTCACACAGGTAAATCTACCAATTTAAGACTTTGAAGAGGTACAGCAGCAGCTCTACAAATCTATTCTTCATCTTCCATGGTGTCCCTGCATCTTTTTGTATTTCTTTTCATTGTTTTAGTAATTTTAGCTAATGTGTGTCCATAAAAAGGAGATTCATTTGAATCATTCAAAAATTCTACAAGAGGGGTCGGGAGTTTGGCCTAGTGGTAGAGTGCTTGCCTAGCATGCACAAAGACCCGGGTTTAATTCCTTGGTACCACACACGTAGAAAAAAGCCAGAAGTGATGCTGAGGCTCAAGTGGTAGAGCTCTAGCCTTGAGAAACTCCAAGGACAGTGCTCAGACCCTGAGCTCAATCTCAGGACTAGCAAAAAAAAAAAATTCTGCAAGATAGTATATAAGTAGTCCTTTTCTGAAAGGCTTACAACCAGAAATGTTTCAGATTTTAGTTTTCAAATTTCAGAATATTTTTTGCAGATTTTTCTAATCTGAAAATTTGAAAATCAAAATGTATTGAAATTTCAAAGGTTTTAGCATCAAGTTCCAGATTTGGGGTCTGAGATGCTTGGATTAGCTAGCACTGCTAAAAAATTCTCAGGTATGCCTACTCTAATTATTTAAAGCAATTTATTTAGGCTATTTTGGCCTAGTTTCTTCTTGTTGAAAATGAGCCTATTATTAATAATTATCTCAAGGCTTTGCCATGGGATTAAAACTATAATATATGCTTCTTAAAGAATTTTTAACACATGGAAATACATTGGATATCACTTTTTAATATTTTAGTTGCTAACATTTTATTCCTAGCATAGCAATTTTTATTAGTGTTTTGCATAATTAATACTTGATTAGATTTATTATGCTTGATGATTTCTCTCCTTATCATTGCTTCTCTCATCTCACTCCTTCATTAACATAAATTTCTAACCTTCTTCCTGAATTGTCTCCTAATCATTTCTTTGATAAGTATTTGTGAGTAGTAATTTTCTTAAATTGAACATGTTTCCTTTTGCTTTGCTTCAGTATGATGATTTATCTATACATAGCATTTCAGTTTAAAGTTTTTAAAATGTTTAAAAATTGTTGTTTTTAATTTTTCTCAGTCTGAATATTTTTAACTCAGTATTTGCAAGACTTGAATTTTTTCCCTCATTATGGTGAATGAGGAGCATTTAACAATTTGGTTTTGTTTGTTGGAAGATGACCCTTACTTTTTCCTCTGGGCATTTCTAGGATATTTTCTCTTTTTTCTATCTGATTATCTCAAAATATTATGATATATACATAAACATTCATATATGTATATGTGATATAAGGTTTGTGAAATCAATCGTTTAATTAATGGACAATTATCAATCAATTTATTTTGCATAAACTAGTTGTTCATTTATCTCCTGTAACATTTTACAGCATACAGTCCTATGGATTTAGCAGTTCAGTCCCAGAGGTTAATGAGATTTCTAACACCAACATAACAAAACAATTAAGTCATACAATAAGATAAACATCAATGATGGTGATTATTAAGGTTCATGATTCATCTTTTATTTACTAAATGCCAAATCAGATAGAAAAGGTTATGAAAAAAAGGTGTTGAGAAAAAGATTTACCAAGTGCTGCTTGGTACTTCACTACTTCTCACCCTAGCATATGGAAGTAGCAAAGCCAACGGGGGGAGCTCATAATAGTGGCAAACTGTGGATATTTTTTTTTGCCAGTCCTGGGCTTGAGCTCAGGGCCTGAGCACTGTCCTTGGACTTTCTCAAGGCTAGAGCTCTACCACTTGAGCCTCAGCACCACTTCCGGCTTTTTTTTTCTATGTATGTGGTACTGAGGAATTGAACCGGGGTCTTCGTGCATGCTAGGCAAGCACTCTACCACTAGGCCAAACTCCCAGCCCACTGTGGATATTTTTTTGGAAAGTTCCAAGAAGTTGTTTAAGCTCCCTGTAAATGTATATGTCTGTGGGATCAGGCTGGAGTCACATGATCCATTCATAATTCTCCCTCAAGCATTCATGTGATCATCCCCTATCATTGCTGCACAGATCCTCACAAAGAAATGTCCTCATCCCCACATCTGAATCCCCAGTAAATATTATTTCAAATGACAGCAGATACAATTGAATTAAAGACCTGTAGATAAACATAAACTATCCATGATGATCTGATTGGAATCTAATCGCAATTGTGTATATTCTTATAGCTGAAAGACAGAAAGAGTCTAGGGGTAAAAGAGAAGGAAAGGGGATCACAGACTGAGAAGGTCAAAACCTGTTCTTTCTGGTATGGAGATTCTGGGTTGGCTTGGGTAGAGATATCTGCCATCAACTGACACAAATCAAAGGGGAATTGCACTGGAAGCTAGGAATTTTGTGCTTAAACAATGAACTGATTTACTAGCCAGGGAAGGGTAAAGTGGTTTTCATGACAAAAGGGAGCACACACATACACATTTTGCTCTGTAGTTTGTACAAAGCATTGGCCACTTTGATTCATAGCTGTGTTTGTAGACTGATATCAGTGTCTTCTTTGAAGATACTTCTCAGTCTCTCATAATCACATGAGAGAGGAAAAAAATCACCTGCCTCTTCTATAATTGGAGAGGTGGGCATATGGTGTTTATTATTGTGTGATTATGTCTCACTCGATTACATAGCTAATCACACATATTTCCTCATTATGTAATACCTCTTTAAAATGTCCTCTTCTTGCCAAAGAGTTACAATTGAAATTGATACCAATTGCTATTCCACTTAGGAAAAATAGTTCAGGCTTTTTAGAAGATCATTTCATAGATAGTATGTGTTTGCCAGTAAGTCTAAATCAGTAATATTGAATAATAATAATATCCTCTATCTTCTACCACTGCTGACTCCAAATGTGGGTTGATAGTTCCATTCCAATTTCTGATTTTGGAACATCTTCCTGGCCCACTGGTATAGGTATTAGGACAGAATCCCAGATTGGATTACAAGTGAGCAAGATGGGAAGCCAGTTCCTATACTGCAAGCATGATTTATCTAGCTAGCAAGCTGGTTTTCATGGGAAAGGCTGCACTGTTTTTCTAGACGAGTAGTACTGCAGCATCTTGATCATGATACATGTAACATGTCCTTGAATTAATGGATATGACTGAATATAGCTTTGCCATCATCATCATCATCATCATCATCATCATCATCATCATCATCATGTGAGAGAAGACATAACAGGTGCTCAATACATGATCATCCATTTTGCTTAGCACTGGCAAAAGTCTGTGTCAAGGGACTAGATTATATTTAAGGTGGAAAGGACATAAACAACCAAAGCATGTGCCAGAAGTTTTGGCAGAACCTATCAAACGAGCATTTTGCTTTGTGTTGTGACCAAAAAGACTTGATGTAACTTTATATTTAATCTGTATGCCTTTCATGGGGAAAACGTGTTTCCAGTAGGACACAGACTTTGGGGGACGCGTCAACGTGTTCTTAGAGTCATCTTCTTAGTCATCATTTGCACTGGGACATCTGGCTTAGGCTGTGTGAAGTCCTATAGGAATCTTTCCACTCTTAGTTCCATCTCTAGGATGTTCCTTATCTCTCCATGGAAATGGTCTGTCGATTCTTACATACCTTCTATGGATCTGAGTCCAGGCCCACAAGTTGTTGGCCAGCCTACACCATCTTTTTGAGCACAGTATTCTCTTCCTGACTCCCATGGCAGTGGTTCTTGGATCCAGCAAGGACTTGACCTCCTTGTTCTGTAGCTGAGTGTTAATGGGGACAACTTTCAGGCTGCTCAGTATTCTCTGCCACAGGCATCTCACCCCGTGGCAGGTTGACTCTGTCTTTCTATTTTCTCTTATTACAACTCCATTCAGATGAACATTGAGTTTGTATGTTTGCTCTTCTTGTCTGTGATCTCTTCACTGTTGTTTTCCTTTCTCTTTTACCTTGCTGAGTTGCATTGTGGATATTTTTCGTATTTTTTTGGTATATTATTTAGAGTATACTTAACTTCTTCCCCCTAAAAGTGCTGTGGCATTTTTGTTAGCTTCTCATTCTGCATCTGGCAAGAAATCGTTCAAGAGCAGCATCATTAAAACCTTCTGTGATACATAGAGCACTGTCTCTTCTACAGAAGATACAAAATTAGGTATAAAACATTTTATAGCCACAGAAGTATAATACTATTCTCCATGCTGGATATTTAAAGGACTATGTTTTTCCTTTGTAAATACTGTATTATGCTTTTTAATAATGTTTTCCTTTATGCTCCCTTCTTTTGTAAACTTCTTTTGCTTTTTGTATCTTAGTGAACTTTTAATATTCTTTATTTCTATTTACATAGTTGTCTCCAATTTAGACCAGTTGTTTTTCCCTTCCAGAAAATGTAAATTATAAAATCACTAAATTTCTTCCTTCCCTCCTTTAAGCTGAAAAGCCAAACCTATCAAAATAACATTTGCTTGGAATTACTTCTTTCTTGTGTTCATATTCTGTTGTAATTTTGTTGTTTTTGTTGTTTTTATGGGTAATGGGACTTGAACTCAGCCTGGGCACCGTCCCTGAGCTCTTCAGCTCAAAGCTACTGCCCTACACTTGAGCCAAGCCCCACTTCCCATTTTCTAGAGGTTAATTGGAGATAAGGGTCTCAGGCCCTTTTTTTCCCGGGCTGGCTTTGAACCTTGATCCTTAGATCTCAGCCTCCTGAGTAGCTAGGATTATAAGCATGAGCCCTCTTGCTCTGTTTATAATTTTTAATATACACAAATTTCAGCCATGTGGAAACTTTTTCTAATGCTGCCATTCCTTCTTGATTTCTTAGCTTGGTTAGTGGCAGCATTACCTTCCCATCAGCTCAAGCAGATACCTTAAATTCATGCTAACTCAATAATCTATCTGGGTCTCAATAACCTATTACACCAGTAGAACACATCCTAAAATTTTACTTTGGAAATACTTACAACATTTTTTATTGTCTTTTTTTGAAATATTGCAAAAAACATGCTACTAAAGTATTTCTAAAGCCTAATAGCTCTTTGTCATAATTCTATCTCCTTCAAGTGATTCCAAACAATATCTCTTTTTGTTTTACCAGTCTTGGGCTTTAACTCAGGGCTTTCTCGAGGTAAGAACTCTACTATTTGAGCCACAGTGCCACTTCTGGCTTTTTCTATGTATGTGGTACTGAGGAATTGAACACAGGTCTTCGTGCATGCTAGGCAAGCACTATACCACTAGGCCAAACTCCCAGCCCAATATCTATCTTTCTGATAAATAAAAACCTATGTTTTATATGCTGTCTTCTCTTTTTAGTCTTTCCTGGAAGTTAGGAATTCCTGTTTACTGAAGAGTGAAGGGCAAAACCCAGAGCCTAGCATAAGCAGACTCTTATTCAATTAAACTCATCCACATCTTCTTATAAATTAATTCTTACCTATGGGTTTTATCTTAAATCTCCTTAAATTTAGTGGTGAAAATAGTTATCTTGGGAATCAAATCTGATTCCTTATTTCCTGTCTTCAAAATCTCATCACCTTGGCTTCCCTTTTAGCAGTCTTCATTATTTATTTATGTTTATTGTCGTAGTAAAAATGTATCAAGGGGTTTCAGCTGCATTTGCCTGGTAGCAGGTGCATTACTTCTCACACATTGATACTCCTTCTCATGTTTTTGTCCCCATTTCTCTCCCCCACTCCCTCCCAATCATCTTGTTTCCCCCCTTCCCTTTCCTATTTCAAATAAACAAATAAGCGTATATACAAGATACCAGGTAACAAAGTCAGATACAGTAACAATATGAGATTACACAAAGGGCAAAAAAGAGGAGAGAAATAGCATAATACATTAAGAACAACAATCCCACAAGATAAAGCTTTTGTTTCCAAAATGCAAAGCCTTATATGCTGGTTTAACCTTGATGCATTTTACTTCCTCCACCAAATGTCTACTTTATTCTTCTGTTGGAAATAGAACATAGTTCCATTATTTTTCTCTGTATTTGAAAAGTTCCCAAATAAAATCTGCCTTTGACCATTGTAACTTGTGTCCAGCTCTGTTTTTGTTATGGGATTTTCCCTTCTGCTTGTTCGTTCCCTCACTACATCTGTGACTCCATGCTATAAAAATTCATCATCTATGTTATGATTTTAAATATCACTATACTTGTTATGTATAGTTATCTGTTCCCCACTTGATGAACTCTTGTTCATTCTTTAAGAACCAGCTAAGAAGAAATTATTCTTTATTGAGCTTTCCCCAACTCCATTTTATCTGTACTTCCATGAAACCATGCTCAGATATTGTTAGTTATTAATCATTTTCCATGTCTTCTAAACCATCAACACATAACACTATCCAGATCTTATCTCAGCCTTTTCCATTTAATAGTTATATATTATAGGTTGAAATGAAATTATTTTAGTTACATAAAAATTATATCTAATTTGCCTATACTACTGAGAATTGAGTAGAAATCAGTCACAAGTTGTATTCTGTACTCTGTATTTTGACACATTTTATAGAGATAAATCTCTGGATGAAAGGTGTGTAAGTAATATTAGAAATTGAACCATAACTTTTTATGTTTCAGGATGCCAGATCTCTACATTTGATAAATTTTTCATTATTCATATCAGTATTTTATCTTATCTGTGGTGAAATAGAAAATAATCTTGAAGCAAATGCTTTATGCGTGGTGAGGCTCACTAAATTTTATATAATACTTAAAGATTCTTTTCTAAATCTGAAAAATTGCAATCTAAATAATTATCAGAAATTGTAGCTTCTTAACCTCTTACTATATTGGATGCATTATATATCATCAACATGGACTGTGTTCTCTCTTATCATAAACAATTTGAAAGTTTTTTTTATTTTTTACTGAAAGGAATATTGAAAACACTAAAACTCAATAGCTTAGAAATTTCTAACTTAATGTCATATAATTTTTATGTATGATAAAGTAGGTCTTCTTGTTATTTCAGCATTCTAAAGGCAGGGAGATAGCAAGCTTGAGGCCAGTATAGAGTACCTAGCAAGTTGATTACTAGGCCAGGTTGGTATATATAATGAAACTCAATATCAGAAGCAAAACTCAATCAGATCACACAGACACATAGTTACACATGCATACACATGCACTAAAAACATGTAAATAAAAGTTAAATTTTTTGTTCACTATTTTTATTTTTAAGGCAAGTTGTATCAATTTTCATGATGCAAAGTTTAAACTATGAAAGTACTTATATTCAGAATATCTTCTCAATTTTCCCTTCTTTCTCTTTTTGTTTTTCCTTCACATTTAAATTTTAGATTAAATTCTAAACATGAATGATAAAAAGGAGTTTGTGAAATTGTTTTGGGATAATTGCTACACTGCTACTGAAAGATTATCTTCTACTATTGCATTATAAAATGGAAATTTCCATAGTTATTTGAAAAAATATGTAAATACCTATAGAAGAGGCAATTTAGTAATGTTTACAGCAACAAAATGACTATAATTAACAGACAATACAAGGACTTTAAATTATGACTCCTAATATCAGCTCTTTTAAGCCACAGTGAAAGTTGACTCACAAAAATTAATTCTCAGAACAGCAGGATATTTTTGTGCAATCTCTCTTTCAAGTGAATGAAAAATGGGAGTCATTGCTTCTTAGAGAAAATATAATAAAATGATCACAAATGCATTTCTGTGGGAGAGTAAGCTCTTAGTCTGAGCAAAGAGAATTCATGGAAATGAACTCCTTGTCACTGCTGCTTTTTGTCTGAATTTCATTGAAATGAATTTAGGTCTCTTATCAAAATAAACAGGAGATGAATTCCAGGACTCACTGTTTTTTTTTTTTTTTTTTTTTTTTTGCTGTTGGGGGTGCTGTTGGTTTTTTCTTGTAGCCATAAAGGAAGCTGAAAGAATGCAGACTAGAATCTAATGCAGTTTATGCCAAGCAATCACACAAGAAGCATAGTTTTCACTGACATCCTTTCTCTTTATGGAGGAGTTTTTCTTAAAGATATGGATACAAAAATGTCTGATTCTTTGGCAGGAAAAAGGTCATCTTTTTTTTTTCTTTTTGGTAGTTCAGATTCCAATTTCTATACCTGTGTTTCTCCTGAGGATGGTTGAAATGATAAAAGAGGGATGTTTTTGAGGTAACAATGCTAGTGCTAGGTTGTAGTTAGAGCTATTGACTAAAGCCAGAAGTGACTATCCCTCTGTGCGAAGCAGCTCCAGCTTTTAACCTGCACATCTGAAAGAAATAAGAGGAATAAAATACAAAATCTGGCTGTGGAGGAAAGTGTTCTTATTTACCTGAAGAACAAGACCAAAACTACAAAACAACTCAATTCGAAAGGGACTCCACATTCCAAACAGCATGAGTTTGGAATCCTTGTTCAATGAGAAACCTTACCTCAGTGACAGTTTTGTAAAGGGCAAACCATACAAAGAATTAGACTAAAAATGATTGTGTCCCCTTCTTAGGAACAAAAGTGGTTTTCAGTATTATTGTTGGATGGTTTATGCAGTATCATGGAAATATTTTCTTTAGGTACTATATGAAGCCTGGTATTATTTAGATTTGAGGGGATTCTTTAAAAATGATGTAACTGTGAATAGAATCAGTTTTCTACTTATCTGAGTTCCATCCAGTTTTTCAAGGTACAAAGCAAGCTTAGTTTCTGTCTTAGTTTTCTTTCTGAATTAATAATACCTAAAGGAAATTAAGCATGGAGTATGATATGAAAAGGTAGTAAAATAGGAAGGAAATTACCCTCTCCTGAGGTGCTGCCATCTTGTTGGGAAAGGAGCAATCATGCAGAATTGATTTCTTTCCATATATGCATATTATTTGAGTTAACTTATTCTCTCTAGAAAATTATTATCGAATAGCCATGTGCTGCCTTTATTTGTTAGGCTTATTTGTTTTGGAAGATTGCTTTGAGAATGTTTTTAAATCAGCTTCCTATGATTTATGAACCATCTGTTGTATCATGTCAAAAGGAATCAAGCTGTTTAAGTAGTTGTACTGTCTACACTTAGTGTGTTTTAACTCCTTATTTTGTGTTTACCAGCTTGCTTACAAAATTACCATTTAAGAATATACTATTGTGAAATGATAGCCCCTTAATATGAGAAACATAAGAAAATAAATAAATATAAGAAAAATGAAAAGAAAGAAATATTAATAAAACTACCACTTCTCTTGTATTCCTCCTTCACACTTTAAGCTTTTCATGTCTCATTTTGCATGCTTTTTTCTTGTTTTAATTATTTGTGTTTCAGTGTTTATACTGAAAGATAGTTGTGGTGTATGCAGCATGGCTATAATATTAAAGCATACTGAATCTTTTTTTTTTTTTTTTTTGTCAGTCGTGGGCCTTGAATTCAGGGCTTGGGTGATGTCCTTGAGTTACTCAGCTTAAGACTACCGCCCCACCCTTGGAGCCACAGTGCCAGTGCCACTTCCGGTTTTCTAGTTGTTAATTGGAGATAAGAGTTTCATGGTCTTTAGTGTCTCGGCTGACTTTTTTTTTTTTTTTTGCCAGTTCTGGGCTAAGCACTCTTCCTTGGTTTTTCTCAAGGCTAGAGCTCTACTATTTGAGCTATAGCATTATTTTTGGCTTTTTCTGTGTATGTGGTACCCAGGAATTGAGCCAGGGTCTTTGTGCATACTATGCCCCCAGGGGCTGGCTTTGAACCTTGATCCTCAGATCTCAGCCTCCTGAGTAGCTAGGATTACAGGAGTGAGCCACTGAGCTGGGCTAAGCATATTGAGTCTTTACTGGCATCTTTTACACCTTCTGGAGAAGAGGATAGGTGGCTCTAATAATCCTTTTGGAAGACATATTCCAAATGATTTAAGAGCCTCCTATAAACCCTTTGATTGGGCTATACCCCAACCTGCGTGCAAACTGTATAACATATAACCCTGTAAGGTACACACAACTACAATTTATGAGAACAGAACCCCCAACATAACCTAATCCAGTGTGTTTTGGTTTAGGATTAGATATTGAAGCTCGGTGCTGCCTCTACTCATTGATTTGCCATACAATTTTCATCTTCTTTTGGCTCTCTGGGGAAGATGTCTCAGTCATGTTTTAGGCATCAAGGAGAGCAACCTGGTGTAGTCCTGAGCAATTAAGTCTGTTTATTTCCTTGTGATTCTGACTGCTCTGCATTAGAGCAAGAGTACTTGTTTTTATCACTCTCATTTTTAATTCACAAAAATATCTTCTATGAAAGCACCTTTTAAAGTTATAGTTATTACAAGTATATATATATATATATATATATATATATATATGGAGCCACATTTTGATATAAGGACTCCTATGTAACTTAGTTACAAATTACATTCACATGCCTATAGTTTGGGCTGTGCAAAGAAATATTTACATTGAAAATGATGAAGTTAAGTTGAATGAGATTGTTGCATTCTGTAGTGAGATTAACTGAATATTACTATTTTCTAAATTTGAAAATGCTCCTCATATATGTTTTTTTTCCCTACAGGGATCTTCTTTCACTTCTCTGGTTCGTTTCTTTATGAGTTTATAGAGATTAACCAATATTAGAAGTTAAAAGCTACTAAAAGATTATTGTGTCAGAAGTAAGTCCCTTTGCTTATTCCAATAGTAAATGGATAGAGAAAGCTTCTTAATTTCATTTTGTAAAACAAAATAACACTTCAAATATGAAAGAGGAATTAGGCACCCTATACACTGTATAATTTTTAAATTGATATTTTCAAATAGTGATATCAGGGAATTTCCACTTAGTATATCTATTTATGTTTATAATGCTAGATGAAACTTATCTTATACTATAACTCATACTGGACCTTACCCTATTTAAGATATGAATAGTACAAACTATGTAGCTCTTCATTCATCTTTGTGATTTTAGAAAATTTTACTAGTTAAAATTTATAGTTCTAGGGCCGGGAGTTTGGCCTAGTGGTTAAAGTGCTTGCCTAGCATGCATGAAGACCTGGGTTCGATTCCTCAGTACCACATACATAGAAAAAAGCTGGAAGTGGTGCTGAGGCTCAAGTGGTAGAGCTCTAGCCTTGAGAAAGTCCAAGGACAGTGCTCAGGCCCTGAGCTCAAGCCCAGGACTGGCAAAAAAAAATTATAGTTCTATGTGAATGAAAACTGAGTTACAGAATTCTTCTAACAACCCTAAACAAATTTACTCACCTATTAGAAAGAACTATATTGTATTATTTGTAAAGAAATGGAAAGACCTGGAAAAAATTATGCTAAGTGAAGTACAGCAGGCCCAGAGAGATGAAAGACATACTTTTCCCCTTATATGTGGAAGCTACAATTAGCTTATAAATTTATTAAGTGAAGACATTGGGTAGTATGAAAGTATATACAAATATATGAACTGAAATATGGTATTCAAGGGAGAATTCAAATAGTGTAATTTCTTAGAAAGGAAAAGTCCAAGTTCAACACAATGTACAGCAAGAAATGAGTACTTGAAAAGTGTGGGGTGGAGTCAAGTGGTAAGAGAAGGACTAATAAAAAGGAGAAAAGGAAGAGATTTAGTCAAGAAACCATTATATATCCTACAAAATTAAGGATAATGAGAGAAGGGTTGGTCACAGGTGAGATGAGTGAGAATGTTAAAAGGTGTGACATTGATCAAGATGCATTCTATTCATAAATGCTTTGTTACATGGCAACTCATTTATAAAACTACTTAAAGATAAAAAAAGATAAACTTAACTTTCCTGTAAAAGTAAAAACAAAAACTTCTAAACAACAGATGGGGATGACATTACAGAAAGTCTGTATTTGATGGAAATTGCCAAATGTAAACCTTTCCACCTTTTTCAAATGTGTTGTTATAACGTATCGCTGATGGGCATCTGACAAATAAGTGTAAAAAAAGTAAAAGTGTAAAAAAGTAAAAAATGTAAAAAAGAAAGTGTTCATGCCTCAGGTGACTGGATTTTTGATGTTTTCACTTTTCCAAAACATGTTAGAATATAGAATAAATCATTTTGTAAGATAAATTTTTTGAGTGGGAATAAGTATGAACTAGCAGAAGAGGATATGGACAAGAAATGGCTTGGCAGTATAACAGCGTGGAGAGTGGATTTGTGCATTGTGTTCTCCAGACAGTGAATAGGTGTTGGCAAAGGGAGGAAAAAGGGTTTCCATGAGAAAATAATTTCATGATCCACTAAAATATTAGATTTAATCAAGCCACGAATGCTTTTTCCTTTCTCTGATATGATTTCTCACAAGAAAGAAGGAGTGCTATTTTCCGAATATAGTTGTATAATGAAACATTGTCCCCCTTTAGGGTTTGTATCCGTTCTCTACAGCAGTAAGGATAATATGTATTACAATTCATCAACGAATATACTTTTCTGACTGCTGCAAAGGAACCATATTCATTTCTGCCTGTATAAAGCAATTGTAAAAGTATTTTGAAAATCACTATAGATAGCACATGTCTTAGAGAACTATGACATGACTGGTTTTGCAGTCATTGCTAATATGCTATAACCACATAGATGTGATATAGGATAAAGATGCTTATTGGATTTGTCTATTTTGCTTTGCTCTAGATTTTTTATTATAGGAAAACTTAATTTCAGTGTGTTTATAGATTATTATGTGGCATGTAAAGTGCTAGTCTAGGCATTTTTTCAAACATTAAACTTTATGTTAAGTGAATTATAAACATACAAAGAACTCATGCTTACTGGAATACATGAGCGATGAAAAAAAGAATTTAAAAATAATATTTAAAAAGTCAGTTAGGGTATATTTCCCCCAATTTCTCCTTCTAGGTAGAACTAAACATTCTGGTTTTTTGATGAAAAACATACTTGGAGATGGGAAGAGGAAAGATAGCCAGCTAGGAATGAGGACATCAAGATTTTCATAGAGGTGGATTCTTTCAGTTTTCTTTCCACTTCAAACTTCACTCATGAAATCAGTAATGCTAAGGGCAGAGCTACAACAAAAGAAGATATGAAGAGTACTGCCTTTGCTGTGTCCCAAAGGAGTTGGTATTTTGTGTGCTCCTTACTGTTACATTTCATAAACTGTTGGATTTCTGTTCTGATCTCTTCGATGACCCATTGGTGATTCAACAATGTGTTGTTCAGTCTCCATGAGTTACAGGGTTTTCGTTGGTGGAGATGTGTGTTCAGTTCCAGTTTGATGCCTTTGTGGTCTGAGAGTGTGCATGGAATAATTTCTGTGTTTCTGAATCTGTCCAGGTTTGTTTTATGGCCTAAGACGTGATCTATTTTGGAAAATGTTCCATGTGCTGCTGAGAAAAACGTATATTGTGTTGTTGCTGGGTGGAATATTCTGCAGATGTCTGTTAGATCTAGTTGGTCTATATAGTTGTTCAGGTCTAAGGTTTCTCTGTTGAGTTTTTGCCTTGTTGATCTGTCCATAGGTGAAAGTGGTGTGTTAAAGTCACCGACAATCACTGTATTTCGATCTATGTATGGTTTCAGTGTAAGTAAAGTTTGCTTGATGAAGTTTGGAGCTCCGGGATTGGGTGTGTAAATATTTAGGACCACCCAGAAACAAGGACATACTAAACCCACTAGCACAACAATGTTCATTGCAGCACTATTCACCATAGCAAAGATATGGAACCAGCCTAGATGCCCCTCAGTTGATGAGTGGATCAACAAGTTGTGGTATTTGTACACAATGGAATTCTATGCTGCTGTCAATGGAATTCTATGCTGCTGTCAGAAAGAATGACATCGCCCCATTTGTTAGGAAATGGAAAGACTTTGAAAAAATCATATTAAGTGAAGTAAGCCAGACTCAAAGGAACTTAGGCTCAATGGTTTCCCTCATTCGTCATAATCAGTAGAAACCTTGGGCTCTACTAGCAGAGATTTGCAATAGAGCAAAATCTTGATACATAAGGACATATAATGTGAAGCTAATTGAAAGGACCTCCAGGATAGAGAAACAAAAGCCATATAATGAATGATTGTTGTCCTTAATGTACTATGTTGTCTCTCATCTCCTTTGCTGTCCCTTGGTTATCTCATATTGGTATAGTATCTCACTTTGTTATCTGATATATTGAATTTATTTGTATTTGGATATTTGAAATTTGATAGGGAAGGGGGGAAAACCAAGACGGGTGGGGGGTGTGGGGGGGGAGGGAAATGGGTACCAAGACATGTGAAAGGGTATCAATGTATGTGAATTAATGCACCTTCTATCTGGCAAATATCATGTAACCCTTTTACTAATTATAATAAAAAAAAGAACTACAAAAAAAAGAAGATATGAAGAAACCATTCCTTCATTTTAGTCACTATAATCTTATAAAATTTTATATAAAGTCTACATATCTTTCAAAATTAATAAATTCTATATTAAAAATCACCTTACCTCTTATAGTAGTTTTTTATTACCACATTGTTTAAAACAACCTTTTTTTTTACACTGCAGCAGGTCAAAATATGAAATGAACTATTGGGGATTGAATTTTCTTTTGAGGGGAGAATCTACTTTCTAGCCTTTTCTAACTTCTATGGGCTCTCTGACTTCCTCAAATTCAAATCTCTTTTCTTCCCTCTGTATTCCTTTGTGCATGTGCGTGTGTGTGTGTGTGTGTGTGTGTGTGTGTGCTTTGCTTCTGTCTCTCTTACACACATATGCATATTCTCCTTTCCTTTCTTCCTCTCACCTGGTACCTACCATTACTCTTTCTTCTCATTTTTACTTACTCTCCTATAGCTTCTCTGTGGTACCTAATGTGTAACAAGCTGTTTTTCTCAGCTTCTCACCTAATTGCTACTTTTTTTTTGCCAGTCCTGGGAATTGAACTCAGGGCCTGAGCACTGTCATTGGGCTTTCTCAAGGTTAGAGCTCTACCACTTGAGCCACAGCACCACGTCTGGATTTTTTTCTATATATGTGGTGCCGAGGAATCGAACCAGGGTTGTCGTGCATGCTTGGCAAGCACTCTACCACTAGGCCAAACTCTCGGCCCCTAATTGCTATTTTTCTATTCAGATCCTCAAATCGCCCAAAGCTTTTTCTAATCCTCAAATCAGATTAGATTTATCTCATAAAAGATCCTTATGATGTGTAGGCTGCTTATCTCAAATTTTCTTCATGTCTGCTTATAGTAGAAGCCACTCATCAGTATGAGACTCTAGACACTTTGAAGGCCAGGCATAGTGTTTGTGTTCCAAGTTGCTATTAATTTTAATGATAAAAAGATTGTGAAATACAAATTAGGTATGAAGAATTGTAAGTCTTATTTTCTTTCAAACATACAAAAGGGCTGGGAACATGGGTTAGTGGTAGAATTCTTGCTAGCATACAAGAAGCCCTGGGTTCGTTTCATCAGTACCAAGTAAACAGAAAAAGTCAGAATTGTTGCTGTGGCACAAGTGATAGAGTCAAGCAAAAGAAGGTCAGAAGCAGTGCCCATGCCCTGAGTTCAAACTCCAAGACTGGCAAAAAGAAAAGGAAAAAATAGAGGAAATATTGCTAGTCATGATTTCATAGTAAGGGTAGAAAAGAGAGACAACCAACATAGTTTTGTGATTCATAAATGATACCTTTGAATTAAGATATTATCTGTTAAGAAATAAAGGGGCTGGGACTTTGGCCTAGTTGTAGAGTGCTTGCCTCGCATGCATGAAGACCCATGTTCGATTCCTCAGTACCACATACATAGAAAACGCCAGAAGTGGTAGAGCTCTAGCCTTGAGAAAGCTCAAGCACAGTGCTTAGACCCTGAGTTTAAGCCCCAGGAATGGCAAAAAAAGAAAGTATTAGTTGACATACAGTATTGATTATTCATATTAATCCCATAGGTGATAAAAACCTAATTCATACATGTCATGGTAGACATTTTCATCTTTTAATATTGCTATTTTTTTTTTGCCAGTCCTGGGCTTGAGCTCAGGGCCTGAGTGCTGTCTTTGGACTTTCTCAAGGCTAGAGCTCTACCACTTCCGGCTGTATGTGGTACCAAGGAATCAAACCCGGGTCTTTGTGCATGCTAGGCAAGCACTTTAACCACAAGGCCAAACTCCCGGCCCTAATATTGCTATTTTTTTTTAACTTTTTGATACCATTAGCAAGGACCTTGATCATAATAAACTTACTCAGTATAAAAAAAAAACCCAACAAATTCAACACTTTTCCGAATTGATAGGCATCATTCCAAATTGCTGATTGTGTTTCCATAACTACCCGTAAACAGAGAAAGAGACATTCACTGAGCTTACTCTTGAGGATTAGGTCCTCAAGATTGATAGACTTTGATCTTTTAATGAAAACTTTGAGAGAAGTTTCCTGCTCAGATTTGGAATCTTCTATAGGAAGAAATGTCATCCTTCCATAAACCTTAGTATATCTTGAATTGGTCTTAGGGTCTAAAGACAAGAGTTGTAAAAATTTTGAATCAGCTAAGTGCTGAACATCTGTTTGTTTTGGTACCCCATTTTCTTTGATTTGAAGTATAAAAGATATTATATTCCCAACTCAAAACAAAAAAAGAAGTGATATGTTCCAATAAAAAACTGTTAAGCTAGTAATCATTTCCCAAACTGTATAACATATAAAAGTTTTATTTAGATGATTTACTTGTTTTGTCTAATCACACCTTTCCCCCCATAATGCTACAGGGTCAGATTCTTTGAGGCAAGAAAGAAATACAAAATGTTGAGAAAAGAAAAAAAATTTTATTTGGAGTAGGTAACTACAGTGAGCCTTCACAGTTTCTTCCCTTTTTAAGACAACCTTTGAAAAGTAAATAAAAATTAAATGTTTTGTCTTTGGGTTTGTAGCACTGCTTCTACCACATTCATATGCTAAAGTTAATACCACCACCCCTCTGCTAATGAAGAATATCAGCCTTAAACTTTTTTTAAACTATGAACATTCGGATTTTTAGAAAGCCAAGGATAGACATGATAACATAAGGAAAAGTACAGAGCTGCCAGAATCCAGGATATCAAAGAATATTTCAAAAAGAAAGAATATGAGGTGGCATTGATTATGATGTATTGTACTCATCAACTGATATACTAAATTGAAGCCCCTTTGTAAAACTTCCTTAAAATATTAAAAATAAAAAGAAATAGTATAAACCAACCTAATAACAAGTAACTTCCATTTCTAAAAAAATGTCTATGGGAGAACTTTTGCTTGGGGATAATTTTTTTCCAGTCCTGGGCCTTGAACTCAGGGCCTGGGCACTGTCCTTGGAATTTCTCAAACTAGAATTCTACCATTTTAGCCACAGCACCATTTCTGGCTTTTTTCTGTATGTGGTACTGAGGAATCATACCTGAGTATTTGTGCGTGATAGGCAAGCACTCTACCACTAGACTAAACTCCTGGCCCTTTGCTTAGAGATTTGGGGGGGGATGTCAACTTCTTATTTCAAGAATATTGCCTTTTTATGATATTCCAAATCAAAAGATTAAGGATAGAAGAAGCAAAAACAAGACGATCTTCCAGACAAATAGTGAACATATTCTATATGCCAGTGTTAATTAATTAAAAACATGTGGTTTTACATATTTGTTTTTCACAGTTATAAAAAAGTAATAGAATTGGTGTTAATCCATTAAAGTAAATGTTTATAACTCTAAATATTACCTTTAGTGGAACTTTCAAATCTGCGATATCTGGATCTTTGATTATTTTGCATATAAACAGATATTAGAGTAGAATATAAATTCAGTAATGGTTCAAAAACAGGAATAAATGCTGAGCAAGGTCTTGGATGTTAAAAGATTTAATGATGAAAAGCACCAGAGCAGGCCCCATTTGATATTTTAGTTAAATATCAAAACTTTTTTTTAATAGTTTGAAATAGGACAAATCTCTTTAAAATGTCACCAATGACAGCTTTGTAAAACCGTGTGAACCCATCATCCTTGAGAAATGTTAAACACTGATGGTTCTCAAGAAAGTAAATGAAATTCTCTTGAATTTAATAAGAAGTTTTGTGGTGCTTTTTACCTGAGTGAATCACCACACAGAGGTCACATAGTCTTAAAACGAGGGCTAAGAGCGACTCTAGCTTATCCCTAAAGAGAACATAAATTGGTAAATCAAGAGTTATGCAAAAAGTAAGGCCATACATAATTAGATAATTGTGATCATAAATAATGAGAAAAATCCTGAGGCATCAGCACAGACTGAACTTAGAAAAAACTCATGGCCTCTCACATTCTTGTTGGGATTATGGAAACAACACAGTTTTTTATTATTTATTTGTTTGTTTTTATTATTTTATTGTCAGGGTAATGTATAGAGGGGTTACAGTTACATTTGCTACATAGAACAACACACTTTTAAACCTGAGATGTAGAAGTTAAAAATACAAGGCTGTCAGACTTTTTAATCACGCAGTTGGATTACATCAGCCCCATTTCACTGAGATTTTTCTTCCCTACTCATTTTCTGGGGCCTTTTGGAAGGTGAAACACATTGGAAAATTTAACATTACTTTTTTTCTTGTTCTCTTTATATATATATGGTCTTAGAGATGTTCTCAAACCATACCAATTAAACACGATGTCTCTTTGATCCTACTTCCTACATCTTTGATTGCGTTTGCTCGCTTCAGAAAACAAATGGAGTTTCAATTTTGCATAGGCTTATCAGTATGATTGTCAAAGATATTGCACTAATATTTCCATTTTGGTAAATAGGATTCTGCCTTATTGTCCTTTTAAATTACTGAACAACCCCCCTTCAATCATTGTTCTTTTGCATATTGATCTTAATTTGGAATTTGGCTTTAATTATGAAAGTATTGAAAATCCTAAACTACTTCAGAAGGAAGAAATAAAATTGTCACCCTGGAGGGCATTGGGGTTTGCAATATTATAACAATTCCTAACTTCTTAATATATTGTAGCTAATTAAATCATCAACTAGACATATCCTGTTTATTACTCCTTTGAGTTAAAATAAATTAAAGCAAAAAGGAAATACAACTTAATTGGCTTTAGACTGTTACTACAACAGTTCTTTTGGAATTTAGTAATCATAATTATGCAAATCTTAATTAGGTAATTATTATTGTGCAGTTTTTTTCTTAAGGAAGGAAAATCCATTGGCACAATCAACCACATCATGCTGTGTGTCAGAAACTTTACATCAAAAGACGTTTGAAAAGAAATAGTAGAGAATATTATTATTTACTGGAGTTTAATTCTTTAAGCATCTAGCAGAGAGAATCTGAAAAGGAAAACTTCTTGCTTCAGTATTTGTTCTTTATTCTCATTGTTGAAGTGCTGCTCCTATTTGTCAGAATAAGACTGATGGAGTGAAGATGAGTCATTGTGCATGAGTGAAATTTTCAACAGAGAAGACACCGTATATAAGACATGTGTGGATTATTGATTCTTCTAAGAATATACTTTAAACTGTGAAGGACTATGTTTTGTTCATCAAATGTTTGCTTCATCAAATGTTTGATTTCTGTTTAGTGTATCAAAATCATGGAAAAAAGGAATTATCTGGAATATAACATATCACATGCATTCTTAGAAAATTGCATATTTTGCCATTTGGAAGTACATACATTTGGAAAAGAATGAAAAAATAAAATTTAAAAATTAAAGTATTAACAAAAGCAATTGCAGAAATTTCAGGAGGTAAATTGACTAAGCTGCCTTATTTGTACCTCTGTCTCTGTCTCTGTCTCTATTTCTCTCTATCTCTGTCTCTGTCTCTGTCTCTGTCTCTGTCTCTCTCTCTCTGTCTCTCTCTCTCTCTCTCTCTCCCTCTCTCTCTCTGTCTATCTTTATCTATGTATAGATATCCAGCCAATAGTCATCCATCCATCTACCCATATACTTAAGGAAATATGAAAATAATTTATGCATTATATTCATTTACACATTTTCTAAATACTTGTGTATGATGATCAGCTGCCTATTACCTTCTTTCTTGTTCTCTCAAATAAGGATTGTTAGTTACCTTGTTAAAAGTTATAAAGCTCAATTTTTTAGGATATACATTGATATTTTTTCAGTTTAATAAAGCAGTCTATGTATACCCATTTCTGGATGTTTGTCATTCCTTCAACATTTTCACCCTACCCCTCTGACTCACCCCTCCCTTTATTTTTGTTAATGTTGTAATATATACAATGAATCCCTAACTAAATTCTCCCCCCTTAACCGGCTTCATTTTCCACCCCTTTCTTGGTCCCACCCCCATCTTGCAAGTACCCATTTTCTGCTACTTATTTTGCTGGGCTTCCACTTAGTCTTTCTAAAGAATTATTTGAGCTTGCTGCGGTGGCACACGCCTGTAATCCTAGCTACTCAGGAGGCTGAGATCTGAGGATCAATGTTCAACTCCAGCCTGGGCACTAAGAAGCACATGAGACTATTATCTCCAATTAATTACTAGAAAACGGGAAGTGTGGATGTGGCTCCAAGGGTAGGGCGGTAGCCTTAAGCTGAAGAGCTCAGGGGCAGCTCTCAGGCCCAGACTTCAAGGCCCATGACCCACAAAATAATTTTAAAAAATTATTTGAGCTCTTCATAGAGTATATATCCTAAAAAATTAAGAAAAGTGAGGGAAATAGTGGGTTGGGAGGGGTGGGTGAAAATGTTGAAACGTTTCACATTGACCAACTACTTAAAGATAATAGAATATTCTTAAGACGCTGAAGAGTTCCCATAAGTATGATGCTACGTTTTTAACTATGTAAACATAAAGAAGTTATGAAGCTCATGGGTGATTACAGCTCTCCTGAGATAAATAAGGTCAAAAACTATTGGCTGAGAATGACAGATTGCAAGATGTTTTGTTTTCAAAGGGATACATACACTAATTGGTCTTATAAGAAAACGCTGGTGTAGCTTAGTTGGTATCCTGAGCGGTCATGGAAATGTCGCAGAGAATTTATTGAGGGAACTGTGGGTCTGTAATGTGAGAGAGATCACTGCTGCTGACTTCCGAAAATATGATGTAGGCAGAAGTCTTTGGCACCTTTGCACCACTTCAAGAAAGGTGATCTGTTAGTAACAAATCTTTCTTATTTTCAAGTATTCCTCACAGAAGGGTACTTAGGCAGCATTTATTTTCCAAAAGACAGGACGTAAATGCAGTTGGCTGAGGCTTCAACTGTCATTTAATCCCATTAACTTTTGGCACATTTATGGAAAAATCGGGAAGTTGTGATAGTCTCTTCATTGGAATGATCAGCAGTAGTTTATAATCCAAGGGTCTTCAAGGCCTGACCCCTGCTTTAGTCCTCTGCCTCACTCCTTGAGACTTTTCCTACCAGGCTCACAAACCACATGTGTGGCTTCTGATGGTGGAATTCTGTATTTTGTTCCAAGAAACATCAAGTAGTAAGCCATGATGGAAGACCTTGCAGCAGTCCAGTCTCTCCATTTACTCTGCTACTTCCAAATAGTATCATCTGCAGCAGGACTACTTTGTCTCCTTGTGTCTCTTCTTTCTGATCAGAGAATAATGTCAGTAGCTACTTCAGCTGGTTCTGACACAGAGTAAGAGCAACACAGTTCATCATAATTTTTTGGCACTTTATTATGTGGTAGCCATGATATAGTCCTACTTAGGGAACCTTTCTATTCCAATTGGTAGTCTGATGCTGCTGCTGTGACTGGGAACACACTAAATATGTGTGCTTAAACATTTGTCTTTGTACTTTACGAATATTATGATGAAAGGTATTCACTTACTAGAGTACTTGCACATCTAGATTATTGTATAATGTCTGAGAAATTTCATTTAAAACGTCACTGTTGCCTAGAGACAGCACAAATGCCTAGAACTATCTCTACCAATTGCAAACTGATTAATAGAAGATTGTACGTGAATTTGTCTATTTGCTGAGAGAGAGAGAGAGAGGAAGAGAAAGAGAGAGAGAGAGAGGTGGGGTAGGGAGAAGAGAGAGAGAAATGTGCAGAATACCTAGAGAAGAGGAGACAGTTTTACCATGAATGACCTTGTACAGGCAGAACAGGCATTTCCCAGATGTTCTGGTAATTATCTCAAGTGGGACCTAAAGAAGGGCTGATGGGCTGAGGAGACTGAAATGCTAATTTCCGGACCCTTCCTTACTCTGGCTTTTCCTGCTTCTGCAGGGACTGTGGGGACAGTGCTCAGTACTATTGATAGGTCCTTGTCTCTCACAATCCCTCAGAGTCTGAAACAAATTTTTCAAAGACAGATTCCTGTTTTTCCCAGGTATTAAGGATCCTGAACTTTTTCCTAAGCAGTGGACTTTGCATGGAACATTGTTTAACTAATGTAATGTGTATCAGCCAGGTGACTGAAGCTAGTTTCCTTTGGATCAATTATCTGATGAATTGGTTCTCAGCCAGTTTCCCAAGCTGCATCATTTTTCTCTTTTATCTACTCAAAGTAAGAACCATGCTGTAGATACATTGCCATAGCTGGAATGAAATTATTTATTCAAGCATTTGATTTGCATGTGAATATTTGACACTTGTAAAGAGCAGCAAAAGCAAATACGGAGAAATATTTTGGATGCAATTTTTCCCCTTTTGACATTTAATCTATTGTCACACATTGACTTCAAAACCCTTAGTATGATGCACAAAGTCCCCAAATACTGTCTGTGTTTATTTTTCTTGATTTCCCATTAGCTTTCTCTGACTCTCCACAGGCACTGTACTCTCTGTACTTTTCTTCCCATCTAGGTCATGTTTATTATCATAAATAGACTAGGAAAAAGTAAACCAGTCAATAAACCATGCATTAGTTAATTTTAAAACTATCTTAAATATGGTTTATATTTAAGTCCATAAGTATGTGACACATTAGAGAAATAGAATTCAGGTTTTCTCCTTTGTTCAACAAATCAGTCTAGAGGTATTCCATATATATCATCTTTTTTTCCCCTGGTCATTATTGTTGCTGTGGTTGTTGGATCCATAAGTTCAATTCATACTTGCTATGCTGGCGCTCTACCACTTGACCTATATTTCTAGACCTGTTGCTTTTTTGCCAGTAGTTTTATAGATGAAAGCTTTATGAACTTTTTGGTTTGGACTGGCCTTGACCCATGATCCTCCAGATTTCAGCCTTCTCAGGAACTAGGATTAAAGGCATGAAGCACTGGGTCCTAGCTTGGTCATTACTTTTCTATTCCTTCAGTCTGGGCTTGATCATTTACTGCCTGTACTTTAGCATATTTTACCAGGTCTCCTTCCTTGTTTCTAGCTTCCAACTGGGTTCTTCTTGTCTGTATGACCAATGTCATTTCTGTCTGTGACCTTAGTCATCTTTTTGCTTAACAGCTGACAATGCCTTGGTTGGACACTGCTAGAAACAGAGCTCAGGTTTCCAACACAGTATGAGAAATAGACTAAAAACCCTGTCTTCATGATTGTATAGACAGGGTAGACGTAGTGGAGTTGCAAGGATGGGATTTCCTCCGTCCCATTTGTTCAGATAAACCAATAGACCAGGGATTGATAAGGAATCCCCAATGCCTCACTGTCCTGTATATTGAAAGACTCATATTTTTCATGTTATTAAGTTAAAGCACCATAACTAACACTGTGGACAGTTCTACTAAATGCGCTAGCTGACCTGCCTTCCTCTGGTGGAAGTATCTGTATGGTATGGCAGGTTCTGGGAAGTACTACAATGCTGCCAAATGGATTTTTAAATAGCTGTACTATGTATTTCAAGGCAGTGGTGAAAGCGGTCTGTGGCTGGCGGTATTTTGTCCTGTATGTTCAGAGAGTGTTGGTTAGGTTCCTTTTCTAGTTTTCGATTTTTACTTTTACTTATTGTTTGCAGTATTAATTTTGAACTGGATTCTGTTTAAAAATACTTGACAGGTATCTATTACATTTTAATGAACACAATTTTCAGCTCCAATAAATATCAAAGATTGGGTTCCAGCAAATAGAAAGCCAGCAGAAATGATACACTCATTTTGATGTCTACCACACCAAATCTCCCATTCCACATGGGAAGAGAGACCCTGGGTTATCTTCTTTATTCTATGGACAAGTTGTAGGGGATCCATTGCGAACTTTTGCCTATTGGGAATGGAATAACCAATGAAGTGATGAGAGTCTCTGCAGGGCTTCACAGCAGAGAGCTTTTTACTCCCATATCCCATTCTTGCCCTTGTGCCAAGACAAGTGAAATTCGGAGGGATATTTGTTGAAATAGTTATCTAGTTAGCATGGCACCAATTATTACAAAGAGAATGTTGCTAGTGAAAGTCATATTTATTGCATATTTATTGGGAAGTGAACTTTGGATATAGAGTTTCCTGATCATAGCTTTAGAAAATTATTCAAAAGTCTTTTTATAATACTTTAAGACATGCAACTTCAATTTTGTTTTGAAGAATTTGTAAAATAAACTCATGACTTGTACAACAAAGATTTTTATTTAGAGTCTATTATGTTTAAAGTTCTGTTTTTATAAAAGAGGAAAAGAAAAAGGGATTATTATCTTCAGTAAAGAAAACTTGCTGGGTTGTACTACAATCTTACATGGGGTGTATTTGCTACCAAATTTTGAACATTAAATTATTAATGATCCTTTTCCCCCTTTTGTGATCTCAAATGACAAGAGTCTTATTTTGAGGCCTTACCCAATTCACTGAAAATTGTTCTGTTGCCTGACTCTTTGGGTTTAGTGCTAATAGAATTATTTTCCCTCCATCATGGAGCCACAGGGAAATTCTTTTTTTGAATTCCTACTCTTTATAAATATTGTTTGGCAAGTGTCCATTCTTCTAGGCTTTCTTTCCCTAGCTTCAGCATTTTGTTGGTGGCTTAACATGGTGTGGGAATCATGTCCTCCCTCTAGGAGTTGAGTTTTAGAGGCTAAGTATTTCTGGGGACAGGAGGAAGAAATCAGACCTTCTTGCATGGCTTAACTTTGGCTTAGAATGAAACTTCTGATCATTTCTTTTCCCAATCATTTTCTGTGCCACCCAATGAAATATATTTTTTACTCAATTGATTAAGATTGACATTGATTAATTCATCAATTTTGACTCAATGTTTTGGACAAGCTACAAGAGTTTTTTTTTTTACCAGTCCTGGAGCTTGGACTCAGGGCCTAGGCACTGTCCTTGGGCTTTCTCCAGGTCAGTGCTCTACCACTTGATCACCACTTGCAGCTTTTTCTGTGTATGTGGTACCAAGGAATTCAACCCAGGACTTCATGCACACTAAGCAAGCATTCTACCACTAGGCCATGCTCCTTGACCCACTACAGGAATTTTAAATGAATCTTGACACTTCTTTTCAAGGTTCAATTTTGCTTCTTATTAGCATCCATTGTTTATCCTTAATATTTTCTGAAATTAGTAAAAAAATGTATAAGCCAAAGGCTTTGAATTTTACTCACAGTTTACTTCAAACATAATGCTGACCCATGAGTTAACAGATGTAATCTTTCAATGTCATTGTCGACACTACTAATCCTGAGCTAATTCTTCTTAATATCCTTTCAAATCTTTGAGGGATAGAGGAAATGAGATGAGGTGATGAGGTACATCAGCAAAGGTCAGGAGAAGAAAGAAACCTGATGAGCTGGAGACCCAGCGTGACTCACTCCCGTATTCCTGTTACTTAAGAGGTTGAGCTTGAGAGGATCATGATTTGAGGCTGGATTGCACAGAAAAGTTCACAAAACTCCTCCTAAATACATAGCTGGGTACAGCAATGTGTGTGTTTAATCCCTTTCAGCTCCCTAGGAAGTGGAGATTGGGAAGGTCTTTATTCCAGACCACTGAAATCCATGAGTCTTCATCACCATGATGGAAATGCACGGTGGTATATGTCTGCCATCACAGCAATGACAGAAAGCCTCTATGCAGATTGATTGCAACTCAAGTGTGCACTGGAACAGGATGCTAGACCCTGTCCTAAACAATAGTCAGCAAAAAGCAAGGCTAAGTTGTATCAATGTTCAAGACATAATATACCCACTACTTGATGAATGCAACTGTAACCCTGACAATAAAATGCAATCATAAAAAAGCAGGCTACATAGGCTTTGCTCCACAATAGAATGCAAGCCCAGAGAGCATGAGGCCCTGAATTCAAAATCACATACCAAATACATACACATACCTCCCCACACACCGTGTCTGATGATTGTTTTCTGAGTCTCATGTAAAATCTGAATGCGTGGCAATCAGTGCAGAGTACTAACTTTGCTTTTCCTGTACTTTCATGAGATGAAACTATTCTATGGTGTGGTCAACAGCTGTTTATGTTTGCATGTGTGTTTGGAGGGGGCAGTGTTGGAAAAGACTGTATAAAATGTTCCTGAGGCTTTAAACACTTTGAATAAAAGTTTTGGTGATTAAGGAATTGAGTAAATGAAGTAACAGCTGCATTTGCTCCTCATTTTGGAAAAACAGGACAACATAGTTAAGATATAGTCTTGATTTCTCCCTCACCCTTGATCTTGCATTTAGGTTGTTTTGTAAAGTAAGTGTAGGAAAGGAAAAAGAAATCAAGTGAAGATAGAGTGATTGATAGAAGTAGGTGAATGTTAACCATCAAGCTGGATACCAGTGGCTCCTGCCTGCCATACTCGCTACTGTGGATGCTGAGATGCAAAGATCATGATTTGAAGACAGCCTGGTCAGGAACATTTGTAAGACTCTTATCTGTAAAAACCCTAAAAAGACTTTCAAATGGAGTTATAGATGGAGTTCAAGCTTCAACACACACACACACACACACACACACACACACAGAGAGAGAGAGAGAGAGAGAGAGAGAGAGAGAGAGAGAGAGAGAGAGAGAGAGAGAGAGAGAGAAGCTAAAAGGATAGAGACGAATAGGATTTATAAATGGTGACAACCAAAGAGTTACAAGAGACATAAAAATGTTAGTAGAATCAGCCAATAAACATCCAAGAGCATACTCAGTTCCCTGACACACCTGACAAGATGTGGTAAAGCTGTAGTATAGTAAACCACAGAGTTTCTCGGAGGGAACCTGTCCTCTAGATAAGATGGCCCCATTATTCTGTATTATTATTTCTCTCCCCTGTTGGGAGGATGTTCTAGTGACAGTTGGAGTTTCCTTTCAGCCAAATAGCTCCCATATGTTATATAATACTGCTGCTGATTAAAATCCTATGGACGATGCAGGCTATGTCTGGAACAATAGCAGGCTGAATTTGATTTATCAGTCTTCAGGGGAAGCAAAGATAATCAAATTTCCTCCTTCAGCAACTTTGGGACCTAGCCATTTGCTGGGATGACAATGGCTGAGAGCTGCATACTTTCAGTGTGTACACCTGCTGCCTGCTAATCATAAGTTTCTGACATTTGGTAAATGATTTTTCTTTTGCCTCTCTATTCATATCTTATGAGCTTTGTCATCTAGGAACAAGGACCCTTTATGAAAACTACTTATGGAAACACACATGAAAACTTTGGGAGATCTGCAGGGAGACAAAGTTATGGGTGATAGAAAGGAAAACATGACCTTTAATCCAAAACCTGGGCTCCAATATGCTTTTGAAATGTATTAGTATGTGCTTTTAAATGTATTAGTATGTAGCCTAGAGAAATAGTTTGAGCCCTCTTGAGCTTTGGTCACCTTGTCTGTAAGATGAGTAATGGTATAATCATCCGATATCACCTTGTAAATTCAACTCACAGGATTTGTTTTTGACCGTGCATTCTGGGAAAATCTAGACAGTGAAAACTGAAAAGAGTACTGTTAGCATGAACTCTCCTGCTGCACTCAGAGTGGATTAAATTTTAGCCAGTCTTCTAACAGCCTAACTCAATAGGCCTTGGGATACCTAGCCTGCTTTGCATTAGCCTCTGGGAAGCTCTTGTGTTCATAACATTTTGCTTCTTACTCTAACCAACAACTGATGGTGACCTCTCACTCTTAGTGTCTTTACCCAAAGGGCTTATGATTGTGAGTCTTTTCCCTGTCTCTTGAGATGAATGTGTCTCCTACAAAATGAGGGTCTTTTTCCAGGACCTCAGAGGCCATTTCTTCTCCTCATTAAGGAGGACAGTCTTCCTGGGAAGCTAAAGCCCTAACTTCTTTAATGGCCAGCTAGCATTCACTTGATGGTATTTATACTGACCAACTCTGCAATTTGTCACTGGCCTTTAAAAATGCCCAGTCACCTCTGTGCAAATTAGAAAATAGCTCAGCAATTTATACTGTTTCTACTGAATGAAAATTTTTTCAGTACTTTGGCTAATATCTAACATTGGCTGTCTTTGATAGTAGAAACTAGCTTTATAATGACACCTATTTTTTAAAGCTGCTCTCAGCTCTCTTTTAACTGCAAGAAGTATGTGTGTGTATGGGGGGAGGGAGTGTGCTCATATACTTTCAACATAATTATAGCAATTGGCCTACATGGGTTTGTTTAGTTGTGTCCTCTTATGGAGATTTTTGTGGAAGATGAATAATTAAAAGGTACAGAAAAAAAGTTATGGCTTCCACTCAAGCAAGATTGGGTCAATAATTTTGAAGACCAAACTAGCTGTTAACAAACTTAAAACCTTGAGGGACACAGCACATTGCAGCTGTGTGGCACTGGGTATAAGAGTGCATTATTTTGCAGAATGTTGATGCTTTAAATATTTGAGAGCTGCTGCAGAATAATAAGACTGAACTCCTTTGCCAGCTGACAGACACATGATGCTGTAATGGAGCAATTAATTCAAATAAGATTTTGACTTCTTTTTTGTTTTTTTCCATTGTGGGGTTTGAACTCATGGTATGGGTACTGTCCCTAAACTTTTTTGCCCAAGGCTGTTACTGCACTGCTTCTGGTTTTCTGGTGGTTAATTGTAGATAAGAATCTCATCCAGGCTGGCTTCAAACTGTGATCCTCAGATCTCATCCTCCTGAGTTGCTAGGATTACAGGTGTGAGCCACCAGCACTCAGCATTGACTTCATTTCTCTAAACCATCTTTTCCCTTTTTTTTTCAGATACAGCTTAAAATTAAGGCATTATCATAAAGAATTATCCTCCTTATCCTCAAATCTTAAGGAAAACTTTGAGTCTAAAAACCCCAAATTCGAGGCCAGGAGTTTGGCCTAGTGGTTGAGTGCTTGCCTAGCATGCACGAAGACCCAGGTTCGATTTCTCAGTATCACATACATAGAAAAAAGCCAGAAGTGGTGCTGAGGCTCAAGTGGTAGAGCTCTAGCCTTTAGAAAATCCAAGGACAGTGTTCAGGCCCTGAACTCAAGCCCAGGACTGGCAAAAAATAAAAAATAAAAAAAAGATTCTTATCTCTGCTGGAACAGTGGCTCCTTCCTGTAATCATAGCTACTCAGGAGGCTGATATCTGAGGGTCACAGTTGAAAGCCAGCCCAGGCACTAAAATCCCTGACACTGTTATCTCCAATTAACCACCAGAAAAAAAAAACAAAAACCAAATTCGTATCTCTTCAGAGGCCAAGTTTACTTAACCTACAATGATGTCACAGGTCTACAACAAGTGGGATAGCAATATTGATTAGATTTGTTTGCTAAGGACAACTATGGCAACTGCTATGACTTCTGAAAGTCCATACTCAGCATTTGAGAGCATTTAGGCTTTAGCCAAGTGGCAGAGCAGCAAACTCATTTTCAGTAAGATATTTAAAGAAGTAAGAAACGCCGTATGTCATCAGCTGGCATAATTTCACTTGCAAATCACATGTTGGCAGGAGCTAGTTGTCAGCAGATGGCTGAACTCTTCTATGTTTCAGACCCCCAAACCTATCCTTTCCCATTTTGTGTTAGAAATCTAATTAAAATCCTTTTTATCACTATCAAATTAATTATAAACAAGCCTTTTTATCTAGCAGGGAGTTGACCTGTGTTTAACCAGACTCCCTGCCATTAACCCTCTATTTTCAAGTATTCAAGAAAGACTGTTTCCCAAGCAGATTCATTCCTAAGTAAATACACTTAATCTCTTTATCTTAAATTCTATGAGCTACTTCTTTGACCAAACCATGAGTTGTTTATTTACAATTTAGGACATCAGTTACTATTAATGTAAAGAGTACTTGCTCATTTGGTTTCAGCTCTTTTATTAACTGGAAAAACAACTTCCTTCCAACTGAGAAATTTGCTATGGCAGACAAAATTTTGTGAAGACTAATTTTAAAGTCCTTATCATATGGTAGTAAAATTAATACCAGAAAAAGACATGTGTTTCATGAACTTGCCTGTCATTCCACAAGCTTCTGTTGCTTTTGGGCCATCTGTTTGTGTATGACCTTAAAAAGCCACACATGCCAATGGAGCAAAGCAACTTAACAGAAAATCTACAAGTACATGCTCAACACTTTGAAGGGTTTTGATTGTAAATGAACAAGCTATAGCAATGTATGTATAGGGTTAAAAAGTGGTGTTTGGGCCTGGAATTGTGGCCTAGTGGTAGAGTGCTTGCCTCCTACTTAGCACGCATGAAGCCCTGGGTTTGATTCCTAGGTACTGCATACACAGAAAAAGCTGGAAGTGGTAGTGTGGCTCAAGTGGTAGAACTCTATCCTTGAGAAAGCCCAAGGACAGTGTCCATGCCCCAAATTCAAGCCTCAGAACTGGCAAAAAAAAAGTGGTGTTTATATAGACACAATGATACACACCTATAATGTCAACATTTGGGAATCTGAGACAGGAGGATTGCAAGTTTGAGGCCAGTATACAGAGTGGATGTCTTTCATAAATAATACAAAAACAAGAGGAAAAAAGTGAGTACCATGTAGTTATTAAGTGAACTGATGACCATATCACCTCCGATGTTTACATTAGAGAAAAGTTGAAAAAAAAAGAACTCCATTGTATAAAAAAAATAAAGAAAATTTGAACATATAATTCAAGTAAATGCTGTAAAAGAGATGAAAGTGAGGGGCTTTGGGATTTCTTAAATAGATAAGAGAGTTCGCTTTCGACTACTGTTTAGGATTTAAAAAGTTGAGAACATCATTCCAACTTTTAAAATATAACAAAAATCTGCAAATTCACAATTGTTCTTAAACTAATTAGACTTGGTACAGTTAACTGACTTCAACCTAAAAGAAAGATGTTCATATGAAAGAAGAATTAGACTATTAGCATTTGCTTTCCTGTGTTAGATACCTGACCCCTTAAAAATCACTTCAGAAGAATTAAATATTTTCACAACCTACTGAAAGCTGACTTTAGTCCCACATGAGTATAAGTACTGTAGTCAGAAGGAAGCACAGTAATTCATATATGAACACCATCTCCAGAGACTCACAAGTTCTTATAAGGGGGATTCTGTACTTAGGAAAGGCTAGGAAATTCTTCTGTTGGTACTGGCAGGGGGGCATAGAAGCAAAGGATATGTAGAAAAGGAAAAAAATGAAAAGCTGTACCTATAAGCTTCTTCCTTCTCTTTTCTATGGTGCAAAGGACATATGGTTCCATGAGAAGAGAAAAAATTCGGTCACCTTCAGGCCACAGGTGAGGATCCATTGTGCAAGTGAAAAAAATCGCCGGGAAATGGAGCCTAGCAAGCTCCAGCCCTACCCCCACCCCCACCCCCACCCCCCCCCACCACCATCACCATCACCAATAATCACAACAATGAAATGATACCTATCACATGGGTGTTGGTGTCTCACACCTGTAATCCTAGATACTCAGGGGCTGAGATTTGAGAATCACAGTTCAAAATCAGCCTGGACAGAAAGACTGGGATGAGACACTTATCCAAGTAACCACTCAAAAACTGGAAGTGGCTCTGTGACTCAAATAGGTAGAGCCCTCACTTTGAGAACAAGAGACAGTGCTCAGGCCCTGAGATCGAAAAGATGGACACTTCTTATCCCCCCCAAAATCTATATGGTTGCACTGAATATTGAATTAGATAATGTATATAAAACACTAGCCAACAAGAAACATGTAATAAGTAATAATTGACAATTGTATCCTATGACTCCCATATTTCTAAAAATAGGGGGGAATTATTTTACTATCCTGGAGAAAAACGTTAATGGTGGGTTAAGAGGAGAGCTTTGTGTGTTTACTCTTTCCCATGGCTGACAGTGGAACCTGGATGAGAACATTCCCTGGCCATGTGTGCAGCCTAGCTTCATCTCAATTTTTAGATGAAGGTTTGCCCACAGGCCATATGATTCTGGTGTTGTTTCTTCCAAGCTTCCTCTGTGTCATGAGGCTGGCTGCTGTAATTATGCCAGTGTCTAATTTAGTATGAAGCATGAACAAGCTTGCTTTAACATAAAATTCCATATTCTTCATTAAGCTTTACCAGTATAGTGATCATTTTATCCCCATTTATCCTTATTCTCTTTTATTTGTTTTGGGACTTAAATTTTTAAAAGGGCTATTTATTTGCTCTCCAACTCTTTTAATCACCACTGAGCCCTTTGGTACTATTAACTTCAGTTATCAGCATGAAGTTTCTTTCTTTCTTTCTTTCTTTCTTTCTTTCTTTCTTTCTTTCTTTCTTTCTTTCTCTTTTCTTTCTGAGCCTTAGGTGTTATTCCTCTAAGTGCTGCTCCTCTGGCACAAAGTGGCTATTGCTCCTGTCGGCTAATTTCCCTACATGCCCTTGGACCTGTTCCCATCACATATGTCCAGCCAGTGGCAGAGATAATGAGAGATAATGCTGCTGTTTTGGATAACTTTTAAGTCTTGCTATTGACTCTCCCTCTATTGTCAAGAAGAATCATGGGCATCTCATGTGAGCAGCACTAGGAAAACACATGCCTTGCTCTTTAAGAAGCTGTATCTTCTAGTGCCAAGATCATGTTGGGGCCCCAGGAATTCTCTGTAGCAGAAGAAAGACACGTCTCCAAATGTCCAGGAAACAAGCTGTGTAGTATCTACCTACTTTGTAAGAATAGTCACTTTTCTTTTTCCAAGTAGGAAATGTCCATCCTTACTGGATGGATAGAATTCCTTCTTAAATGCTCTGCCATTTAAGGGCCAGGCACACTTGACCCTTCCATGCTAAGGCCATTCTCATCTGTGGGTTGCATTGACAGCTGCTGAAATGAATCTCCTGGTCAGAAACTGGGAGGCCAAAACCACATTGTCAGTCAGGCTGGAATTTCTTGGCACAGTTTTTATGCAAACAGCTGTTGCATTTTTAGATTTGAACTTGGCAGACCTGATCTCAAATATGCTTTTCCACTAAAAAAAAATTAGGCTCATTCCCCTTGTTTTTCCCCCCTCTTTTTTCAATTACTAACGTAGGAAGGGTTAAGTAGAGTAAAGTAGGATCAATATGGAATTGAACTGTTTGCAAATGAAACTATTATTACTGTAAGATTGTTTTTGGTACTGCTTGGTAATGTTCCATTTTGGTGCAATGTATGTGTGTAGATATGCGTTTATGGACACATATAGAAAGATTTAACAGTGGACAACCATACCATTAAGTTTTTGTGTTGGTTCTCTAATGCTGAGAGGGATTTGTGGTCATAGGAAAATAATACACACATATACATACATACACACATATTTATTTCTTTTAGACTTTGTCATATTCTTATATGTAACATTCTTTTTAAAACTGGCATTAGTTGATTTAAAAATTAAGGAGAATTTATGATGCTTGGGGTAAAAAATCATTCATATAAAATCATTCAGTTAATGGGAACTACAACTGCTATGGGAATAGTGATGGTGATCTTTTTATTTTTATATTTTCTTGAGCCTCCTTTTCCAAAACCATCTTTTCTGATGATTCCTGTATTAACTGGTAAAACATATATTGAATTATGGAGCTGTCTTGTCAAGAAAGGTGGTATACACCTGTAATCTCTGCACTCAGGAATCTGAGGGAGGACAATTTTTAGTCTGATGATAGCCTGGGATACCTAGTGAGACCCTGTGTTGAAAAACCAAAAACAAGTGAATATACCAAAGAACAAGGTATGTATGAATTATGCTCTTCTCTCTTGTTCCTAAACATCTACTGGTTCACAATTTCCTATAGAAAAGGCCTTCCGCTCTTCATCATGCAATCCCATCCCTCCACCTTGTAGCAACTCTCTTTTACCTCCTATCCCTCCTCCCTGTTTTTCCATAATGCTAATTAAATCATGTTTTTGGAACATAGGCATGCTTGTACCTCTGAGGAATTCCTCATATTCACATCATATTTTACCTTAAAGTTTTCTTTCCTCCCTTGCTTGCTTGGAGAATTCATGCTCATTCTTCAGGATCAAACACAACAATGCCTTCTTTATATTAAGTCCTTGAGATAATTGTGTAATATTTCTTGGTTTGCATGTTTCTTTGTTCACTTTTTATGAGCTCTTTAAGGGTAGTGCAGCAACTTATTTCTCAACCTTCCATTGTATTGATATAAGAAGAGAAAGAGAAAAGCATGTCTATCTTCCTCTTCATTCTCCTTGTAGTGGCCCTGAGATTTGAACTCATGGCCTTGTGTCTGCTCAGGTTGCTTGACTGACACTCCACTTGAAACATGCTTAAATCATACCCTATGTGTTACTTTCAGTGTCCTGCATTTTAAATTTGAGATGGAGTCTCATAGCTATTTTTACTTGAACTTGTTTGGAATTGTGTCCTTCCGATCTCAGCTTCCCAGGGTTACACTCTTAAACTACACATTTCTGGCTTGGATGTCTACCTTCTTAAATGACTTCCTGATATGACATTACCTTCCTATTCTGCTTGTCACAACAGATCCAAATTGTTACACAGGCCTGTGTACCTGGGTAGTGGCCTCAGGAGACCACTGTGCTCATGTATTTTGATCCAAGCTTCCCCCTCAGGTCTGTTAGTTCTTGAGATAGTTCACCTCATCTTTGGACTGATTCCACCTTAACTGGGACTAATCTCTGCTTGGGTCACGATGGCCCATGACTAATCTCAAGGCTCAGCTGTCTCTGCCCTGCATGGATCCATGGAGGAGGTTAACGTCTGGTACTTGATGCAGCTTCCTGGACTCTTTCTTCCTTGGCTGATCTCCCAGGCCCTCTCTCCTCAGTCCAAATGAAGTCAATTTATCCTCCTAACAACCCTATGCAATATATGCTGTTATTATTCCAATTTCATAGATGAGGAAATTTACGCACAGAGAGACACCAATTCCAAAGAGCAATCCTAAGCCATCTGGCACCCAAGACAACACTCTTAATTCACTGCAGAACACTGGAGTGTTTCACAGCAAATGTCATGCTCAGGTTGGAAAATGAATATTTATCTATTGCTTACAACCTGTCAATATATGTAAATATGTGAATATAAAGTATGTGAATGTATTAAAGGAATCATTGGATCATTGAAAGAAAATTGTAGCCATGATTGAAGTCCTCATTTTATGACTCTAGAGTAAATGATCATTTTAAAATTGCTTTTGTAGTTTAGATGCCAAATGTAGTTTCTGTAGATTTATTTTTGTAGAGGGAATTATTGCTCACTACTTTCCAAAAACACCCATAACAAAGGTGGCTGGAGAAAGGGGGAATAATTCTAGGTTCCAAAAGGTTTTGCTATGCTCTGACATTTTGTCTCTTTATTTTTGTTTTCTTTTCCTCCAGCCCATATTACCCAATGTCTGAGTTACCTTGGGTGGGGGGTTGGGGGAGGGAGATAGCTATATTGAAAACATCTGACTTTCATTCTAGTCACTCAAACCTCATGTGTGAAGTAGACCAGGATGAATAAATTGGACTTTGCATACTCAGCCCCTCAATTATTCAACATGTATCTATTTGTGCTCTGTCATCATAACTAGACTTTTTCATTTTAAAAAGTTGAACTCAAATGAACTTATTAAAAGCAACATTGCAGATTCCCTTAAAACATTTGAGTGATGCAAAGCAACATATGTTTTAATTTATTTTAATTATGCTTTTCCATGAACAAGTTAAAACAAAAGTTATGGAAATCAAAAGCAACAAATCACTATGATTATTTCAGATGATTATGGTGTTGATACTTAAATGGAAAGCTCTTGTAATATACATACATGTATTATATTTTTCTGCTTGCTTTGTAAGACTTTCTTATTTCTCTTTTAAAATAGATTTTCACATGGGGATGCTGGAGAAAAGGAACCCTATTGCACTTCTAGTGGGAATGTAGTGGGAATGTAACCTAGTACAACCATTCTGGAAAGTGGTTTGGAGGTTCTGTGAAAACTAAATATAGAATTTCTACTTTGGGCATCTACCAAGAACATCACAACCAGGAAACCATAAAGACACTTGTGTGTGTGTGGTCATTGCCACAGAATTCACAATAGCCATTATGGAAACAGTCCAGATACTGTACAATAGATGAGTGGTTCAATAAAATATGGCACATATGTGCAGTAGAATTTTACTCATCCATTAAAAATAATACTATATCATTTGCAGGGAAATGAAGGTATGTAGAATAAATCATATTAAATGAGATAAGCCAAGCTCAGAGAGACAAACACACATGCTTTCTCTCATATGTGGAAGCTAGATCTAAAATATAACTGATCATGATAACCCTCTACAGCATTTGTACACACACACACACACACACACACACACACACACACACACACACACACACAATTAGACTGAAGGAGGAGAATAGCCTTAGGAGAGGACCCCCACAGGTGTAACTCCCTGAACATTGAAAATACTATTTGTTGAATAATTCCAGGGAATAGAAACAGGTTTCATTGTTGCTATTGGTGGTGGTGTTTATTTTTGCCTTTGATTATTTTTCCCTTTTGAGTAGGCAAGGTAAGGGGGCAAAAAAAGAGAGGAAGGAAGGGTGAACAACTACATTCATGTTATTCAGAATACATTATGCGGTAACATCTCTGTACAACACCTTAATAATAGCAATAAATTTATATTTACTACTAGGTTATGACCTTAAATAGGTTGGTTAAAGCAGTAGTAGACATTAGAATATTTCTTTGTGCTTTAATCCTAGGTGATTTTTTCCAGACTAACTGGTCTTTCTACCATTTTCACAGACAACTAAAATTTCTCTTCCTTTGTTTCCACAGAAGGCATCATTGCACTGGAGCTGAGAAGAGAGCAAAGAACAATATTTTTGGCATGACTGGCTTTTGCTTTGTGTGAACAAACATTTTTCTAGTATTGGAATTCTGCTGGCCAGATGTTAAAATTTCAAATGGGTTTTTAAAAAGAAATGCATTCAATGACAACCGAAAAATTTCTGATAAGATTCAATTCATGAAAGAAGAGCCTTAGCATCTTGACTTGAAACTCAAATAAAGCACTTCTTTGCATTCTCTGGCATGCTCACGATGTGGGCAGGAGAGGAACAGGCTGCGGGCTGCTGGTTTCCAACCCTATGTGCGGAGGCTTTCTGGTTGGCCTATCAGCTATAATCTCAGAGTTGCACTGACTTTTCTGTGTTTTTAAAGTTCCAAGGATACAAACCCTCAGCTTAATTTTAATTATGCTCTAATATCTAAGTGCCAGTGATTGTATACAGAGATTCCCTTCTTGAATACTTATTTGTTAAACATATCATTTGAAATATGATATAAAAATCTATGTTAATCTGCTAGTGTTCATAGATTAGAAGCCAGATAGTCGAGTTTTTAAAGCACTGTCCAGGCATCTGTGTTTTCAAATGATGGTACCTCTACTAATGCTGATGTTTGAAAAGTTAAAGGGGGCGTTTTTGTTTTGCTGCTCATTCCTATACCACAGATGATAGCCTGAATGTCAGAAAAGTTAGCTGACAAACTCAATATTGCCTAACTCTTTCTTGGTAGATCTGCAATGCAACTGCCCCTTTCTTTACGTCCCACTGTTCTTAAGGATGTTGAATGCATTTTTTTCTTTTCATATATTTTTATTGTAATTAATAGAAGGGTTACATGATATTTGCCAGATAGATGGTGCATTAATTCCCATACATTGATACCCTTTCAATGTCTTGGTCCCCATTTCCCTCCCCCCCCCTACACCCACCCCTCATCTTGTTTTCCCCGTTCCCTATCCAATTTCAAATAACCAAATACAAATATATCCGATATATCAGGTAACAAAGTGAGATACTGTAACAATATGAAATAACCAAGGGACAGCAAAAGAACAACAATCATTCATTGTATGGCTTATGTTTCTATATCCTAGAGATCCTTTCATTTAGCGTCCTACTATATGGCCTTTTGTATCAAGGTTTTGCTCTATTGCAAATCTCTGCTAGGAGAGCCCAAGGTTTCTACTGATTATGACAAATGAGGGAAACCATTGAGCCTAAGAATCTTGGCAGGAGCTCAGTATGTCTCACCCTGAACCACCGCCATCTTCCCGTCATTGAATGCATTTTAAAATAAAGCAATTATTTGAATCTACTTAAACTGAAGAGTTATATAGCTTCTTTTCTCTACAACATTTCTTATCTTTTTATTTTGGGGGGACTAGAACCATACATTTAAGATTCGTACGTGCCTCTGTCCCCAAATAATGACTGCATCACCAAGTTTCCTTTTTAATTATATGAAGCCAAAATGAACTCCCATGTGGGTTAAAAGAAGATATAAGTCCAGCTGTCACTGGAAGCCATAACCTTCCCTTTCCCTCTTCCCTTCCCAAGGAACTTACAAAATGATAGCATGATCCCTATTGGATTATGTTGCCCAAAGGCACAGTTTGTAAGTCAATCTGCTAACAGAAAGTGACATTAATGTATTTAGTTTAGTCACAATAGGTAACATACACTATCTGTGTACTATTCTCTTTTATTATCTTGTATTTGGTTTTTTTATCTTGTTTCATTCTTTTCCATTTATCATTGGTCATCTATATTAAAACATAATCCTCAGGCCTTCTCTTCTGCTCAGCAATGTTATTTTTAGATATTTTACCAAGAAGTCAAGAACTGCATCTCTCACATCATTGCATCCCAGATCTTGTTTACCATTGTGTGTGTGTGTTTGTGAGTGTGTGTGTGTGTGTGTGCGTGTGTGCGTGTGTGTCTGTATGACCAGAAGAGAAATTGACTATTATATCTTATTCTTGCTTTGGGCATCTTCCTGAATTTCTCTTTTCCTACAACCTAAATGCTTGGGATTACTGAGATTATATATGCTGTATATATTATGCTATATAGTAACTATATGCACTATTATTCTCACAGTAATACTTTACTAGAGCTGTTCTGACACTATTGCATATATTGTGCTATACTTATACTACTGTAGAACTACAGCTATACAAAATTACTATGTATGTAATGTATGTATGTATGTATGTATGTATAGTGTTTTATAGTATACATATAAATGAATATACTAATATCTCTATATGGATATACTAGATATACACTATAAATATGCTATATATGCTTCACTGATTTGAAGCTCAAGTGCTACAAAAGAATCACATTCCTGCTTCTATCTTTAAATATTCTTCTTCGTTCAACTGATGGATGATAGACAAAACAGTCATGCAGATTATGCAGAAGTGCTGCTTTGAAGCCAAATTATTTCAGTCTATGTAGGGAAAAAAAGCAAGCCAGACAAAATCTTTCACTATTTCTATTTTCTATTCTAGTTAGGCTGTCTTTGGTCGAAATAGTTTTTTTTTTTAACTCATTTAACATGCAGCTGTGAGTAAAAGCAAAGGATGGGGAGGAGCAGTTCCAAAAATGAGAATTTTTTTACCCATATCAAAATGGAAAGTGAGAGCCAAGCTAAACATTTCAAATACTTTTTGATGGCAAGTTTGTCCTTGCTCTAGGCTGCTGTTTTGTAGATTGAAAGAAAAAGAATTATCTCTGCTGCTTTTATGAAATGTGAGTACAGTAAATTATTATACAAAAGTCAGGTACAGAGACCATTTTAATAAAATATTAATATGACATGGAAAAATTTGTGTAGTAATAGAAAATCAACATATCAAATCTTAGACCTAAAAATAATCAACTAAATTTATTTTAGGTACTTTTCATTCTTAAGTAAATGTTATTGTCTTTCATACTTCATAGAGCAGAATTTTCATTTTCTAAAAATAATGCATCTGTATTATAAAAATCAATCAGAATACATATAAAAGTGCCATATTTCCAAATCTAGGATAACTTCTATCATAGGTGTTTTTTGGAACACTCTATTTCCTTTTTTAAAATTGTTATTGTTATTATTATTATATTTTTGGTTAGTTATGGGACTTGAACTCTGGGCCTGGGTGCTGTCCTTGAGCTCTTCAGCTCAAGGCTAGCACTTTACCACTTGAGCCACTTCACCATTTCCAGTTTTCCTGTGGTTAATTGGAGATAAGAGTCTCATGGACTTTTCATGCTGGGGCTGGATTTTTACTGTTATTCTCAGATCTCTGTCTCTTGAGTAGCTAGGATCACAGGTGTAAGCCACCATGCCGGCTTCTCTGGTTATTTTTGAGATACTTGAACTGAAATGGTTTGTATTTTATGCTTCTTGCTGTAGCTGGGATGACAGCTCTGTAACACCACATCTACTTCTGTCATTGAGAGGAAGTCTTGCAGGTTTTTTCTTTGCCTAGCTGGCTTAGAGACACAATCCTAGTGAGCTCAGCCTCCCATATATCAAGGATGACAAGTAGTAGCCATTATACCCATCTGTTGTTTGAGAGGATATCTCACAAAGTTTGGTGTTTGAGATTGAGTATGACTCTTTGATCACATATGAAATGTCCATGTTTTCACAACTTACATAATCATTCAGAATGTCAGCTCCAAATGTCCAGAATACATCAATTTAGTGTAGAAGGCATAATCAGTGTCAGCACTTTCATCATCCCCAACTCGCCCAACCCCAAGTAAACCCTCAATTTTCTTGTTGTACTTTCACAAATATACATCAAATGTTATGACTATATTTTACTTTAATTCATTATCATGTAGCTCAGCAAATCCTTTCTTTTAAAAGCTAATAGAATAGATTAGGTAATCGATACTTCATTTTCATAGATTTTTAAATTAAAATTAAAAAATTCAATTATTTTCCAGATTTGAACAGTGAAAATAAAATTTCATTGCATCCCTTAGTCTACCAAAATTTGATCTTTTTATTGCAGTCTTATGGTCTCCATATTTTTATCTTGGTATTTGAAAAATAAAAATCCCCTGAGGTTATTTTTTGATTGGTAACTAAGAATCTTGATACAATTGATATCAAATATCTAAATCCACTCTAGTGAGGGAATGTCACAGTGATTCTGTCAGGACTCAGTATCTAATAGATTCTGCTTAATTAAATAAGTAATGATACACATATCTTTTCAAATTATATACAACTAAGTCAATATAACAATAACAAAATAAATCTAAATTTGATATTTTTAGAAAAGGTAAAATTTCAATCCTGAAAATTTAATTTTTTTCAATACCATTGCTTTAATAACAGGAAATACAAGTACAAAAATATTGTACTAGTATACTTTTTATTACATGGAGATGGAATAAACATATTTGTGTTTTCACTATAATTGATATCACCCAATACTTTTGCCACAGTATCAAGCTTTTTCACAGAATTTTTATTCCTATGCAGTTTTATGAATGAAAAAGCTCAAAATGGTTTTTTAACCATTTCAGATTTACATTTATCCAAATATTCCTGTTCAAAATGCTTTGTAAAACTGTTTTTTATGTAAGTACAGAATCAGCTATGCATTTCAAACGTGTAATATTATCTCACACTGGCCAAGATCTCCTTTATATTGGCATCACAAAGACATTATTTACTTATTTGGGGTTAAAAGTGTTGTCTCAATAGTACAGAACAATAGCAGTTATTAATTAGGTAGTAATTCATGAAATCCCATTTATAGAATTGACACCATAATAGAGAGCAGCATAATGGTCCTATAAGTATTAAAGAAAAACAAGTTTACAAATAATGAAACTCTACTTCTTAATGCTAAAATAGCTAACCATATCAAATGAGAGTTAATGCAAACTATTAAAGAAAGAGTAAACCGCTAGTGCCCGGCATTCAGACTTCCATAGCATACTTCACAGTTCCGGCCATTTCAGGTGAGTTGTTGTTTGATAGACCAAAGAAAAAAAAAGATTAAAAAAAAGAATTAATTTTGTTAGCAAGTATGAAATAATTTTCTGTACTATTTGAAAGAAATGTGTTAGAAATAAATAAAATGGATGTTTATCTTAAATTTTAATCATTCTTATTAAAAAATAAAACCGTCAACCTTTAAAAGGAAAACACTTGTATATTTAAAATAACATGTTTGGAAAACTGAATCACATTTTTGGTTGTCAGCTTCATGTTTTGCTTTTGGTAGAATTATCTTTGTTTCTTCTTTTTACATCCCAATTATAAACCCTGGCCATATTGACTTCGGTAGTAGTAAACTGACCTTGAAGAAAGTCAAGGTCTTCCTCAAGAGAATCAAGATTCTTTGTAGCAGTAGATAAATTCTTTTCCAACAATGCCTGAGCTTCATCAATATCATATTCAAGCATTACATTAGCCCCCAACCACAGACACACTTTATCAGTAGGAGGAACCGAAGCTTTGCAGGACAGGTTATCTGTCAATAAAAATCTGGTCTCCCCTTGAATCGGGGGACTCTTTTTTTTTTTCTTTTGCATGTATTTTAGAATTTCTGAAGTCTGCTTAATTTCAGGAATCTGACTTTTCAGTCTTCTTTTCTTTTGAGCAAGGTTGAGTTCCATAAATTTATACTTCTGATATTGTTCATCCAGCTTCTTAAGTATTGTATCTGCAGTCCTCATTCCCAGGCTGATTCATGAAGGAATCTACATCTTCCACAAACAAGGCTTCAGGAATCCCCAAGTGAAGCCACCGCCTGGCCCCTGGAGCCACTTCTTCAAAGGCACCACGGTCCTTCGCAGCCTCCATCTTAAGAAACCGAGCTCTCGATTAACTCTGAAAATTTATTTTTTTAACAAAAACTATCAAAATGAGATAGAGAAAGACTCTCAAATATGAAATTTTAGCAACTTCTTTTTTAGACTTTCTCTAAATGGAAGAACTAGAAACTGGGGAACTATAGCCGAGTTCACTTAGCTGATAGGGCCTCAACAATAGATTCACTTTCCTTCATTGCTACAAGAGTGGGAAACAAAACACGCAGTTCTATGGTAACTTAAAAGCAAAGCCATAGGAATCAGAAAATGAAGTGCTGAAGTCAAAAGATAAAAGAAAAGATAGGGATGTCAGTTGAATTTAAGTGTGTGGTGGGAAAGAATAGGGAGTAAGAACATATGAAATGTCTTACAGTACTGTAGTTTGCTCTGTGAATTTTACAAGAAATGGAAGTTGACATAGTCCATTACCTAGAAATAAAACACATTTTTAGATCAAACAGCCATTTTTCATAATGTCACAAAAGCTCAACCAACAAGAAAGCCACATATGAATGGAACAAATGGATTTACTTAATTCTTCTTAGGCCAATTACTCATTCATTTCACTGGTTAGTGAGTAGAGATTGATCTAATTAGGAGATTGTAATAGTAAATGAAGTGATGCAAATAGAAAAAGAAAAAAAATCTATGCCATTGCCCTGGCTTCAGAAGGTGACCCATGTCACATGGTATTGTCCCTTTCTACCTGGATGTTTACTATGAACACAAATCTAACATTTTCCTGCTTTTCTTTATGGTCTAGAGTTGTTCTCCTTTTCCAGAAACTGAATAGTTGCAGGTTTATCTCCTCTCTTCCCATTCCTTTTTCAGAAATAATCAGTGCCTACTGGTTATTCCCAGAAACCTGGTTTTTGATTGGTCTTATGAGGTGAGGGAAAGGCTCACTGGAGTGTCACAAACTGTTCCAGGCCTGTATTTGCCAGACTTTGGAAGATAAAAATTCATCACAAAAATAGCCATAGTACTGATCCCTACTGGATTCTAGGAATCAGCATTTTTCTTATCTTGAATATGTATTTTATCAGTCACAATCACAGTTAGATGCAAGGTGAAAAATGCAACCAACCAACTTGTTTTCCTATAAGAAAAAACAATGTGACATAAAGCATGCAGGTTTGGGAACTTTTCCATTTGAACCTAAATATGGATGTGGCTCTGACATTTAGGGACTAGTTTTGGGTCTTCAAGCAGCTATGTCAAATTTCTGAAAAGTAATGAACCAAACCCTGGTACACATCTTATAAAGTTATATCTAAATAATTGCATGGAAAATGTTTAGAAGGATTAGAAGAAAATAAAGACTCCTAAATGTTAGGTATTGTTATTATTAGCTGAGAAGCATTGTGTTGATACTGAGTCCACAAAGCTTGTTCCTAGTAACCCCTTTCACTTTTTAAAAGTATTTACATATATAATTATAAATTAGATCACATTCTATGAATGAGAGAAGATATATATCATCTGTGTCTATGAGACTGACTTCAATTAACATAATTTTTTCATGTCCTTCCACTTCTTTGCTCATGATGTACTATTATTCTTGCTGGATGACTAATTCATATATATAATATTTAGAGAGGCATCGCTCTCTATATAGATATGTATGTATATATGTCTACATAGATACCTATATGTATAGATATATATATATCTATTTAGATATGTATCTAACTCTCTATACACATAATAGATAAATAATATATACAAATATATAAATAGTATATAAATATATATCACTATATGGAGAGATTTAGAAACATATTTCTCTATATAGATCTATCTATCTATCTATCTATCTATCTACCTAGCTCACATTTTCTTGATCCATTTGTCCAGTGAATGGTATCTGGACCAAGTCCATAACTTGCATGTAGTGGATAGAGAGCACAGCCTTCCTGTCATATTTAAGGACAAGTAAATTTTGGGTAACTGAGCTAGTAGCACTAGCTCCTATCATTATTAGATTTAAGTTTAATCTTTTAAAAATAAGGTTGGAGAATTCTTAATTGGCTCTTGTCATTACTGCAAGACAGAATATTTTAAGCCTCGCTGATTAGGGGAAGACAGGTAGGATTTAGATCTTGAATTTCAGCATTAACCTGTGAATTCACTTGTAGGAACTCCCCACTGCTGTTAGTCAAGTTAATCAAAACTCCCTGGGCTCTACTTCTAACCATTAACAAATTACCTCCTTGTCTCTTTTAGGCTGATAGGCAATTTTAATGATAAAGTTGAAGTCTTTCAAAGCAAAATTTGAATTACTTTGCATATATTTGCACACACAAACAAAGCAACATTTGGCAATTTAGGATTTGTCAGAATAAAAGACATTTAATAAATTTATCACCACCTAGTTGTTCCAAAGGCAAACACTAATTTTGATGCAATTAATCTAAGCATTCAAACAGTGAATTAATAAATCCTAAATAACTGACTACTGCTTGCATCTACCTTTGCAGCTTTTTAAAAAAATCCACTCATGTTGAATTAACTTTCTCTCATTTAATTTCTTCTACCTCTCCTAAGTTAGGAAGGACCCAAATAAATAAACAAATAGTCACTGGTAAATGGAGTCAGGAATTTTTCCTTCTTATAAATAAAAAATGTACATGAAAAAGAGCAAAATGTCATTTGATGATATTATATTTATTGTAGTCTGCCTGATAGCTAATAACATATCACTTTCATGCATGAACGGCTGAGAGATTGAGAAAACAATGTTGCCTCTTTTCTCCTTTATAGAACATGATATATTTCAGAATACATGATAGAAAACGTAGACAAAATGAATTCAGGGTTAATAGAGCGACAGGTAGGGGCAGTAACACAGCACTATGTTCCTAACTGATGGAATTTGCAATGTCCTTTTATAGAGGTTGCCAATAAAATGAATAAATGTTAAGAGTGGTACTTAGAAATTGTCAGAAGATGCTAAGTGATTGAAATGGAAAACAGATTAATCTAAGCTGGGAGACCAGTCAGGAGGCAGCCCCAGAAATAGTCAAAACCTCAGTCAATTTTTGATGATTATTTAGCCAGGATCATACTTTGGGTGCTGTCTTTGTTTGCCATACTCACCTACTATGGAAAAATGCAAGAGAAAATAATAGGTGATTTGGTAATTTGGTTAAGAAAAAATATGTGACTTCTATGATTCTGGTTCATTTCAAGTACATGCTAGAATAGAGCACTGAGAGCAGAAGTTCTCTGCTCAGTGATGGTAGGGTATCCATGATATGAGGGAAAGCACAAGCAGGAGGAAGAAGAAGCAAGAACGTTGGAGGTTTTTAACTTCTAAATCAATGAAGTCCTTACTCTATCTCTAAACCCAACAAAATCCATATTGCTTAAAATAAAAGTAGGCAAAAATAGCAAATTATTAAAATCAAATGTTTGCTTTAAAAGAATCTTGGAGAATATAGAAAAATACGATTCCTGAGTCAAAAAACTAAGTAATAGTATTTTACATGTTAGGAAAAGGTGTTAATTTCATTTACATATTGAATTTCTCTAGATATTTTCTATTTACCTTAGTGTATATATATATATATATATGTATATGTACATACATATATGTGAATGGTAAATGTTAGATTTCGTTCTTTTGAGGTAAAATTTTAAAGTATAGTGGATAGTGTTTTGTGGAATTCTGCTTAATTTGAATTTGTCTCATGTTTCCATAATTAAATTGAGTTATGGAAGTTTTAAGCAAAAATATCATATTTTATCACATTGATCAAGTATTTATGACATAGACACAGCATATTATTGGTGGTGAAGCACCTGTTAATTTGGTGAAATGCCACCAACTTTAATTTTAGAAGAGTTCTCAGGTTTTTTGTAATTGCAGAGTTAGATTTCCAACACTAAAATGATGCACAGAACTTTTGTGTAACCATTGAATTGGTCTCCGGCTGTTCCACTGTCTTTGTTACTTTTCTTACTCCAGTCTATAGCAACCACTTCTATTCTTGTCTTTTCCAGAAAGTCCTATATAGAAATATATACAATATGTAGAATTTTGCATGGCATTTTTTTCACATGCATTATATGAATTGGTTGGTTTTCACTTTTTAACTGTTGCATTTGTATTTGATGGTAATAAATATAGACTTTTGTCTTTAAGCGTGAAGCAGAAATGATGTGAAAATAAGAGCAAATAAGGAAGAATGTTGTATATTGCCCTGGATAGATCTTTCTGTATGATGCACATTGACTAGCATCTCTAATAAAGTAGTGTGTTTTTCCTTGGAGAAGTATTAACCTTGGCCAACTGATTAATTCTGTGGAGAATTTAAAATGCCTGTTATTATATTCCAGCAGAAACTTTTGATTACTGTGAAGTCATATACTTTCCCATTGTGTGTGGGAAGGAAAGATGGAAACAATGAATTCTACCTATGGTTTCCTACCCACTTCCTGGATTTTGGGTCTCAAATCAGTGAAATTCATCTAATAAAACAGTCTAAAAAGTAATGCACTGGAGTAGATAAAAATACTTCAGAAAAGCTAAGCATAAGTATAAATATAAATATTTTTCAATATAAAAATAAAGGTAAAATGTAACTGTAACCTCTCTCTATATTACCCTGACAATAAAATACCATAAAGTAAATGTAAAAACAAACCAAAATGGTTATCAAACAATAAAATGAATTGTAGGAAGATTATGCTTTGTAAATATTTTCCCTTTAAATTCTTACCAACAGATTCTGGTTTTGTTTGTTATACTTTTGCCGATCTTAAAGGAATTTTTTTTAAAAATAGAGACTAAGGGCCGGGAGTTTAGCCTAGTGGTAGAGTGCTTGCCTAGCATGCATGAAGACCCGGGTTCAATTCCTCAGTACCACGTACATAGAAAAAGCTGGAAGTGGTGAAGTGACTCAAGTGGCAGAGTGCTAACTTTGAGAAAAGCCCAAGGACAGTGCTCAGGTCCTGAGTTAAAGCCCCATGACTAGCAAAAAAATGGAGGCTAATATTAATGTTCTATGATCATCTACATTAACTTCCTAGATGAAGGGACATTAAAGTCTATCACTGCAGTGATTGATGGATTAAAGATAGCCTGAGTGTCTGTTTATACAATGTTGTATCAGTGATCCATGAATTAAATATGTTTTGGATCCAAATTATTGCAAGCATAATGAGACAAATGCACCAATTTCACTGATAAATGCCAACTTTGACTCTGTGGTCAGTTCTTACATAAACATATTTTCAATGTCTTTCAGTAATGATTTGAAGCATCCCTGCCTATTGTTACACGACTTCATCAGCATTCAAAGTTCCATTTTATATTGACTATATTTGAAACTCCTTGAGTGTCACAGAAGAGATCTATTGAGCAATTGCACAATAGTATCCACATGAATATGATTCTTTTGTGAATAATACAAAGTGCTATTTTATCCTTTTTAAGGGCTAGACATAATAACTCTTCAATAGACTTAAAATGAAAGAAAATTAAATTTTTATTTGGGTCATTATTCAGTCCATCCTTCATTATAAAATGTTCATGAAGTTATTGTCATGGCAAAGTGAGCACAAGAAATGTGACAATGTTCCCTAGTTTTTAGCATTTGCTCCTTTTATTCCATCATTTTTTCTTATGTATATATACATATATAAATTTTCGTGGTACTTTTTTGGAAGATAATAGCAATTGTTTCTGTGCTATTTGTAGTAGAGCTACTTTATGTATTGAACTTACAAGTACTCTTTATTCAGCTGAATATGTACTGGAAAATGATTTTGAAGAGAAAGATGCAAATTACAGGAACTGAAAAAGGAAAGGAATCAAGGAGAAAGAATGTTTGAAGGAATAGCCTTCAAAACAATAGGATGAGATATACCTTTAAAATGGGAGGTGACATTTGTCATAATCAGTAGAAACGTTGGGCTCTCCTAGCAGAGGTTTACAATAGAGCAAAACCTAGATACATAAGGCTATATAGGATGACGCTAAATGAAAGGACCTCCAGGATATAGAAACAAAAACCATATAATGAGTGATTGTTGTCCTTAATGTACTATGTTATCTCTCATCTCTTTTGTTACCCCTTGATTATCTTATATTGTTACAGTATTTTCCTTTGTTATCTGATATATTGTATATATGTGTATTTGGTTATTTGGAGTTGGATAGGGAAGGGGGGAAAACAAGATGAGGGGCAGGGGTGGGGGGAGAGAAATGGGGACCAAAGAATGAGAAAAAGTATCAATGTTTGTGAGGTAATGCACCTTCTGTCCGGTGAATATAGCGCAACCCTTCTATTAGTTACAATAAAAATATATGAAAAAAATGTGAGGTGATCTCAAGATACTTTTAGATTCCAGGCACAAACTCCAGGAAGTCCATATTACATCAGCTCTGGTCATTTATTCATCTATGTTAAATAAACAGACATGTTGAAGGGTGGAGAAATGTAGAATATAACACAGATTTGCAATGGGAAGACAGTACTTCAGCCACCTTCAGCTGTCTTCTGGGGTACCGAAATTTGCCTTAGGTTAAATCAGCAATACTAGGGGAGGGAGGGAGGGTTCTATATAAATAAAACACAAGAGTTTATAGAAATGGACAGAAGTGGTATAATCCCATGTGGTCTTGATATAAATAAAGTCAATGATGGTCTATTTAGGACAAGGTATTTGATCTTGAGTGGAAATTACCTTGCTTGACAGAGTTCGTACTTTGCAACTTGAAGAATGGGTCAAAAGAAAAGGAAGACATGGGCAGAATAAGCTGTGTATGTGCCAGAAAATATATACCCACAAAAGAACCATGAGGAGTAGAAACAGCTTAAAGTCCCATTCTAAAATTCAACCAATCTCAAGAGGTGCATTATTTGAATTACCCAATAGAAAATAATGTAAGTTAGGTGTTATTGGGGAAAGAATGTAAAACCCCATAAATACTCAAGCACTGAGGAATTGGAGAAACGATCTTGTGCCCTAGCAATAAATTGTTTAGTTGTTGTAATTGTCGAGGGCATGCCTGGCCATCAGAACCCTGATATAGCAAGAGTCACTTGAACTGTACTTATTTCTTAAGCCGTCCTTTGAGCTTGGAAGAGTGGGCATGTTTCTCACATCTCATAGTCCACTGTCTCAGGATTGATCTGGTGGAGCCTTCATGCATGGCATGTGATCTGGTCTGTTGTCAAGCTCCTTCCTGACTTCCAAAGGGTTGCAAAATGACCACGAGAAGCAATGGCTCCAGGTAAAAGACAGAGATACAGAATGGAGAATTCTGGGATGGTTATGTTTATCCTAGTTCATTTATAGGCCCAAGGAAGGAGTCAGTATTTTTCAATAAAAAGTAGCTTAAGCAACAGGAGATAATGAGAATGAAACTAGACAAGATAAAAATGTCCTTGGTTTCACTTTGTGTTATTTTGGCATTAGATTTTATGAGGAAGGAGGAAATAAGAAAATAGAGAAAAAAAACAATTTATATTATTTTTAGTACCTTCATAGACTTTCTTACAAGATTTCATTCTCAATGATCTCCCAAGGAACTGTACCCAGTACTGTTTTCTCCTTTTCTTTCTTTTCTGTATTGTTATCTTTAATCCTTGAAAATATAAACAAATATATGGCAATATAAAAGCATGTGATAATTTTAAAACAAATTGCCATTCTATTTCCTGCTTTGTTTTTCTTTGGGCCTGCTTTGTTCCTTTATAGTGTTTTCTAATTTTATTCTGTCCTTCTTTGTCTTCTCTTCTATACTTTATCAGAATTACAATATTCAGGACATTTCTGCTGAGTGACTGTTGGGTTTTAACATGTACAAGAATCCCACCTCAATCCCAATTTATAGATACCTGGTGATTCTGGTTTTGCAGCTAATGATATTACTGGAAGGTCAATGTAGCAAATTATCTCTGTCGTGGCATTCAGTATAAGAAAAATCCAGGCAAGACACAAAATGTAGTCAAATTGGTAGAAAAGTTTATTAGGAAAGAAACACAGCAGGCAGAAGAGATTCATTATGTGGCATGATGTTATAGGAAGGCAAGAGCTCATCTTGGCTATCCCCTGAGTGCAAACATGAGTGGTAGGTTTAAACAGAGGAAGAATCAGTGGTAGAGGCAAAGATGTGCAGAGATTAAGAACCCCAGTTCCTTGTGTGACCTGATTGCTTCTCATCTTAGTCCTGATTCTCTCCCATTCTAGAGTTGTAAATTCTGTCATCACTTGAGAACAGCAGTATGGTTCAAAGAAGATGATTTCTGTGGCTCTAAGGCTACCCTGTTTTTTAAGAAAAGACACTTTAAAATATCTGGTACAAATATATGGAAAATAATAACTGGAAAATTGGGGTTCTCTAGGTTAAAAATAACAGCATTAGCCTTTGGAACTTGAATATTTCATAGGATTATCTGTAAGGAATCCCTACACATAAGTCAGGGCTACAAGACTGAGGTCATTTGTGAATCAGGAGGTTTAACTATAACATTTCTTTCAGAGACCTTAAGATATAATCTTTAGTTTATGTTTCTTTTGCTTTCCTCATCATTCATAACTAGCTGCTACCTATCAAGGGGATAGAAATTCCTTATAACCTTCAATGCTAAAGTTATAGCAGAGCGTTAGAACTAGGATTGAAGTAGGGTAGACAAGAAGATAGGAACATTAAATATATACATGCATACATATGCACACAATATACATATATATGAATATTAAAAGCTTATTGTATTTGTTTAATATCAGTTTAAAATATTTTAAAACAAATATTAAAGACACCAGCCTCAGCTATTAGAACCAAGATATAAACTGACAAACATCAATTAGCTTCTGTCTACTACCTCCTAAATTATAAGAATAAAGGGATATTAATGAAGAAGCCAAGGACAGGAAGAATGAAAGGCCAGTTCCCAAGGTATTTGTGTAGGACTCCCTCATCTTAATCCACCGAGAACCACTGTCTGTAACTCATGCCTATAATCCTAGCTACTCAAGGGACTGAGATTTGAGGATCACTGTTCAAAGCCCTCCCAGACACTAAAGTCCATGAGACTCTTACCTCCAAGTAACCACCAGAAAACCAGAAGTGGCCCTGTGGCTCAAGGGATAGGGCAGAAGCTTTGATCACTCAGGCATGAGCACTGGCCCTGAGCTTAAGCCCCATGTCTGACCAAAAAAAAAGAAGACTACAGATAGGTGCCACCATTTAGGAAAAGAAAAATTCCTTTTCTTTCAGTGTTTCTGATTTTAGTCTGTTACACTAAACTTAATCCTTGCTGAAACTTCCACTACTGTAGTTTCTCCTTTGTGAGAACCCTTGAAGTGCTTTTCATGAGTGAGTATGCAAGACCTGTATTCATTTATTTACTTATTTATATTGGTGCCTGTAATAGGGCTTGAACTCAAAATCTGGACACTGTCATTTAGATTTTTCCCCCCTTTAGCTGGTGTTTAATCATTTAAGTCAAGCCCCACTTCTGAATTTTTAGTGGTTAATTGGACATAAGTTTCTTAAGATTTTACTCTTCTGGCTTTGAACCAGGCTACTGGCATCTCCACCTCCTGTGGAGCAAGGTGAGAGCCCCACCCCCACCCCGGGCTCAGGAACCATATCTGTGGAAACTGGAAGGGAAAGGAATCTGGTGACAGATCCTCATGGCAGGACTAGAAACAGATGAGAGGTCAAGTATTGTTACTGCTGGTTCTGAGGACTCACTGCTCTGCAGGGGTAGTACATTCTAAAACCGAGTGTGAGAAACAAGGACATGAAAAGCAGGAAAAGAGCATAAGTCAGAGAAAGACAGAGGGGGGGTGGGGTAAACATGCTTGATGGCAGGGCTAGTGAAAAAATGAATAAATGCATAAAAATTGATACAAGAAAATGACAACCTAACTACCTTCCTGGATCTTTGCAGTGTGATTTCACATGCATTATCTCAATAATTTTTCACAAACAATCCTGTAAGGTATATATGAGTGTCTTGGATATAAAATTGTCAATTTAGATAGCATCAGTAACTAAATCTTCAACATTCAGTAGCTACCTGAAACAAAATGTGAGCAGGGATGGTTGAGGGTGGCCCAGTAAATCTCCATAGTGATAATAAGAGGGCATAATCACTGAAGAAGAAGAAGAAGGAATGGATACAGGAAAAGGATAGACAATATCACATATGCAAAACAGCCTGTATCATCATTAAAATATATGCTTTGAATTGATATTCAATATAGTATTAAAAGATATATCTTTCCAAAGATCTTTTCTTAGGATTTAAATCTACTGCTGGCTAATACAGCTTATCTGCTGGTTACTGCTCTTGAAGTCTACTTTCTCCTGGCTACTTTTAACTTGCAACAAGTTCCTAATTTCTTTTTTCTTAGAGTGCTTATTTTAGAAAACTTGTTATTACAACCTCTTACTTTATCCCTTTGAGATGCAAATCTTCTCTTCTCTTGAAACAAGTGTTTATAATCCAAGAATAACTTTCAAAGGGACGTGGGAACCCTTTATCTCTTTGAAATGTAAAAATTAGCAAATGTAGGAGCAGCACTTACCTCCCATTCTCTGCTGGAGGTTAAGAGTTAACTTCCACAGCTAGCAATTTGTTGACTCACCCTTTAGGTCTTTCCCCTAATCTCATTCCAACACTTAAAACTCTTCTACCTTTATTCGCAAGTGAAGATATCTCTCACCGCTTGTAAAAAGATAACCATTGTTAGAAATAAAGTTAGCGATGGTCCATTTTCAAGACAAGGCATTTGTCTCTAAGTGGAAAATTACCAGCAGTTTGCTTACATAGCAACTTACATAGATGTGAAAAAGTTCCTGCCTTGGAAAGTTTGTACATGAAACAGGACCAGCTAGAAGGAGGATGGATTAACAATGAGAAGAGTGGACCTAGAAATAATGGGAAAGCAGGGAGAAATGGTGTACCTGCGACAGAAAGCACTCATCCTGAAAAACATTTTCAGAACACACACACACACACGCACACACACACACACAACACATACACACACACAATTTAGGTGACATCTGGGAGAGAATGCAAACCCCACAGCACTCAATAAGGAATTGGCAACTGGAGGGTGGGGTGGGAGGGGAGCAGGCATTACTTGTTCTAATTGCCCAGGTATTGCTTGTCCATCAAATCATTATTAAACTCTTCTTTTTTATGCATTTCCACTCTCTGAATCCATCTTTTGATCGTAGACAGGTGAATGGTGTTACCTACATTGTTTAATTCTATCAGGCAACTTTTCTTTGATATTGTTCAACCTCGGTGAGTGTTCATTTGTAAGACCTAACACACAGCATTTCTTTTTTTGTCAGCCATGGGACTTGAACTCTGGGGCCTGGATGTTGTCCCTGAGCTCTTCAGCTCAAAGCGACTGCCCTACCCTGGAGCCACAGTGCCACAGCAATTTTTTTTTCTATTGGTTAAGTGGAAATAAGGGTCTCATGGACTTCAGTGCCTAGGTTGGCTTTGTATTATAATCCTCATATCTCACCCTCCTGAGTAGCTAGGGTTACAGGTGTGAGCCCCTGTGCCTGGTTTACACAGCATTTTTTTTTTTTGGTGGATCATGGGGCTTGGATTTGGCTTGGTTGCTGTCCCTGAGATTTTCAGCTCGAGGATACTACCCTACCCCTGCAGCTACAGCCCCACTTTCTGTTTTCTAGAGGTTCATTGGACATAAGAGTCTCAAATCCTTTTGTGCCAGGGCTGGCTTTGAACCTTGATTCTCACATCTCAGGCTTCTGAGTAGCTTACAGGTGTGAGCCATTGTGCCCAGCTATTACACAGCATTTTTATCAATCAAAACATAAATTTCAATAGAATAAATGACCATCCATGTGTCATTTGAAGACATTCTTAAAATAATCTTTAAGGATAATAATTGTGGTGTGTGTGTGTGTGTGTGTGTGTGTGTGTGTGTGTGTGTGTGTTAGTCCTGAGGCTTGAACTCGGTGTCTGCAATGTCTCTGAGATTCTTTTGTTCAAGGTTAGTGCCCTACTACTTGAGCCACAGCTCTACTTCCAGCTTTCTAGTGGCAAACTAGAGATGAGATGGGTTTGATGAGGAAAGACATCAATATCCAGTCCTGTGCAGCTCTCTGAGCTCCAATTATCCCCTCATGCTCCCTTTGCCCTTCTGTGGAACTCTTTAGTGTTATCTCTTTGTCTCTTGCTTCCCATGGTGTTCATACATGTCATTATGTAAGTATTTCTTTAGTGTATATTACCTGTAAGTATATTGGCATTATACTTGGTACCACATAATTATTACAAATATTTGCCAAGACATTAGGAATTCTTTAATTAACATAATATTACTATATGGATACAAAGTATGTACACATATATTTGAACACTTTTATATCTATGATGGGAAGATGGCTCACACATTATTCTAAACACTTTTTAAATACTAACTCACTTATTCATCATAGTGATCTTATGAAATAGTTGTTACTCCTATTTTACCGTGGAGGAAACCAAGGCCCATAAATATGGGCAGACTTACCCAACACCACACAGTGGAGTATCTGCCTTTCAACACATGTAGTTATGTCCTGAGCTAGTTCTGATTTTATGCTATGTTTTAAAGTAAATAACACACACAATCCAGAATCTTTAAAGATTAATAAGTTATTTGAAATTGGCATTGCAGTGAAAACAATATATAGCAAACTGTGAATTGAAGGAGGATGAAGCAAATGATGATTCAAAAGATGATTTGAATAATAACCTTCAGCTACACGGCGGAGAGAGAGAGAGAGAGAGAGAGAGAGAGAGAGAGAGAGAGAGAGAGAGAGAGAGAGAGAGAGAGAGAGAGAGAGAAAGGCAGAGATTGTGGTGGTCCTTATACAAGATTGTAGTTCGTTCTGTCAGTCTTTCTTGATGATTATTGTTTGCAGGCATTCATGCTCACCAGCCTTTCCTTTTTAACCTCTCTGATTTATTTATTATTAGTCTGTTAAGTTTTGATATGAAGTGACTCCATTTTGATTCTGACATTTTTGTAGTCCACGATATTAAAAACCTTCCTTCACAATATTTACACAGTCTGCATTGTTTTCTGATGTCAGTTAGATATCTCTAGTTTGAAGCAATTCTTTGTGAAATGAAAGCCATGAACAGGAGCAGATGAATGCATGAGGTATGCTGGTCTTTTGTATCTACTCACATATCCAGATAAAGCTGCAAGGAGTTCAAGAAGCTAAGAGGAAGTTTCTATTAAAAAAAAAGTCAACAGTCACATCATAGAGGAAAATAGAAAGCATACAGAAAAGGGTGCACAATAGATTGTTGTGCCAGCTTTCAATTTAGTGCTATTCAAATCCAAATTCATCCTTCCATTCATTCATTCCTTCTCTATCCTGAGTTCATAATGAATTCGTGTGCGGTTTTCCAGTAGAGGGCAGTGTAGGAGCATTTCAGGTACAAGAGGCCCTTCCTGGATGTCCTGGTTGCTGAAGGGTGGCAGATAAAACTGCCAGCATTGATTGAATAGTGCTCTTTCTTACCATTGGTACAGTCAATAAAAGACATATTTCACCTAAAAGCGTATTTCACCTAAAAGCAATAAACAATAATATGTATCTATATACATATAAATTGTTTAGTTAGGAAGTAGATACATGTTTGCATCTTATTGTGAAATGCATTAAGCTGTAGAATTGACATTTGATGGTACCTAACAGTATGATTCTTCACATACAACTTCAGGGTCCAGTTGGACTCCACCTCTCTTCAACCATCTGTTGTGACTAAATTATACCCAAATTGTATGTCAAAGGAAGTCTCCAACGTAAGCACTGTCTCAAGATGACATGTGATTATGGCCTTCTGAGTTAAGGAGAGCCTCAGAATGCCTTTCATCACTAAGGCTAGCCTACTACACTGGAGTAGTTACTGCAATGGAGGGTAGAGCTTGTGGAATGCAGGGCATGGCTTACCTTATAATGGAGTCTTCAGCTTCCTCTTCCATGCCAGGAGACCAGGAATAGGACTCTTTATCACTTTTCTTCTGCTGGGTTGATTTTTCTATAGTTTTCTACTTTCCTGCTAACTTCTTGTGGTTCCTAGTTCCCTCTTCTCTCTCTGTCTCTCTGTCTCTGTCTCTGTCTCTGTATCTCTCTCTTTCTCTCTCTCTCTCTCTCTCCTGAAAATCTCTTCCATATTATTGCATTCTTCGCATTTTACCCTGCCTTTGCTATTTTCACAAGCATACATTGATGTACAAGAGGAGCTTCATTGTTTTATTTTCATAGCTACATACAACGTAGTCTTATCTAGTTCATCTTCTCTATAACAGGAATATATTTTCCTTTCATTATCAAATTTATTGATTATATATGCTATACATTTACTTAAAAGCCAGTACACTAGCTTTAAGACCCTCCCCGCTACCACCCAACAGGCCTAAAGTATAGATTAAAGGTATAACTGAATGCTTACCAGATACTACCATGTTATCATTGCAAGCCATAAGAATTCATAAGCATAGGTTAGTGAACTCCCAAAAGGTTTCAGAGAAGTAATCAGTTTGTATTGAGGCTGGTAGACATTATTAGTGAAATTAAGAAGGCTGACAATAGCACAGCTGGAAAGAGCCAAGTGAGGAGGCAATCATGGAAAATTCTATAGTGTATACATGCGACAAAAATATGCTGATTACAAAGAGAAGAAATTTAGAAAAATTAGCACTGGCTTGGAGAAGAGACATTCATCTTTAATATTCCTTTAAATATGTTATCTAAAAAACTAGTGTTGTTTCTAGAAACTCAAAAGTTTTTACCACTTTTTCAACATAGTTCGAATTAAATTCAATATTCATCAAGAACTTGCATGTACTGTTTCAAAACTATTTGATTTCTCAGATAATGTGACTGAATGATAAATAACCAATGTAGGAAATAGGAGCATTCCTTAATGTTCATAAAATTAATGTCCATTTTCAAATGAATCAATATTCTACATCACAGTTGTTAAAATTTGTGCATTTTATGCTATAACATGAACTTCTGATTGCCTCTGGATTTATATCTAGGATTTGCATTATAGTTCTATAGGTTTTATTTCTGAGCTTCCCAAACACATTACTAACACAAATACTAGTTCACTAGGTTTTGGTTAGTCGACTTATGGTAATGTTAAGTCAAATCCCCAAACCTTTATCCTCACTTAAAAACATTCATAAGGTATATATGAACCCACCATCTAGACCACTGAAATTTTATTTTTTTGCTAAATAAACTATAAAATCATAAACCTTATTAAATACTTATAAATTATTTCAAGTGATTTTTCACAACATTCCATGAATCCTGTATCAAAGTTGGGTCATGAATAGCATAATGGTTTTCTTTTTAATTAAAAATCTAAGCAGCTGAGGAAACATGATGTGCTCATTCATCCTTGAAACCTCCTCTTAGAAAATTTTTGGAACAAGCCAAAATTGTGGCTCACACCTGTAATCCTAGCTACTCAGGAGGCTGAGTTCTGAGAATCAAGGTTCAAAGCCACCCTGGCCACAAAAGGACCTGAGACTCTTATGCCCAAATAACCTGTTGAAAATGGGAAGTGGGGCTTGGCTCAAGGGTAGGGCAGTAGCCTTGAGCTGAAGAGCTCAGGGACAGCTCCCAGGCAGAGTTCAAGCCCCATGACCCACCAGAAAAATTTTTTTGAAACAATAAGGTTGTTAGATTTTTTCATTCCTATAACTTTTGGTATTCTGGTGATACAATGTTATTGGTGGTTACATAGCAAATTATTTACTTTTAACAACTCAATCATCAGCCTGGAGACAGCGACAAGTAGATGTTCATTTTTAAGCGATCTATCTGCTGTGTAAGAGGTGGTAATGAAGGCTATTGCCCTCACATTGTTCCCATAAATCTTATGCTTTACCTTATTTGCAGCATTTAGACATGCAACCTTTATTCTGTTCACCTACTTGGCGTCTAATTTAATTTACTCAAAAGTGTGCATTATTCACTCAACCATAGCGTGGACTTGATTCAGCTATCACTATTGCAAGCTAATTGTGCTATGTTGGATGTAAGGCTGATAATGATGTACAGTGACAGGTTTAACAAATTTTAGATTACCACATTCAATTACCTTTGGTGCATCCCACTTCTCAGCCAGCCAAACACTTAATTCATTTAAGGTTTTGAGAAGGAGTAGGGGATGAGATGATTCATTCAGGATACTCCCAGGACAGGTCTTGCACTCTAGATGTTATTAAACCATGCCTTCTATGTTGTTGTCCTGGTTAATTTCAGAATCTAGGGGTAGTATAAAAATGTGATGCTTTTTTATTTTGCCACACTTTTCTATCTATAAATAGATCATCCAGCATGTTAAGATTGCATTTATGATTGTGTCAGCATCAATTTGTGACATATGGAGACATTAAGAAAAATGTTAACTATTTTCAAAGATTAGTAATGAATTCAATTTTGTTATTTTATAGTAGAGTAATTCCTAAGTTTATATTTCTTGATTCCATACTGTTAAAAAGAACACGGTTTAAAAAAATAAAATGAAGATCATCTTAATTCAATTATATGTCTATGCTTTTCATCAGATAAGTTAACTATTAAGAAAATTGACAGAACATTTCCATCTTTGAGGAATCATTTAAGATGTATCCATGGATAAAGAAAAAACTCTCATTCCTATAGACCAAAAGATTGAATAAATCTGGAGAAAGGTTCTTATGCTAAGGAAAATAAACACAGTTGAGGTTGACTGTTTCTTTGATCTAAGTTGATGTGTCTATATGAAAGAGACTTGGTACCCTTCAAAAATGACATATAAAATGTCTGAAGTTGTGCAGATATTTTTTTCTTTTAACCTTTCATATCAACAAATTGTTTGAGTAACACTGATATTCATTATTGTGGTGATTGTGGGTTTTCTGATACTGAATAATCAAAAATGGGATTAGAGCATGTACCTCTCAAGTTTCATGTAGTCAATTATTTGCTTATCAGTTTATAAAAGGGTGTATCTAACAGGTCATTTTCTAAATATTGAACTTTACAAGATTTTAAATTCACATTTTTGGCTGTACAAGAGGAGTTTTTACAGTGATATTTCCAGACATGCATACAGTATACTTGGGTCAAACTTACTCCTTCCATCTCTCTTTTTATCTTTTATACCCTCTTCAAATAATTTTATAGGATGCACTGTTCATTTTCAACATGTGCATATAAATTCAAAGGAATTTATTCTCACACACCCTCTGTTATCTTTCTCATATACGCCCATTCCATTAGAATCTATTTTACCTTCCTGTCATTCATTTTCAATATTTTAGTCTATATTAAGTACATGAAGGAATTTTACTACAGTATTTCACATGTACATATATTATAAATTAATGAGAGTCAATCTTCTTTATTGTTCTTTCTTCATTCCCCCATTGGTCAATAACTTTCAGTAAATCTCCTTACGTCATTGTAATACAATGTATTTAATACAAGGTATTTTGATATCATCTTCAATTTTATAATAAATCTTTTCCACATCAGTCAAAATTTCTATGACTTTAGAACATATTGGTATATGAAAGAATGTGTACATGATACTTTTATTTGTATTAAGTTAGTAATATATATTTTACTAATTCACAAACTAGTTTGTTGTATAGTTGTTCTTCAAAGATCTGCTCTTTTGAGAGGAAGGATGGTAAAGACAGTCATCATATTCAACTTCAGATGAGTGAGATTCAATTAGATATAGGGAACACTGATTGACATGCATTGTTCTCACAGTTTGACATGGGTGAATTGAAACCCCTTTGTAAAACTACTTTGAGATAACAACTAATAAATGATGATGGTGATGATGATGATGGTGGTGATGATGATGAAGAAGAGGTCGCCCCTCCTTTTAGCTCAGTCTTTGGTACATTTTCATTCTCCCAGAATAAGCATGATTCAAAACTCTAGGGATTATATTTTGAGTGCATTTAGAGACACAGTTCTGGCCCCAATGTTTTGAGTAATCCTCTGCAATGGATGCTGGTATGAATGGCCCATTTTCCTTACCATAGAGCAGGCTGTTCTACATACAAACATTCAGTAGCTTCTCTTTGCCTACTTTTGATTTAATGATGCTGAGTATGATTCTTTTTCTATAATTTCTCCTTGAGCCAGGATGAATCCTCTCTCCAGAATAGACCATATTTGTTTTGCATTTTGACTGAGTTCTGTCTTTTTGTATCATTCATTCTCCCTTTCCTGAGAATGCACCTTTAATTAATCCTTTGCTTGCACTGCTTCTAGTGAAGCCAACCTGAAAAATGTAAGATCCATGGTGTTAGGATTAGTCATTCAGATAGACTTCCTTATACTTCACAGGGACCCTGAAGCCCTGAGGGCAGTTTTGTATTCTGTGGTGATAATGAAGAGATTGATCTAGATGTAATTTTCCATAGTTCTCTGGGAACTTTTGCTCTGTAAATATTATTAAATTCTTCCCTTGAAAAGAAAATAAAACCGTTATTACACATTTTGAGATTTAAAACTGTCAGCTGAAGAACTTTTCCAAATAATTACCCATCTTTAGACCAATGGAGGCTGCCACAAGAAATTATTTTTAAAACATTGTTAAAGGTAAGAGAACATGAAATGTTTTTCTGTGATTTTTTTTCTTTCCTTTTTTTTTTGCCAGTCCTGGGCTTGAGCTCAGGGCCTGAGCACTGTCCTTGGACTTTCTCAAGGCTAGAGCTCTACCACTTGAGCCTCAGCACCATTTCCGGCTTTTTTTTTCTATGTATGTAGTACTGAGGATTCGAACCTGGGTCTTTGTCCATGCTAGGCAAGCACTCTACCACTAGGCCAAACTCCCCACCCCCTGTGATTTTTTTCAATGTGAATTTTAGACATGCGATTTCTTCATGGTTATGTGAGTCACTAGAAAAACCCTCAGTAGTAACAAATAGCTAAAATGTATACACAATTCTTGGCTATTCAGACTTAAACTCAGATTTCTGATTCTATTTAGATGTTTTCACACATTCCAGCACCTTTCTTTCCTGTACTTTTTTTTGGGGGGGGGGTGTCGTTGGGCTTGAACTCTGGCCTGGGAGCTGTCCCTGAATTCTTCAGCTAAAGGCTACCACCCTACCTTTGAGCCACAGCCCCACTTCCCGTTTTCTAGTGGTTAATTGGAGATAAGAGTCTCTTGCCTTTGTATTGCTCCTGTTGGCTTTGGATCTTGATCCTCAGATCTCAGCCTCCTGAGTAGGAAAGATTACAGGCGTGGGCCACTGCACACATCCCTTTTCTATAGTTTTTAAAAAGCGTTTGGAGAAGACTATTAACCTAATGGTAAGCATTTTTTCTACCAGCATTGGTTTAAGTGGGAAAACATACAAGAGGTTTATTTTACTAGTTTTTATTTTCCATATTATATTTTTCCTCTTGCACAGTCATATATCTGTCTGTTTGTCCATCTGTCTGCCTGCCTGTCTGTCTACCTACACTACCTATCCATCTATCTGAATCAACAGTTGCTCGACAAGATGTTTTTTGCACTTTTGTATGAGATTATTTGGAAGCTTTGTGCAAGCTTGTGATTCTGGTGAAGTCCTTTTTGATGGCTAGTGTCAGGTAGTTGTACATGAGATATCTTCCCTTATAATTACTGGCTCTAGTGATTACGAATTTTTATCAGGGTTGACATCAGTAATTCTATTTTAATTTTACTACTTTCACACTTCTCTTACCAAAATAATACTATGAATTATAGTCAAGATTTTATCCTTGCAAATGAAAATTATTTGTTACATTTCTTTTTATACTTTTATTTTGAAATCAGTGTTTATCTATTTGCACACAGATCTGATTGTGGATAGGTATAAATGTGATAAAATTTTACTTTGTAGGTAATCTTTTTCTTTGGGAAATCTAAGTCATTCCAGAAAAATATCTTTAGATGTAGATTTCAAAGAACTTGTAGTTTAGGCTCAGTGTTCCATTTAGAAGCATCATGTTTTTCAGTTTGCATTTGAATATTTAATAATTTGTTATAATGCAAATACCTGGAAAGGGCTACCTCAGACGACTTGCTGAAATGATGAATCCTCAAAAAGTTACATATTGCTACATCAGATGTAAACTTAATGATATTTTAAAATGCAAGCTTCACAACTTAAAAAAATTATTTTATTTTCAAGGTGATGTATAGAGGGGTTACAGTTGTATTCATAGGGTAGGAAGTGTATTACTTCTTGAACATTGTTACCCCTTCCCATGCTTTTTTTCCACTTCCCCTTCCCCCAATATCTCCCAAGTTGCAAAGTCAATTTCCAACATATTGTCCTGTAAAAATCACTGTTACACTGGTTCATCCTTTCAAACATAACCGTATTAAGTAAAGACTATCATAGCAAAAATAAAGGAATAGAATTCTAAAACAGGCCTCATACTTCAGTCCCCAGCTAGGAATCCCTTTGGCACATTTGAGAAGTGCAAATATAATGAATGCCACTTTCGTGATTCAGCTACTTTAACTGACTAATGTGGAGAGATTTAACAGATGTAATTAAGGTCTATTATAAACTAGATTAAACTTAATCAAAACCTAATCCTTGGAGAACTTGGCCTAAGGAGAAGGAAACTTTTTAAAAAGGATTTAGAAATTAGGGATTGAAGAAAGTCAAAAAAAGAGATATCAGGTGTACTCCCATTGACTTATAAAAAGGAAACATGCATGTTTGGAAAGTCCATGTGGTAGGAAATGGAGAAAAGGTTGTAGTTACTCAGGTTCTCAATCACCCATGAGAAACTCAATTCTGTCAATGTCCCAGTGAACTGGAAAAGCATTATAGCCCTAGAAAAGGTTATAGACTCAACCAAGACTTTAATTTTTCTCTGTGGATGCCCTGAGCAAAGAACCTAACCTTGTCTAGCGTACCTACACACTGAAATTGTGGACCAACCTAATTGCGTTGCTTTAGCTCACTAATATGGTGGAGACTTCCTTTTTTTTTCATTTTTAAAATTGTATTTTATTGTTGGGATGATGTATAGAGGGATTATAGTTACATTTGTCAGGTAGTTACTTATTGAACATTCATACCCCTTCCCATGTTTTTCTCCCTCTTTCTTCCCTCCACTTATTCCCAAAACATCTTGTTTTTCCTCTTCACTTCCTTATTTCAAATAAACAAATTAACAGATATACATTATACCAGACTTCTTTCTTGGTAATAAGAAATGAATAAAACTAACATTGATTTATCTCTATGGGCCAAACTCTATGCTCTAAATATTTCATGCATAATTTTATTTAATATTCCTGATAACTCTAGCTAGAATTTATTACTAAAACTTGCTTATTTCCAATTCTTGGAATTCATTTTGATACACCCCATTATCTATGTGTCGTATGCACTTAATGATTTAGCCTATGTGATCCTCTGCTAGGATAATATTAGAAACATGCTAGATATTATACATGAGGAAAACTATAGAGTCTATGTTTCTGGCTTACTTCACTTAATACAATTTTTTTCCAAATCTTTCCATGTCCTTACAAATGGGGTGATGTCATTCTTTCTGATGGCAGAATAAAATTCCACTATATATATATATATATATATATATATATACATACCACATTTTCTTGACCCGTGTATTAGAGATCTCTTCTGTCCACATCCCTACCAGCATCTGTTTTTATTAGATTTCTTGATAGTGGCCTCACTGGGGTGAGGTAGAATCTCAGTGTTGTTTTATTTTCATTTTTTTTATGACCAGAGATGTCAAGCATTTCTTCATGTGTCTATAGGCCATTCTTGTTTCTTCTTCAGTCTCTCTTTAAGTGGTTAGCCCACTTTTTAATGAGGTGGTTGTTTCTTTGAGGATTTCTTTTGGGGGGATTCCATTTTTTTGAGCTCTAAATATATTTTACAAATGAATTTCTTATCAGGTGTATGTCCTGTCTGCAGTTGTTTCTATTTTTTTCTTTCTGTTTTAGTTTTCCATACCCTTTGCCTTGTATCTAAGCTTATCTGATCAAGAAAAGGGAAAAAGAATCACAGCAATAGCAGGACAAATGATGAACACTGATGCTCACTAGACACTATGTTGGAAATGAATTTTACAGTCTAGAAGTAGGTTGTAGGGAGTGATGAGTGGTTGAAAATGAGGGAGGGGACAATAGCGTTTAAAAAGAAATGTACTTATTACCTTACACATGTAACTGTAACCCCCCTTCATCATCTTTACAATAAATTAAACAAACAACAACAACAACAACCCCTGCTTAAATCTTAGAGAAGTTAAAATGTTTGGTGCAGAACCCCAAGCTGGTTCATAAAGGGAATCAGACTTGGGCTTATGTCTTAATCAACTCACTGTGAAATATGAATACGAGGTCTAAGTGGTCCCTTCTGGCATCTTAGTGGATGGTGAGTACTTTCTAAAAAGCCTACAGGTGAAATTCCATTTCCCTGTCCCTATTCCCAAGGGATAGACACCTGAATTCCTAGAAGCAGATGGGGTAGGAACTTGGAAAATATTTTTCCAGACCCGCCAGGCTTAAAGCATAACTTTGTGAGACTGAGTTCACTGTGACCCTACCACCTAACTATGGCCCTATTTAGGCCCCACCACCTCTATGTCATCATTGTACCAAGCCTGGTGTTTCCTCACTCTCCTCAAGTCACCATGGTGTTCCTCTTCAACTCTCCATTAGAGTTGATCTGGTGTGTTGAGATTGTTTTCTGTTCTTTCTTTCCTACCCTCATGGCTCAATTTCCTTGCCAGCACTAGATGCATTGGAGGCTGTGAGTCTACTCACAGTTGCTGGCTTTCTAATGAAGACTTGGGGTTGAACCTCTTACATGTGGCTTCTCTGATTCTTGCGACTTTATCCTTCTACAACTAGACCATGTTCTGGGTGTAACATTTGGCAGAATAATGGATGTCGACTTTATTCTGATTGTTGCCCATTCAAATACGGTGCTTTTCTTGTGCATACACACACTGTATGTCAAAACAATAAAGTATAAACAGCTTTTGATGAAATGCAATTTTAGATAATTTTTCAAAAAGGACTCATTTCTACATCCTTACAAATTATAGAAGAAACCCTTCTGCAAATAAATCCTGTTTAAGAAGTTATTTAATTGCTATTTTACCTTGAAGAAGAATAATCTATTTCCATCTATCAGGTGGTAATGAGAAGCCATTATCTTGCACTCTTCTTTAATTAACATCAATCCTGGTTAGTCAGAAAAAGAATAGGCTCTTTGTCTTTTTCCTTAGTTGTAATTCTTCTGGTAGAGGGGCCATTCAATTGTAGGTGGTCATGTGGTATCACTCAGCAAAAGACAACAATATACTTATATTGCCATATTTCCAATTTAATTTTGAATGGATTTTTACAGAAAATGTTTTGCTTTTATATTTTCCCCTTAAAAATGTGGGAGAGAATAAGTAATGTTGTAAGAAATCATTTTTCATATAAAAACCAAAAACACAAAGTTGAATAGGATATTTGAACGCATTACACAGAATGGTCAACATTTCATAGATATTGATGGGTCAGGACTACAATACACTTCAGGGCAGGGTAGCAAAGATCACGGAATTATTTTGCCTAAGAGCTAGAGTTTTAGAAATTCAAATGGATAGGTTCAGCATATCTGTATGGAAAGGGCCCCACATCATTTCAAACATTACTCCCCGTTCTTCTGCAGGCATTTACAAATGAGTTAAGAACATTACCACTGTGCTTTATTATCAAAATGATCCAAGGTACTTTGATGACTAGAATGTGATTGCTATTAATACAACCTTAATTTCCAGTGGGGTGAAAGCAGGAACTTGGCAGTACCTTGGTCAATGTTTTTGATTGATGGCTGCCACACAAGACAGGTGGGATGCAAGGTGACTCTAACCACATAGTTCCAGGGGTAAAGCAGAACCAGATAATGTATTGATATCCGAGGTTGTTTGAAGAGCATCTTTGTTCTTACATCACAGCAAGAAAAAAAGAACAACAAAACCCAAAAAACTTTTAGAAGCAAACCTCTTGAAGCTCAGAGGATTTCTAGACCCATATGGGCAGAAATCAGGGTAAGAACAAAGGGTGATTTGCTGCCTCAGACAACATTTATAAATTGTCCTTTTTGGTGTAGCTGTAGCTTTCTTCCTGTACTTTTCTTTTATATTTTCATCAGCCGAGCATTTGTATAGTGACTTATTACCTCAAACTCACTGCATTTTTTTTGTAACTACAGAACTAGACCTGAACTTATTTTCCTCTAAAAATTTTAGGTTGTTGATCTTTTCTGTGGCATTTACTTGGTATTTGTAAGGTTAACTGATCGTGTTTGAAACATAAATGAATAAAACTCAGCATAGTCTATCTTTCTTGTTCTTGCAACGTTACAGATCATAGACTTTGCTTAAGAGAAAGGATAAAGTTTATTTGCAACTAAAAATGATTTTACTGGAATTATTTACTCTATTTGCATTATATGACATAGTGACCTGACAATAAACTGATTTTTGAGGGGTAAAAAGATAACATTTGTTGTATAAAAAAGAGCCATTTGAAAAGTGAGTCTTAAATGTATTGTCCACTATTTAACAGAAATTATTTAGAAATAAAAATCAGAGAGGAGAAAGGAGAAATGCCTTTGTGGGATTTTTCATTCTTCTATTAATGAACAATTTTTAATTCTATTAACATGGAAGATGAAAAGATAGTCACATATTGTAGATGTTTGAATATAAGGAATAAAACAAGGCACATACTTGTTAAAGATAAGTCTGTATTATTACAAAGAATCAAGTTTAGATAAATAGTTCAATAATTATTTCTTGAAACTCAGACATTTAGTTCTACTAAGCACAACCAAGACTTTTTGAGCACAAGCCTTGTACTTCATAATCACAGCTCAGTGGAACTAAGAAAGTACTATGTGACACACATACTTTCTGTTTTCAGAATACTATTATTCATAGGAGACCTAAGAGACAAAGTTATTAAACAATATATTATAAACAAATGAAACTAGTTCCTCCAAATGAAGTTATGTCTGTGCTTGATGTATGCTGTGCTATACAGCATTCACTGCATATTTGTTCATTTAAAACAGCTTATTTAAAAAAAAGAGATCTTTTTATCTCAATCTTTATAATCCTAGCATGATTTTAACATCTGAGCTATTAATTAATAATAAATGCTGACTAAATGTTTGTTTTCCAATAAGTAAATTTAGCTCTAGCCTCTGAATTTCATTTTAATTTTGAGCACAATATGTTATTTTTCAGCCATGTTTTGCGTCTTCTTAAAATTGTAAGGTGTGCAGGTGGCAGGAATTAGAAAACATGTGTTCATCTTAGGAGGAAAGAGTGCTAGCAAAGAAATTTTTACCGGCTCATAAATCAATAGTATACAAAAGTGCTGTGAGGTCATCATCTGCATTGGTATACTTTTCATTGCTGAATAAAGGTAGATACCAAGACGTCAACCAAGCACTATTGAATCAGAATTTCTCAGTGGAGGGCTCAAGAGCCACAGTTATATCTAGAAGTGGTTTACAGATCAGCACTATAATAGTACCTGTGAGCTTGATGTGAACACATAGTTCCAGGTCCTCCTCCAGAGTTAGTTAGTCAGAAGGTGCATTTTACCGAAATTCCCAAGGATTTAAATGCACTATAGTATTTGGAAAGCACTATACTGGAGTTTAGCATTATCACCTTAAGCTATGGATCCATTTTTCAATTTCTGTTGACAAGCGACATTCTCACTCCTGCTTTGAAAGTCTAGATTAGTTTTCAGCACTGTACCTGGGAACCATTTTAAATAGCAAAATCCGCTGGTCAAGATGCATTGTACTCAGGAGTGGACATGGTGAATTGAGCTTCTTTGTACAATTACTTAAAGATAACATAAATAAACAAACAAGGTAAAAATCACCAAGAAATAGCACAAAACTTGAAAAACATGACAGTAGACTTCCCAAACTATTCTTACTACCTGTAGCTATCTGAAATAAGAAGGAAGTGGGGAACAGGTATGTTGGCGTGCGGAGCAGATATGTTTCAGTTCCGAACATGAATGTCTAGCAGATCAGCTTTTACTGTCTTATATTTATTTCAGAGGTGTAATAAGCACAGAAATTGTTTTAGTGATTAGATACAGTTTAATAAAATGGGTTTAAAACTACAGAATTTGCCAATAATTAAGCTTGGCTATGCAGTTTTAGATAGTCATAGACCTTCCTAAGTGTGTGATAGTGTTGTATGGGATACGTAGTGATAGAACAAAGTGGTTCCTCTTTTGCCCAGGTGGAAAAGTATTTACATAAGTCTGAAATGGACTAATCAAGATTATGTGCTACAAATTTGTATACATAGAGCAGCAAATGAATGTATAAACCAAGCAGGCTCTGCTCAAAAAACAAGAAAACATGATTAAAACTTGGTCCTTTGTTGACAGTGTTAATTTCACTGAGATTATTTTCCTATGGAGGATCAATGTAGTAAAGTTATGTCCTATTTTCACAATCATACTTCTAGTAAATGACAAATTATAATACAATTCCAATTGATCTTTCTGAATCATTCCATATTAGTAGCTGTTCCTATGTTCAGTTTTTATAAACTTAATTTGATTAGCTTTATTATCATATTATAAACTTCAATGTTATTTTCCATAAAAGAAAAATATGTTTTAATTCTTACAATGTTGTGATTGTTATGTCTCTTTTATATGTATTTTGATGTTGATTTTCTTTTCTTATCTGCATACAGATGTGCTTTTAGTTTTGTTCGTTTGCTCGGTTGCTTTTTATTGTACAGATGATGCACAGATGGGTCACAGTTACATAAGTTACATAAGTCAGGCAATGAGTACATTCCTTTTCGAACAGTGTCACCCATGTTTTCTCCCATGTTTTTCTCTCCTGACTCCACTCCCCACCCAAATTGTATGGTTTATTTTCAACCTAGTGGCTAGTGAGTATCACTGTTTCATTAGTTTATCTTTTGTCCACTATTTTGTGCTCCCCTTCCACTACCCCAGAGAGATAAACTTATATACAAAGCAAAAGGTACAAAAATCAAAAATAGTGACAAAGGAGAGAAACAATCAAAAATCAAAAGCATAACCAAAATCAATACCAGTAACAAAAAAAATCTCTTGTTTCCATTTCTTGGAGTTTCAATAATCATCATTTCAAGAATCATTTTATGTGATATTTCATGTGATAGCTATTCAGTCTTTGTGTTCTCAGCCTTTGTGCTATCCTTCTTTGGTCTCACTGTGTGAATGTAAGAAGATGTGGTACATATACACAATAGAATTTTATGCTTCCATTAGAAAGAATGATATTGCACCATCTATCAGGAATTACAAAGAATTGGAAAAAGAATATATTATGCAAATTAAGACAGACCCAAAGAAATATAGGTCTCATATTTTCCCTCATTTATAATTAGAATGTGCCTATATATCCACAAGTAAACACACTAGATAGTAAAAGACAAAAAGTGGCACTTGGAAATGACAAATGAGACTCTAAACATATGCACAGATTTTAAATTAAGGGAAAAATCTTACTAATAGACATACAAATGAGCTCCAGTTAAAAATAATAAGGAGAAGTCTTCTTACAAACAGTTTTTTAAATGACTAAAAAAGCAATTTAGAGTTTCAGAATTTGGGGTCAGATCATCCTTTTCCAAAGTGGACACAATATCTCCACCTCCAGTGAATTCTTACAATTCTCCCATCATTATTTTTCTACTCCCTTATCTGAGATAGCCCATGAATAGTCTTTTGATGAACTGTCACCATTCCTGCTGTGGACAAGGCTCTTAACTGGATCAAAAGCTTCTGTTTCCTGACAGTTGCAAGTCAGCTACCCTAGAAGAGGTACAACAACATCATCCAACATCAAGCCAGTGAGTAGAAGCCCTGGAGGATGGGCAGCCAGAAAGTCCAGATATCAAATAAAGTTCCTGGCATCCAAGTGTGGAAGCCATTTTTGAAGTTGCCAGTTAATGACACATGAAACAGAATGAAATACTTACCTGAGCAATTCTTGATTGTAAAGCAAGATGACATAAATGATTACAGCCTATTATTGTGTTTTGAGATTCATTAGTGTAGAGAATTTGCTAATCAGAGTCAGCAGAATATATACATTTACCTAGATAAAAATGCCTTATTTTTTAAAGAGATTTGACTGTCAAGCAAAGTCTATTTTTCTACTGTGTTTTCCCCATGTTAGACAGTTTGCTATGTTTACCCTAAAACAATGAGAAACTGAGTTGGTGTCTTACATCTTATCTTACCATATGACTAAGTAAGTTATCAACACTCCCAAACTTTACTTACTTCATCAACCAATTGGGGTTTCAGTAAAAATTTAATCTTTTAATGAATTAAGAGCTTTGAAAAGAGAAAGTAAAAAGAGAAGATATGCATATTTGAGAATGAGAGATGGAAGGAGGAGAGAAGGATAAGAGAGAGAGAGGAAAAGGGGGAGAGAGGGAAAGATAGGGAAAGAGAGAGAGAAGAAGGGAGGAAGAAAAGGAAGGGGAAGAGGAGGGGAGAGAGAAAGAAAAGAGAGCTCTTTTGTTTGTTTATAATTATGTTTAATCACTGGTTTATTTTTTTCATCTGATTGCAATTCAGAATATGTATCTGTTCTATGTTTTTAAAATCTGAAGTGTATTGCTACCAATCCTAAATGTTGACATATTCTTCTAGGATATTAGAGATGCCATTAGCAGCTTTTGAGGTTTTGAACAACTGCTTAACTGTTGAAAACAATGATATTTTATAATTGCAGGCATTTTTCTTTCTTGAGTTGTACTCTATTTTAAGCAGAATTCTGTACTTTCACCCATCCCAATCTGATTTGCAAGTCTTCATCCTCTTCTCTTCAATTTTTGCTTGCACTTTCCTTTTCATCTTTTCATATACACACATCTGAGCATCCACTTACATGTATATACATAAATATTTAAGCTTGACTTTTACATTCTGTCTTTGGATTTGGAATCCAATTTACAATTGTTCACTGAGGTATGAGCTTTCCTAACTTCAGCTGTTTATGGGCATTTGTCTCCAAACTTGCCTTAGTAAGAGAGAACAAGAATTGCATTATTGGCAGTCTTTGTTACAGTGAAGGGTAAAACTTGAACTCATAAATTTTTCAGGACAGGATAATTATGAACAGATAGGACTAAACAATAGGATCTGAAACTGATTTGTCTGATTGCCATGCTCTTTTATTCCTATAAAAGCTTAATTTTCTCTGGCATCTGTCATCATGTTTCCCAACATCATATTAATTCTTTTTGGTCACCCTGGGGCTTGAACTCGGGGCTGGGCTCAGTCCCTGAGCTACATCATGTTAATTTATCCACCCATGTAAATTTTAAAGTTCAGTTAGCTTAAATAACCTCAAGAAGCGCATTCATCACTCTTCTTTTGAAAATATAAGATAGATGATATTAGATTTATTTAAAATTTTTGCTTCATGCAAGTCAAATTCGTGTGAAATATTATTGTGCCTCAAGGGTATAATGTGCATTTTTTCGAGCATGATGCTAAATTTATCCTTAGGAAGCAAAGACAAGTGAGGAAGAAAATAATCTGTAATTGAACCTTGCTGAAGAGTCTCTGTCATCACGTTTGCCCTTTTGTTTGTTACAAAGTCATGCAATGGATGCTTATTGTAATTCTACTATCAATGTTGCCTATTCCATTTATAAACCAATAATATTTACAAGTTTCATTTCATTAATTATCTCATAATTGGGCAATTTTTTGATAGGCTTAAGGATGGCCAACATTAATTGTATAAACTTGCTGGACAAAATTTTGATTAACTCTGCTAAGAGGTCATACTGCAAGCACAATCTCTATACCCAGCAGCCTAAGGTGAAATCCTGCAATACTCCCAAACTATTGAATAAGTCTAAAGTAGGATAGGCAATAACCATCATGAAGAGTTATAAAGTGGTTAAAACCAACACCTGGTTCTCAGGACCTCTTCGGTTTTGAGTGTGATCCACAGATATTGAGATTGTAAAAGTGTAAACTTTTCAACTCTTCCAAAAGCACTATTTATTCAAGTTGGAATGGAAGATGCAAAAGCACACAAACTATTTGCTTATAGTTGAGACGACCAGTGGAATGAATCTACCATTTAGAAATGCTAGGATCAGCTGAGAAGCTGGTCATTACAAAGAGAAACAAGTTGGAATAAGACCCAAGGAAAAATACCCAGAAAAGAAGTTAGGGAGTTAAATTCCAGCACAACCTTTTTGGCTTCTAATATCAGATTAGAAAGACATACCTCTAAAGGCAGATTAAACTTGTGAGTCATGAGAGACAAGTGCTGTATTGTTTGAAGATTGAGGAGGTCAAGTGCTTAGGAACCTGTATAGTGCATAGTTATTCAATACAGGTTGAAGAATGAACATTCAAAAGCTGAGTAGAATGTGTGTAACAATGGGAAGTTCAAAGTTGGTATCATAACTGTGATGTACTATAAATCACCATTTGCTGTCTCACCTTAGTTGTTTCTCAGTAGTCTATCTTAGAACAAGACTGAAACTGAAGAGGACTATTGTAGATGAAGATAATGCGAACAATCTTGATATGCCGCAATGGATGAGATGTTTCCAAAGCCTCAAAGTACTTTATTTACTTTTAAATTTCATCACTTCTTTTACTTTCTCTTCCTTCTCCATGCTTTCCGATTTTATTGGCAAAACTTATGTGAAACCTGCCCAAACAGTGTATTAGTACAAAGAAGAGCAGAAGAAAAGCACAACATAGGTAAGCATATCTGGTTTGTAAAAGGCAGTATCTAGAAGTCAGTATGATGAGTCCAGAGATGGAGAAATATTTACAGGGAGCCACATTGGTTCAGGATTTTAAAAATTAGAAATGAAAGACAGGGAAGCCTGTGAGCAGACTATTCTTATGTAACAAAGACAATTAGCTTTCTGGCTTGCTCAGAAAAGTGACATTTGTAAAAGAACAAAAAACTTTCCTGAAGGTCAGACATGCTATATTTATTGCTTCCTCCTTGTATATAGGCCTGAACATTCTGTTACTGTTGTGATACAAGCCAAGAGCCAAATAAATCTTTGATCCTTTTGGTTCCCTCTGTCATTAAACAGAAGCTATTGTAAAGTCATGGAAATTACCAGAGAAGATGGGGAGATATTGGATACTTCAGGAAAGACTGACCATAGTGATTAAAGGGATAAAAAAGATGACTTGTCTGGAAACTCTGAAGAAGCTAGAATTATTTCATTGAAAGGAGGATAGCTAGATGATAACTTAATAACTATCCTCAGATTTCAAGCTCAGGTGTACTTCTTTTTATAGGGCCTGAAACTATCAAAGAATTGTCCCCCGATTTTCCTGTAACTAGCACCTTTGATTCATTTCAGACTGCTTCATTTTAAAATGTCGGAACTTAGATCTGGCATTCATCATTTAAACTAAATGGTAGGAAGAGACAATCAAATAAGAGATTATTACTTCTTTGGCTTCTCCTTATATCTGAGGAATAGTTTATTTTCTTGGCTTAAAGTTCTCATCATTCATCAAACCCAATTTCTTATGTATTCGATAATTCTTCTGAAAGCTGGCCCCAGATATACTATGCATTATTATTGCCAATCCTTCATAATAATGACACAAGCTGAAATAAATGTGTTAGCAATTAAATTTCATTCCTTATTATTTTAAATAATATGACTTGGAGTCATAATCTTGTATTGTTCTGAACATTCAAAAGCTGAGTAGAATGTGCGCAACAATGGGAACTTCAAAGTTGGTGTCATAACTGTGATATACTATAAATCACCATTTGCTGTCTCACCTTAGTTGTTTCTGAGTAGTCTATCTTAGAACAAGACTGAAACTGAAGGGGACTATTAACATGAGACCTCTAAGTTGTTTTTAAATTTTGAAGAAAGTATGGGAAGAAAATTATCTACACTGGAAAGAAATATAGGGCAGAGTCAGATATGCAGATTAACCAAGAGATCATATAGATTAGACAGAACATGTGATTTCTGGAGGAGAAAGCATATGTAGATCTGACCTTAACATTGGCGTCCATGGATCTGCCTACAAAGTGTAGTAGATACTCTCCAAAGGAAGAAGAGATGCAAGATTAATAAATACATTTCAGATAGTATGATTATCAAATAACTACATAGGATTTAAAATCAGATCCTTAAAACTATGCTTTTTTATCTCTCTTTATTTTGAGTAATGAAGAGACAGTTAAGAGAGAAATTCAAGCCACGTTCAACTGCGGGAGAGAATGTGTTCCTATAACTCCTCCAACATTGGAGGAGTTATACTTGTGAGTTATAGTATCAGAAACTGGATGTGCAGATAGAGGAAATTTAGATATCAACATGATCCTATCTTCAACCCAACCTTACTCCTCATCTAAATCCTAACCTGAAGAAATCTCAATTTTAAGATTTTCTTTTGGCTTGGAGTACATGTATAATTCTTCACAATTAATCTTTGCAGACATAGTGTTGTATAAGTCAAAATCTTTAGATACAGACATCCATGCTGTGTCTAGCTTGCATATTTTCTTTTGCTATATGTACAAGATTATATTATTTTTCCTCCATATGTCCCCATTTAAAAAGACATGTTATTGATAATGATTGCACAATAAACCCTAGTTTAAAATTATCTGTCTATAAGGAGAAAAAGATAAATGACAATGTAACTGAGAAAGCTTGAATATGAGTTTGTTGATTCTTCTAATTACAGATTTCAGCACTTTTGGGCATCAGTTTTTGTCTTCCTGTACTTTTGCTTTCTATCCATCAACAAATCAACTCATAGTATTGCTCTCGGTATTGTGCCATTTATCAAGAGATGTGTGGCAGTGTAAGATAGGCATTCTGCCCAGTCTAAACTAATAACTATTTGAGAACAAAAAACTTACATATCTTATAAATTATACATATTTGTATATGATCTGCAGGAAGCCTCTGCTTTCATTGTATTTGCTGAAATCCAAATTTTAAAATGCATTATTGTTGAGTACATTCTGAAATTGGAGAGTGTTTTATTCTGGCACTTTTTAACATTGTTTTTTGACTGCTAGTGGGGTTATATACCAGTAATATAACTGGTCTTAATGGCTCATATGGTGTGATCCTTGCTACAAGGAAAGTAAGAGACTGGGAAGATTGTAATCTGAGGCCCTTCTTGGCATGAAGTTTGTGAGAGCTCCTGTCAACCAATCAAGTTTAGTGCACCTGTCATCCTAGCTATACAGGAAGAGTAACCTGAAGCATTGTAGTTTAGACTAGTCTTGGTATAAGCATGACAATGACTCCCCACCTACTCCCCAAAAAAGACTCCATGCTAGAGTGTCAGAGGGCCTGAATTCAAACTCCAATTTTTTTTTAAGAAAATGTTAGAAAGCCTCCCTCCTGAACCTGAGCAGACAGCGCTTCTTGGCAGTGCAGACAGAGCCAGACAGAGCCTGCACAAGCCCAGAGCCGTCACCCCACCATTGTGAGGACATGCCAGCTTCACAAACCAGAAAATCCAGCAATTTTATCAATCTTGCTCCCGTTTTCAAATGGGGCAGAAAAAGAAACTCAAGAAAAATGGCAAATCAAGGAATAGCATCTCCCATCAAATAAAAACAGGCAATGGAGCAGTCAATGGCAAACTAGAGGAAAGTCCTCTAAATGCTATACAAATGGAATTGACAAACATGATTCATGAAAAGTTTGAAACATACAGAAAGAAACACGTGAGGAAGCCATATCTAAATGAGATGAAACCATAAAGAAGGAATAGGAATGGGAATAGGAAATAGGAATAGGAATAGGAAATATGAGAGAATGATTCAGGGGGTCCAAGATACATTTACGAAGCCTAATTTAAGGTTAATTGGTATTGAGGAGGACCTGGAGAAAGAGGTCAATGGTATTAGAAATATACTTCAGGGAATCATCTCAGAGAACTTCCCAAATATCCACAAGGGCAGGCCCATCCAGATATAAGAAGCTTTTAGACCCCAAACAGACCTGACCAGAAAAGGACATCCCACTGCCACATTATAATCCATACAGGATCAATAGAGACTGAAAGGATCCTAAAAGCAGCCAGGGAGAAGAGAACAATCACTTACAAAGGCAAACCAATAAGAATAACCCCAGATTTCTCAGCACAGACCATGTAAGCAAGAAGAGATTGGAGAGGCATATGCCATGCCCTTAAGACAAATAACTACCAACCAAGAATACTGTATGGAGCTAAGTTCTCATTCACAACTGAGGGAACAATAAAAACCTTCTATTCCAAGGAAAAGATACATTATGTAGTAACCAAACCAGCATTACAGAAAATTCTCAAAGATGTTCTACACATTGAAAACCAACACAAGCATGATACTGACAAAGAAATGGCACTTAAAATCATACTACCTAAGTACCACAAGAACTGACAAGCCAGAGGCCCTAATGAATGCTTTTTTTTCCTTTTTTTATTGTAATTAGTAAAAGGGTTACATGATATTTGCCAGATAGAAGGTGCATTAATTCACATACATTGATACCCTTTCACATGTTTTGGTACACCAAATGAATGCTTTTAAAAATGGCAGGAACTCGTAAATATTTTTCAATTTCATTATCAATGGACTTAACTCTCCAATTAAATGGCATAGACTGTCTAGTTGGATTAAAAAGCAAGATCCATCTTTCTACTGTCTTCAAGAGACACATCTTGCCCCCCCAAAACAAACATTTTTTGAAAGTGAGAAGTTGGAATAAAGTTGATCAAGCTAAAAGCCCCCATAAACAGGCTGGATTTGCCATCCTCATATCAGACAAATTAGACTTCAAACTAAAATTAGTGAGAAAAGACAAAGAAGGTTATTACATACTAATAAAGGGATCTCTCCTCCAGGAGGACATAATCATCCTAAATATCTACACACCTAATCCCAGAGCACCAAACTTCATCAAGCAAACTTTATTTTCACTAAACCCACGCATAGATCGAAACACAGTGATTGTTGGTGACTTTAACACACCACTCTCACCTATGGACAGATCAAGCAGGCAAAAACTCAACAGAGAAACCTAAAAACTGCACAACTGTACAAACCAACTATATGGAAAGACATGTGCAGATGATTTCACCCATCAACACCACAATAGACTTTTTTTTCAGCAGCACATGGAACATTGTCCAAAATAGACCACATTTTAGGGCATAAAGCAAACCTGGACAGAAACACTGAAATTGTTCCCTGTCTTCTCTCAGACCACAAGGGCATCAAACTGGAACTGAACACCAATCTCCACCAATGAAAACCCTGTAATTCATGGAGATTGAACAACACATTGTTGAATCACCAATGGGTTATCGAGGAGATCAGAACAGAAATTCAATAGTTTATGAAATTTAACAAAAAGGAGCACACAAAATACCAGCTCCTTTGGGACACAGCAAAGGCAGTACTCAGAGGAAAATTTATAGCTCTGAGAGCATACATTAACAAATTGGAAAAATTGCAAACCAAAATTTTAATATCACACCTTAAGCTACTGGAAAAAGAGCAACAACCCAACTCTAATCCCAGTAGAAGGAAGCAAATTATTAAAATCTAAGCAGAATTAATTGAATTAGAGTCCAAAAAAACTATAGAAAGAATAAAAAAAACAAGGAGTTGGTTCTTTGAAAAAATTAACAAAATTGACAGACCCTTCGCAAATCATACCCAAAAAAGGGAGCACATACAAATAAACAAAATCACAGATGAGAAAGGTAATATCATGACAGAAATTACCAAGATTCAGAGCACCATGAGGGACTACTTTTCAAACCTTGATGCCAACAAATTTGAGAATCTAGAAGAAACGGATGAATTTCTAGCCAATATTAATATACCCACACTGAACCAAGAAGACCTAATCCAACTAAACAGACTTATTACAAGCACTGAAATAGAAATGGCAATAAGAGACCTTCCACCCAAGAAAAGCCAAGAGCCAGTTGGATTCACAACTAAATTCTTCAAAGCAGAGCTCATATCAAAATTCCTCAAGCTCTTCAACGAAATTGAATATGAAAGCTCTTTGCTAAACTCATTCTAGGAAGCCACTATAACCCTCATCCCAAAACCAGACAGAGATTCATCAAAGAGAACAATAGACCCATTTCTTGGATGAATATAGATGAAAAACTTCTCAACAAAATACTGGCCAACTGTCTTCAGCAACTCACCAAAAAAAATTATACACTATGATCAAACAGGATTCATCACAAGGATGCAAAGCTGGTTCAAAATATGCAAATCCATTAATATAACTCAACACATCAACAGGAGCAAGGACAAAAAAATCACATGATTGTCTCAATAAATGCAGAAAAGGCATTTGATAAGATCCAACATCCCTTTATGCTTAAAGCTCTTGAGAAACTAGGAATCCATGGTACGTTCCTCAGTATAGTAAAGGCTGGTTTGATTTGCATTTCTTTTATGGCCAGAGATGACGAGCATCTCTTTGGTTATTTGAAATTGGATAGGGAACGGGGGAAAACAAGATGAGGGGTGGGTGTGGGGGGGGGAGAGAAATGGAGACCAAGACATGAGAAAGGCTATCAATGTATGTGAATTAATGCACCTTCAATCGGGCGAATATAATGTAATCCTTCTATTAATTACAATAAAAGTATATGAAAAAGAAAAAAATAAAGGCTGTGTATGAAAAACCCACAGCTAGCATTATACATAATGGTGAAAAGTTAAAGCCATTCCCTCTAAAATAGGGAATGAGACAAAGATGCCCACTAGTCTAGCCAGAGCAATAAGACAAGAAGCAAGAATAAAGAGGATCAAAATAGGAAAAGAGGAAGTGAAACTTTCCCTCTTTTCAGATGACATGATTCAGTATTTAAAGACCCCAATAGACCCCACTCTGAAGCTGCTTGAGCTGATTCAAAACTTTGGAAAGGTAGCAGGATATGAAATTAAGCCTCAAAAGTCAACCACCTTCCTCTATGACAACAGTGAAAGGAATGAGGCACCATCAGGAAAGCAACTCCTTTTTCAATATCCCAAAGAAAATAAAGTACCTAGGAATTAACTAAGAATGTAAAGGACCTTTTTGATGAAAATTTAAAACCCTGAAAAAGGAAATTAAAGCAGAACTGAGGAAATGGGAAAACCTCTCATGCTCCTGGATTGGAAGAATCAACATCGTGAAAATGGCAATCTTGCCAAGGGCTATCTACAAATTCAACACAATACCCATCAATATCACAATGTCATTCTTTAAAGAAATAGAAGAGGCAATCCAAAATTTCATATGGAATAATAAAACACCCCGAAGAGGAAAAACTATTCTTAGCAGAAAGAACAGTGCAGGAGGATTTTCAATACCAAACTTTAGACTCTGTTACAGAGATATAGTGACCAAAACATCCTGCTACTGGCACAAGAACAGGCCTGAAGACGAATGGAATAGAACTGAGGACCCAGATATTAACCCACAGACATATGGCCACCTAATCTTTGATAAGGGAGCCAAAAATAGAATGGAAAAAAGCCTCTTCAACAAGTGGTGCTCGCAAACCTGGTTAAGCACCTGTAGGCAACTCAAGTTGGATACTTCTTTGTCACCCTGCACCAGGATTAACTCCAAATGGATCAAAGACCTCGAGGTAAAAGCAAATACACTGAAAACTTCACAAGAAGGACTGGGAGATACACTAGGTCTCCTTGGCACGGGTCAAAACTTTCTCAATAAAGACCCACAAATATAACAAATCAAAGACAGTTTGGATAAGTGGGACTACATTAAACTACAGAGCTTCTGTTTGGCAAAGGACACAGCTAGTAAGCTAAACAGAAAGCATACAGAGTGGGAGAAGATCTTCACTAACCATACAACAGACATAGACTGAATAACAAAAATATATCAGCAGCTCAAAAAATTGAGTCACTCCAAAACTAATCTCCAAAGAAACAACCACCCAATTAAAAGATGGGCCAAAGACTTAAAGAGAGCCTTCTCTGAAGAAGAAATAAGAATGGCCTATAGACACATGAAGAAATGCTCAACATCTTGTCACAAAAGAAATGCAAAGCAAAACAACGCTAAGATTCCACCTCACTTCAGTTAGAATGGCCAGGATCAAGAAATCTAATAGCAACAGATGCTGCAGGGGATGTGGCCAGGAGGGATCACTATTAACCACTATGGAAAGCAGTATGGAAGTTCCTCAAAACTAAACATAGAGCTTCCCTATGACCCAGCAATTCCACTACTTGGCATTTACCCAATCGACCAGAAACAAGAACATACTAAAGCCACTAGCACAATGATGTTCATTGCATCAATATTTACCATAGCAAAGATATAGAACCAACCCAGATGTCCCTCCATTGATGAGTAGATCAACAAGATGTGGTATTTATATACAATGGAATTCAATGCTGCTCTCAGAAAGAATGACACCACCCCATTTGTAACGAAATGGAAAGACTTAGAAAAAATCATATTAAGTGAAGTAAGCCAGACTCAAAGGAACATAGGCTTAATGGTTTCCCTCATTTGTCATAATCAGTAGAAATCTGGGGCTCTCCTAGCAGAGATTTGCAATAGAGCAAACCTAGGTACATAAGGCCATATAGACTGACGCTAAATGAAAGGACCTCCAGGATATAGAAACAAAAGCCTTATAATGAGTGATTGTTGTCCTTAATGTACTATGTTATCTCTCTTCTCTTTTGCTGTCCCTTGGTTATCTTATATTGTTATTGTATTTCTCCTTGTTATCTCATATATTGTATATATGTGTATTTGAATTTTTGAAATTGATAGGTAAGGGGGAAAAAGGAGATAAGGGGTGGGGTTGGAGGAATGAAATTGGAACCAAGACATGAGAAAGGGTATCAATGTATGTGAAGTAATGTACCTTCTACCTTGTGAATATAATGTAACCCTTCTATTAACCACAATTTAAATATATGAAAAAAAATATTAGCTGGTTATGGTGGCTCATGCCTCTAACCATAGCTATTCAGTCAGCTGTAATCTGAGGAGTGAAGTTCAAAGCCAGCCTGGGCTCTAAAGAATGTAAGATTCCTATTTCCAGTTAATCACTAGAAAACAGAATGTGAGGCCATGGTTCAAGGGTAGTGCAGTAGCCTTGAACTGAAGAGTTCAGCGACAGCACCCAGACCCAATGTTCAAGCCCCATGATCCATGTTGTATATAATATATAATGCATTATTTCATATGTTATCTCATTCAGACTTAATGTTTTACAGTGGCATATATTCTTTATCTCCAGACAAGTAATAATTCAGAAGAGCTAGAGAGTATGTCAATGTTTTACTAATTAAAAAGGTAAGATCCTGTAATTGTTTTTTCCCCCTCATTCTTACTCAGTGTCATTGCCATGACAATAATGTGTATATCTTCATACAATTCATGTGATACAAACATGATAAAATAATGGCATTTGCAGGGAAGTGGATGAATCTAGAACAAATCATGTTGAGTGAGACAAGTCAAGACCAAAGGAACAAAAGGTGCATGGTATCCTTAATATGTGGCTATTAGATCCAAACAGTACAAGACCGATGACTCAATATTTGCGTACTCAGTACTATGGGCATGTTACTGGAAATATAAATACAACTACACATACATAAAAATTTATGACTCTATAGACATAATGTTTTATTACATACATTAATATGTATATATGACATACAAACCCTCAGCCTAATTTTAATTATGTTCTAAAATCTAAGTGCCAGTGATTGTATATAGATATTCCCTTCTTGAATACTTGTTGGTTAAATACATCATTTGAAATATGTTGTAAAAATCAATGTTAATAAATTCTTCAATTAAAAAAAAAGAATACAAAAAAACATAGCTACAAATGAGATAGTACTAAAGTACAACCTTTCCAAAGTTAGTAGATCAGGAGTGGTATAGAACCTTTGTGAGTGGAGTTTGTACCCTTATAAAAGGTACCTAAATGAACATGTGCTCTTTTCTGCTGGAAGAGGATACATATCTATAATCAATGAGACACAGATCCTGAGATTCAGACATGTATCTGCTGGTGCCTTCATCTTGGACTTCCTAGCTTCCAAAACAGTAATACAGGTCTCTTGGGCATAAAAAAACAGTGAGTGGTATTTTGTTCCTGCAGGCAATGCAAATTCAGACACTATCTTATAACCTTCCTGCAAGGTAGTGGATTATAGCTATTTACCAGGCTTTACAAAGTCTCATGGTTCTAAAATTAAAAACAAACCAAAAGAACCTGTGAAACAGATCACAGGTTGCCTAGGTACAACAAGATCTATTGTGGATGAGGAGAGTAGAAGGATAGTAAACACTAGATGTTAATTTAGAGACACAAAGTTGGAGAGAAAGGCCAGCGCATGTGTGGCCGGTGCAGAGTAGCATCAGAAAGTAGCCTTCATGGCTCACTTACCTAATTTTTTAAAACCTTAATAAAAACCATAATGAAGCATCTTTCTTTTTACTTTCTTTTTTATCTTAAGTTTCTTTCCTCTAATTTCCTGCCTAATGATTATGTCATAGAGTAGTTCATAAGATTTTTCAAGTGTAAAATAAATCGTCTCTGATATTATCTTCCTAATTATGTTTCAGATTAAGAATAGCAGCTACAAACTCCACTTTTGCATAAAATTTTCAAACCTTTTGTGCCTAGATTTTTTTCTTGCACAGGAATACAAGCCCTTAGCCCAGTTTTAGTCAAGTATGGGTTACACAAACTTCTAAGAAGTATCAGACATGTATATATGAGCCATTCTGTAGCTGGCTGATTTTCTAGGCTCTAATAGGGTGTCTCTTGGATAGAATTTTACCTCCTAAGTTACAGTCACAGGGAACCAGTAGTCAGGAATGTCTCTGAGGCACTTCTCTTGTTCTCACTCTAGTGAACTCTGAGTTCACTACTTCTCTCTCTGAATGGAGACAATTCTCTACCTTACGTAAGATTTTAGGAGTCAGCTTTCAGTCACTGCCCAATTTCACAATCCAAGATGGAACTGAGAGGAAGGTCAGGCAAGAGCAGAAACTAGTAATTAATGCTGGCTCTTTATTCTGACCATTAAGCATTAAGACTGATTTTTCAGACCAACGTTTTTTTTTTTGTTTGTTTGTTTTGTTTTGTTTTACTTGCTTTCCCTAGGAGTGCCAAACAGGCTCTTGGTAGTTTTATTCTATCAGTTTGCCAAACCAGCTTTGCTTTTTTCCTGAGTCCTAGATACAGTATCTGGGGACCCACAAGTCAAAGGTAAGTCCTGACTAAAAATTTTTGAATTTTAGAACTAAAAATCTTTCATTTAAAAATTATAGCTTAAGAGTTGATGTATTTTAAGTATTTTTTTCCATTCTAGGGTAGGATTAGAAGAATAAATCATGCAAACTTAGATGGAAACGATTTTGATAAAAAGCATGAGTCTGTATCTTCGTCAGCATAGATATCTATATCCATATATATATTTATGATTGTATTTTGTGACAAGAGAATCACATGCCATCATGCATCATGAAATACTGCTGCCAGGTAAGAAGATGTGTCACCTCAGATTCCAGGCAGAGAAATTTTCCAAATCTTCCTTTAATGTCTCACTCACCAAATATTTTCACGTTGTTTCTTACTTGCAGTCTCTTACAATATATAACTTACAATTTCATCTTATTTCCTACCCTTTCAATTATTTCATGCTTCTAAATACAAAGAGGATTTTTACATCAAATCTATTTTTAGTAAGATGAGTTCTCGTGATTATTTTTTTTTGCCAGTCTTAGGACTTGAACTCAGGGCCTGGGCACTGTCCCTGAGCTTCCTTTGCTCAAGACTAGCATTCTATCATTTAAGCCACAGCACCACTTTTGGCTTTTTCTCTTTAAGTGGAAACAAAGGAATTGAACACAGCCATTTGTTTATGATAGGCAAGCACTCTATTGCTAGGCCAAATTCCTCACCCATTGATTATTCTTAAGGATATTGAATGTACCTTAAATTCAGTGTCTAAGATAAACAGCTTGGTTAACCTATAGCATATTCATATTTTCCACAAGAAATCTCCAGCATTGACTTTTTCTGCAAAGATGATAGTAACACACACACACACACACACACACACACACACACACACGTTTCAGAGCTACTTGCAGATTCAAATTCAAAATCTTGGCTTGGATGAGGCAGACCCAGTGGGACTTCATTAGAATTGCTGCAGAGGATTTGATTGGAAACTGCAAAGAGTTTCTGCATTCCTTCTGCAGAGGAAGGTCTGTGGAATCTAGAAAAAAAATACCCCTGAGAAGCATTAAGCAACAAGTCATGATTTCTCACTTTTCTATCTCATTTGTTTGAGAAGGTAGTTTTCCTTTTGTGAGAGAGGTTAAAAATCAGGTCATTAGATTCTGTTGTTAGGCTCTGCTAGTGTCACGCCAAGCTGAAGTCTCAAGTTAAAAATTTTAGACATTTCTGTGCCAGGTGAATACAGAAATGTGTCCTTTATAAATAAGATTAGGATTGAAAATTGGCATTATAATGGAAAATGTTATAAGTGGACGGATTTCCAAGTTATCTTGTGATGTACAAATCAAGTTCTGGTGGTATTCACCGGTTAAAATCAGTGATGAGAGAGTTTTCATATCAAATGAGGTGTAGCAAGGAGCAGAATCCAACTTACTTCCCCCTTTTTGAACTAAATATGTCAGGAAAATCTTTCTTAAGACAATGACATTTTCAGAAGCAAATTACATATTTCTTAACACTGAGATCACTTAGAGCATACTTATCTAAATACTGATACAACACTAATTTTTTGAACACTGATAGAATGATCTATAATATGAATTGAAACAGAAAACAGCAATGGCTACTGAATATATTTTCCTTTCTGACTACTTATTTTATTTTATTTTTTTGTTTTGGTGGGCCATGAAGCTTGAACTCAGCCTGGGTGCTATCCCAGAGCTCTTCAGCCCAAGGCTACCACCCTACCCTTGGGCCTGGGAATTGTCCCTTAGCTCTTCAGCTCAAAGCTACCACCCTACCCTTGAGCCAAGCCCCACATCCTGTCTTCTAGAGGTTAATTGGAGATAAGGGTCTCAGGTCCTTTTGTGCCCAGGCTGGCTTTGAACCTTGATCCTCAGATCTCAGTCTCCTGAGTAACTAGGATTACAGGTGTGAGCCAGCGCACCGAGCCCTTTCTATTTTGATTCCAATAATAATTTATTGTGGTCAAAGATGCACATATATGTACAAATATATGTATATATATAATATCATTTGTGTTATATGATGTGAAGGACAGACTCTTATTCCAAGAATAGCTTTCCATTCATCAATGAAGGCTGGAATTCCCTTCCTCCATTTCTTTGGTAGTTAAGCAGGACACAGTGTAGAACTGAAGGTAGCAGCATTCTCTCAGAGTAGCGAGAGATTATAACTTCCAAGGTTTTATGAATTTTATCACATTATTAGATGTCATGAGAAATATTAAGTCCTTAGTGTTCAGCATAGCAGGAGCCTCTTTGATTTCCGTGTCAAGCTGTCAGCTGCTTCAGCCAGAAAATGAGGGAAATTGCAGACAGAAGGAGATGAGAAATATAATCAAGGGAGATAAAAGAATTGAATGGCCCCAAAGTGAAGAATGGTGGTGTCACAAACCAAAGTTGCCATTATATGCCAGCACATTTAATGCATTAGGTGTGAATCTGGGATTCTTTTAGCAGAGGAACACAATAATAGCTCAAAAGCTATATGCATATGGCCATATAAGATGAGGCTAAGAGAAATGAACTCCAAGATAGCGAAGCAAAAGTTATCATTGTGGATATTGTTTTTAATGTACTATGTGAGGTTATTTCTTTACTCTTTTTCTCCCTTATGGTTTATTGCAGTACCCGATGCTTTGCTCATTAGAGAGCACTCTGTTAACTGAGCCACACTTCTATCACCAATGGTTTGGTATTCCTACTTTTTAAAAAAAGTATTAGTAGCACATTTCCCATCAAGGTCATTTGAAATAATTTTCCAGAAAAAAATAAAAAGAAGAAGCTTGGCTTACTGAGGTAGGTAAAGAAGCGTAGCTATGGGCACATCCATCAGGCTATGATAACACCTTCAGTATCTACCATGGAGTGTTACAGATCACTCTGTGGATACTAAGGACTTGATCAGATGATCAAGATCTCTTTCATAAGATGGCGCAATATCTGCACATAACCTATTCATATTCTCCAATATATATACAAATATATATTAATTTTTAATAATAATTGTACTTGCACAAAGGTGTTGCCATCTAACAAAACTGTTCATGAGTACACTGCATCTTGGTTAATGCCACCCCTTTCTACATTTTCAGCAATCCCTCTCAATTCATCCTTTCCGTTACTCTTTGTAATTTTGTAGAATATGTATTGTGTTCTTGATTTTACATTTCACTCCCCTTTTCCTCCTCATTTTCTACCATTCTTCACTCAACCCCACCTTATCACTTTTTTTTGTTGTGGTTGGTCATGGGACTTGAACTCTGGGGCTGGGCATTGTCCCTGAGCTCTTCAGCTTCAGGCTACTGCCCTACCCTTTAGCCACAGCTCCACTTCCAGTTTTCTGATGGTTAATTGGAGATAAGAGTCTCATGGACTTTTGAGCTGTGGCTGGCTTTGAACTGGCATCCTCACATCTCAGCCTCCTGAGTAGCTAGGATTAGAAATGTGAGCCACCAGAGTCCAGTTCCCACTTTATTACTTTTAAGTACCTGTTTCCTGTGTTTATTTAGTTGAACATTGATTTTGACTTACTGTGGCATTATACTATTTGAGCTCTCTTCCAGTTAATACAATTGTATACTCTGGCATATCACCAAGCGATTTTACTTAGAAGTTTATTAATTAATCCTAGCTTCCACATATGAAGTGATGTATGCAACCTTTATCTCCTTTATATTATAAATCATCTCCAGATTACTTAAAACCCAGTTTATACTAAATGTAAATGTTATGTAAATTATTGGTTTATTATAGAGAATAATAACAAAAAAATTCTGTACTTACTCAGGGCAGAGACAACCATCACAAGCTTAATTATATTTTTCATGTGTAATTGCTTTAATGTGTATATGGTAGAACTGATAAATACGCGGGCTTATTGCTTTCCTCATTAATTCCATAAATCACACTTAATGATTCAGACAGAAATGTTACCATCATAGGACAACAACAAGAATATTGTTTATAAATGTGGAGGGAGAGATGGGAATGGAGCTTACCCACTAAGGTCTGAAATCCAGCACCATTAAATGTAAATAACCTGCTGAATGAATAGGAACATAAATCGAAATGGAAGGATTGGAAATGGTAGGATGTTGATATCAGCAATCTCTAATAAGTTTCCTAGCTACTTATCTATCTATCTAGCTATCAATATTAATAACATCTCTGTACTTCATGTATTTCTATATAAAATAAAAATATTTCTATGTATAGAAGAGCAGTGGCTGAATATTATAGACTATAAATAAATCAAAATGACATCCTAAAATATTTGTAAGAGTAGTAACTTTACAAATATTAATAGCTTTTTGTTGTATTTTGTCAAATATTTGTCCCTTAGCAAAACAGTCACTTGTTGAGAGATGTTTTGTAAAGGCTTATTAACTCTTTATATCTCTTTTCATTTTTAATATCACAAGTGTTTGGTGTTTTAGGATGCATGACATAAATTACTTCAGCCATTCTTTACTTTGCTGCTTTTAACCTGACTTCCTGGGTACTTATCTTTTAAATGTCCCAGAAAGCCATCATTCTTCATTTTGATTTGTTAGAAGTGAGAGCCACTAAGTGAAGCAAAGTAGCTTTCAAATTACAATTATTTTCTGCTTTGTTCCACTTGTTTTTTTTTTGTTGTTGTAATAATGGGCAATAATAAGAGGTTAGAATTTCCTAAATAATAAAAAAAGGGAAAATTTCCATCAGGATACTAATTTGAACTGAAACAATTGTTTTTCAGACTTAAAGGATAAAAAAAGAAGAATGGTTGGTCATGCTCAGTAACTCTCATAACTTAAATGTGGTTCAGTAGACTAAAATGCATATTCTGAAAGCCATTTAAAAATGCCTCTACTTGCTATTTCCCCTTTGTCGTGAAAGCAGTTCATGTGACCTTTTCCTTCTGCAGAAAATATTGGAAACAATAGGGGAAAGATTTCAAAGAAATTATGGAAAAATATCTTTGCAATATTCTACAGGACAGTGTTCTCAGCAAAAAAATAAACATCAAATTGAATGATAGTTAAAACTGATAGCATTTTATTTTCTATATAAAAATAAGTATCAGTAATCCAGAAACCTTTTGTTTATGTGCAGTGTTGAAAATGAAACTTCCATTCTGCTAATTCAGTATCTTACTGGCAGCTTCAGCCACTAATAGGCATCATTTAGCATTAGACTGACTTAAATTATTAAAAGAACAATGTAATATGAAGGGTACTAGAAGTTCAGTGAAGAAGAAATCATATTGGTAAAGAAATGTGCTAAGTTGATGAATTAACATGAGCATATCAACTTAAATTACTTTCATTGTAACTATTTTCATTATGCATAATTGTAAAATCATATAATAAATAATTTAAGTATAATGATATAAAGAGTATAATGGCATAACTAAAATAACTTTTTAAGTGTGAGTCTCCATATTTACTTCACTGAAGTTATTTATTTAGCTTTAATATAGTGTTCACTTTGCAGGATGTTTATTCCATAGTTTCAAACCACAGAGATTTTATTCTGTGTAGAAATATGTATTTCTATACATAATACGGATTTCTAGATTTTTATCATTTGAGTCTTGGTTGATCTTTCTGTGTGTGTTATTGAAATACACTGTGCTCATGAACTTTTGGGTCTGTGCACTTCCTCAGCTATTCCATGGGTTCTGTTCCTCTCTGTAGGAATTTTGTGCTGTAAGCTCCATGTAATGTCATTGCCCACCACTGAAGCTTTCTTCTTTAGACTAATATAGAAAGTCATAACAATAATCGTTTCCCATCTCAATGCCTAAATTCTTTGTCCTTTTAGGACTGTTGTATATATACTGCAAAGACATAATAAGAAACAGAAACAACTCCATTAATTCTTCAGAATGTTACTAAGCCTGTTCATTTTTCCAAAAAGCCTACAGACATCTTCCAATCCCAAGGATTGGACAAAAGCCATGTTTATTTTTAAATTTTTCATTTTATTTTATTGTCAGGGTAATGTATAGAGGGGTTACAGTTATATTCATCAGGTAGTGGGTGCATTACTTCTCACACATTAATGCCCCTTCTCATGTTTTCCCCCTTTCCCTTCCCTATTTCAAATGAACAAATAAACATATATACAATACACCAGGGTAACAAAGTCAGATACAGTAACTATATGAGATTAGTCATCAGAAGAAAAAAAGAGAAAAGAAATAACATAGTACATTAAGAAAATCAATAAGATAAACCTCTTGTTTCCATATCCTAGAGTTCATTTTATTTAGTCTCATCCTATATGACCTATGCGCATAGATTTTTGAGCTATTGTAATCCTCTGCTAGGAGAATCCTAGATGTGGACTAATTATTATAAATGAGTGAAACCATTGTGCCTATGTTCCTTTGGCCATGTTTCTTATAATACATTACAATATCATGTTTCTTATATACAGTATCAACTATAGAAAACAAGTAGTGATTCTTTTTTCCCTTTTTGATAAATATACATGGGTAATGCCCTTAGTCAAATTATTTAACTGGATTCCCCCTTTCTTTACTCTAAGACCATAAAGACAAAAATAAATTTATTAAGTTAGAAATACAAAAAGTATTCTTTGAATTTTATATCTTTTTGTGTAAACTGTGTCTTGTTTTGTAATATGTGAAACTCATTTTCATACATGCAAAATCATGAGTACAGTATGTAACTTATATGGGCAAAGTCCTGATATTTCATCATTAAAGACATGGAAGATATTAGAATTGTTTAGAAATAAGAAATCTTGGGTCCCGCTTATATGTTATCTCTGTAGGAAAGCCAGAGTTTCTATTTGTTTCTGTGTTATTTGCTTCTAATATTTTTTTTGCCAGTCCTGGGCTTGAGCTCAGGGCCTGAGCATTGTCCCTGGATTTTCTCAAGGCTAAGGCTCTACCATTTGAGCCACAGCACCACTTCTGGCTTTTTGCTACGTATGTGGTACCGAGGAATCGAACCCAGGTCTTCATGCATGCTAGGCAAGCACTCTACCACTAGGCCAAACTCCCGGCCCTGCTTCTAATATTTTTAACCCTATGTCAGATCTTACTTCCTAAGGAAAAGGAATTTTTTTAAAAATTATTCTTGTATCAATTTGGGTCTCCTTATGCATACAGCTGCTATCTTACAATTAGTAATTAAAACTAGCTTTGGTAATTTAGCAGTGAACTTCTGGTCCCTGCTATTCTAATGTTTTGAATAGTATCCCATAATCATCTACACATAGTAGCTTTCTACATACATTACCGGAATGTATGTTTTCATATATGTGTGTAACTAATGAGCCGTAGAAATTGTGATTTGGAGACTCTCAATTAGAAGGACTCTTGAATCAAGGAAACTAAGTTAAACTACTCATAACTAAACCTCAGGGGAGGGAAGCAACTTGAAGAATCACTAAATAATTTATGTATGTTTATATTGCTATTTAAGCTACAGATAACATGAGAAAATCTTACGCTATAGTGGCACTAAATACTTGCAATTTAAAAATAAAACAAGAATAGAAGAAAAAGACATTCTTCTTCCCTTTCAGTTTTGCATGAAAGGAAAGAAACCTCCATGCTTAGTTAATATGTTTTTCATCTGTAAGCACTGTTTCTCAGTGAACGATCATTCGAAACAGCTTGATGTATATTCTTAGCATTAAACATTGTTCCCTCTTCAGTGTATGGTATGAATAGCCTTTCAAAGGAACACAGCCAGATTCAGCCCTTTATACAAATTCTCTGCCAAAAAATAAGTCCATCTTTTAATGCTCAGTAGACACTTTAGTTATTCTGTGAATTTGGGGGCAAAACATTAAACGTTCTGGAAAGTCTGGAAGACGGCTTCCTGCTGAAACCACACCCTACAGCTTTTCACGGTTAGAAAAGGCTTTTGCCTATCCCAGAAATATGTTAGGGCACAGTTGATGAGAAATGGAAAAACAGAGGAATACATAAATGCACTCCTGGTAACGAATGCCACACATGGTTTCCAAATGGATTTTTCATAGAGCATGAAATTATATGAAAGCTGCTTCCAAATTGTTGGAAATTATTATTTGAGCTCAAATGCCAGCTCAACAGCTTATACTCTGAAAAAAGTAATTAGTTTGTATCTTAATTTTGTACTTTTTTTGGAACTCATAATTGTGATTCAGGGTTTTAACAAATGGACTAAATTTGGATGAAAATAAGTCTCTAAATTGTAAGCTACTAAATTGTTCCAAAAATAACAACTCATTTTTTTTAAAACAATCATTCTAATGTACTGACCCTTAACCTAGAAGAATCAAGATCATCCTATATGACCATAATTTTAACTTTTTATAATTGATTTCAATTGTAATGCTTTTTGGTGGTGTAGATTATCAGCAAATAAAATTATCTAAAATGGCAGGGAATCGGTGGCTCATGCCTGTAATCCTAGCTACTCAGGAGGCTAGAGCCAGCCTGGGCAGGAATGTCTGTGAGACTCTTATCTCCAATAAACTACTCAAAAAAGCTGGAAGTGGCACTTTGACCTAAGTGGTAGAGTGTTCACTTGGAGAAAAGAGTCCCAGGGACAGAGCCCAGGCCCCAGGACTGACAGTAAATAAATATAAATACATATATATATATATATACATATGTATATATAGAGAGATGTATAATAAAGCTAAAGATGGTAACTTTATGAAGCAGTGAAAAATATTGACCTAATATTAACAATATGTGTACTTTGACACGTGAAAGGACTAGAAAATTGTAGTACTAATTAGAAAAGCATTTTCTTATTTTTCCCCCAAGGAAAATTGGTTATAATTCCATTATCTACTTGCGTAAATGATTGTATATATGTGTGAGTGCATGTGTATATGTGAGAGAAAGAGAGACAGAGTGAGAGGCAGAGAGACAGAGACAGACAGAGAGGCTGAGCCGGTGCAGGAGAAAATTGGACTTAATATCTTGGGCTAATTCTTTTAACATAGCATCTAGTTTTTAGAAAGCTATTAGCTTTCTAAGAAATGAAGACAGGTTAAAAATAGAGAATCGATAAGCACCAAATTCAGAGGACAGTTTTATGTGTTTAAATATAATAAGTATCAAGAAGAATGATAGCTTCTCTGTGATTTCAGTTTTTCAATTTTGTTCTTAAACTTTATATCTAAAGCAATACAAACCAATGTACACATGAAATGTCTTTAGAAGTTGTATTGTTTTATGAATGAATGAAAATTTTAGGTTTCAGAATATATGTTAGTCATTTTGAAAATGTTTTTATTTTCTCATCCTTGAAGTTAATATATTTTCCCTATGTTAATTGCTTTGCCTTTTTCTCTTCTGAAACTTCATTCTAATTCATTGCTTATCTTTATGCATGTTCTTGCCTATGCACATTTTACCAAAATTCATTACAAAAAATTAGTATGAACATATTTTAACCATACTGTTAGTTTACTGTGTGAAATAAACTTAGAAGTATGAGTAATAAGCGAGTGTTGTAGGGACTGGGTTGTTTGCCTATATGTCTTTTTCTTACCTGCATGACACCTATAGCAATGTCATCTCATGGTTTTTGTGTTCATAATGCCATTAAATTTTAATCACCCCTGCGTAGCAATTTTTCTCCTGTTAGAATAATGAAAGCTGAAAAGACATAGTGACTTGTGCCTGGATGTTTCTGATTCAATGAGAATTGCAGTGTCAGAAAAAAAGGATAAAAGTTGGAAATTATTGCTTCCTGCGTTTTTCTGCACACATGGTGCCTATATTGATTCAATCAGGACAAATACCATCCATTGTCGTGTCTCAGACAGTTTTTTCCTTTGCAACTAGGATTAGGCGTGAATCCTGCATATCACATTTCTTCATGTTCATTAAAACATTTTAAACACTCCCTCCCTGCAGCAACAAACAAGGAAAAGTGATAGATGAGAGAGTTCTTATGTCACTTTCACAATTTTCTCCAGTTCATGGAAGAGCAGGACTCTCATTTAGAATTGAGTCAAAGGAAAAAAAAACATGACATTTAAAATACGATGCAAAATCAATGTTAATAAAATCTTTCAAAAAAAGAGAAAGCTCCCAGATCTACTCATTTTGCTTTTTAACTCAAATAGATCTGAATAGAGCCCAGGCTCCAAGTTTCCACAGCTGACAAAAGAAGGCAATAGAAATGAACTCATACAGTGGATACACATTCAGGTTTGCATTTTATCCACTCAGCATAATTCTCTGAAATTTTATCCAAATGCATGTTCCTATTCATTGGACAACAATATCCCACAGACTGGATGAAGACAGTTTTTTCTTTATTTATTCATCCAGTGAGTTATCTGTCTTCCCAGATTTGCCAAATAAAAATAAAGCAGGAATAAATATTTACCTACAGGCTTTTGTGTGAATGCAAGTTTTCACTATTCTGAGATATTGATAGTTGACAATTTGTGGTTCTATGGGAAATATTTGTTTATCTGTCAAGGAATTAGAAAGTTGTTTTCCCAAGTGACTACATACATTGACATTAGCATGCATAGAGGTTTTCCCACATTTTTGTCAATAGTTGATGTTGTCACAATATTTTATTTTCAGCTATTCTGACAGGTGTAATGTGATAATTCACTGAGGTCTTAATTACATGTCCTAACTTATGAATTGCTGTGTTTATTGTCCAGCCACATGTCATCTTTGGCAAAATTGTGTGTGTGTGTGCGTGTGTGTGTGTGTGTGTGTGTATGTCTGAGAGAGTGAAAGAGACAGAGACACAGATGGAGACAGACAGAGGTAAAGTCACAGACACACACAAAGAACAGGTTATTCTTCATTATGTGTGTGGTATTTTTCCTTCTCTTGCTTTCTTGTACTGGTTAGAATAGCCAGAACTATATTGCATAAGAATGATGAAGGAAGACATGGGATTTTGTGTCTCATTCCCCCCAACCCTCCCAGCACTGGGGTTTGAACTCAGGACTTCATGCTTGCTAAGCAAATCCTCTGCCATTTTAGCACAGCCTCCAGCCCCTCTTGCTACATTGTTTTTATGCATTTGAACTAAGATTTGCTGTATGCCCACGTCAGTCTGGACTGTCATTGTCCTAGTTGTGATCCGTCCTGTCACCGAGGATGACAGGCAGATGGCACTCCACCCAACCATTGGTTGAGATGGAAGCTCAAGAACTTTTCTGTACCTGGGTTTGCCTCAAAAAAACCAAAACAAAACAAAACAGCCCTCCCATCTGTTTTGCAATTAACATTAAGAGGACAGGTTTCAGCTTCTCACCAAATATTCATCATGAAAATGAAGAAAGGTTGGTTTCTGTTGCTATTTTTCTAGGGTCTTAAATTATGCCAATGTACTGACGTTTTTTCAAATGTTTATTACATGTTGTTGGTGTAATTGAGCAACTTTTCATTTTTAGTCTGTTAATATGCACTTTTTCATCGACTGATTTTTCAAACATTGAATCAACTTATGCTTAGAATATGTCCACTTGGTACTTGGTATGTAATTTGTTTCTTTTTATTTTTTGCCAGTGGTGGGGCTTGAATTCAGGGCCCGAGCACTGTCCTTGGACTTTTCTCAAGGCTAGTGCTCTACCACTTGAGCCACAGCACCACTTCCAGCTTTTTTTTTCTGTATGTGTGGTACCAAGGAGTCAAACCCGGGCCTTCATGCATGCTAGGCAAGCACTCTCCCACTAGGCCAAACTCCCGGCCTAATACTAAACTTGATTCCCTAATGTCTTAGACATTTATATTTATACTCATGGAAGATATTGAATTCTCCCATTCTTTATCATATTATCTTCATCTGCTTGTTATGACGAGGGTACCAGCCTCATGGAGTCAACTGAAAAATCTATTTTGGGAGTGAGGTATCTTTTAATTTTCTCATATTAATTAAAAAACATTATGTGATTTTAAAACATTTATCTCAGAATAAATAAGTGTGTGTGTGTTTGTGTGTGTGTGTGTGTGTGTGTGTGTTTAGTAATAGTGATCCTATTTCTGAATATAATTTGTAGGGTAAATTAGTGAGGAGCTTGTGGCTTGAATTATTTAAAAAATATCTGTAGGGTATGGAAATTATTAAATGTGATCCTTTACTATTTGTTTTGGTATAAGGGTGACATTTATTATTGGCTTCCAGCAATAGAGAACTACCCTATAACAACTTTGGTGATACAAACTTTATTAAACTGGAATACATCACTACTCAGAAGGCCTTGAAATGGTTCAGACAGAAACAAGCTAAGTAAGATAAAGCAGGAATCCCCCTGGAAATGTGTTCTCTGATTTCTTGCATTTGGCCCTGAACTTTTCACTGCAGCAGGCAAGCAGAATTCTCTCAGGGTAGATGTTCAGACAACAGCTGGATGTCTTTGTATAAGTTGGATCTTTTTGCAGGAGACAGTGACACGATTAGCTGTCACAGTTTGGAATGTGAGCAATAAACACTATCTCTATAGCTTCTTAAAATGTTATAAATTATTAATTAAAGCATTTATATGATTCTTACAATAATCTTTGACATTTCCTAGCTGAATAATTGATTTAAAACCCTGTGTATGTCTCTGTTTTTCAGGAAGAATTTCCCTTTTCTATATACTTTATATTCTCTTCATAGTCTCCTACTACCTCACCCCTAGGGTAGTGTCCTGTCTTGTTTTGTTCTGAGGTAATTTTATTTTCTCATATTATAATTTTATTTGTTATTCTTCATGAAAAAGTCTATGTGGTTGTTAAAGTGATTCACTATCTATGAAGACTTGGTCCCATATAATAAATATACTAACAATGTTTATATTAGTCTAATGTGTTCTGAACAAATTCTCTAGCGTACATTCCACAGACTCCTGCTCATGAAATATTCCACAGCCATTACAAGAAGAAAGAGTGTTAAAAACTGAATACTAATGTTAGCACTAACTGTGCATTGGGAATATAAGGTGAATATAAAAAATCATTCCTATGTGTCTAATATAAAAATTCCTAGTTACACAGGTAGACAGTTTTTCTTGTATAGGATTCAAATATTTTATTTTCACAAATATTGTTCTTAAGCTTATGTGTGATCTGGGGAAGATAAAGTATGTTTGTAAACATTGAAATGTGTAATATGTAATAGTGCTAAAGATGAAAGAAAATTATTGAACATAGTTTTTAAAATTTTATTGTCAGAGTAATGTATAGAGGGGTTACAGTTACATTTGCCAGGTAGTGGGTGCATTACTTCTTGCACATTGATACCCCTTCCCATGTTTGAACATAGTTTTGTTTTGTTTTTTAACACCCTGACCATTGGGTCAATTAACAGACATTCTGTCTCACTGTGTTTAACCAAAAATGAAGAAGAACATTAGATAGCTTTAAAGACAGGAAGAAAAGAGCAAAAAAGAAAAAAAGTGTTAGCAGAAGATGCTATCATTGCACTAAGAGGATGAAATTGAGCTTATATTCAATTACTTAAAAAAAAGAATCTCTGCAATATACATGCTCTTGTATTCAAAGGTAAGTCAAAGTATTTCCTTACAAATCCAGTGTTTACAGAATGGGTTTCATTGCCTGGTTTTATAATCCAATCTATTATAATTGAGATGAAAGAGATTATAAAGTTGATTCTTTGGTGAGCCACCAATTCATTACTCAGGGAGTAGGCTCAAGAACTGACTAATAAAACTCATCAGCCTAAAAAGTTTCTGCCCAACGAAGTAAGCAACTGTCAAATTTATAATATACCATATACAATGAAAGAATTTTTTGAGATACTCAGCAAAAAATTAATATCTAGCGTATGTAAAGAGCAAAACTTATATACTAAAAGAACAAATAATTCAGTCAATTAATTTGAACATGAATTGAACAGGCAGTTCTCAAAAGAAGTTCAGAGAGCTAAAAATACATGAAGAAATGCTCAAAGTTCTTGGATATAAGGTATATACATCTCACCCCATCAGAATGACTATTATCAAGAAAACAGAATACAATATTGACACATTTGAGAGACTTGGAAGTGGCCCTTTTATACAGTTGGTGAGACTATAAACTAGTGCAACCACCATGGAAACTAGTATGCTGTTTTCTATAAAAACTGAAATGAGGCCTCCTACATGACCTGACTGGTGGCATATGCTCAAAGAAATGTACCAACATATAGAGACATCTATCTGCCATTTTAACATAGACTATTCACAATAGCTGAGCTGGGTGCTCCATAATGTATAAAATACAAAAGATAAAAATATAAAAAATTGTAAAAATGAGCCAGATGCAGTGACTCACGCCTGTAATTCTAGCTACTCAGGAGTCTAAGATCTGAGGATCCCAGTTCAAAGCCAGCCCAAGCACTGAAGACTGTTAGACTCTTATATCTAACTAGATAAGCAGCAGCGGTGCTGTGACTGAAGGGGTAGGGCAGTAGCCTTGAGCTGAAGAGTTCAGGGACAGCACCCAGGCCCAGAGTTCAAGTCCCAAGGCCAACAAAGAAAAAGAAAAGGTAAAAATGTGGTATGTTGTACATAATGGCATACTATTCGGTGAAAGAGTAGGATGATATTATGTTATCAGATGGAACCAAAGCCCATGCTAAGCATGATAATCCAGACTCAGAAATAAAAACACCCTAAGTTTTCATTCATGTGTATATTCTGGACTATACAGGAGACAAAAAGAAGAAGGTATGGAAAAGGAGACAATGACAAGGAATGAAAATGGAAGTAAATTTTATTTACATCCATATGTATATATATATATGTATATATATGGAAGTACATGAAATAAAGATATGTGAGTCCATCTGGAAGTAGTTTAAACCCACCAAAAAGTTTTAAAGGAAAAGGGTTAAGAAAGTAATATAGAATATAAATGAGGTAAATTTGATCAAACTACAGTATATGTATGTAAATATTAAAGTGAAAGCCTTTTATAAGATTAATCTATATGAATGAAATATTTCTAAAATTACACTCCCTGGCATTTCATGTTTATTATATATCAATGAGATAAAAACAAATAAAATATTAAAAAGGAAGTCTTTAGGCAATGAGTTAGGCCTAGAAATTCTACATAATGAAATAACTTTTAAGTCACAAGAAATATCAAAATGGACTTGTTAAATAGGTACACTAATTTATTTTTAACATTTTGCTTCTTAGTTTTCCTTGGGGAAATTTTGTGATTTCCCACAAAATACAAAACAACAATAATAAAAATATGCAGGTATCTGAGGATTTGTGGGAGCAGATAACTATTGAATATTAAATGGGGATACAAAGGAGTCAACTGGGACAAAATATGGAGTAGGAAATTCTGGAATAATCTTTTGGGAGCTGGAACATAATGACTTTATTTGAAAGAAAGTAGAGACTGAAGGGCGATCTTGACTAAGATGAGAATGTGGAGGTAGGTAAAAGCAAGGCTATTAAATCTTGAAGGGCAATTAAAATTTTACTTTAATTCTAGGATCCATAGAAAGTATTTTCTAACTTACAAGAGAGTGACATTTTGAAATAACTTCTATGTAGGTGTTACATTAAAAAAAGTCATCAAGAAAAACCAAGACAGAGGGAGGTCAAATAAGACATTAATTACGTTTTCAACAGTGGTGATCATAGGTAAAACATGGAAAAGAATGAGCAGCTCTTGGAGTCAGTTTAGGAGTTAGAATTGGCAGGGTAATAGGAGCATGGCAAGTCAAGGAAGCTGTAGACTGATTGTTATTTCTTAGGTAAAGGGACAAGAGAGAGAATAAATGGTCATACGACCGAACACTGAGAATTCTGACATGAGTATTCTGGCAATGGAAGAAAATCTGGCAAGGGAAACTTAAAGGATTGCCCAAGTTAAACTATGAAATCGATAAGAAAGGGAGGAAAACAAGATGAGGGTGGGAATGGGGGGGGAGGGCAATGGGGACCAACACATGAGAAAGGGTATCAATGTATATGAAGTAATGCACCTTCCATCTGGCGAATGTAATGTAACCTTTCTATTAATTACAATAAAAATATATGGAAAAAAAGAAAAATCAGTCTCTATATCTCAGGAGAGAGGGCTCACCAGTGTGTTTATGGAAGATCTATTGGCATCATAGTGTAAACTCCATTTCTGATTTAGTAATAGGTTATTTGTTGCAGAAAAGAAAAAGCCCAGACTGAATGGACTGAGGAGTAAATCTTAAGTGAAAAAAGATACACAAATGTAGATAATCTCTTTAAATGATTGAGCATTAGAAGTTTGAAATAAAAGTCAACCAAGAGATGGAAACAAGAGGAATTTTTTATTTTTGCTTCCCCCGCCGCATTTGTTGCTGTTTTTGTTTTCTGTACAGTTTGTCTTGAATTTAAGTTCATCTTTTTGGGAGAGGGTAAGGAGGAACACAGAAATGGTGGGACAAAGGAGGAACAAATGTAGCAGTGACACTAAGTAGACATTAAGTTGAAAATGAACTATATACCTTGTGCGAGAGGAGTCAGGTGGGAAAAATAGGGAGTCAGTGAAGGAAGAAGTGACACTGTTCAAAAAGAAACATACTCATTACCTTACTTAAGTAACTGTAACCCCTCTGTACATCACCTTTACAGCAACAGTCACAAAGTACAATTTGCGGTATGAGATTCAGCTTTGTCTTTTATCCCAAAACTTGCTCCTTTCTATTTACTGTAGTAATTTCACAATTATCAAACTATTTATCTTCAGAATTTTCTTTTGTCTTTGAATACTACCACTTCTAATCTAATCTATAGAAGGGAAAACCTTCTTTCTTAAGCTCTTGATGTCAGTCTGGGCATTTGGTGTTGAACCAGAAGTGTAATTTTAATTAACAATATCATATTTCTTAAGAGATTCAATCACAGATTGTGATACTACCACTTACTTTATGTATTTCAATTTATGTCGATGCCATTAATCAATTCAGCAGTAACTTCTGTGTCTCATAAAAGAACTAAGTACTGGTTATGTTTACCTACACACTAAGGACATCATTAGGACTCAATCACAGGATAATGAAAAATCTGTATTGGCAAGCTTTTAAAAGGTTCTGAAGAACTGTTTCTGTGCTATTGAACTAGAAGTCAGAGCTTTCTCTCTGTCTCTCTCTGTCTTTGTCTGTCTGTCTGTCTGTCTCTCTCTCTCTCTCTCTCTCTCTCTCTCTCTCTTTCTCTCTCTCTCTCTGCTTATACTGTGCTTGAATTCGGGGTCTGGTACCCTTCTTTAGTTTTGTTGATTTAGGCTGGTACTTTACAATTCTGACTACACCTTCACTTTCAGTTGGTTAATTAGAGATAAAAAATCTCACACTTTTTTTTTCTGTTGGTCGTGGGGCTAGAATTCTGGGCCTGGGCACTGTCCCTGAGCTCTTCAGCTTTTGGGTACAGCCCTATCCCCTGAGCCACAGTGCCACTTCCAGTTTTCTATTGGTTAATTGGAGATGAGTCACATAGACTTTAGCCCCAGCTGACTTTAAATTGTGATCTCAGATCTCAATCTATTGAATAGCTAAGATTATACCTGTAAGCCCCAGTGACTGACCATAGAGATTGTTCTTGAACTATTACTATAGTTCTGTATTTGTATTGTTCCATGAGTTTTGAGTTTCAGTATTTCCTTAATAACTTCTTCAGACTATTTTTTGTTTCTATTTTCAGAGAAAAATCCTTTTTTTACTGATTAAAGCATTGTCTGAGATGAAGTAAACAAACTCTCAAAATGAGAAGAGGAAAAATATGCTTTCATTGAAATTTTAAGAGTTGAGGATTCCAAATTCATCATACTTGCTTTTTTTTTTTTGCCAGTCCTGGGCTTGAGCTCAGGACCTGAGCACTGTCCTTGGGCATTTCTCAATGCTAGCACTCCACCACTTGAGCCTAAGCACCACTTCCCTCTTTTTTCTATGTATATAATACCAAGGAATCGAACCCCGGTCTTCAGGCATGCTAGGCAAGCAGTCTACCAGTAGGCCAAACTCCCAGGCCCTGCTTTGTAATTTTTAACTGAGAAATCTGTTAGATAATTGAATTCTAACCATTTTCCAATTGTCATCATTTTTTAAAATTTCATATAAAATTCTGGCTGCCATTTTTACTGTGCTTTGGCTTGAATTATATACAAAATCAATGCTATTAAATATCAGCATTGGTTCAGTGAACACAACCATGCACCAGATTATGTGCCAAGCCACGTTACAGTCTCATAAGTGTAATTGAATGGGTTAGTGTCCATAAAGTGAAATAGACTTTAAACACATTGATTCAATTAGGGTTACGTGTGCTTGAATATGGGTAAATGTGTGGCTTATATCAAGGGCTTTAGAGGAGACAGACAAGGAGGATGCAGAGTGGATGGAAGGAGAAATAGTGAGATTTCAGAGAAATGGCAATCTTTCAGAAGAATCTTTGTAAGTATTCCTGATTTCTGCTGTTGGAAGGCCTCAGAAATGTGAATGTCTCCATTCAGCCAAGAGAAGAGAGTCTTCTCTGAAGAAGAAATAAAAATGGCCTATAGACACATGAAGAAATGCTCAACATCTCTGGCCATAAAAGAAATACATATCAAAACAACTCTTAAGATTCCACCTCACTCCAGTCAGAATGGCCAGAATCAAGAAATCTAATAACAACAGATGCTGGAGGGGATGTGGCCAGGAGGGATCACTACTACACTGTTGGTGGGAGTGCAAATTCATTCAACCACTATGGAAAGCAGTATGGTAATTCCTCAAAAGACTAAACATGGAGCTCCCCTATGACTCAGCAATTTCACTACTTGGCATTTACCCAATCATCCAGAAACAAGGGCATACTAAATCCACCAGCACAACGATGTTCATTGCAGCACCATTTACCATAGCAAAGATATGGAACCAACACAGATGTCCCTCAATTGATGAGTGGATCAACAAGATGTGGTATTTATACACAATGGAATTCTATGCTGCTGTCATAAAGAATGACTTCACCCCATTTGTAGGGAAAGGAAAGACTTAGAAAAAATCATATTAAGTGAAGTAAGCCAGACTCAAAGGAACATAGGCTCAATGGTTTGCCTCATTTGTCACAATCAGAGAAACCTTGGGCTCTCCTAGCAGAGATTTGCAATAGAGCAAAACCTAGATACATAAGGCCATATAGAATGATGCTAAATTAAAGGACTTCCAGGATACAAAAGCCATATAACGAGTGATTGTTGTCCTTAATGTACTATGTTGTCTCTCATCTCTTTTGCTCTCCCTTGATTATCTCATATTGTTACAGTATTTCACCTGGTTGTCTGATATATTGGATATATGTGTATTTGGTTATTTGAAGTTGGATAGGGAAGGGAGGAAAACAAGATGAGGGTCGGGGGTGTGGGGAGGGAAATGGGGACCAAAACATGAGAAAGGGTATCAATGTATGTGTAGTAATGCACCTTCTATCCGGTGAATATAATATAACCCTTCTATTAATTACAATAAAAATATATGAAAAAATATTTTTTTAAAAGAAACCCAGAAGGAGAACAGCATCTTGTTTGGTTCAATCACCATGTGTTATTCAATGCCTGGACCCTGTGATTGGTATCATAACACATGATAGCCACACCTACAAAGAGGCTAAAGCCTCTTTCAATGAAAAATTCATTGGGAATCATAGTCAATGGGAAGCTTTCCAGGCATTTTATTCAGAGAAATGTTATGATAAGATTTAAAACTTTTAGGTATTGACCAAGCAAGTATTTAAGGTATGTGAAGGCTGGAGAGTAGCTAAGGTTTCCCAATAGAGCTGTGTAGGATGGTAATATGGCTTATGGTAGCCATAGATTGAGAGAGACATGACAGAGATGAGTTTAGGAGGCTTCACAGATCCTAACTTATTTGGCCCAGGAGAATTCCAAATGTCTGGATGCCTTTCTATTCTTTCCAAAGGAAACCCAAGGGAAGGAATAGTTATTTTAGGTGGGTAGAGAGACTGTATCAATTTTTGTGCCTGTTTATTACAAGATGTTTTAATGAAGTAGGATTCAGTAGAAATTGAAGCTTAGGAGAAACGTGAATGATGACATGTTTTACTTTGGAAAGAGATGGGAAAATAATTTAAAGAAATGATTAATGTCCATAAAAAATACTGGTTGGTAGATTCAATCAAGGAAACAATGACTTTAAGGTTAGAAATTAGGTATCAGTCAGTCAGGCAGTTCCACCTGGCATTCAAGAGTATATAGACAGATGCAGAGGAATGCATGGAGAGATTGAGTGTTCACTGTGGCAAGCACTATTTTAAGGGGCATTGGCTTATGTATTCCTCATGGGAAGCATGGGGAGCACACACTATTATTTTACAGACGAGAAGACTCTGTTTTGGCTTGAATATAAAGTTCCATCCCAAGGGGGTTTATATGCTAGCAATGTCCCCAGGTTGTGGCACTTCTTTGAGAGATTCAGAAAACTTTGGAAGGTGGGAGGGACCTAATTGAAGAAAGCAGATCATGAGAGTGGTTATTGGGGATGTAGCACCCATTCTCTCTCTTTCTCTTTATCTCTTTCCTTTTTGTCTCTCTTTGTCTCTTTATGTCTCTATGTCTTTCTCAGTCACATATTCCTGTCCTCATCACTCACCACCATTATTTTCTCCTGGATCACAGGCCTAAGAATCTGGATGCAAACAACCACAAGACTGAAATTTCTGAAATCATGAGTCAAAGATTTCCTCCTTTGAGCTCTTTGCATTTTTGATGACAGCCTTGCAGTAGCGATTGATACAGTAAAGCACAAACTGTCAAGAAACTGTTCAACATTACTCCGCTAGGATCAGAGTTTGGATTTGAATTGTCTGTAAGATCTAATTGTTGTTTTAATGTACTATGTTATTTCTTTTCTCTTTTGTTGTCCCTTGGTTATTCTCATTCGGTTACAGTATCTTTCCTTATTATCTTGCATACTGTATATATGATTATTATTTATTTATTTGAAATAGGAAAGGAAAAGGAGAAAAACAAGATGAGGGGAGGGAGTAGGGGGAGGGAAATAGGGACAAAAACATGAGAAGGGGGTATCAATGTGTGTGAAGTAATGTACCTTCTATCTGGTGAATATAACTATAACTCTTCTATTAATTACAATAAAAAAGATCTAATTTCAGAGTCTGTAGCCTTAATTGTCAGATAGCACTAGTTCTTCAGTGTCTGACTCCATGTTGTATGGGAAGAAATATCCTAGAGATAAAAAGTGGTAACAAAGATAGTGGTAACATGCAGTGTTTTGCTATTTCAATCCAGATAATGAAAAATGATCATCACATCCATGTAAGTCACCCTCTCTTAAAATTCAGTTTTTCTATGAAAGGAACATTCTCCTAGCCATACTGACTAACATGGAGCCTCTTTGATTCATTGCTTCCCCACATTTTTTTTGCCAGTCCTGGAGCTTGTACTCAGTGACTGAGCATTGTCCTTGGGTTTTCTCAAGGTTAGAGCTCTACCACTTGAGCCAGAGCACCATTTCTGGCTTTTATCTATATATGTGGTACCAAGGAAGCGAACCCAGGCCTTTGTGCCTGCTAGGCAAGCACTCCACTTAGTAGGCCAAACTCCCAGTCCTCCTTCACCACATTTGATGAACTTAGTCCAATCAATCTTTCTTACATCTGGCTTCTAGAGACGGATTCTGTTCTTAAATTCACACCATCATTATCTGTAGCATGGGCCATTCTGTTAGCCTCGAAATATTCCTGTAGCCTTCTACTTCTCTCTGCTTTATATTTCTCATATTACTACTTTCTAAAGTACTGCTCAAAACCCATTATCTCCAAGAAATCTTTTATGACTCTTGTATAAATAAGGCCTTACCGGCAGAGACTAGCTCTTATTTTTTACTTATTTATTTTGCCTTGTAGTCTCACAGTTACTTTTCCCATAATAAATGCTTAATAAGCTTTTAGTGAACAGGCAGACCTATGGGTGGGATATCTTTCTCTCCTGTCAGAAAATTCTGAAAGTTTTATAATTTCTGACGAGGCTTATTGATATAAAAATATACATTGGTGATATTTTGAAAGGTCTCTTATACAAAGTTTTATTTCTATGATGAAAGGTTTTGTTTGTCTTACTAAAAATCTACTATATAGTTTTTTCATTATAAGCTATGTGTTGGCTGGGGAAACTGCTAAGTTATATTTTGAAAGTGAGGATGAACTTTTCTTTGTTGTCCTTTATGGACTAGAGACCTAATAGAAGTCAAAGCCAGATGACAGAAGATATCCATTCAATTTGGTTTGAAATAACATTGAGAGCTCTGATGGCCCCAAGCCCAGAGATGAACATACAAATCTATAAACAGATGATTTCTGAAGACATTAAAATATCACATCCATCTCAGGTGAAAAAACAACACATGTCCTAGGGAAAAATAAAAATTAAACCATAAAACATGTCTGAAATGGATTAAACCATAAGGAGATCAGAAATAGACAGCACTGTCATATACTCTCATAGGATGTAATATATGTGTTTAGAAAAGTCTAAATCCATAAAAACATTTCCCTTGTACTTTGATTTCATTTTTGTAGATTTTCAAACACACATATTTATATATAGGTATATACACATAGACATATAGAGAGTGATATATGTATGTCTATATACACAGATAGCTAGCTAGCTAACTAGCTAGATAGTATAGAAATGAATTACAAAGCTCTTCCTATCTCATAGCTGTAATGGCCTTTCAGATATAATTTAGAAAATATTAATTTAGAAAATTTCCAAATTTAAAATGACTAAACACAACAATGCAGAATTCCAGTGGAAGAATCCTGAAGCCAACTGTCTCTGAGTCCTGTTAGGCAGTTAGTAGACTTATACACTCTGTAGCTATGCTCTTGATGCAATCTGTATTTCAGGATATGGGAGAATCTAAGTGAGATTTTTTTTTCAAAAACACCAGGCCCAATGTGTGTAATTACTTTCTATTCTCTGAAATATTTATTACTAAGATGAATTCTTAAGATGACAAGAAGGCGCTAAAGCAACAAAACTTTCCTTTTCCTGTTCCAGTAATCTAACACTTAGAGAAAGTCTAACATTGGAATTTCAAACTATAAAGACATCTTTTTACAAGCAAAAGGGTCATCACACACACAAAAAAAAACTTTTCTTCTCTTGCAATGAAATATGGCTTTCACTCTTGCTATTTTTAAGAGCCTACATGAGAATATCTTAGCATAGATATGAATCTATGCAAGTATATAGTATGTGCATAGGTATTTACACATGCAAATGCACACAAGAATATCAGTGGTATGTGGAGAGCAGAAAGGTGTTTCTAAAAATGGGTTTTGAAATTCTAGGTTGCTTTAAATTTCTAACCTGCAGTGATATGACAATTGTGTTAGCAATGATCAAGTCTGTCTTTTTTGTATTCCATAACTTCCATCCATTTTTCTCCTTATTGGCCCTAAATTGTGAATCACCATTGCTGTATACAAGACTGCATTACCCAAGTGTTCAATGTACAAGTATGCTCTATCCACTTGCAAGCATCCTGTATTTCTTTTCTAAGTTGCAAGAAAGTGCTTATCTGAAGATGAATTTCCATTCAGCTGGAAATGCTTCGCTGTTTCTCACTTTGCTCATTAGCAGGCAGAGATTGGCAAGTTCCCCTCCAGACAGGGCATCATCTTCTATTTGTAGTTTTTAGAAGCACCCAATAAAGCATAGCCAAAGGGAATATATAAATATGTTTTGAAATGCAATAAATTCATAAGCCATGCTACTCACTAAGGCCTGTGGGAACATATACATCATAAAAAAGCACTGTAAAACTAGAAATATTTCAAGCAGTTAGCAAGGGCTGAGAGCACACAGTTGAAAGCCTGGTTAGAGATGGGCAATGTATGAGGCCCTACTTAAAGCTGGTGCCAGGTCTTTGGACTAGTTGGTTTTCAGAAGCAAATAAAATCCACAGCCCCAGCTGACACCATGAGCTCCTTTATTTTAGGTCACAGAGACACTAGAAATGAACTTAAATTCAAATTTGGGCTTTGTTATCACTTTTCTGGATGTTACTCACTCCTGGATGTTGGTTTCCTACCTGCACAAGAGAGGAAGAAGAAAGAATCTGTCCAGGGAGATGTGATGTGGCTCAGAGTGATCGTCCTTAGTACTGCCTGTCAATCATTATCTGTCAATCCGGAGCACCATATTCACTTGCTCATAATACTTACCATACTAATATTTGCTTTTTTATTTGTTGACTGCCACATCGTCTTCTTCTATTTCTTCGTTTCCTTCTCATTCTCATTCTCCTTCTCCTTGCTCTTTCTCTTCTTTTCTTTTTGGTACCCATCCTGGGGATAAGCTCATAGTCCAGGCACTGATCTTGAGCTTTTATGCTTAAGGCCAGTGTTCCCATTACATGAGCTAGAGCTTCGCTTCCAACTTTTTAGTGATTAATTGGAGATAAGACCCTCATAGACTGTAGTGTTCTGCTGGCTTTGAACGGTCACCCTTATATCTCAGCCCCCTGTATAGCTACAATTACAGGGAAAGCCATGGGCCCTGGGCTTTTAAACTTCTTAAATTGGTTGTTGAAATGATTTATTTTCAATACTTCTTTTCCCCTCATCTGAGTGTTTTAGGCTTCAGTTGTTTTCTACAAGCTTTGATTTGTAACATTTCACTTATCATTTAACACGGGTTTTTTTAAATCTCTATTATCATTAATCCCTTGATTTGTTACATATTTAGAAACATGTCACTGTGGAGAAAACTTTGTCAGTTACAATTATCTTTTTATTATCAATTGTAACTACATTTTGGTTAATGAATGTTCAGCATAAAAAGTACTTAAAATTTGGTAGAATTATTAAGTTTATTTTTCTCTTAGTCACATTTATTTTTGGTCATTTATGTAGTATTTTCCATTGTGTCATTATTAATTTGAAAGTTACGTACTTTCAGTGCATTATTCTGGTATTGTTACAATATGCTTTAATCTGTACTTTTAGTTGTATTTCTAAAATTTTTGTATACATTTAACAAAATCTAAATTAATTATTCTCTTTATACTTTGACCAAATACAACAAATTTCTCAGAAAATGAGAAACTCCTCTAGTTTGCATGTTTTTGAAAGTACTTATTGATTTTTTGGCTATACAAATTATCTATTAATTTAGAATTTTAAAATTTTGTTGCATGTGGGTGTTCTGTATTATGTGTTACATTATCAACTACGAATAAAGAAATCTTGATGCCATTTTGCCATCTTCTGCATTGTTTCATTTTTTTAGACAAATTAGTACTTACTCTGAAACCTATTACGATGCTAAGCCTAATAAAATTTAGTCCATTTTTGCTAATTAAAAATCATCTTTTTGTTTGGTAGATGCCCAGGATTATGATTTCTACCCACAAGTATGTGATGAACTTTTTCTGTTCAAATATTCTGGAAAAAGACATATGCCCTTCAAGTGATTTCATTATGTTTAGTTTATTTTTTATGCATCATCATTTCTGGAATAGTTCTTTTACACTAGAAGAAATGTTATATGTTTTATAGAGAAGCTGTATTCTCCTCACCTTTCTCAGCCCCTAGAAAATACTATCTATATACTATCTCTATTGATTTGCCTAGTCTGAAGTTCATATCAATAGAATAACAAAGTATGTGACTTTTGGTGTCTGGCTTCTTTAATTTATCATATTATCAAGTGTTAGTTTATCACAGAATTAATTCCTTTCTATTAATTACTAGCTATCCAATGAACATTCTTCATTTTATTCTTGCATTCACTAGCAGATAAACCTTTAGCTTATTTTTATTTTCATCTTTTTGCTGTTATAAATTATACTTCCTTGTCTATTAAATATATAAAGAAGATTCGAAAGATTGAAAGGGTAATGTGTTTTGAGGACCTGGCAAACTTCTTTTCCACGATGTCTATACCATTTACATTCCTGCAGCAGCATAGGAAAATTTCAATTTTGTCCACATTTTTTTCAGTAATTGCTACTTTTTTTCCTCTCTCTAATCACCATCCTAATGGGTGTGAATTGGCATCTTACTGTGTTTTTAATTTGAAAAATCTCTAATTATTAATCATACTTAGAAGCTTTTTGTGTGATTGTTAGACATTTGCATATCTTTGGAGAAATGTCCATTACAAGCTCTGCTTACTTTTTTCTTAGTAAGGTTGGTTGTACAAAGCAGATTTCAGTGACTGTGATATTTCAGTACATGTACACATGTATCCTGATTAATCTTTCCCCTCTGTCTCTCTCCTTCTCAGTTTCACTTCTTTAAACAATTTCCTGGATAAAAACATTGTTTGTATCCATGCAAATAAATGACTGGGTCCATACATATCCTCATTCACCTTCTTCCTTATCTCCTCTCTCCCTTTACTGGAACTTCCTGCAGTTTTTTGTTTTCTTTTCCTTTTGGTCCTCACTGACAGAACTTAGAAATATTCTATAGAACTGCTCCCTGTGAGAATCTCTATTCCAAACTGGCCCTAAATATTTTCTGCCTTCAAACTTAGGCAAAAGTATATGTTTGGGGCCGGGAGTTTGGCCTAGTGGTAGAGTGCTTGCCTAGCATGCACGAAGACCCGGGTTCGATTCCTCGGTACCACATAATAGAAAAAAGCCGGAAATGGTGCTGAGGTTCAAGTGATAGAGCTCTAGCCTTGAGAAAGTCCAAGAATAGTGCTGAGGTCCTGAGCTCAAACCCAGGACTGGCAAAAAAAAAGTATGTGTTATATAATATTAATTCTCCAAAATCCAGAACAACATGGCGCCACAAATGGAAAATTCACATTATGATCATTTGTTTTATTCATTCATAAAATGAGTAAGAATACTATGTAAAATCAAACTGTGTGTATAAGAAGTATACTGGGGAAAAAGAACATATACTTAGGTTTATTTCACCCTTAGATAGTTCTTACATATATGTAAATATTCCAGAAACTGAACAGTGTGAAATCTGGGACATTCCAATGGTGAACAGTTTGAATAGTATATTCAACCTCAAAGAAGTTAACATCTTACCCTGAAATAGAAAAAAAAAAAACCATCAACCACAAAACCAGCAAACAAAAACCCCAGATCCAAGCCAAAAAACAAGAAAAAAAAACAGCAAAACAATTAAGAAAACATACTTCCCTGTGAGCCTAGTCTCACATTACTATATTACCCTTAAGGGTATGGACAAACTGAGCATTTTAGTGTTATCCCAGCTCAACAATATTGCTCTGACCCCCAAGGCTTAGTGTGAGAAGAACAGACCATTTCCTAAGCCTGAGCTACAGCTTCCTACGATTTCTCTAGAAACCAACTGCCTTAAAAAGAATTCGTATGATGACAAATTGTTTGTTATGTCACTTTCATGAGGTTTCAAGTATCAAGTTTCAGGTACATTCGATACGGGGATGCACTGGCTTGTCAATCATAGATTTTAATTGCTCCCTGTGCTTACTGTGAACTCTGATTCAGTGAAATAGACCCCTCCATTTTGCTATTCTATTGTCTAGAGACGAATGGCTGGTTGGTGGCTGTGACAGAACTGCTTCCAAGTTTCATTTCAGTATTTTGAAGTATGATATATAGGCCAGGTGTGTTGCCTAGAATATTTCAGAAACATTTCTCCAAATATATCAATAATTTAGTAGGAGTCAAGAAACTGAATATCATTTTGGCAAAATAATCAAAATGTATGGAATCCATTCCCTAGTCAGCTAATAGGAGGCAAATATTTCTATCCATATATACACTTTCCTGTTAGCCATTTGTGCATGGATCTAAAAACAGAATTTGAAGAACTGATCCCTAATTCTTTTTTTTTGTCAGTCCTGGGCTTAAGCTCACGGCCTGAGAATTTTTCTCAAGGCTTGAACTCTACCACTTGAGCCTCAGCACCACTTCTGGCTTTTTCTATGTATGTGGTACCGAGGAATCGAACCCTGGTCTTTGTGCATGCTAGGCAAGCACTCTACCACTGGGCCAAACTCCCGACCCCATGATCCCTAAGTTCTATTACCGTTTTTTTCTGCTTAAAAAGTTTCACCAGTCTGTATTTCAAGTTACTTGGTGGTTAAGGAAGTTTTGGCTTTCTATGTAGCATTTTGCACATCTATAAGTGGCTCATATTTTATATAATGTAAGATATACAATGCAGCACACATCTCATTTTAATAAATCTTTCTACAAGAAAGATTAGCTGGATTCATTTCCTATTTATTACATTAAGGATGAAATTGCATTAAAAATTTTGCTGCCTTGTTCACAGATTCATATAGTGCAGAGCAAGTTACAACTAGACCAGTCTTCTATAGCAAAAGTCAAGCAGAAGTGAGATGCTGTCAGAATCTTTGAAGGTCAAATTTGAATCTAAGGAAACGCAGCCATTTACTAGCAATACTGAAAGCAAAGAGCTGAGTAAATCTCAAATTGATGAATATGGCTAAATTGCCAAATGTCTTGATTTGAGAAAACTAACAATTACCATTCTGAAGCAATTGTACTGAAAATTCATTTTACTTAACAAGTCCTCTTCTTTTGCATGACAACAAATGTTTCTAATAGTTATTTCAGTGTTCTTCATGAAAGATATACCCCAAAGTGCATATATAGAAACAGAGGCAAAAGACATACTTTTTCTTTTTGATCAATTTGCTTTCTGTTGTTGGCAAGGCTTGAACTCATAACTGCTCAGTTTGCTTGATGGGTATTGTATGACTTGAACCATGCCTCCAGCTCAGCTTTTCACTAGTTAATTGGACATGGAGTCACATGGGCTTTTCTGCCCTTGATGGCACTGAGCTTCCATCTTCCCAGTTTCAGCCTACTGAGTAGCTAAGAATTCAGTTGTGCACCACTGGCACTGGCTAGAAGACATAATTTTTTTCCACTGCTTCTTTCTGAAATGTCAGGAATTAATCATTTGTAAATTTTACAATCAGAATTACCATTATTTCATTTTCCTTAGCATATATGCTCTAAACAGTTTCTAACTTTTTTTGTAAAAAATTTTTTATCATCAGAAATTATCCTTTACCTAAATGGCTTAGATGGAGGGGGAGGATATTAAACTTGTTGACATAAGTAACATTAATAATCATAGATCGTATTGATTTAGAAATTTTATATAACATGACTGAAATCTGAGGCCACTTTCAAGCATGTGCCTTCTACTGGTCTTCAGAATAGCTCAAAGACAGAGAATGCTGAAACCTCAAAATAACGGAACAGAAAAAAAAATACCATCAAAACCTAGTGCATGACTTGTCCTGCACCTATAGTGACTTTTGGCTTTTAGATGACCAAGAAAAATAGGAAAACTTCAGCAAAGACCTGATGTCGATTTAATGTTGTGTGGCTGACTTAGTCTACTCTAATAAAAAATAATTCTAAAATGGCTCTTGGATTTCTAATGCAGGGAATAAGCTACAAAAATACACACGAGTAAAGATGTCTCTTCAGAAGACCCTCTTCCCGGAGATTAGGAAGCCACAAGCAAGAGAGAAACATTTTTAGCATTGGGCTGTTGAAGCAAATGTGAAAATGAAGTGTCCTTTGGGAAAGAAACTCACCAGTCCTTTCCATAACACCAGCAAAATCTCACTTAAAAAATAATCCCTGGATTTGATGACATTAGAAACTTTAAAAACAGTATCTTAAAAGTTAGGGAAAAAAAGTGAGATTAACATATCCATTAACACAGTATAGAGCCCCATGGTTTATCCCAAAGCTTGGCCTATTTGATTAATTATGAGACCTGACAGGAAACTTAACTGAAATGGACAAGGAACCACAGGAGTGTAATAAGCAGATCATTGGAGACCCTCTGTAGTCTGACAAATGTTAAGTTAGAGAGGAGCAATGGATTTAACTTTAGGTCGTCTCCTATACATAATCACATGCACAAAAGTAGGAAACAATTAAACTAATTTATAAAAAGCTTTGAAAATTAGTAGTTTGACCTTTGTATTTGAGACCAGAAGGGATTGGGGAAACTATAACCTATTACTCTATCTAGTTACAACATTCCTCCTCCCCCACAAGACTTGGGGTTTTAATAATGAAACTAGTGTTTGAATACTAGAATTAAATTAATAAGTAAATTTGTTGTAGATAATAATCAAGTTTCTCAGTCAGGAGCAAAACTAATATAGATAGGATAAGAGTAAAAATAGGAACTTGCTAGATTAGAAGATGTTCTAGATCGGTGTATGCACATGTATACATTTATCTCCTAACATTCTTTAAGAGGCCAGGTGAAACCATGAAAATCCTATGTAATAAAGAGACCACCTAGTGATGAGTTTAGGGTTTCTAAAATCCATGTTCTGATTAGAGAAACAACACTTAGTATTTCAGGCCTGTGACAAAGAAAATCTGAGAAGCCCAGTGTATCCTAAGGTGCCAGAATATATGGTGTCAGAAAGGATGAAAGATGGTAGCATTCTAAAAGAAAATTTTAACTTCCCAAGTTGATCATTTGAACAACATAAAAAGCAGTAGTAATAGCACTTTTTACATCATTCTAACATGTAACAAAGCATTTACAGTAGAGATATAAAAGAGTCATACAGCAGCTAAATGTTAACAAGATGACCAATGTTCACATGCCTAAAAGTAAGATAATTCCATATCATGAACCTCTTGACTGGTTGAATGGAGAAGGACATTACTTTTTTTTGGTATTTTTGCCAAGTGAGTAACCTCCATCCAATTATAGTGGAAAAAAAAAGAAGTAAACTCCAATTAAATTACTACTCTTCAAATATGTCAAGGTCATAGATGTTAGGAATGATTACCAGATTGGAAGAGAATAAGAAATCATGTTAACCTTATCATTTGTTAAATCCAAGATTATATATGGCAGCTGTTTCTAAAAAACGAACAGTATTAAAATAGGTGAAATTTGAATAAAGTCTATAATTTAGCTAATACGATCATACCACTATTTATTCTTGATTTGATAAATATGCTATGGGTATATGTTGGCTTTAGAGCAAGCAAAGTAAAAAGGTATATAGCAATTCTTCCTTCTGTATTTGAAATTTCTCTTTAAGCTATGAGTATTTCAATATTAAGAAGAAAAAGCTTATTTCCAACTCTGTAACAGTATTTACATAACACCCACCATCTCATAAATATTTACATATGTAGAGGACTGGATTTTGCTACTTCTAGATAACTCTTGCCATTAAGTTTGTCACAAGTAGAGGAGGAACTTTTGCATAGATGGGTTATCTTACTTATGTAAGTTATAACCATGAAAGTAATATTTTATCAAAATTATGTGATGATTCTCCTTCAAGCTAAGATAAAAGCCAAGATGAAATAGGAAAGAGTTAGATTTGAGTCTGAAAAATAAACCCTTGAGCTATGATAAATCCAAATACACTTTAAAATTATAGAGGGAACATTGACCATCTCTTGCAGAGAACAGCATAATAATTCTATGTCTTGGCATTGCCTGGTGGGTAACATTTTTTCCCCCAAAAATAGCCTATGATGGAGTTTTGTCATCTGTCTTTATGATACTCAAATGCCACAACTTAGAAGGCTTATAAAGATAGTGGATGTGGTTTAAGATATATACTATCTTGTCATTTTCTATATGGTTCCGGAATAGAGGGGAATATAAACATACCTGTAAATCTTAATTAATTGTTTCAAATTTTTCTCCAGATTTTTGAGAAAGACATTTCCACTTTAACTCTTCTTTCTCACAATACAGTTCGCTATGAACATGTTCACAAAGAAATCGATGATTTGATAATAAGACATTTTATTCTCTGAATCTTTAAAAAATGTTTTACTATAAAATACTGAATATTTCACATTCATATGTATAATTCCCTGGGACATACTTGTACTGACACTGAATGCTAATACAGTGTATTATTTCAGGAAAATATAATAGATCACTTCTCTCCTATCATTCTCTCTTATAGATTGCATTTTCTATTGTATAATTCCCAAGGTTTGTGCACTATAGTAACCCAAAAAGACTCCAAAAAAGTGTGCAGTTTTTAAATGTAGAGGATTCATATTCTATTTATGTACTGGTCACCCTGAGTATGCAGAACACCATGAATCAATTGTTAAAGATGTTTTTATGATTAAACTAGCCCAAAGAGAGAGATCCTCTTCCTGTAAGTGTAACCTAGTATTAGAAAATGCAAGCCTGTCATTTCACCAACTTCTCCTCCCTGCAAAATGAACGGGGACAGAAGTCATGTCACTGGCCTTGTTTGGGCAATAATTGTAATATCTCACAACTGTGCTAGACACATAGCCAATGGTCAACAGAAATTAGTAATTATAGATATCATTGTAGCTAATGGTGATAATCTTTGCATGTTTGTAAATCTTACAAATGATGATACATTTTTAATGTGTTATGTGAGAAATAGGGGAAAGAAAAATACATCAATTTACTTATTATCTCCTTAGAGATATATTTTCCACTTAGGTATTTTTATTCTGAAATGGTGAATAGAATAAAGGGCCAGCACATCTCTCCATTCATACCCTGATCCATCACTCAACTCTCATTCTGTTTTTTCATCTATCATCTTAAGTGCCTTATTCCATGATAATGACATTTTTAGGGTCAGTCTGAAATAATGATAAATACAAGAATCTTAAAGAGTTCTCTGTAAAACATTTTCTCATTGAATAGTAAAATAATAAATATCCTTTTATCAAGCTGAACAAAATTTGACATGAGAAGGGGTATCTAATATGTCATCATTTACTTTCTGATAAGTGAAAAATGATGAGACACCAAAGAAAATAAATTCTATAAAGTATAAGCGAAAAAGTTCAGTTTCGAAGAAGAGCCTTGAATATTTTTAAATGTCTGTCATTAGATTGGTATCACAACACTTGCAATCCATTATCCTGGTGGCCTCATTCATCTTTCCTTCCCCTTTCTGAAATAATATCTCCTGTTTAAATGCAGGCATTAAGAAAACAAGGATATAACATTCCATCAAACATGTGTTGCATGGGTTCGATGTGTCAGATGTGTTAAAGTTACTTTAAAGTAGCTACCTGTCTTCTGAATTGGGCAACAGGAACATTTAATTTTTCTTAAGGTGTGTCCCTTTCTCTATATCATAACCAACCATCTCAAGCCTTAAGCACTGACAGACACTAGCACTTTGTTATTTGATATATGGAGTTGAAAAAAAAAAACATCTGTCACTGATCCACCAAAAGCCTTTAGCCATCACTTTAATTTGGAGATATTTCCTCTTCACTAGTATAGACCCAGTAATTCCAGAGACAAAAAATGTTAATTTGAAAGATTCACATAATGTAACTCTTAGTACTGCTTTACAGGAGCTTTTCATCCAACAAGTTTAGCTCATAAAAGAATGCTTCATTTTCTGTGTGAAAGGACAAACTACAGTCAAGAGAGTGATGTGACTTGGATTTCCTCTGTGGGATGTGATTTAATTCTAGTGGCTCATTGCACCTCCTGAAGAAGATGTAAGACACCTCCTGAAGGAGATGTAAGATGTCTTTTGTCTGAAGAGGAGGCTCAACCATCAAGGCTTCTGTGAAGGAGACAAAGAACCCTTCAGGCACAGAGTGGTCTTCTGTAGTGGTGTCCTTAGTTCCCTCTTCTTTCCTTGTAGAAAATGTCAGTGTACTTTTGGAAGAAAAAGTCCATTTCCACCCCCACCCACACACCCCAGCTCCTTTTTCCAGTACCTTCCTCCCTGATGCTGTTAGGATTTAAGAGCCACAGCTACCAGTGCAATATAGTGTCACTGTGACCTAGGCATTGGGTTGTCAAGATGTCATTTTTGTCATATGACAGCTAATTTTCAGCATCAGTATTCTGTGTGTACTTAACTATACCTGTTGATTACTCGTCTAGAGATCTATGATTGAGTCCATGGGAAACATTTTTATTCCCTATGCCATTCCTGTGTAGAAGCCTATAGGACTGGAATGATTCTGACCGTGACAGAGCAGGGAAGAAAACATATAGGTCAGCTGATGTTGAAAAGTACCTCATTGTTCCAGGCAGACAATCAGCTGAAATCATTCTTCTCTGTGGAGAGCAATGCATTTCGGGTTGAGTTCCTACCTGTTAACTTTCCCTCATTTAGCCTCAAGGATATATGTTACAATCGTTAGCTGTAACTGACTTCCTGTACTGCAGTGGGATTGGAGCACTGGTTGGTAATAGGATGCCAGAGTCCCATACATTGGGCCAGCACTGTGAATCTGAGCATGGAGCTGCAGGTTAGCTTCTGAGCACAAGTTCTTTGAGGAGTCTAGGTCTATGAGTCTGGCTGGGATCCATTTGGTGTTTTGGTGAATGAGAAGAGAGTACACAAAAAATGAGTGATATCAAAACATAGCACCAAGTGAGACCACATGGAAGGGAAGAACAGGATTTAAAAATAGAAGGAGGAGAAGAAAACTTGGAATGAAGGCAATCTCTATATATCCAAGGCCACGGCATGGCTAGGTCTATACCTGCTGAGTGCATGATAGTGGGAAGGAAGTGATGGTAGATAAACTAATAGAATCCCTTTCTATTCTCCCATTTCACCTCTCACCATCACTCTTCAAGAGAGTGAAGGAACCAAAGGTCCCAGATAAACAGAAAACAAATTTAATGCCTAGGTATAATGCTATATTAATTTCCCAAGCCAGGATTTTCTTTTTGTGATATTCACACTTTTTTCCTCCCAAATATTTCATAGACTATTTTTTCTTGACTGAGAGTGGGGTTTGAACACAGCACCTTGAGCTTGATGGGTAAGCACTGTACCCCTTGAACATTTGATGTATGTATGTATGTATGTATGTATGTATGTATGTATGTATGTATGTATGTATGCGTATATGTATGCCAGTCCTGGGAATTGAACTCAGGGCTTGGGCTCTGTCCCTGAGTCTCTCCTTGCTCAAGGGTAGCATTCTATCACTTGAGCCACACTGTCATATCCAGCTTTTTCTAAGTAATGCTTTGTTGGAGAAAAGAGTCTCACCAACTTTCCTGAGCTCTGATCCACAGATCTCAATCTTCAGAATAGCTAAGATTACCCGTGCCAGGCACTGTGTGTGTGTGTGTGTGTGTGTGTGTGTGTGTGTGTGTGTGTGTGTGTGTGTGTGTGTGTTTTCTCCCAGTGTCTCATGCTTTTATGCCTGTGGTCAGCTTCAGACCATGTTCTTTCTACTTATGCTTCTGCATAGCTGGAACTATAGGTAAGACCTACTGTACTTGATTTATCCTTAATTTTGAAATAAAAATAAGCACTTTAAATATCATACTGCTCTCTTCTTTCTTTTCCTCAACTTCAGTCCTGACATGTTCCTGAAGATAGATATTTGTGTAGTCAGAGTAATGATGTGATTGTTAATGTCCAATAGCATTTGGGGGAAGTGTTGTGGTGTCTATGGTATGTTCAGAATTTTAAATTTTATTTTATTGTTGGGGTGATGTACAGAAGGGTTACAATTACATTATCAGGTGGTGGGTACTAGAACAATATTTTTTAGCATCTGTTAGTTGTGCAAAGAGAGTCTGTCACAACACTTTTACACATACATATAATATACTAACCACACCACTCTCTCATTGTCCACTATTCTACTCTTGTTCGATTTTGTTCCATACACATTATTTTCACCAACCTTGCCTGATCCCACCATTGTTTTTCCCAACTCCCATTGTACTTACTGCCCTCAAAAAAGCCTGTTTCAGTTTTGAGGCATTCATTTTTTTCCATGTTATTTTTAATGTATTAGGATAATATATATTTACAGTACATTTGAAACAAATCTCCTAGTCCCAACAAGCTAATGTCAATCCATCTCATTGCTTTAAACTACCATGACTAGAGTTTCGCTAGCATATATTCTCCTGACTCTGACTTGTGAACTTTAGGATGAAAAAATACATCCAGTTTTTGGTAAAATGTCTACCTTCAAGGTCAGAGTTTAGATTTTGAGTAAACTTGACCACAAGCTTTCATAAAACCATCAGTGTAACTGCTTAAGGAGCCATAGGAATTAGATGTTGGAAGTTAAACAAACTTCAATATATGTAGGCTAGTTTCTGAAGAGAAAAAAAGATGAATTCCTTCTAATATTTAGTGAATATTTTTATCTGGGGCAGACACCATGCAGAATAAATGTTCATGTTATCTCACTTAATCCTCGCGACTGTCCTAAAGTATTCTTGTGAAAATATGTTCAAAGAAACCAAGAACTGAGTTATTAAAATCAATGCATATCTTACAAAATTAAGAAAATAGAAGGAGAAAGAAGATTTGGGGGGAGTAAAGAGAAAGAGGTGACATTGATTAAAATGGATTATATTCATAAACTGATTTCTTGAGAACCAATCCCTTTGTACTACACTCAAAAATAATTTAAAACAAATTGTGAAGAAAAAAATAAACAAGCCTCAAAGAGGTGGAGAAAGTCTTCTGTGATTGTCCCATAGGTGTGAGTCAGATCTACTTAACTCTGTAATCCATGCTTCATCATTCATGCTGAAAAGAAAAATAGAAATAGAAAAAAGAAAGAAACAAAAACTCTACACCAAACGCAGAGAATAGTTAAAATTTAGGGAACATTTCTTTTTTTTTCTTTCTTTTGCAGTCCTGGGGTTTGAATTCAAGGCCTGGGCACTATCCTTGAGATTTCTCAAGGCTATTGCTCTACCACTTGAGCCATATCACCACTTCCAGCTTTTTCTGTTTATGTGGTACCAGGGAATTGAACCCAGGGCTTCATGCATGCTAGGCAAACACTCTATCACAAGCCATAGTCCCAGCTCCAGGGAACATTTCTTGAAATGTTGATCATATTCTGATTTTTTTAAAATCAGAATATGTGCTGTGCTTTCTTAGACTTCTATCCAGCAATGGGCTTTAATGATCTCCATAGTCTGGCCTTTTCATCTCAGGAGCTGTACTTTTCTATTATATTGTTGATGTTGATGTTGCTGTTGTTAAAGTGATTTTATCTGCTAGGCAAAGCAAATTGATTTATAAAATAGCAAAGGAATGTATAACATTCTAAAACAGCAAGAGAATTCTCTCCATACATAGGAAGCTAACTGTTCAAAGTAAAAATGAAATAGTGGCTGTACCAATTGTTCCTTTGTGAAATGATAAGGAAATCCATTGAGTTTGGACACCTCCATTTACCTTCCCAGTTTTTCTTCAATAATGAGGAAGAAAATAAGCCAATACATGGTTTTCGGAGACAGTCATTACTGGAGATAATTTTCACAAAAGTTTAGAACTTAATGGTAGCTAGGCACATCTGAGCATGCCTATTATTCTACCTACTCAGGAATCAGAGATTCTAAAGACCCCTATTTGAGGTGTTTGGGGAATATTGAATCAAAATGTCTGAGCAACCTAATATAAAAAGTAGGTGGGTATCATGGTACAGGTCTGTAAGGCCAGCTAAGCAGGACTTGTATATAGAAGGACCTTAGTAAGTGTTCTAAAAGACTTCACTAACTATATGCCCTAAAATACTGGAAAGTAGGTCACAAGGGAAAAAGATTATATTGAAACAGGAGCCCTAGTCCCCGCATTCCCTCCAACAAGGGAATTGTAATTGATTCTTGAGTGGGTGATTCCTAATTCTGAAGGGCAGATAGTTTAGAAAGAAGAAAGTAGCTTAGTAGATGATGTCCACATATAAGCAAGGCTTTCAGAGGAATACAGAAGAAAGAGGTAAGGAGTTCAACTTCTGCATTCATGAATCCACAGCAGGGTCAGAATGAATAGTAAACATCAGAACTTTGGGCCTCATGTTGAATTAGAGGTCATTTTGCTGCATTACTCCATGATGCCAACTAATGTATCTATAATGGATTCACAAAAGATTGTTAAGCATTTTTCTAACTGAATCGTTCTATATCAAAATTATATCAAAATTGTATGAAATATAACTTGGGCCTCCACTGTGGACCAGCAGTGGGCACTAACTAGCTAAAGTGTGTTAATTTCGGAACAGTGAACAGTAAACCCAAGATCTGTATCGAGCCTCACCCAGCATATCTGTGATACAGAGTCGAAATGTACTCTGGCTCAATTATTTTGCTCTTAGTGAAGAATGTGGTATATATGCACAATGGGATTCTATTCTGCCATCAGAAGGAATGGCAATGCCCCATTCATAAGGAAATGGAAAGACTGGGAAAAAATCATATAAAGTGAAGTAAGCTAGACTCAAAAAAACATAGGCTCCATGGTTTCCTTCCTTCGTAATAATTAGTATATGTCTAAGGTAATTCTAGTCATAATAGCCCAATAGCTATGCTACATTTGACCACGTAAGAGAATGCTAATCAAAATGAATTCCAAAATTTGGAAAAAAGTTTTTCTTTGCTGTTTTTTTAAATGTTCTATGTGAAGTTTTTCTTTTTTCTTTTGTTTTTCTCCTATTTGGTTTATTCTCTGTTGTTGCTGTGTTTGGTTGTGGCACCTGAGGTATTGTATATACATTTATCTGATTTGGGGGAAGGAAAGAAGAACAACAATAGGTGAAACAAAGCACAATGAGTGAGCCAATGCAACAGTGATGTTCACAAGACACTATGTTGGAAATTAACTTTACAGCTCGGGGAGGGGTGTGACTGGGGGAAGAGAAAATAGGAGCAAAACAGGAAATGAACTCATGTTACATAGCTGTAACTTTTTCTTTCTCTCTTTCTTTCTTTCTTTCTTTCTTTCCTTCTTTCTTCCTCTTTCTTTCTTTCTTTCTTTCTTTCTTTCTTTCTTTCTTTCTTTCTGAGGAGAGTAGGGGTTGTCCATATTTTCTTGAATAGATGGTATCTACCTAGTTTCAGTGATGTAGGTCCATCTTATGTTTGTTAATTATGTTGTGACTGAGTGTATGATAGAGCATTCTTTTATTTATTTATTTATTCAGCCAGTCCTGGGTCTTGAACATATGGCATGAGCACTGTCATTGCGCGTTCTCCAGGCTAGAGCTCTACCACTTAAGCCACAGTACCACTTCCGGCTTTTTTTCTATGTATGTGGTACCAAGGAATCGAACCCTGGTCTTGGTGCATGCTAGGCAAGCACTCTACCACTACGCCAAATTCCCAGCCCTGGTAGGGCATTCTTTATATCTTGTGTTCACAGTCCATGTAGACTGAAGATCATCAGAGAAAGGGTCAGTAAGCAATCTGAGGGCAAAATCAAGTGAGGGTAGACAGTGATCATTTCATTCGGGGTTAAGAGGTCATGCAGGCTGTCCTCCAAGTAGAAAAAAGAGGCAGGAAAAGTAGGAAAGAGTGACAAAAGAAGAGATGTTTAGTTTTAGACTAGAGGTCTGTTTGTTTGGTATTGAAAGTTCAGGGGTTCAAACTCAAGACCTCTCTGGGAATGTCACTGGAACTCTATCCATTGCTCATTTATATTTTAGCTGTTTTCAGGTATAGCCTCAAAGTTTTTGCCCCAAGCTGGTCTAGAATGGTCTTGAACTCTCTCTCCATCCTCCTGCTGCATAGCCTCTCAAATACTAGGATTACAGGCAAGCTGTACCATGCCTGGTTTTCCTCAGGAATAATGATAGTATGTATCTCACAGGATTGCTATAGAGACTAGGGATGTATAATTAGAAATTCAAGTGTCATTACACAGTAGCAGGCACTGTGTTCTGTTGATCCCAATGTGTCACTGTCACCTTTTTATCTAGACGTAGTAACCCAGAGACTTCCTAAGGCGCAAAGGACTTATGTTGCTTTTTTTTAGTCACCCTATTCTGAGAAGGACTGTACTTCCACTTAAAAGGAGGAAGCACAATAGCTAATGTGGCCAAAATTCTAAGAATTTAGTCATCTCAACCATTCTGAAGATACCTCCACCTCTTTCCATTACATAAATAGGAAAACTGAGGCACAGGAAAGTGGAATAACTTAAGCCAGATCACATAATTATAACTATATGGAGATAATTTGATATGGTAGGAGTTTTATTCTTAATTAAATTCTATAACATTGATATTCTTTATGGAAGCCAAGAATCATGTGGAAGAATTTTTGTGAGCATGCGCGTCTGTGTGTCTGATTCTCTTATAGTCAACCCTGAAAAAAATCACATTTCAAGTTGACAATTTTTTCTCTCCCAAAGACCAGCAAAATTAAATATCTGCTGTTTCTCCTTCCATAAAATCATAGAGAATGTTTTCTAGTAATTTATCCCCTCCTCTCTAGTGACTTTCCCAAGTAACGAATGTCTTGTCTTATTTACCAATATGCCTTGAGGAGGATGAATTATTGTTGTCACTGATGTCATTATTATTATTATTGTTTTATCAATCAGAGAAAAAACACATTACCTTCATCTTGAAATGATCAAAGTTTGTATTCTAATTTTAAATTAAATATATAGTTTGTAATTATTTTTCCTACAATTAATACTGCCTTGAGAAGCCAGAGATGTCTTTTTGTCATTATTCACAATGACTGGGGTTTTGTAATTCGTTTGCTTCTCTGCCCGCCTGTACTGCAGGGTGTTAGCAGCTTTTCAAGATTCGGAAGTGGTATCTTGTCTATTGTGTTCTCACCAATCCCCAGATCACCATAGGTCTTTTTCATAAATCTCCTTCTAATCAGTTTTGGAAACTAGAACTTGTGCTTTATTGCAGTCAGTTATGCAGATGGGCTGTCACCAGAGCATTCCCTTTAGTTGCAGCCTCCTTTCTAGGATTGGATTTTTTTCCTAGGCTCCATTTATGAGGCTGTAACCCTTCAGAGTCATATGCTACAGCCAAATTGTACTTTCCCCTAGCAGGAGTAAGCAGTGTAGCTTCCTTTTTTGGTTGTTGTTCTTAAAGCATCATGTTATTTACTGATCCTTTGCTTATACCAGGAAAATAAGAAGCTCAACATGTTAGTAATTGTATCTGCAGTAGCTCAAGATTTACTGCAGGCAAGTGCATGTTTACAAGCTGGTTTTCAGATCTCATCTCTTATCTTCCTGGTATTATAGCAGAAGTTTATCTGAGCCTGGGTCTTCCTCGTGCTCCCAAGCTGGCCGTTTGATTATGCGTGTGTTCGTGCATGTGCCTATCGATCTGGATGAGTACATAATCCAGGAGAATGATACTTTTAAGCTTAGTTATGTCTTTAATATTGTCATTAGTGTCACATGGCTGTGATCACATTCCCCTGGCAAATGTAACCTTCTTTATAAAATCCAGTCATGCAATTTGCCTGCTTTCAAGATAAGGCTGAGGTTTTGTCAGAGCACTTAAGCACAGGTGTAAAACTGTGATTAAAAAGAGACTGCACATTTAAGTAGCAGTAATTAGAAGTGAATTCTTAATTGCAAAGTTACACAAGCATTTATGCTTTGCTTTGCTATCTGGAGCCTTTGAAAGGTGCTATATAAATGCAAATTGCTTCTACCATCATTCAGGCCATGTATTCATGACATTGAAAATGTGCATTTACACTGAACTGAGCTTAATAATAAAATACTAAATATAAAGTATGTATTAAGCAGAGCTACATTTCCATTAACCAGAAAAAAAAGTGCTTTTCTGGCTTTTCTTTTGAAATAGGTATCTGTGCAGAGGACATGTAAATTCTGTCTCCATGTCTGATTTCAGAGAATAAAGTATAAAAATAAAACTCTTCAGACTGATTACTACACAACTACAGATTTAAAAATTATTATTGTAGCACCATTTAAATTATACTTTAGAGTGTTATGTACATGTTAGTTATAATATAGTTAATCCTTGTTAGTCATTTAAAACATGTCTTCTGGGACTCATGAAGATGGTAATTTATGGAAAATAAAAAACCCACAGAGAATTCTGCTTCTGTCAGTAGTTCAATATTCACTTCGACCTCTCAATGAAATCTCCATATCAGAAATAGGAAACAGGAAATATATCCCCAACGATTCCATGCATGGAATGCGTGTTTTGGTTTCTAAGCTTTTCTTTTACTTGTGTTACTGAGACAGACTTGAGGCATGGTGCTTGCCTGGTACATGATCCATACCTTCCGCCTCTCTTTTATTTCACTTATGTTTGAAGTAGATCTTAATTTCTACCCCAGCTGATCTGGGCTGTCATCCTAAAAGGAATTAATAGGTTAGAACAAAATTAGCTAATAATAGCTCAGGGTCAAACATATCTCACCTCTTTTGTATGTGCTCAATAGTAGAGATTTAATTTTCCTTTGGAAGTGTTGAAATAAATCAAAATAGTATTGTTAACAATGTTTTTACCATGAAAATAATAAAAAATAGAAATTTGTTTCCATACATTCCATTTCATTAGATATAGCTACATATATTTATTTTGTATTTCTATAGCTATGTCACCTAAAATGGCTACATTGATTAGTTACAACTAAAATCTAAAATCGTTTTTGCCTATTTGTTTATAGGGAATAGTTTTGACAATCTTAAGGCTAGAATATAAATGCGTTGTTTCTGTATGTCTCTAAAACTGGATGTAACACAGGGAACGAAGTTGAGCATAAATGTAAGTGGTTTTTGTAAAAAATTACCAATAAAATGATGAGAAAAATTGACATCTTAGACTACTACTGACCTTCAAATTTGCCTATCCAGACCACTGTCCAAATGATGTGGGCATAATTGGGCATTCAGCTGGAAACTTTATTTTGACAACGGGCTAACAGGTTGATTCTGTATTCAGAAACACATTCTATAATGTATACAAACTATATATATATATATATATATATATATATATATATATATATATATATACATTTGCTAGTTGCGGGGCTTGAACTTAGTGCCTGAGCACTGTCCTTAGGCTTTTCTCAAGGTTACCACTCTGCCATTACAGCCACTTCACCACTTCCAGCTTTTTCTATGTATGTGGAACCGAGGAATCGAACCCAGGTCTTCGTGCATGCTAGGCAAGCACTCTACCACTAGGCCAAACTCCCGGCCCCAAACTATATTTAAAAAAAAATATCTTGTCAAGTAGATTTGCATTTTTCAAGTGTTTTGCTTTCCTCCCATGTCAGGTATTTTGCTAAATAAATCATGCTATTTAACTATATTCACCTCCTTTCATCTACTGCAGAAATATTGTTTCTCCACTAAAGAGAAGGTTAAATATGGTATTTATATTTTATATCAAAGGCTGTTGGAGCTGGCATCAAGTGCTTGTGATCATATCCAAATGATTTAAAAAAATCATACTGAATGACTAGTGAGGCTTTCTTAGCACCAGTGGCCTCAGGTGCAGCATCATTTCAACACAAACATCACTGACCTCTGCCAGGGACAATTGTTCAGAGGGTCAAGAATTGTCTCCAGAGCTATTTATCGATGTCCATTAAATGTTGATGGAAACAGATTTCCACTCACAGTATAAACAGCAAAGCCAGAACTACTGGGAACAAAACTACTCATTTAATGAGCAATTTACAAATGATGTTATTAGATAATTTAGGTTTTTCAAATGTTAATTTACAGAAAGTTAGGACAGATAGGTATCACCTTACCAGGATAACTTCCCTAAATGTTTTATCATCTTGTTTAATAATTTTTTATTAGATGCAATGGTCTATTAAGTTCCCTGTAACCTAGTGAAAACACTATTATGACTCACACATGAAATATTGGATGGAATTTTTATTAGCTTAGTATGATGGGAAACTGTATTCACATACACACCCCAAAACTATGCTAGGAAGAAAACTAACAATAAAACAAAGCAACCAAGCAAAGGTAAAAATCCCAGAAACCAATTTGAGAAACAAAATAAAGTAATTCTTCTGCCTCTCACTTTTTAAATACTGATATAGATTTGTGTCAAATTGTATGTTTCTTACTTCTTTGTTACACACCTTTATTACCATCAATGAATTGTACAAGGAATTTCCTTTGCCCATAGGTGTGTAAACTCTACCTTCATCAGACTCCTCTGTTACCTCCTGCTCCCTCTTTCTTCCTTCTCAAGCCAGTTTTAGTAGTCTTCATTATTTTCACATGTGTACATAAAGCATTTTGACTGTATTCATGACTTCCATCCTCTCTGTTTTCTCTTCCCACTCTCACATCTGTGCACATGCTAAACAGGACCTATTATCAATTCCTGCCATCTTTCCCTTTTTCTTTTGGTATATGCTAATTTTTGGAATTTATTTGTAATTATTGTAAAGGCGATATGCAGAGGGTTTGCAGTTACATAAGAGTTACTCAAGAGTACATTATAAATTGTTTTTTCAACAGTTTCATCCCTTCCCTCCCTGTCTCTCAGTTTTTACCCCCTGACCAATCCCCCTCCAAGTGTATTGTTCATTTTCAACACAATATTTAGTGAGTACTACTGTTGCATTTTGTTCACCCATTGTCCCTCCATTTCTATACCTTTCTTACCCTTCCAAAGACAGATGAACCAACAAATGAGATAAAAGGAAAATAAAACAAAAACAGCAGCAAAGAAAAACCAAATCTCTTGTTTCCATATACTATTTGTTCAAAGGGTATTTAGCCCTGGTATTATACACATAAATAAAAAGCATGAAATGAGTCTTGATTTCTCATGTCATTCTTGGTCAGGGGCCACACTAATCTTTGCAGCTTTCCAATTGCAGGTAAAGAGTTACAAAAACAACTATTTCTTTCACGGTTTTCCTTCGTGACACCTCCCCTTCCCCAGGTCATGGGACTTGAAATCTGGCCTAGAGACTGTCCTTGAGCTCTTCAGCTCAAGGCTACTGTCCTACCATTTGAGCCACAACACCACTTCTGGTTTTCCAGTGGTTAATTGAAGATAAGAGTCTTAATGTAACTATGTTATCTTTCATCTCTTTTGCTGTCCCTTGGTTATCTCATATTGTTACAGTATTTTACCTGGTTATCTGATATATTGTATATATGCGTATTTGGTTATTTGAAATAGGATAGGGAAGGGGGGAAAACAGGATGAGGGGTGGGGGTGGGGAGAGGGAAATGGGGACCAAGACATGAGAAAGGGTATCAATGTTTGTGAATATCTGGTGAATACTATGTAACCCTTCTATTAATCACAATAAAAAATATGTGGGAAAAAGAGTCTCATGGGCTTTAGTGCTGGGCTGGCTTTGAACCTTGATTCTCAGATCTCAGCCTTGTGAGTAGCTAGGATTATAGTCGTGAGCCACTGCACTGGCAGTCACATTTCTTCTTCTTCTTTTTTTTTTTTTTTGCCAGTCCTGGGTTTGAGCTCAGGGCCTGAGCACTGTTCTTGGGCTTTTCTCAAGGCTAGAACACTGCCACTTGAGCCAAAGCATCACTTTTAGCCTTTTTCTATGTATGTGGTACCGAGGAATCGAACCTGGGTCTTCGTGCATGCTAGGCAGGCACTCTACGACTAGGCCAAACTCCGGCCCCCCATTTCTTCTTTTTAAAGAATAAGAGAAACGTCTTTTTCACGGACTTGATTTTTTTCACGAATATTCATTATTTCATATCAATATTATCGTTCATGGTGGTACCTTGAAATGAGGCATGTCATAAGATATTGATAGAATTGGATGATCTTCTCAAATATATATTATTTTGACTTGTTTGCAAGCTATCCCCAAAATATTTCAAGTAAATCAAGCACTTGCTCTAATTTTCTTGAGGTACACCTGAAGCTTTTTCATTAGTGGAAGGAGAAAGTAATATTGACTGTAGTCCGGCTCAATTCACTAAAGTGCTAATTCCTGATCCTCTCTCAGAGAAAATAATACAAGTTTAAAAAAAAAAAAACATGAGAGGTGGTATATCAATGTGTGAAAAGTAGTGCATCTATTACCTGATGAATGTAGCTGTAACCCCTCTATACATTATCCCAACAATTTAAAAAAAGCTTTTAGCTTTGTTACAGAACAAAAGAGAAAGATTAAAAAAAGAAAATAATACAAATTCAAGACAGAAGGCATTACCATTTATCTTTGATTTAAGTAAAACAGGTGACATTTCTCAAGGTTAAAACATTATTCTTCAACTCCTGACATTTCATGGCCCATGTGCCTTTAAAGTCTAGTACTATTCAAATAAAAAAAGCTACTCTTTGTCTCCTAAGGTTTTGTCCTAAATGTATTTGATTTATCTATTACCAGGCCACGTTCTTCAGTTAATTCTTTATTGCTACCCAGGTTTCTGATTGTCTTCAATTTGCTTCTTGTCTTCCTCTAATTAGATTATCAAGCTAGTTTTTTCCTCCTCCTTCTTTACCTCCACTGTCTCTTTTTTACTTCCCCCATCTCCCTAGAAGAGTGGCACCTGTCACAATCACACAATCACATCATTTTTTATTAGCTCAAAATGAAAAAGGCTGGGGGTATGACTCACATTAGTGAGTGCTAGCCTGCCTAGCAAGCTCCCCATGTCCTGAGTTCACTGACACTGAATACAAATGGGCAACTTGTTCATGAGATAACACTGCTCTTCCAGTTCAAATGATAATGTATCACAGACATGCTTAACTGATAAATAAAATGACAGAAGGGACAAGGAAGTCCACAAATGATCTATATACAGAATCTGGCTTCCTACGGCTGGGTCACTTACAATTGGTATGAGACACTCTGCTTTAATGATCTTTTCTTTAATCTCTTTTTTTCTCTTTCTTTTTTTAAAAATCAGAACTCTAATTTGAAGGCTTTGGATTTGATAGATAAGCACCTTTGAACCATTCCCTAAGCTCTCTTTCATATCTTCATTATTTCTCATAGGTGGGTATCATGTTTATACCCAGGATTAACCTCCAACTGCAATCTTCCTCCCTCCTCTTCCTGCCATGTAGCTGAAATTGCAGATGTACCTCTTCATATCTTGGTTGTTTGTCAGTGGAGAGTCTCTAATTTTTTGGTTCATATTGGCCTTGGCCAACATTCTCTGAATCTCCTGGAAATAGCTATGTTTCAGGAGGGTGCCACTATGCAGTACAGTCTCTAAAGTGAAAAATTCTCCAGAACAGAATTATAGTTTTAATGAACAGCTAGACACTGCCAGTAGGTAAAGCATAGGAAGATTCAAAATTCAAGCTCATTACTTTTATAATGTTCAAAAATCAAGGTATTTAGTAGTTATTTGAATGCATCAAATAATATTTATGTTGAGGGGTAAGTATTGTGTTGTTTCAGTCAAACAATTCTTAAATTTAAATGGAATCTAAAAATAATAGAAATGGGCAGATATGGGACTGTAAAGTCACTTACTTAAAATTTTTTTTTGGTGTAGAAGGAAACATAAATCCGTAGAGAATTTCCTAAGTCTCAGCTTATGTTGTAATTCTTTGCTAGGGAATGGCTGTAGATATTGGAGAAAAGATTTTAACTGTGTGTATTCCATGTGTGTGCATGTGTGTGTGTATGTATGTGACAGTTTTGTGGCTTGAACTCAAAGCCTCATGCTCACTTAGCTTGCCTGCTCTTGACTAGTACTCTACCACGTGATCAACACCTCTAGCCCAGATTTTTGCTGATTATTTGGATATGAAATGTTGCAGATTTTCTGCCTAGGCTAGATTAGAACAATTCTCTAGATCTCATTGTCCCATGTAGCTGGGATTACAGATGTTAACACCAGCAGTGAGCAAATAAAAGGACTTTTGAAATACCTACTTGTGTCTACAAATGTTTACTGAGGATTTATTATTGGAAGGCAATGAAAAGATTTATTAAGTGATGAGACAAACAATTGTAAAGAATACAAATATTGAAATAACCACGTTAGTTCTCTGTCTCAGAGACTCTTACTTTGCCTTCTACTTTTGGAAGACAGCAGTGTGATACATGACTTAAAGGAGACTTACTTCATCCTGCTTGATATTTTACATGGTAAATATTCATCAGACTTCAACAATAAATGCAGCATCTAATTAGTAATTGTTCTAAACACTTGGCAAAAACATAACTTTGTAGAACTATTTTCATTAATGTTTCCTTCAAGAAAGATTGGCAAGCCAGATAAGTTATTGACTCTTTGACTGTACTTTCAAAATACAATATGGTTATTTAGAGACAATTTTTCCTTGGAGAAAAGTAAAACATTTCTTATGAATTCATGCTTTTAATGAACAAATGTTGAATCTGTACTTAATATTTAGGCACCGACCTAGAATGATGGGGTTGAATATGAAAAAAGCAAGCTCTCTCACTTGACAGTGAGTTTATGTTAGTAGAGCTTTTCAATGCTTAAGAGGCATAACATAAAACTTAGGAAATGATAAGTGCCAAAGAATAAATGCAAGAAGATAAATTGTATAAGGAATATTGGTGATGAGTAGGGGAATGAATTGGAATTATGGCAATCATGGTTGTTCATGTATTTTAGAACATGTTTGAAGAGAATTCATGTGGGATCTTGAAGGAGGTTTGTACAACAATCACATTTGGACATAGGCTGGTATTTTATTTTGAAAAGGAATATCAAGGCCAAAGACCAAAATGATTTGAGAAGAGATAGGTGGGGGGAGGAAGGAAGAGACATAGAGAGAGAGAGAGCACCATGCGCTAAGATCATAAAGATGCATGGAGATGTAGAGATGCTGTTGATACAATAGTGTGAAGACTTAGACCTTTGACTTTCCTCATGGTAAGAGGCAGAGCCACACCAGGTCACAAGCAAAATGGCACCATCATGGCTAGCCTTTCCACTTAGATGTTTGTTCAAAATTATGTGTGTCTGTTCATCCAAAAAAATCTTACACAAATGTATCTGAAAATATGAGTGGAGAAGAGTGCAAACATATAGTTAAGTTACGTTAAGTGACTCACTCAACATCTTGGTAGGGTTGGAAGAGATGGATGAGGAAAAGATGGAAGGGTGTTACTCATCAAGATGCATTGTGCTCATAAACTGATGTGGTGACTTGAAAGAACTTTGTAGGACTACTTAAAGAGAACAAAATAAATAAGTGATGACATAGCAATATACTTTATGTACCCTAGAAAGAACTTCAGTGAAGAATAATTAGAGTCCTGTGTCCTGATTTTTAAATGTTTACTCTAATTGTAGATAGTCACATTTCTCATAGCTTGTGTTAGTGTGAAGCTACACAAAAAGCATATTTCTAATGAAAACAGGTGAGCTCTGATAAGAATCAAATGAATTCCTTGTTATTTCACAGTAATATGTTTGAAAGGAAATTTCAAAAATTTGCAGTGAGATTTTCAATAGAACAAAACCTAGATACTTGAGGCCATATAGAATGATGCTAAATGAAAGGACCTTCAGGATATAGAAACAAAAGCCTTATAATGAGTGATTGTTGTCCTTAATGTACTATATTATCGCTCATCTCTTTTGCTGTCCCTTGGTTATCTCACATTGTTACAGCATTTCACCTTGTTATCTGATATATTGTATATATGTTTATTTGGTTATTTGAAATAGGATAGAGAAGGGGGGAAAGAAAATGAGGGGCGGGGGTGTGGGGAGGGAAATGGGACCAAGATATGAGAAAGGGTATCAATGTATGTGAAGTAATACACCCTCTATCTGGTGAATATAATGTAACCCTTCTATTAATTACAAAAAAATATGAAAAAATTGCAGTGGGCAGGCTTCCATACTCTCTTTGGAGTTTACTCCAAAAAAAGTAAAAAAAAAGCAAACCTAGGTAAGGACAATACCAAATTGTTCTTAAGGGATATATTTGCAAAACTAGTTTGTAACACATGTTGGGGGCGGGCAGATTATTTAGAGAAAACTAAACCATTACCAAGAGGCAGAGAAAATGAGTCTATTCTGAGATATCTGTAAATTGTTTTCAACTTGAATTTTCTTTCAAACCAATCTAAGATAACTGGCTATTGTTAGCATCACTGCATCATTCAGGAAAAAGAGGAAGTGAGTCCAAGAAAGAAAATGCATACAGTGTCACTACACGATCTCTCAAAAATTGTTTTTCTTAAATGTGATACAGTTTCACAGCATGGTTTGAATTGCTGAGTTCGTCTCCATTGTCTTGAACTCTCCCCTTTTGTTGTTTCCAGTACAGCTCCATACCAGAGCAACTGATCACAAATGACTTTTTTTTTAAGATTTATTGCTATTATTAAGGTGATGTACAGAGGGGTTACCATTTTGCAAGTCAGGTAATAGATACATTTTTTGGTCACTATTACCCCTTCTTTTGTTCTCTCCCAATTTTTCTCCCCTGTCCCTACTTACAAGCTGTATAGTTCATTCTTAAACTAGTGTCTACTGAATAGTTTTCATATCTTATTAATATCTCCTTTGTTCCTAAAACACTTATTTCAAAGACAAACTGCCTTTGTTTAGAATGTGGCTCAGACATGGGCTATATTTGGTTTTAAATTCAGGGCCATGCATTTGCTACGCAACTGCTTTAGTATTGGAGGTATAGCCTCAACCTTTTTTTGCCTTAGTCTATTATTACTATTTTGTTTAACTTGGAATAGTCTTTGACCATGATTTTCCTACCTATGCCCTATATAGCTTGAATTACAGTTGTGCATAATTATGCCTACTTTGTTTCTAAAATAGTGTTTCATTAATATATAATGTATTATTTATCATATATTGATATCTTTGAGAGAGTGTCATATATGCATATATATACATATATACATATGTATATATATGAGACACAGAAGGTATGGAAAGCTCATTTCTCCCTTCTTGGGAGGAGAAATTACAGGGGATTAAGAGAGATTTAGCAGGGATTACAGATTGGTCTAACCACCCTTGTCCCTATTTTTAGGAATTTATTGCAGTTTTCATTTAAACTTAACTTTTATTTTTCTCTACCACAAAGGGATCATTGTATTACCAATAATCAAAATATTTAAAGATTTTAAATCCATGCTGTGCCTGGCACAGTGGCACTCAGGGGGCTGAGATCTGAGGATCATGGTTCAAAGCCAGCCCAGGCACTAAAGTCCAAGAGACTATTAGCTCCAATTAACCATCAGATAACCGAAGAGGCACAGTAGTTCAAGAGGGACAGTAGTTCAAGGGCAGTAGGCTTGAGCTGAAGAGTCAGGAACAGCGCTCAGGCCCAGAGTTCAAGCCCTATTACAACCCCCGCTGCCCCCCACGAAAAATAAACGTATTTAAGCCAGGCCAGGGGATCTGTTCATTCTTCATAAATCAGTTCTTGCAATGTACCTTGTACAGTCTTTCTGATTTGCTGTAGTTACTCCCACCTAGAATGTTCTTTTCCTCTGTAAATCTGAATCTCGTTCATTTTAATGTGGGTTAAAATGAACCACTGGATATAAATCTCTCCAATGAAGCCATTGGTTTCCATTTTCTCTCAACTCTAAAGGGCCTCTAATGGCTTTCGAATCATTATTTGTGTATCACATATTTGTTGCTCATTAATTCTAAATATTTTGAATGTTCCAAGAACTGAAGGAGAATTATAGATCTGTTTGCTCTACAGATTTGAGCAGATACTTAGGTGCAATTTTTTGATCCACATGGTATACACATGGTGAAATAATGAGTAAGTTCTTCAGAGAACAACACACTTATGCATCAGAATAAAAAGAATGGGTGTGGAAGTATTCAGACATGGTCATTGAAATCCTACCAAAGAGGTTTCATTAAAAAGATAGAAGTCTTTCAGACAATGACAGATGCTGACGGGGTTGTGGAGAAAAAGGAACCCTACTACACTGCTGGTGGGATTGTAAGCTAACTAGTTCAGCCACTCTGGAAAGCAGTGTGGAGGTTCCTTAAAGAACTGAAAATTGACCTTCCCTATGATCCCGCCATACCACTTCTGGGCATCTACCCTGAACATCATAACCCAAGATATGATAAGGACACCTGCTCAGCTATGTTTATCTCTGCACTATTCACAATAGCCAGGCAATGGAAACAATCCAGATGCCCTACTGCAGATGAATGGACACCGAAAATGTGGACACCGAAAATGTGGACACCGAAAATGTGATATATATATATATATGTATATATATATATATATACACACACACACAATGGAATTCTACATAGCCAACAGACAAAATAAAATAATGGCATTTGCAGGGAAGTGGATGAATCTAGAGCGAATCATGTTGAGTGAGACAAGTCAAGACCAAAGGAACAAAAGGCACATGGTATCTTTAATATGTGGCTATTAGATCCAAACAGTGCAAGAGTAAGGACTCAATATTTGCATACCCAATGATAGGGACATAGTACGGGGAATATAAACACAACCACATAGACATAAAAACTTATGACTACATAGACATAATGTTTTATCTATATTATACAAACCCTCAGCCTAATTTTGATTATATTCTAAGAATTAAGAGCCTGTGATTGTATATAGAGATTCCCTTCAAATACTTGTTTGTTAAACATGTCATTTGAAATATGATGTAAAAATCAAAGTTAATAAATTCTTTAATAAAAAAGTAACAACCCCCCAAAAGATAGAAGTCTTTGTATGAATACCATTAAGACATTATTGCTTCAGATTTATTTAGAGTCATGCAAATATTGATAATCTAAGGTGATTGTTATCTTTTGCATTAATTCAATCTGTTGTAAATGTTAGAAATATACTGGATATATGTGAATAGCTGAAAGAGAGAGACAAATAAATATTTCTTCCTTGAATATGTTCAGATGACTATCTATCTGTCTATCTATCTTCATTTTTCTGAAGTCAGTCACACTTGCTGGAGTATCCAGTAAATCAATGAAGGAAAATAGATTTTTATGACTCATATTTATTCTACAGAAAGAAACATTGCTATAACTTGAAATTATATAATGCTTATATTAAGTTGCTCACATTTTCAGAAAGCTGTGATGTTTTAACTTATTTATTTATTTTTTGTGGCACTGGAGATTGAACCTAGTGCCTCACACAGCCAGACTAAATTACTGAAACGTTGTTTAATGGTTTTAAATTTTAATCATATAAAAGTTTGGTTAATCAATGTATTTTCTGATATATTCTGTATTTTCTCATTTGGCATCAAGCAAATTTGGCTGTAATATACAGTGGTGAAGGTCAAAAAATAACTACACCCATTTATGTTTTCTTCATAATTTATTATTCTTGCATAGCTCAAGTTTACTTTTATTTTAAAATTTACAAATAGTAATTTTTATGTCAAGCAGAGGCCACCAATTGCTTTTGTAGAGCATTTTCTCTGTTTTGGCTTTGCTTTCTGTACAATTTATCATTTATATTATGCTCTGTCACTGCATAGCTTTACAGTTTGAAAATGTATGATATGTGGATTATATTAAAAGAATAAAACATTTAACTAATATAATTTTAAAATAATGTGAAAGTATAAACAAATAAATTTTAGGATAGAAAGTTCCTAGCAAACAGTTTATACTACATACCCACACACAGAAAAATACAAATGTAAGTGATTAAAGATATGCCTCAAATGCTTTGGACTATTATTTTTATCATAACCAGAAATGTTTCAAGAGACCCCTAAGAGACAAATAATGATATTAACACATATTAGAATATTATGCAATGTTTAGAAGAGTAAGGAAGCATTGTATGTACTAATAAAATCATTAACATGCAAATTCTAAAGTACAAAACTATTGCAGAATTGGGGCTATCTTTTGACTTAATGAGTTGAAAAATATACATAATAGCATATCAACTAAGTAATATATGTTGATGGATATGTTACATATAAACATATTCATAAACATCTAATAGCAACTCAGAAAAAAATCTAAAGCAGAAGGCCCAAATAATTGATGATGTTCTTCATTTAGGTCAGTTTCCCCTCTTCCCCCCTCTAGGGACCCAGATGACAAGAATTATGGTGCCTAAATTAGGAGGTGAGATCTTAATTTTTATATTAATTTCTTATATATTATTTGAGTATTTTCTTATGAAAATATACTATCTTAATTCAACAGTAGTAATATTTAATGATCTACTTTTTAACTTTCCTAAAGGTATAAATGTGGCAGATATGAACTAAACCATATTAAACTAAAAAGGCTAGAATTAGATTCCAGCCCTTTATCACCTTAAGTATAAAGAATAAAAGCCTTAGGAGACAAGTTTAAGAGACAAGATTATAGTTGGCACTTCTGTCATTATAAGTGACTCTAAGACTGTACAACCTCATGAATTTGGAGGGATGTTTGTAAGCACAGCCTGTGTGACCGTGTGAGACTGTGTTGTCCTGCTGTCAGTTCTGATTTTCACTTAATAATCAGGTGAGGAGACAGAAAGGGTGTCGAATTGTTTAAAAGGTAGCTTAGAAAATGGTCAGCTTTTCACTCAGAATGCCCATGTAGCACATACAGATTCCATGAAATTTTTCCAGTGCCTCTGAGTAGAAGAGATTAGAGGGCTAAATATCTGTGACTATAAACTAAAGAATACCATGACAAAAATATTAGCTTATTCTAATGGTTAGCATGTAGAAGAAAAATCATTCCATGTTACACGAACACTGTATGACCCAGCTTAACTTTGATCAATACCTTATTAGTGTTGAATGAATTTACTTGTATGTTTAAACCAATACAAAGAATATACAAAATAGACTTCCATTATTTGATAAAACAAAAGAAGAATGAAATTAGGTTATACCTGTGGCTAGCTACAGTGTCTCACAGTTGGAATCACAGTTACTTGGGAAGTAAAGATAGCAATAGAATATAATTTATAGCTAACCTGGGATGAAAAGCAAGCAAAAAGTTAGTGACCCCATCCCCAAACAAAGTGTAGTGATTTTACTTATAATCTCGATTACATAAAAGATGTATATGCAGATCAAAGCCTACTGTAGGTAAAAAGTGCAAGATCCTATCTGGAAAACGCTAATGCAAAAGGGATGGAGGTATAGTTCAAGTTATAGAGTTCTTGCCTGAAAGTGTAAGGGTGAGAGTTCAAATCCCAATATCACATGTGCTCAAATCCCACATCTCACCTTAAATATGAAAATAGAAAATTTCTTCTGAATACCTGTATTTAGACATATTAAATTAATTTTTCAAAAAGTTGTGGAACAGAAGCCAAGATAAACTTGTTTGCGTAAGGGAGTATCTGGCATATGATTACCTGGGGGAATTCCATCAGAAATGTCATTGCTTCCACCTAAAGTTGTAATATTTTATAATATTAATTTTAATATTTTCAAATGCTGAAAAATATCACTTTTTGAATCACTCCTAGAAGTTTTCCTATCTTATCATTATATCAAAATATTTGGTAACTTATAGAGAAAATTTAACAATTCGTCCTTTTTTTCATTGTTAACATTTTACCTTTATTGGCTTTTTATAGTTATAGAAAATGGTTAAAATTTTTGTGCTGAATGACAACCTTAAACTGACATAAATCTGGCTTTCCACTTTATCATCTTTATTATTGCATTGAGAAGGCATGATTTAACATTATTATTCTCATCTGTTCTGCATGTCTGTGGTAATGCATTCTATCAATTTGTCTAAAAAATCCTAAAATTTTAGGAGTTACATGTTTAAAAATTCCTTGCAGTATTTTGAAACGTCTTTTGGTAAACATATTGAGGGGAGTTTCTTCATATTTAGGTCATCAAATCATAGGTATGCTTTTGTTAATTATACTTCCTTTGAAATTGAAAAGCATGTGTTGTTTCATATAAAATATATAGGGGTCGGGAGTTTGGCCTAGTGGTAGAGTGCCTACCTAACAGACACAAAGACCTGAGTTCGATTCCTGAGTACCATGTACATAGAAAAAAGACGGAAGTGGGTGTTGAGGCTCAAGTGGTAGAGTGTTAGCCTTGAGAAAGTCCAAGGATGGTGCTCAGGCCCTAGCCCAAGCCAGGACTGACCAAATATATATATATATATATACATATTATATATATATGTAGAAAGAGAGAGAGAGAGAGAGAGAGAGAGAGAGAGAGAGAGAAAGAGAGAGAGAGGGAAAGAGGGAGGGAGGGAGAGGGAGGAAAATATTATTGATGAATGAGAAGGCAAGCAAAAAACAGAACCAAAAGAAGATGGGTTTTTGTTGAATATTGCACTGATCAAGACATAGTGTATTTATCAACTGCTTTATTAAATTACAACTCCAATTTTTTACAACCATATAAAGATAATAACAAAAACAAAAAATTAAAAGAATAGAGCAAAACCAAACAAAATGGAAAAAGAAAATCAGTAGAGCGTATTGGCGGTAAATTACCTGTTATCATTACTGCAAATGGAGTGTTCATTGTGAGCTACCGAGTACAATCTCTGTCCTTATTTGCAGCTGTCACAGTTCAGTCTCTTCTGCATCTGCAAGCTGGGTTGCCTTGACAGATCCTTTGTTGCCTCCTTGCTGTAACACCAACACTAAGATTTAAAAGTTCCTCCCAGTGGAAATAAATGAATAAATGATGCATAGTATTTACCTGTATTCTTTTAAAAATCTGAATATACAATTTTCTCAAAATAAATAATTTAATTTTAAAAAGTTTTTTAAACATACTTTTCTATTTCTTTCCCCACAAATGGAGTTATATATTTCTCTTGAAAATGTGTTTTGTTTTGGATTGATTACTAGAGTTCATTGTTTGGTGGTTGAATTTGGATTGAAAACTTTTGCAATTTTTTCCAGTACTTAGATTATCATCTTGGTTTCCCTTGAGAAAAACTTGAGTCATTTCTGTAGGAGAAGTGAATGGAGATGATCTACTGCTTTCTGGTTATGTTTCTAGAGCCTTTTTAGAGACCTAGGAAATATAGAAAGATATATGCTAGAATTGCTCAAGTTCTAAGATTACTCATGTTCACACATTTAAAATTTTTCTTACATCAATATTTTATATAATCATTTATATGAAAACATGCTATGGCTGATAGTAGAGCTGTTTTAATGTACATTCTAGAATCCTATTAGACTCACCAGGAGCTTATAGTTGGAAAATGAGCACGATAATATTGAATAGAAATCAAGGGAAAGCAAACTTAAGAAGAACATAATCACAAACAAACAAAGTAAGCTGCAAAATAAGACTCCCACTCACGTTTGATCCATGTGTCTTAAAGACTAATGTTGTACCACATGGAGCCTTTGTCGAGGCAGAAAACAAGAATTTATCCGTGTGTCTGCAGGAGCAGGGAGCACAGCACTGAACTGGGGCTGGTCAGTGTCTGTCTGGTATCTGATTGATAGCTTAGGAGATGCTGAAATACCCTCATAGACCTGCACAAATCCTCAGGAGAGCATAGGACTTAAAGAATCAGAATTTGCTCCAAAACACTTATCATTTTGGGCTCAGTACTTAGGTTTATTGTTTGCATTTAAAATTTGGATAAGCTACTAGAGGCACAGGTGTCAGAAAATGAGCACTTATCAAAAGGCTGAGTTACTTTCTCCATCTTAGTCATGCCATTAATTAAGAAGAGCCAATGGATTTCAAAGATTTTGATCATCTATTTTCCCCTATCAAAGGACACTGAGATGAATGATATTTTTTCCAGCATCTTTTTGTGTCTCTGTATTGAAATAATGGGACAAATTATTTGATTTTTAAAAAAACATATCTTCAAGTAATAGCACTCTCCTCATTTTTTCTTTTTAAAAATTTTATTTCTAAGAATACCACTCTAGTGGTAAGAGTGCTTGCCTAGAATGCACAAAAAGCCAGGTTTGAGTCCTTGGTACTACATACATAGGAAAAGCCAGTAGTGGTGCTATGGCTCAAGTGGTATTTATATACATATATTATATGTATAATATATGTATTACATATAATACCTTTTGTAAATGTGATGTACAATGGGGTTACTGTTACATAAGTAAGGTGACAAGGACCATTCTTGTTAAACAGTATTACCCCCTCCTTTTTCTCCCATTCTCCAGCTCCCTCCTCCTCCCCCACAAGTTGTAAAGTTCATTTCCTACATATTTTCTTGTGAGTATTGCTGTTGTATTGGTTCAGCTTTTGTCCTTTGTCTCATCATTTTGTAATTCCCCTTCTTTCCTCCAATCAGATAAATACATAGGATACCAAAATTAAAAGAAAAATAAAATCAGGGACAAAAGAGTTGCTAAACAAAAAGGAAAAAAGAAAGAAAGAAAAACTTCACATAGCACATTAAAAACAAAACAAAGCAGAACCCTCTTGCTTCCATATCTTCGAGTTCATTTAAGTTAGTAACATTTATTACATAGCTATTCAGCTTTGTGATCTGCTCCTAGGACTAAGCTAGACATACACTAATTATTACAAATGAGGGAAATCGTGGAGTCTATGTTTCTTTGAGTCTGGCTTACTTAATACCATTTTTTCCCTTGCCTAAATTCTCTCAATTCAGATATCTATTTTGAACAAAGTGTTTTCTATACCTCACCAACGGAAATGGTTCATTAGTGAGAAAAGGAAAGGGTTAAATGTGTGATTGGTAACTTAGTAAATCACAATGATATTGTTGTTACTGCTTTCCTCAAGTTGATCAAATTTTGAGTCACCAGGAGAGATAGTTACTATTTCCAGTTGGAGCTCTCAGATAGATTTTTGTTACCATTTCTTATTTTTACTTCCCTTCTAAAATAATGTTATTTTCTCAAGTTGTTGGGCTGTGACACTACCAATTTCCTGAAATGGTGGGAACATGATCTTCCAATTCACTGTACTCAAAAGGTTGGGCAGAACTTAATAGGCTGAGAAGAGAGAGTCAGCAAATTGTGTTCTGTTATCTATACCCACACATAGATTGCAACATTTCAGATTAGTATTTCCCCAAGACACAGAGGAAGGGAATTAGAGACATTTACTATATATAGTTCACAGATTCTTGTTACTGTATTTTTTTAGAGAAAGGTTATGTGGAAATATGTTTTGAGACAATATGTTTATGTATATATACATATATATGTATATATCTTTGTTGGTTGTGGGGCTTGAACTCTGGGCCCATATTTATATGTGGCATGTTTCAAAAGAACCTTCCAGTTCGCTAGTATTTCAAGGGATCAAATGAGAGTTTATTTATTCAATTGGGGTTTTTTTGTTTGTCTTTTGTTTTGTGGCATCTAACATGAATTTTGCTAGTAGCAAAAGGTAAAAATGAAAGTGATTATACTTTCCTTGCTAATATCCTTTTGATTTTATTTAAAGAAGAATCAAAATATGCACATGGAAACACACAAACCCATGAGCATATTTATTGGCAGCAATAATTGAGCTGTCACATGTTCAAGCTATATCTAAACCATGTAATATCCCTGACTATCTTGTTCTGTTATGTGTTGTGTAGTCACAAAGTAAGTAACCACTAAGACACATAAAAATGAAAACCATCTTAATAAGCTTTTATCACCCTCAAATATACACCTTAAGGGAATATATATATATATATATATATATTTAAAAAGGTAATACCCACATTTACTCAAAGTATTCCTGAACTCAGTGAAATATCTTCAAGGTCTGTCATTTTCTTAATTTCCTTTACCATAGCATATTTGGAGACTTTGAAGTTGTATTGGGTGTTGGAAGCCACTGAATTCGATCTAAAGATCAACCTCGTGTACCTTTCAGATGATTCGTGAGGATCCTTTTATTTTTGGACTCAGATGTGATTCAGAAGTGATGAACTACTGAAGAATTTTCTTTTCCAATCCAGAAAGGAACTCTTCCTGTGAAATGGACTAATCATATCCAGCCATAGTGACCCAAGACAAGACACGAGGACAATCCTATCTTAGGTCTATCCCTAATCCAGTAGTAACTTTCTGTACTGTAAAAGGTTTCTGTCTTGAGTTCTTGATGGGAGAATAGGAGGTAATAGAAGCCACTCATGACGGGGAAAGTAAAAGGAACTTAAAACGGAGTATAAGACTACAAGGTCTATGAAAAACAACATTGTAATTGTATTCTTTAACCAGCCTAGATGGACTAATCAAAATCAAAGATTGACACACAATGGGGTTTTTGAATACTCCACTCACCTAAGGTTTTCTGCTGGCCTAAGGCTCGTTAAATATACTTCCTAAAACAAAGTATATTTAAAGTACTCATCCAATCCAGGAAACCAAGGCGTAGAAGCCAAAATGCAATTCAGTAAACCTCCCCCAACTGTGACTGCACATGGACTGGTCCTGAACTTTTTTCACCTTCATAAAAGAACTTAGGAGCTGAGTATCAGTGGCTCACGCCTATAATCCTAGCTACTCAATATCTGAGCAGCTACTCAGTCTGAGATCTGAGGATCGTTTCAAAGCCAGCCCAGGCACAGAATGTCCCTGAGACT